>NC_079152.1:122916479-123583979 GCF_947563725.1 Argiope bruennichi
TGTTAAATAAAGTTAAAACGTAAGAGATATAAAGATTAAATCCTCATAAAAGTAAAAATTATAATTCATTTTATTAGATTAAATTTGTATTATGCACATCAGAATTATAATTTTTATAAATGTCTTCCGTGTGGGAAAATTATAAACGTATTCCTTTTAATAAATACATTTTTAAAGCAAATTTCTCACACTTTATATTTATTATATTCAACACTCGTTTGAAACGTGGTAAGGTCATCAGCATTTTTCTCAAGGAAGTTTCGTTTCGTTATCAGAGACAAGGAGTATCTTTCTTATTCATAGTGAGTTGATTACCATTTGGCGTACATTGTAAAATCGCCAAATCTTACATACAAAGATAAAGTTTATAATGTGGTAGTCTTTCTTGACACTTGAGCGGAAAGGGGGAAATTTACCGAGCGCAAGTGACATAGAACCTTTTAATCATTTATTAAGAATGCGTTTGTATTCGTTGCATTTTTTTCCTAATAGCAAATTTGTTTTGTTCATTGATTGCTTTATTTATTTATTTTTAATTTCTTTGAACAAATAAATGAATGAATAGCAGAAGCAAGATTTAAGAAGATTTATTAAGTATCGTGAAATAAGGTTCTTTAAAATTGTTTCATAAACCTATTTTAGAAGAAATAGGAGAGCAAGACACAACTAGTAACAACAAATACAAGCAATTCAAAATTTAATTGATGATTTTTTAATTAATTCTCAACATGTATCATCCAATATATTAGAGACACTAGAAGAACCTTATTATTCATCAGATGCTGCAAATATGTTCGATAGAGCTGAAGTTGAGATAAAAAGTTTGATCGAAAATGAGGGTTTTGTTTGGCCGACTGAATTAATAAATAAAACAGAATTGTAAAATATATAAAATAATAAATTTAGAAAAAGAGGTACTAGACGTTTACAAACGTGCAAAGGGAAACGCAAGTAGTCATAAAAAATTGATGAATTAAAAAATCAGATTATAAAATGAAAAATATGAAGGGAAAAAAATACATAAAGCGTCCATCAGTTTAAAGCTGGAAAAAATTTATATTGGATGGATTAAACAAAACAGAGTTGAAAGACTTCATCTTAGAGTCTTTAAATAAATTAACAGATAAAATTTGAAAATGAAATCAATGCAAAAAATTTATATTCACGATGCAATATTTTTAGATAAATTATTAAATGAAGAAACAATAACTCGTGATCAAGAGAAAAAATATAAAAATTTTCTACAATAAATTCAAATGATTTTCATCCTTTATAACTGAGTGTTTGTATTTAAAAAAAAGATTCATTTAAGTGATGCACAGAAAGAAAGATTAAAATTAGCACTTCGAAGAATTGAAGAAATTATTTTACGAATTGAAAACTTGGTAGTTTCGAATTATAAAATGTTTTTGATACAGTCGATCGAATACAACAAAGAAAAACAAGCAAAATTCAATGGAAGAGAAAAGGGTGGATTTTAAACGTTTATTTTTCCAATTATAACAAGTTTAGGACTTGGTGCTGCAAGTGGTGTTGTTGGTTAGGGGTCCAAAAAATATTACATAAAATTTCAAGCTCTGGTAAAGATTAAGCTAAAAAAATCAAGTGGACAGTGCGAGTATCAAATTTTCTAAAGAAATGATTAAGAAAAGTATGAAAAATGGGCAAGGATTTCGTGGTATTTTAACATCAGAATGTTTATCTAAACAACCAACTTCGGTAAAATGCGGTTTCTTTTCCAAGAAATATGTAAGAGGAAGGAATAAAGGAAACTCGCTTGTAGATGTTTTATATTCATCTACTCAAGAACCGAGTACTTATAACGAAAAGTTTCTAATACATGAATTCAAAAACCTTCGGATGATTAGAAAAAGATTCGATGATTTTATGGTGAATTTTTAAACTCATTCAATCATATCTTTACCATAATTAAGCAATGCGATAGATTTCGATAGAAGTGTCTTAATATAGACGTCAACAAAAAAATGGAATAATTCTGTAACTTTGTTATTTATTATTTATTGCATTATCAAAATTTGGTGACCATGGAAATGACTCGATGCTGAAGGTTTGTTTAGATAGGCAAAGGAATTTCGGAGTTAATTAAAATAATTAATTAAGATAATTTTTCCATTACGGTTATCATTTTTTTTTTTACTGAATCGATTTGTCGTAATGAAATTAACCTCTAAAATTAAATTTTTATGAAATTCCGATGATAATTTCAAGAGTTATAGGATTTTGAAAAATGACACTTTGAATGTTAAATGAGTCTTAAGAACTTTCGGCAATATCTCAGAAATTATATATTTCTACAAAATTTTCACTCACCTAAAGAAAATTATCATATTTCATAATATCATGAAATAAATGAATAAACAGCATAAATTTAATATTTTATTTTATAAATTTTTCAGGCCAAATGTGTGAAAAGACCTGATATGTTAAATGCCGGAATACAAAAAAAAATTTGCGCATACTCCAAACGGTTTTCGAAATATTCCCCAAAATTTTAAAATTCCCGCTCCCTGATTCTATTTATTTCTAAATAAATGGGTGACATCAATTGGTTAGAAGTTTCAATATATCACGGACTGATTAAATGTTTGATCAAAGGATCTAAGCACAAATTGCCGTGGAATTAATTTTTAGACACCAGAAATTATCAAAAAATTTTAATTTAAATTCAACTGACAGAAGAGTTTTGCTTATCAAAGATTATAGAAAAAAGGGTAGACAAAAATTGCTAAATTGGGATGCCATTTCTAGATATCAACGTTTATCTGAAAAATTCATATAAAGTCCACTGGGGGCTGTTTCAGAGTATCAGACATTAAGTGATTAATTTATTTCTAAAAATGTTCGAAAATTTAATATGATTTTAGTTTTCAGATATCAAAATATAATTGAAAAGGCAATCGAAAAACTCCATAAATTGGATGATTGGAATGAAATTAACTATCAAAGAAATCTTACTTCTGAATTTGTAATTGTATACACACAAAAAATAACTTGTTGGGGAATTACGATGAGATTAAAACTTCCTGATGCAGAGTTTAATAAAGCGTACATGCGTTTGAAATTGTAGTATAGAGCTAGAAAGTGTTTGAATGAATCTTAAAAATAATATTATTCTTTTATTTCTTTTTTAATTTTTATCGTTGGTTTTTAGTTTTCGTTTTTATTTTATCTCGGATTTTTATTTTTATCTTTGATTTTTGAGTTTTATTATCTTTAATTTTCATGTTTTTATTTTTTCACAATTTTTCCCAATGAATTTTTTTAAAAAAACTTTATTATTGTTAAAAATTTAATTGTTTATAAAATCTTACATAACATTGAAAAACTTAATTGTCCTTCAAAACTCTTAAAATATTTAGAAACAACTAATATATTGGGTGCCTTTATAAGACATTAACATTTCGTATAATTGTACAGAAAAAAAATTTTTTTAAAGTAATATTTTAATTGATGCCAAAACTTAAAAATTGTCTATAAAATTGTTGTAAGAAGGCTTATGCAGATTTTACATGCTTTGACTTTAAAAATATCTAATTTTTAAAACCCAAAACATGATAAAGTTTCTTCCATGATTTTTATATGCGTTTTTCATATGTAAAGGTTTAAAAAATGATATGAAATGAATTATTTAGCATTATTTTTCTTTACAAATATCTAATGTATTGTATTCTAAGGGTAGACATGTGCTACTCATATTGATAAAAGAAGCAAGCAAGCCTGAAGATACAGCAGCTAGCTCCGAATAATTGTAAAAATCATAAGTTGAAAAGGATGAAAATGAAATTGACAACATTGCATATAAAGATTATTTTAAATACAAGAATGAGAACAAGAGGGATTTTTATTCCGAATTCTGTTCTGATGGTGTCACTGGTATGAACTCCAGTTATGAAATCTGATACAATGAAGCAAAAACGAGGAAGAAGGCAAAGCTTTAAATATTGTAAAGGGTTTTTAAATGTTTTAAAAGGGTTTAAATATTTATAAAAGGTAAAGTTTTAAATATTTTTATGTTTATGTTAAATTTTATATTCATCTTGTTTTCTTTCATGGATCATTGCACGATTTTTTACATGTTAAGCGTATCATCCTGGTATTAAATTGCACGAAAAAGTTGAGGGGAAAATCTCTGCTGATTTTAACCAAAACTTTGAAAAATTCTCTTGCAAACTGCTGATCGAAAAGGAAGAGAAATTAAAAAATGATCGTTTAGATCCCTTTATACATCTATGATATCTTGAATATATCTATGAGGCTAAGCAATCTCCCTTTACCTTCTGCGAAAAGCGTCGCAATCGGTCTTTTCATATTTTTCCATGAGTTTTCCATAAAAGGCAGGTAAGAGTTTGAATTACGATTTAGAGACAAACGTTTGATTAAGCTGCGATTTTTCCAATTTTTAGTATTCTAACATTTTTTTGAAATACAGCTTCGAGTTTTTTAATTGCTAAATTTGCTAGTTTGCTGTTTGAATCACCAGCCACTATAATAGCTGGAAAAGCATTCAAATATGCCGTAGTAAAAATAATTCACAAATATTCTTTCAACTGCACCAAGAAATAGGATTTAAATAACAAATAATTAAATTTTTGAATTAGAATTTTCTTAAAATACCAGTACTTACTTTTTAAGGTATAATTGTAAGTTTCGTTTTATTCTTTGAATAGTCTATTGATTATTTTAATAAGTGTTATTAACCAATAAATTAGCCTGAAATCTATGAGATTCAAGAAACTATTTTTCTTCTTAAGGATTATATTTCAAAATGGCAAGAAGAGTACGTATTCTTCGAAAATATCTGAAAAAAAAAAGATAACGTTACAATATCTGAAAACTACATCTCGAACATAGCAAACTCTTTCAAAGAGACATGGAGAGGCTTTTAGTATACTGTCTCTCCTTTGTTAGCATTCAGTAGGAATTACCGGATTATAAACTCGCATAGAAACCTTTATTCCCTTTATTTTTCCCCATTAGAAACTTCGATGCATTTTCCCAGAACTTTTTTGAAGAAAAGCAATGTTATCTTTTACCCGATTTTAGACGAACTGCAGCTAAAGAATCTTTTATTCTTTTCATGTTAAATCCCTTAATCAAATTTGCTTTTAGAAGTTTAACTATTTCTATCAGAATTTTAGGTTTTTCTTTTTCCTTCTTCTTCATATTGCTTTTTTCAAGTTAAGCAAGTTGTATTTATCTTATAAATGCGATTAACAAACATTTTTCACTATTTATACCCAAGATTTATCTCCAAAACGTCATTCAAAATGTTCATGTAAGTCTTCAAGAGGTTTTAATGTAAATTTTAGTACCAAAAAAAAATGGAAAAATGGTCCAGAAAAGTTTTTTCACTTTATTTTTCGTTTCATTCATAATAAAACATTTTTGCAATAAATTTCTATATTTACGAATAAATTATTAATAAAGAATTTCTTTAAAAAGTTTTATTTCAATAACAATGAATTCTTCCTTGCTTTTATATTTACTTTTCTATGTCAGGAAGAGCACATACAGGATTTGAAATGTCTTCCTTTAAATTTCTACAAATTATCCACTTTGGTTATTGTTGAGGTATTATTGCCGAAATATTTTTAATATGCATGAGTCTCTCTATGTTCGTGATTTTAAAAATGGAGCTATTTTTCTTTCTGTGCTGCAAGCATATTGTGCAAACATTTTACATTTTTTTTGTTGTTGTTGTTAACGAATGCTCATTTAATTTTGCGATTTTGTTTTGCAGTTGGAAATTTTTTTTCTTCATCGTTCTTAGTGCAACAATAGTTTATTTACTGGATTTAGGTTCTGATATTACCAGTTTCACCTTTGAAATCTAGGCACATTTTAATTGTTGGTCGATAGCTGATTGTTATGACACTAGAAATGGGCATATTTTCCTAATTGAGAAAAAATGCTGAAAATGGGCTAGGAATCAATCAATAACAGATCAATAAATGTAGCAGAGAAAGAACAAACAAAATCTTAAATTTAATATAATTTTCTTTATTTATTGTAAGTAAAGCCATATTGACATAAAAACATTTCGAATCTTAAAGAAAGGCTTCATTCTTTCGAGACCAAAGTTGACAGTTCTAACTGACCGAATGGTGAATCGTTAATTTTCAATACTGAAGAAAATTTGAGCGACCATTTTTAGTAAGAAGTCACAGCAAATTCTAATGAGACATTAATGCTTATTAGATTTCAGATTTCTTTCTTCAATTTGCATGAAAGGAAGTAAATGAGTACAACAATGGTACATTGTTAAAAACACTTCAATTGTAAAATTCTTGTTGAAAAAAAACATTAACATTAAATAAAAACAATTGTTCTCAAAAACTATTCCGAAATGCAATACGCGAAATTACGACGATTACATTGAATTCCATAAATTTAATAGATAATAGTAACTATATTATTAGCATTATTTTATCTATATTTATAACTAGCCGCCTTTGGCGACCAGCCGGTTCACCAATCTTAATGATCGCTAAAATTTTAATAATTAAATATTTTATGCAATTCCAACTTTAATAGATTCTTCAGCAAAATATTTTTAAACTTCAAATTTTGATAGTCATATAATTCACTCATAATATTATAAAGGCCTTCAGTCATAACGTGATATGTATCTCTCTAATTTTCTGTTACCCCTCGTAGAATTTATGCTTTAAATTAAAGTGTAAAGGATTAATCTGCAATTAATATAATAATATTTTTTTACTGAAACAAAGCATTTTTTTTATACTATGATTACTGATAATAGAGTCACTGAGCGTTTAAACTTTATGGGCACTAAAGAATATCTTTCTTAATTTATGTAATATCTCAAGAATTTGTCAACAAAATTTTCTCAGATTCATCATGAACAGATCGATTAATGAACAATGTTTCATTTTAAATGCATTAAACACTAAGAAAATAAAATGAATCGTTTAAAATAATCGGTCTAAAACAGGTTTAAAAAAACAACTTAAAAAACGATGTACTTAAAACTATAAGCATATACAAAAAATATATAACTAACATAAATACAATTTAATTACAAAAGCATGCATCTAACCTAAAAATAATTTAAATCATTGAAAACAGGTAAAAAAAACTACTTAAAAAACGATGTACTTAAAACTATAAGCATATACAAAAAATATATAACTAACATAAGTACAATTTACTTACAAAAGCATGCAACTAACCTAAAAATAATTTAAATCATCCGTTGATAATGGTTGTCATGGCAACAATCAGAGCAGAATGCGCATGCGTGAATTTTCTTCGCCAGTTACGTTAACGCAAATGCGTGAATTTTTCTAAGCCAGTTGAGGTAACGCTATGCGGATTATACATTTTTAATTTCCTTTATTCTGTTTTATTTTAATTTAAAAGTACTTCAGAATGAATCTGAAGCATGGATTAATTAACAATGTTTAATTTTAAATGCATAAAACATTAAGAAAATAGACAGAATCGTTTGAAATAATCCGCCGAAAATCGTTAACCCTAGCCTCATTACTGCTGGGAGAAAAAAAAAACTAAAGCTTTTCTCATTTGGCGGTGGGGAAAATGGAAGATTTTTTTGGCGGAAAAGTTGGCGGTGGGGAAAATGGAAGATTTTTTTGGCCGGAAAGTTAGTTTTTAATTAATAATTAAAATTTCAAAAAAAAGGGACCCCAGGTGCACATTCCCGACCTCTAAGGTATACATGTACTAAATTTGGTAGCTGTATGTCAAATGACCTGGCCTGTAGAGCGCCAACACACACACACACATTGAGCTTTATTATAAGTATAGATAAAGCTAAATGTGTTTGCGTGTTGGCGCTCTACAGACCAGACGCTGTTACCAACAACTACCAAATGTGGCATATCGTATACCTTGGAGGTCGGGAATGGGCACCTCGGGATTATTATTATTTTTTTTTTTTTACTTTTTAATAAAAATTTTAATTAATTAAAAATGAAGCTAAATTTCAGCGTTTTTTTCGCAATAACTGCCGTAAATATTATCGTACAAATATAATTTCTACATCAAGTAAAAGTTCAAAAAATTATCTTTTTAATAATACCATTATTTTAAACAAAAAATGAGGTTCTTAATGAATGTTTTAAAAAATATTTTACCCATATTTTTCACCAAATTATTTCGCACACAATAAAAATAAAATGTAACCTGCACGTGCAAGTAACACGTGCATGGGAAAAAATATAGCGTTTATCAATGAGTTACCATCACAGTGGCAAAAGCTCAAATTAAAAAAAAAAATAAACTACTATTGCTAAAAGAGAAAAGTGCAATTTCCAACACGTGTCTGTCAGGATACGAGAGAAACACACCTTTTAATAAGGACGACGAAAAATTCCCTCAGTGAAAAAGTATCAGTGGGTAAAATGTTTTTCTTTAACTCATCTATAAGGACAAAATGTTTCTATCTATAAAATTTGGTGAGATATTAAAATGCATAGTTATTGACTTAGACCGTTTTTCTATACATCTGAATGATATTTGAGGGAACTCTCGCTGCCAATTTCAGAGATAATATATATATCACAAAAGATTATTTCAATTTTGGAATCAGAAAACAATAACACATTTATTAACTTTCATTAAATAAAAAATGATCAGATATTGTTTATTAAATTAATCAAAATGAATACCTTCAACACCTATACAAAATCGCATTCTTTTCACAATACTTGCTCATATGTGATTAAGCTCATCACTTCTGACTCAAAAACAGACCTTTGAATTAAATGCAGATAACTGCTGAGTGTATTGTCAGCGCTAATTTATCCGTTTAGACTTAATTACAATCAAAATTAGCAGAATATGTCTGTCACTTTTCAGCATAGTATTGTACAAATTGGAACCAACTATTAAGTTTGTAAAACTGCTACACCACATACTTATTGAAAATTGTTTCTAATGGTGGAACTCTTGTACGGAAAATAGATTTTTACCATATCAAAAATGATAGTTTTAGAGATTGATATTTCCATTTCGGTTAAATCAATTTTCGTCTCCAAATTGCATTTTACCCAAGATAGGACTTAATTATAAAATTCTAACTAGCGGTCTTGAAGCTGTTCATGTAAATGTTGTATTAAATAAGGTAAATTTTTAAATACATACACACACACACACACACACACATATATATATATATATATATATATATATATATATATATATATATATATATATATATATATATATATATATATATATATATATATATATATATATAAACATAATAATCTTTTAAAGCAGCAGGCAGTTTCGAAGATAGAAAGACACTTTGAATTTTAACTTCGTTTTATTTCTATCCCGGGAGGCATGATATTTATGCACAAGAAGCGCGGACAAGTCACGTCCGTCTACAGCGCGATACAAGAGCATATTAGCATGAAAAGAAAGGAAAATTATTTATCTCTGGTCTTATATACCATTAGATTTTGATAGGGATTTCTCTACATGCGTCGACCACAGGTAAAGGAGTCATAGGGATCTTTTAGAAGAATTTGCTCGGCTTGCCATTTTTTATCCCTTTACTCGGAGTGTCGGAACTTGTAGACTTTTAGCCGTTTCAGTAATTTTACAAAGCTCCAGTTGCTACCACGCCACCGAGGTTCTATATATAATGCTGAGTTAATGCAACAGAATAAGTATTTCTATTTGCAAGTTGAAAAAAAAATGTAATAGCGTCGACAAGTGAAAACAATTTGGTATTTCTAAAAGTGATATTTGCAAAATGAAAATGTTTTCTTTTAGGAAAAAAAAAATTGAGGTACACGGATACACACACAAATTTAATACGATGCAGATAAAGAAAAATAATTATTTATAAAGAAATAAAATAAATCTCCACGAAATTTGATTGCTGAAAGTATGAAGTTAGGTATATTAAGGTGTAATAAGTTATGTTAAATATTATTAGTGGAAGATCAGGAAAAAAGGAAAATTACATTTGTCTCTCAGTTTTGGGTTCTACTGGTCAACGGTGTTAATACATCCGACTTTAGTATCATATAAATTTTAGAAGTTTAAAATTCCAGAGATCATGATCGATGAAGAACTGTAAAAATTATTTTGGAATCCAGCTATGAGAATTATTATAATATATTTAATTACTATGAAGAACCTCACTAAATTAGATTTTAAGCAGAGTTCTGTTTTAAAAATAGCCAAAATAATTAAATTATTTATAATTAAGTTAAAGATAAGTTAAAATAGTTACCAAGAGCACAGAAATGTAAGGGCATATATTGAAAGCAAAACAATACTGCTCAACATTTTGGGATTCTAAATCTATAGATTGATTTCTCTTAAAGTTTCACATAATGTTGAATGATATGGATTAATACATAAAAAATATTTCCAATTCCACACAACAACCGTTAAGTATGGAATATGTCTTTTATCTACAGAGTGTCACATAAATATTGGGACAGACTTTAAGGGGAGGTAAGGGACATCACAAGGATTCAGATTTGCATAGCAACCTGTGGTCCGAAACGCCTTCATTCGGCGCTAGGTGGCGTTGTTCACAGTAGCATATAAGGAAGCAGACCTGCAAGTCCTCAGTCATTTGAGCTGATATCGCTCTCAGATGGGGTGCCATGGGGATTCTCGCCAGCCCATAAATTGTGTTAGTTGAACATCCCATCTCGCGTTAAGTACGCTTCATTCATCATTTAAACGTAGGATGGGAAATTCGCGTCTTGGCGAATTTGATCGAAATACCACCGTGCAAAACGTTCACGAAGTGGGTAATCTGCTGGGAGCAGTAACTGTACGCTTTGCAGATGGTATGGGAGTAAGCCTTCACGTTGAAAACACGATGAACACTATTCCGAGATCCTCCAATGGCAGTAGCGACCGTTCGTACGCTGGCACTCGCATTCCTTCTAACGGTATCCAACACATTTTCTTCCATCCTGGGGGTTAAAGTCACTCTTGGTCTGCCCTCACTATTTCTATTACCTCGTAACGACCCATATTCACACAAATTGTGATACAAATTACTGAACATCCGGAGGTCCGGTGCATCTGTCTGTGGGTACCTTTCCCGATACAACCTTTCAGCCGCTCTTGCAGTTTCTTCTGCCAATCCATAAATCAGGGGCATATCTGCCAGCTCCGTGTTCGTAAAACGTTCCATACTCCTCTGCGGGCGATCGCATCTCAAATGACTGAGGGATGCCATGGCCCGAGAGATGGTAGAATTAACGGAGCATCCGCCTTGCGCAGCAAGGCTTTCTCCATGGTCCTGGTTAAGTACAAGCCTGGCGTCGTATAATGCCCTGGACTTTGAGCATTACTGGTGAGATGCAAACGAGTACCAGTCGAAGAGTCAGTGAGCACGGGCGTAGGAGAGGGAGAGAGTTGTCGTAGCCAATGAGAGGTCGTCTATTTCTCGAGGGAAGGGTGAGGGTAGCAGGATAAACTATTGTTCGTCAGTGGCCAGTAAGAAGTGACAGGAACTTTGGTGGGCGAGGACGGAAATTTTAAGCAAGAAGAGCGTTGACCAGTATGAGTTTTCTTTCTTCTTTGTCGGCTGTTTGTTTCAAGTTTTTGGCTGCTTGCAGGATTCCAGGGAATTCTTTTTGGAGGGTTTTGATTTCTCTGAGGGCTTCAATTATAGCCTTGAAGTCGGTTATTTCTATTGGGGTGGTTTCTTTGGTTTTAAGTACTGGTTTTTGAGGTGGTTGTTCTGATCTGTGGGTTAGGCTGATCTCCGGAAGCTTGTTTTCGGTTGTATTTGTAAGGTTTCTTTTTGTAACTTCTGCAAAGGTTCTTCTGATTGTGGGGTAGGTTTTTGTAGTTGGATAATTTTTGTATCCCCTCCAAGAGGTTTGGTGTCCAGTTTCATGACAACTGATACAGATCGGGTTTGGTATCTTCTCCTTAATTTGGCATTGTTGGGTCGGATGATTTCCATTATACTTCATGCAGCGTGAATTTGCAATTCCTCGCTCTGTGGAAGAACCCTGCACAGTTGAAACACATAGTGGCCTTTGCAGGTTTTCTGTATGTCTCTACCTTCACTCTGAAGTAGAAGAGGGATCTGATATTATATATACTTCTGAAGTTTCCTGTTTTATTGACGTCCACTAAGTAGATTGGATGGAGGGTTTTGTTTCTATAGTTTCTTAATTGTGCTACTCTGGCGATATCAAAGTTGAGTTCTTCTAATTCTTTCTTTATCTCATCCTTATCTTAATTTCCAGGGAGGCCTTTGATCTTATCTTGATTTTCAGAAAGGACGTATTCTTTTTTCTTACACTCTAAAATTTCAATGATTCCCTGTCTTTCTTCTCCATTGATAGGGGTGATTCTAAGGAAGCCATTTACATATTTATTTTTGGTGTCGGGATATTTGCGGCAGATCTTTTGTAGTGTTAGATTATAATCTTCAAGTTTATGGGTGGTATTTCTTTGCTGGATGGGTTTTCAATGTTTTCAAGGGCTTGGAATTTGTTATGAACTATTATTTCTTGGCTATCTGTTGATTTTTTCCTTTTGGCCGTGTGTCTCTTCTCCACTACCTGGAACGGTTGTTCTGTTTCCATTTGAGTGTTTTCAGCTGTTGTTGCGTGCAAAGTGCAATTATTTACTGGGCAGGGACTTAGTGCATTAAGTTCTTCCTCTATAAGTTCCATTTGTGATCTAAGTTCCTTTAGCTTATTGAGATCATCAAGGTATTACTTTGTGTGATCTTGTTTATCATCAACCATCTTCTGTAGGGTCCTGTCGAAGGATTCAATTGTTTCTTGTAGATATTTTATACTTTCGATGTGTCTTTGTAGCTGAATGCAGATGTTTAGTCTATTGTTGGGGTGTACGTCGCAGTTTAATCGAATGCAGGGCTCTAATTTTTTCAGAACTTCTATTTCAGCATCATGTTCTTTTCAGAGCTCCTTTAAGTAATTCTCCTGTCTTTCATCTAGGTTATTGAGTCCTTTATTGAGTGTTATTATTTTATCCATGTTCTTATTTGCTCTTTTTATCTTTTTCTCGGTACTAGATAACAGCAAACAATGGTTATTGATTCTTTTTATTATTGAGTTACCGCCAGAAGCTTGGCTGCTCATTGATACATTGCTTGAGCATCTGCTCTAGCTGCGTCTGTTTCCCTCCATGGCTGGAAACAAAATGGCCATCAATGATTGAGGGATTGCACCTAGCTCCGAATGAAGACGTTTCGAACCACGGGTTGCTATGCAAATCTGAATCCTTGTGATTTCCCTACCTCCCCTTAAAGTGTGTCCCAATATTTATGAGACACCCTGTATAATAGTTTATGATAAACGTTGGGAATCATAATATCAAGGGGTAAACTTTTAGATAGAAATGAAAACTAAAATATAAATTTGGGGCGTGGAAAACTTATATTCTTGCAATACATACTACCGAATGTTTGAATGCACCCAGAATGAACACTTGCAAATATTTGGCTTTATCAGCGAATTGCATTAATATATCAGTGCAATTAACTTTCTGAGGGAGTTGAATTACATTTATTAAATTATTTAGATTAAATTATTTATTCTCAACACCTATCCAGTTGTTCCAGATAAAGCATTATAGGGCCCCTGAAACATTTTGAGGGCCATCCATTATGTTCTCTTTTAACTTTTGAATTCTCCCAAGCTATGGTTTTGTTATTGGTTTTAATTATTTATCCTTCAAGCAATTTTTAAATAACAGATATAAAAACCAATTAAACTGGTAAAACACCTACAAAACAGTGTCATTAGCTCGGGTATAAAAATATTTTAAATTTAATTTGAAAAGTAATTTTTAATGAAAAATGGAGTGTAATAAAAAGGAAATTTTAACACGGTCTTTGTATTCTAATATAAAGTTTGTTTAAATTTTTTATTTGCTCTATTAGTCGGCCAATTACAAAAGCAATATTAATCTGCAAAGACATTCGAAATGTTTTTTAATAAAGTGTTATTTTAACTACAGTGTAACTTAATTTATTGAATTTCGAAAAAACGTCTCATCCGAATCAAATGAAAGTATTTTAAGAAATTTCCTAAATGGTATCGAATTTATCTGAGGGTTTCTGATAGTCGCGTAATCCAGGCAGCTTCTATTGCCTATATTTTATAATATGGCACTTCTGACCAGGCTATCTGGATAGGTGTGCGGTCTGGAACCTATCCAGCAGGACATTGAAAGTGTTTGGCAACTCTGCGTGTATATGCTTAGACCTGATAGTGCGCCGCATCATATGGATTTATTAAGTAATTTAACAAAGTTAAAATATAAACCATAAGAAGTCTTTTTTTTAATTACATAACATTTAAAGCGCATTAATTTAACCCTCTCATTCCCAAGATTCATTTTAGTTCAGAATTTAGAAATAGTTTCTTTTTCAAGGCTTAAAAAAAAATCCCCACTCGTCGGACACGTGGCCGGAAATCCCATGTTATATAAGACTAGTGATAATTTGTTTCTTCCCTTCCTTACTTCTGCTTTTGGTCCGCGATTTTGTGGACGTGTTCTGTCCGCGTCTGCTTGTAAATAAATTGCCTTCCCGGGATGGATTAAAATGAATTTTAAAATGTAAAATGTCTCTTCAATGTCTTCGAACCTGCCTTCTGCTTCACATAAAAATATGCTTACATATTATTTAGTCGACATGGATAGTTTCCTGAGAAAAATTTTCATTTCGACGTTGCATTGCACTTCCGCAACTTGTGCTCCAAAGATGTTCCATGCTGGCTCGTCCGCTTGCCTTTTTCCGAAGCCAGCCGGTCACTCTGTCTCCGATGGCGAAACTCCTTCGGCTACATCGTTCCATGACCGATGTAATATCCCCTGCATTCCGTCATGTTACCGCATCACTAACGGTACCTTCCGTAACTTGAGACCTCATCCGACATTCCAGCTCTCCGAAGTGTTTGTGCTCCGTTTCCCTTGTGTTTGTGTTGCTTACCTTCAAGCAGTTCCTAGTGTGCCATACTTCATCCAGTTTTTCAAAATATTACTTGTGTTTTATGTTATCTCTACAATACAATAATCGCCCGCTTTACTCGCCCGTGGTCTACAGTGCCAGAAAAGTGCTGAAAATTTCCTTTTGTGATTTCTTAAAAAAGTGATTGGTGTTTCCTGGCTCAATGGGTGAAAATCAAGATGTATATTCTGTACTTTTAATTTTATTTTAAATTGAATTTTCCAATTACAATACAATAGCAAATGATATTTTCATACTATTATTTAAAATATTACGATGTTTTTAATTTTTTCATATCTATTATTTAAAATTTATTCATAATATTATAATTTGTTGAATTTGAAATTTATGTACATGCTATTAAAATCAAGAAACATGATTTCCCCAAAGAAATTAAATTTATCTTTAAATAAAAGAAAAAATAAATAATTAAAAGTCATGACACATTATATAAGAGAAAATTAGTTAATATACTTCAGAGGAAAATGTGCTACACCTCTGATTGTAAGTAAACTATACTCTGATATTTATAGTGTCGGATAGCTTTTTGTTTTAATAGCATAGAGACCTTGTGAATGAAAAAAAGTTTATTGTTAAGATTCTTATATACTTAATAATTAATGGCTCGTGATAGTTAGAATAATGTAGTAAATGCCCCAGGGGAAATTTTTACACCTCTGACAATCATTAAGCTACCCTCAATTATCACTGTGTCCAAATACTTGTTCCCAAATACAAATATATATTTTTTTCAATTATCCAAATATTTTTTAATATTATTATTTTCCAAATATTTATCTTATAAGAGTATTTTGAATCTTGTGTTTATTACATTCAGTCACAAGTGTTTTGTTTGAAATCTTTGAATCTTGCCTTTATTACTTTTAGTTCCAAATTTTTCATTTGATATTTTTTAATTTTGCAATTTTTATTATAATTTCCAAATGATTTGTTTAAAATACACGAATCTTGCTTTTATTTATATATCCAAAAGTGATATGAAACCCTTCAATTTTACAAGTCTTATTTCATTAGACATTTTTTAATCTAATATTTATGGTTTAAGTTCCAAGTGTTTAATATGAAATATTTCAATTTTGCAAGTATTATTTTCATATCCAAGTTTTTTACCTGAACTATACTGATATTTCATTTGGGTGAAATCATAACAATATTGATTTTTTATTTAACAATTTAATATTTTAATTCCTAATTTAATAATTTTGTTGAGTCAGACTTTCTAGAATTTAAAAATAATGTAAGCGAGCCTGTCAGATTATTTTCACCAAATTAAGTGAACTACAGAATAATAGCCAGAATACATGTGTGCACCATATCATTTAAATTTTTTATATTTTGTTGTTAGTATTGATGATTATTTAAGTTTATATATTATTTTCATAAATACAATTCTTGATCTTTTATGCTTCTAATATAAAATGATGAATGGGATTTCTGTATTAATATGAAAATAAGGAAAACTTAGGTGTCACTTTCAATATATTTTTTAATTTAACCTCTTACTTGGTCACCACTGTAAGATATGGGTGTGTGTCAAAGAGCCCTGACGCACTTCCACGTTTTGCGGTGGGGGGAAAATTGTAAAGATAATTTAATATCTAATTTAATCCAAATTAATGTCCTAAATTTTTGCCTAATTGGGCCCATGTCGGGGCAAAAATGATGCGCCATCAGTTCCACGTGTCAAGTGAAAATGATCCCTTCGGTGCCCTTATCCAAGGTCAACACGAGTATTGAATTGACACGTGGCCGGAAATCCCATGTTATATAAGTCTAGTGATCATTTGTTTCGTCCCTTCCTTAATTCTGCTTTTGGTCCGCGATGTTGTGGACGTGTTCTGTCCGCGTCTGCTTGTAAATAAATTGCCTTCCCAGGATGGATTAAAATGAATTTTAAAATGTAAAATGTCTCTTCAATGTCTTCGAACCTTCTTTCTGCTTCACATAAAAATATGCTTACACACACACACACACACACACACACACACACACACACACACACACATATATATATATATATATATATATATATATATATATATATATATATATATATATATATATATATATATATATATGTATGTATGAATGTATAAAATTCATGAAATTTAAAAAGAATTCAAAGTTTATTTTTGAGTTATAAGTGATATTTTTCCCTTATCAATGATAGACGAAAAAAATATATAATTTTGAATTCAGTTAAATTCTGATAAAAATTTTAATAAAACATGTTTCCTAGTAACCACTTTCCACTTTATATCTCTGTTAAATTTGATTTGCGTTAGATCCAATGATTTTTCTTGTAGTTTTCAACGACCACTGCTAACATATTAACAAACATTCACTTTTATATTCCTTTGTTGAGTATAGAGATAAATATGCTTTTCCTTTTCAATATTAGGAATTTTTTTTAACTTTTATATTTCTTTCTGGATTTTCAAAAATTATTTTTAATCATTTAGCTTAATTGATTTTGCACCTTAAAAATAGGGTCTGTACAAAAAAACCGACTTTTTTAAAAACCGGTTTTGGAATTTAATATTTCCAAAAGACCGGTTTTAGCCGGTTTCCGAATTTTTGTCCAAAAAAAAATAGAATAGGAAAAAATATTTAATTTAATTTATATAAAATAACAAAAAAAACGAAATCAGTATCAAAATCAAAATATTAAAAAAAAATTAAGAATTACATATACATATTACTTTAGCTTATACATTATCACTAATTTTAATTTCTGTGCTAATTCTACTTGTCTTCTTTCTTGAATTCGTTCTTCTAAAGCACATAATAATTTCAAACTTATTTCAGTGTTTAAATTTTTCAGTTCATTTAACAGAAATTCAAATATACCTTCACTTGTTAATAAAGTGGCATCTCGTCGCCCTAAGCCTTTGGCTGCTAGACGAATCGGTCCCAAGACTTCATGAAGTTCTAAAAGTTTAGGATATTCAGCTTCATTCCACATATAAGAAGAATCAATATCGTCAATGATATAACAACACATTATTTTATTGCCCTATATCTTCAAATCATGTCCTTCATACTATTCCACCTTGTTTTGCAGTCAAGAATTAAATTTAATCCCTTTCCTTTTTCTTTTTTGATATAATTTTGAAGAATGGTGTTTCTTACTGGAGATTTTGTAAAGAACTTAGAAATTTTTCTTATTTGTGGAACGGATTGTTTGTATTTGTCAGACAAAATAGGAATAGAATGTTCTCGGTTACAAACATAATAAAGAGAATCTTCACAATCCTTACATTCGAATTCGTCTTCATTTTTTGATTCCTCACTTGAAACATTTATTTCGGCTTCAGCTTCAGCCATTTCTTTATGTTTATATAACGCATCAGAAACTGCTAAGTGGATGGCGTGTGAATAGCATAGTTGAGCAATTATAGATGATAATTTGCCAAATTTTTACATAACAGCAGCACCATCATTTGTTGCTGCAACTATGTCAGTTTCTAGATCCAAGTTGAAATTTTGAAGCCTTTCAGATACCAATTCTAATGTTCTGTGAGCATCACAGGAACCGGCTATTGGCACTAATCCCAAATTGAAATCGTCTGCCAAGTGGTGCACATTAAAGTTTAAATATCTATGATTTCTTTTGATAGTCCACACGTCTTAAGTTATAGAGGTTAAGTTATAGTTTTCCTATTATTTTTTATTGAATCTAATTCAATAATAGTTTCACGTTTAGCATTGTCACGCAAACGCATTAATGAGATCCATTACTCTAGAGTTGTTTCTTGGTAATGGATATCCTTGTTGTTGAAGAGACTCTTATATGAATGAGCTATTGGTAATGCTATTAATAGAAAATCCATCCATTGCTGCAAGTTTTGATATGATTTCTTCTAAACAACTCCATTTCACTTTCATAAAATTCAAAATATTTGTTTGTTTTTTCAAGAAGAGGAATATCCAGGCGTTTCTTCTTCGCCTGTTGTTTCTGATTTTTTTCCAATAATTATTTTATGGAAAGTTTAATTTATTTACTAAACCAGTTTTCTTAATTTAAAAACCGATTTTCAAATGTGACAAATTTACTTTAACACCTTAACTGTTTTATTTTCTTTACTATCTAATAAGATGACACCTTCTATTTTGGGAATATTTTCTTATTTTGATTCAAATGGAAATTCATTGAATACTTGATTTATCTATGTATTCGAAGTAATTTTAATATTGAGTTATAATCGTTATGAATGGTTTATTTTTTGCTTACAACTATCAAAATTCGATAAATCGATGCACGTATGGCATTCAGGCAAAACAAGCGATTAAAAACCGGTAATTTAAAACCGGGTTTGAAAAATCATCAAACTCTACTTAAATGTAAGAAGGGCTCAGAAATTATTTTTTTAAAAGGAAACTCATTATAAATATTTTAAAATCATTTTACATTAATTGTTTCAATTATTTCACTTTCCGTCAAACGTTCAATTGTCAAGATATCACGTTTCCTATTATTTTAATGTTATAATGAGAGAGTCGAAAGCTTGTTAATATTGCGAGCTATGTATTGGGGTATATTTTGATGCTCTTCGCTTTAGTTCCGTGCCCGGCTTTGGTTGCTAAGTAACGCCCCACCCCCACTTACCATTCTTTCCACAACGCTTTAAAGCGGGGAGAAAAGGGCTTGTTGATCCTACTCTAATTATTCTACATGCTCTCCGTTTTTCCTCCCTTCTACTCTTCCCCCCTCCCCTTCTTCTGTACACCCTATTCTGCCAAGCTGACGAGTTTCGGTTTCGCTATCGATCTCTCAAAGTTCCTGGAATTAAAAGGACTTTGGAGTCTCCTATTTCCTTTGCATTGGATTGTTGGGGTTGTCAGTATTTCCAAAGAATGTATTCAAATTGTTGGCAATGTTGAGGTTAAATCGTTAACAGCGTATTTATTTCTAATTTATTAAAGAGGTTTATATATTAATTTGGATGTTTGTCTTCGAAGATTTTGAAAGCTCGCTGCTGCTGCTGCTACAGTCCTCAGCAGAGACGCCTTTTCCATTTATGGGGCTAAGTAAGGTTTTATAATGTAATTATTTATTATTTGAAGAGAGTTCGTACTCTTATGCTTAAGGGAGCATATTTTAAATGCAAATGTTCTACTAATGTTCTTGTCTTATTTGGAATTAGTATATTGCTTATGGCTAATTTCTACTATGCATGGTTCCACCAGTTTAATATCTTTTCTGAAAGGGTTTTTAGTCTTTTCGGTCATTTATGAAAGTCTAGAATTTGGCACGTGTCTGTACTCAGCTTCGATTTTCCCCTATTGGTTTGGATGCCATTCGTGTATTCATTAAAGTTGAAGACACGCCGGTGGTTATGACGATGATGTCATTAGTAATTGCGATTATAATCTTTTAGAAAAGATGTTTAATGAAGTATTATTTGTTATATATATTAAGCAATAATAAAATGATATCATGAATGAAATGCAATTTATAAGTTACCACCTCTTACAAAAAAGAATCAGTTTGTTAATCATACCTGAACTGATTCCACAATGAAACAAATTTTGATTTCCAGAAATCATGTCAAGGTCAAAACTCTTTTTCCATAAAAGTTGAATTATGGTTTGTTTTTTTAATTGTGCGCCGGATAGTTATTCGAAATACTTTGGAAAACGTCACTCCTTAAAAGTGAGTAATAAGTCCATATCCTCTCAAAAGAAAGTAGTAAAGCTTTCCTCGCTTTATATGAAACTCTTACTAAGCAGCTATCGTGACTATTTTTTTTTTGTTGACGAAGTCCGGTTATAATTTAAAGCTTTCTCCCTTCTTTAGATGTTTTTATACTTAATGCAAATAACAGTTGCGCGCGCGCGCGTGTGTGTGTGTGTGTGTGTGTGTGTGTGTGCAGAATCTTGTTGTTACAAATAAGAGTAAACGTATAAAAATAACATATCAAATTGAAAACATTATAATGCTACGGTATTTCGGATTTAAAAATCAAATCTGCTAAAAAGAATTATCATTTGTCTTATTTGAATTACAAAGTCATCCATATATTACATTGGGCATGATTTGTTTTTAAAATTAATAAACTAAAACTAAATAGTTTTGGTTTAGTTGCAGCTGAAATATACTGTCTTACTGAATTGCTTAAGTTTCCATCGTTTACTGAAGGTGTTTATGGAATATGAGCAATTATTGTACCGATTTACAATATCTTTGAATGATTTAATTTTAGTTTATTTATTTCTAAAATGATAATTCCATAATGTAAGGAGCGACGCCTAATAAGTTAAAATAAGTAACAGATCAGATATTTGTCCTTAGAACTGCATCACTTTGAAATTTCTCGCACTTGGAATAACATAAAATAATAGAGAATTTAAACATACCAGATAAACTGTTGGGCTATTTAATTTCTATCAGTACACGAGAGCTAAGTTATTAATCATCTTTTTTTGGATTCTTGCTTTGCGAAACATTGTGAAGTATTTAAGGATACTAATACTGTCAAGTAATATTTTCAAAAATTAATTTCAAGTGTTAAATTATGCTTTTGTAATACAAATGAAATGTTCATGCTTAGATAATTAACTATTGTAATTTTGTTTGATTAGTTATAGCTTTCTGATTATATTCAAAATGGTTCACTTCGTCAATTTATTATTATTATTATTAAAGTGAAAAGATAAGATATTGTCTATCTGTAATAAGAACTCGATGAGGAAGAAAGACATTCTATCATGTCGCTACGGCAACAGAATTCAAAGGAATGACTCTAAATGAGAGTTTTATAACTGTGCCTTTTCAGTTATTTTTCGATCATTCAATAGTCAAATAACATGAGAGCTCATATGCAACTTATTCTTATTTGAAAAAGACAATGAAGGTATTTGTGTTCAGCAGATAATGATTTTTTTTTAGCTTACACATTTAACTAAAAATTAAAATCTTTAAATTATTCTCTTTCATTCTAATTAATTTATTTATTCTAATTTACACAATTTTTTCTTACATATATATATTCTTTCAGATCAAAACACACAGCAAAATGCTTGAAGTTTTTCATTTAGGGCTTTACTAAGAGATTCTTATAGGGAGTTCTTTTACATGCGCCTAAGGAATCTTAGATATTTTTGAAAAGTTTTGATATAAGTGGCGGAAACTACACAATCTTAATTATTTACATGACTTGCAAATGATAGAAACAAAGAATATCGGACTGTCTAAGCAACGGAAATTTTCTGAATTATGCTACAGTAAAAATTGCAATATTTTAATCTTAATATAACTAAAAGTCATTGTGGTCTGTGCTTATGTTTGACATTCTCTCCTGAAAAACTGTGCCAATTCCAACCAAATTTTGCACATTTATTCTTTAAGATAAGATAAAGAATATTTTAAATATTACAAAGCTCAAATGTTTATTAAATATTCAATTAATAAGAAATAAATTTTTAGTAGCAAATATTGGAATCTTTCTGTAGTAATTTCAAAGCAATTAGCCTATAAGAAATATTTTAATACCACCTTAAAAATTAAAATTTCGTTGATATGAAATTCCTTTTTGCGTAGTCCTTTTTCTATCAATTGTTTTTAATTCTTTCAAAATTTAACGCAGAAGATTTTAAAACATTTTTCTCATCTACTCTACTACGAGTTTTTAAAATTTCTGTTTCAAATCCTTTATAAAATGTTTATTGACTTAAAGTAGTTGTTTAAGGGTGCCTAAAAAAAACTAAGAGAATGAACTGATATACCCTTCATCTTCAAACTATTACAAGTGACCTGGACTCACGTGAGTCAATCAATATGGGTGATGACTCACGTGAGTCTTCATTACACCACATCACGTATGGTGATGTGGTGTAATGAAAGGTTTGTGTGAATTATTATAATTTATTCAAAGTCAATTTTCCCATTAAAATATTAAGCATGAAAATATTTTAATTCGGAGATACTAGGTATATTTATAAAACTGTATATTACTAATATAATATAATATTATAAAAAGTGCTTCATAAAATTGAAGAGAAATAATATCATGGCAATTAAATTAGTTTAATTTAAAAGATAAATATTTTTTTAATGAGAATACAAGAAGCTAGGAGTGTTTCTGTGTCTTTTTTTCCCCTTTTACAAAGGAAAAACAAGAAAATTAAATATTTAACGAAACATTTTGCTATTCATTACAAAAATGAAAAATATTATTAAAAATTATATTTGAAAACATTTTTTTAAGTTATAGATACTAAGAAAAAACAGATGACTAATAATTTGGTTTTATGGAATTGGCTTGTATTTTGCTGTATTTTAAGAAGATGTATAAACCATTTGGTTATAACCAATACCGATTATAATTCCATTTTAATCATAGGGGAATATTCCAAATTAATAATTAATTGGTTTTAAGCAATTGTGTATGGAAAATTTAATAACTGTTTGACCTACAGAGCTATTCTTCTACAGTCCATCAATTATCGATTGTCATTTCTGTCTTCAAAATTGATAATAAAATGTAAAGATTTTTGTATGTCACAAAATCTTATTAAAAATGTTCAAAAGCCTTTTATTTTTTTTTTCCCTCGAAAATTCTCCTCTAATTAAATTATCATTCATGTTTCTCTGGTTAAATCTAAAATTTAAGTTTTATGTCGAGAAAAAATTTATTAATTGGTTCAACAGCTTTCAATGGAGTTTCATCCCCATGAATTAAAATTTTGTCTACTACAAAAAAATACGAAAATTTTTAAAAACTCTTTTACGCCCCTTGCATAAAAAAATTTATATATCAATATATTAAAAAATAATAATAACATGTATTTTCTTAAATAATGCAAGTTCCCCTGTAACTTCATTTTGTCTTGTAGCATCAACACTTTTTGCAGCATTGAATTATTGTGATATTTACATTCTCATATAGAAATTATATAAACAGAAAATAATGTTACCTAAGATACCTCCTCTCCCCCTCCTCGTGACTTAAAAATATTTTTGGAATTATGTCAGTTTATCTGTAAATATGATAGATGAAAAACTCTTTGAGCAAGACGAATAAAATATTCTCTTTGAATATGTAAATTTCTATAATAAAATAATGGTTCAAAGAAAATTTGCTTATTTTTTTTCTTTTAGAGATAGTACACATGATAACTGAAAAGCACAAAAAGAAAAAATCGAAAAGATTTATTACAGTTTTAGCATGTAAAAGGGAGATCCCTATAAAATTTTAAATCGAATTCGTCTATGGATTAACCAATTGAAGGTCTATTCATTCACAAGTATATAAACCTGATAAGTTAAATCCACAACAATGTAAAATAAAATTATGTATGGGATCTGGTCATTATAAAAATAATGTTGGATCGAATTTGCTTTGTTCTGCATAATTGCATTTGTTGTACCAAATTTGCTTTGTTCTGCATAATTGCATTTGTTGTACCAAATTTGCAGCTGCTGTGCATAGTTTGCTTTCCTTACTACACAGCACTCCAGAGATATAGAGATGAGAAGTTCCGAAATGGCGACTGGATCTCGAAACCTCGTACACAAGCAATGAGGAGTCCGGATCTGTTGTGATTACTGTAGTTGATACTTACTTGTGCTCTTCAAAATATGACTGTTAAATGAAAACTGATGATTAATTTCTGTTGAATGTGATGGTCAAGTGTAGCTGAAAGCCTGGAGTAACAGGTTTTTGAATTTTATTTTAAAATTCTTTAGTATCTTAAAAGTTTTTGACTTCCTGAATTGTAATTGGGGCAGAAACTCCCACTTGTTTGGGTAGCCATTTTGTTGTGTTTTTACCATCTGAGAAACTGTTATTGACATCTGCCTTCAATTCATGAACTATTTGCAAGAATAGGATATTTTCCTACTGTATCCAAAGATTTCTACATTGTGCAGTCTCTTATTTTGCCAATTTTTTTGCCAATTTTAAATTCCAATTTATGGAAAGTGTCCATAAATGTGTTGAGTATTAGCTAACAACAAAATTGTTTCGAAATGTTTAGTTCTCATTGGTGCATCTAATTAGACGCAATTCTTGTTACACTTTCTAAAACTAAAAACAACAATTATATCTTTGGATGTAGCTGGATAATTGGATTCAGTATGGAGGAAAAGAATTTTATATGCTCTCATAAAATTGAATTGCCCGAGCAACATTTTTGAAGTGATTCAAGATTACTTAAGTGAAATACAATGTATTTATCAAGATGGAGAGAATAATTGGAAATTTATAATGGATAGAGGAGTGCCACAGGACTCATGCAGCGGGCCGTTATTCTTGAACTTGGTTATGATTTCTGCATTTAAGATCAATCTTCCAGTGAACTGCTTTATACAGACGTATGCCGATGATGTGCTACTAATAATATCGGAAAGAACAAAAGATGAACTGGAAATTAAAGGAAAATAAATAATTCATAGGGTAATAAAATGGGGCAAAATACATAAACTTGAATTTAATGAAAAGAAAACAATTCAAATGCCTATTACATTTGGAGAACGTTTAAAATTAACAGATCCACTTAACATAAAAATGGGTAATAACAGTATGAATGTGTCTAATCAAATTAAATACTTGGGAGTTGCATGCCACAGTATATTAACATTTTAATAAGGTCAAGAAAAAAGTCGACGTATTAACGTATAAACTAGTAAGTGTTGCGTATAAATTTTATAGAAAAAGGGAATACCATCTAAGATTAATCTACACTGCGGCCATTGAGTCGTTTGTCCTTTTCGACACGGAGCATGGGAACATAGATTAAAACTAACGAAAGTCAGAAGAGCATTAAATGCAATCCAATGGCGACATTTCATCATTATGTCTGGGGCTTATAGAACCATTTCTACCGAAGCCCTTCAAGTGATAACGGGAATTTTGTCAATGGATCTCAGAGAAACGGAAATGTTCACTAAATTTCAAATAAGAACTACTAATAATAAAGTTAAAATAAGAAACAAATGCTTCATCAGTAAAGATTATGAGATGTAATTTGACAAGTTTGAACAGCACCCTTCAGAATGGTTTATTCATAGCTTTCAAATTAAAATCCCAGATGTGGATGGAATAAAAAATTTTACAGATGATTCGAAAGATGATAATAAAGTAGGCGCTGCAATAGCAATTTATTACTTTGGGAAAGAGATCGATAAAAGTATTGTGAAATTATCGAATCATGCCACAAGTCTCCATGCAAAATTGCAAGCTCTAAAGAATTCCATTGAATATTGTGAAAGGGTGGAGGACGGAGAAGTGTTCAATTTTTTCAGATTTTCTGTCAGTCCTACAAGACAAACAAATCATCTCATATTTGTACTAGGGAAATATGGACGATAAAAGAAAAGATAAATGTAAAAATTAACGTGTAGATGGAGTTGAATTGGGTAAAAGCCCATATAGGGATATATGGTAATGAAAAGGCGGATCAATATGCAAAGTTGTAGGCACAGAAAGAAAGTGTTGATATAATTGTTCTCAAATCAAATTGTGTCTTCAAATCGGAATTAAGAGGAGATATAAAGCTGCATGTGGTATATGTCCAAAAACAGAAGAGTAACTTACGACTTTCTTCCTAATCCAGAAATAAAAATAAGAATATACCATCCACTGGCAATCCAAATTACATCAGGGCATGGAAAATTTCCAGCATATTTCCAAAGATTTGAAAGAAAGAAAGAAGAAAGAATTTGAAAATAAATGTATCTGTGGAGGAAATGGTACTGTGTACTATTATTTAAACGAATGTATAGAAGTCTCAGAACTAAGAAAGAATCTAAAAAAATAAAAATAATAACTTAAACTTAGTACTAATTGTGCCAGAAAATTTTTAAAATCTGAAAGGCATGACGTTAAAAATTGGCAGTTTTTTACCAACTGTTTAAAAGTTTGAAAGTGTTCGGATTTCTGTTGTTGTGAAACTAGACAGGAAGATAGGCGAATGCGAAAATGAGGAAGAAATCAGTAATTGACCACTTTGTGGCCAATTACCTGGAAGAGAATGTCAGTTTGAGGAATCGGTCAATTTAAGGATGGACAATGCTAAAGATAGCAGTCGGCCACAATAAATCCTATCGATACTGCTACGTTCAGTGATGGCGGGGTGGTCGGCAGTACACAACAAGAGCAAGTTGTTCAGGTTCTTGAAAACTTATGGGTACAAAAAGCAATGATGGGACGAGTCTCCTACGGAAGAGGTTGTATCGTGGCCGGTGATGGCCCTTAGAACTCAACCTTTTTTCCCATCAAAGCTGTTGCGGTGATATCATCTTTCTTTGAGATATTCTAATACTTACATTCACGAAAGCAGAGAAAATATCTTATTTGCAGGAGGGAAGATATTTACAATGGATTATTTCCACTGGAAGTAAGAAAATTGGCTTCTCAGAGTGCTGTAACTGACGCTGTACTGACGCTCAGAATATGCGTTCTTCCTATCATGAAAATAAAATGGTTGATCAAAACTAATGAAGAATGGATGTGATTCTTAATTTTCAATTCTTTGACTGGTAAAGATCTATCATCTGTTCGCTTCAATTGCAATACGGTGAAAAATTGACTTTTATATTCATTGCTAAAAACTTTCTTTATTTTTTTTGTTATAAATCACTTGATATCATTCATTTTCACTCTGTTAAATAATAATAAATCTCAGATATTCTTATTTTATTTTTGTTGGGATGAAGCGAGCGGACTATTTTTCTCGCGTAGGAATATCTGTGTGACTCCGCTTCTGGCGCTTCGTTCCGGCACCATTCCTCCCGCGAACAAGATGCTGTGTGCTTAATTGTAAATACCTGTGTTCTTTTCTTTTCGTTTTCTATGTCCAATAAATGTGCTGTCTTCAAAAACCATGCTGAGATTATTGAAAAGTAACAACAAATTGGTAGCAGAGGTCCGTGGTTCTGGTTCGTGGTAAATGTTTCGTTAAAATTTCTAAGTGAACTGTGTGACTGAAACGAAACTGTCAAAAACGAAATTGCAAGCATGGATAAAGTAAATGTCCCTGAGCTGAATGGAACTAATTATTTCATTTGGGCATTGAAAATACAGGCAGCGCTGAGTTTGAAAAGATTGAACTCTGTTATATCCGCGGTGAAACCAGATAATCTAAGTGAAAAAGATGCAGCAGAATGGAACCAGAAAAATTCTGACGCCGTTGCTTACATTAAGTTATCATTGTCAGACGGACAGGCCCTACAGTTCGCAGTAGAAGAAAATGCAAAAATTCTTTGGGATAAAATAAAGTCAACATTTACGGGTCAAGCAGAAGACCGCAAAATAGATGCCGGCAATGAATTGAAAAATCTTCAAATGAAAAATAATGAATCGGCAAACGATTATGTTGCCAGAGCAAGAGGAATTGCTACAAAATGTCATTCTTTAGGACTGGATGTCACACCTAAGGAGCTCGTTTATTATACATATTTATATATACGTGCGTGGGCTGAAAGGAAAACTCTCTAAAGTGCGAGAAATTCCCAAAACCCAACGTGACAAGTCAATGGACGAAATATTAGAAATTTTACGTGAAGAAGAAAATACCTGTTATTCGCCGACGAGTACTCGCGATGAAGGAATCAGTGCGGAAGTGTTTTATTCTAGAGGAAACAAAAGTTCTGGTGTAAGGCTCTGTTACATCTGCAGACGCCCAAATCATATCGCCAAGGACTGTTTTTACAGGAATAAAAATGCTAGTAGAAGTGCTCCATGTAATGAAAATAATCAAAGGAGAAATGCACAACATCGTGCCAATCAATCAACAAAACGACGAAGTGTTAGTGATGTGTTTACTACTTCTCATCAAGAAGAAAGCCTAAGTGATAAAATATGGTTGCTGGACAGTGGAGCTTCTTGTCATATGGCCAAAGACAGTATGTGGTTTGAAAAAATAATCCCTGAAACAAGGGATATTTATTTAGCTGGTAAAGACTCTAAAATTTTGTGTGAGGGAATCGGAACAGTTAAAACAAAAACTGTAAGTATTAATCCTAGAAATTTAACAATTACTAATGTTAGCTATGTTCCTGAACTAAGATATAATTTATTGTCAGTAACTTGTTTGATGGATAAGGGTTGTAAAATTAAATCGAATAATAATTGCATGTTGATTTTTGATAAAGATAATAATTTAGTTGCTAAAGCATTTAAAAATAACAATAGATTAGAATTATATTTGGAACCATTGTATAATTCAGAGTGTTATTTTTCTAAACAATCCACTGGTAATTATGAGATTTGGCATTACAGATTATGTCATTTAAATCCTAAATATATGCTTAAAATGAAAGATTATATTGATATTAATGATATAAATGATTTTAGATGTGAAACTTGTGACATAAGTAAGATAACCAGAAAAACTCATCCTAATATTGATGTAAATCAAAGTTCTGAAATTCTTGAATTGATTCATGCTGATCTGTGTGGTCCTATTAAACCTGAATCATTAGGTGGCGCAAAATATTTCATGATATTGGTGGATGATTTTTCTGGCATGTATTTTACTTATTTCTTAAAAAATAAAAATGAAGTGTTTAATATATTTTCACAATTTAAAGCCAAATATGAAAATTTAACCGATAAAAGAATTAAAAAATTAAGAACTGACAATGGCTTAGAATTTGTAAATGAACAACTTGATACTTATCTTGCTAATTCAGGAATATTTCATGAAAAACTATTCCGTACAATAGTGAAAGTAACGGTAAAGCTGAAAGGGCGAACCGCATTCTTTTAGAAAGGGCTAGATCTTTGTTATATGAAAGTGAGCTTCCATTAAACTTTTGGGCCGAAGCCATTAATTGTAGCACCCAAGTGTCTAATGTAACCCCACGTAAAGGAAAAGAAAAAATACCCCTTGAAATTTGGACAGGTAGAAAACCGAAATTAAATTATCTTAAAAAATTCGGCTGTGTGGCTTATTTTCACGTTCCGAAAGTAATGAGAAATAAATTTGAAGTTCCAGGGAAACGTGGTATAATGCTAGGATACGCTAGAGAAAGAAAGGGTTATCGAATTTATGACATCAAAAGCCGAAAAATAATAGAAGAGAGATTAGTTAAATTCAATGAATCTTTAAAAGGTAGTACGTATTTGGGGAAAACGAAAGCAGAAACTTGGGATATTAATTCACTTCTTGAAACTTCTCCAGCGGCATGCGAGATAAATCAAAAAACAAAAAGTGAAATATCTTGTTTAGAAATTCCTGATGAATCGGCAGAGGATGAGAATAGTGATTCATCAATTCTATACCATAGTAGAACTTCGCGTCAGACAGACGCCGCTATAGGGAATGAAAACGAAACACCAGATGTTGAATCAATTAGTAATAATATCGTAAATCAAATTCCAGTCAGACGTTCGGAAAGGCTCAAATCTAAAATGTCAGCTAATGTAGTTTATAACATTCCGAATACATACTTAGAGGCAAAAAATAGTGCTGATTGGAAGAACTGGGAAAGAGCAATGAAAAATGAATTGGATTCGTTAAATAAACATGAAGTTTGGGAAATAGTAAATAAGCCTCCAAAAACAAAATTAATAAAAAGTAAATGGGTATATTCTTTAAAACAAGATAACTCTGGTGAAACAAAATATAAAGCAGGTTTTAATCAAATAAAAAATAAAGATTTTTCCGAGTCTTATTCACCCGTTGTGAACATCGAATCTTTCAGAATGTTAATGGCACTTGCATCTAAATTAAATTTATTTTTTAAGTTCTTTGATGTTAAAACTGCATATTTATATAGTGATATTGAAGAAACTGTTTATATGTTACCTCCACCTGGTTATGAAAAATTAATTGGAGATGAAAAAGTTTGTAAGTTGCAAAAGAGTATCTATGGCTTACCACAATCTGGTAGAAACTGGTATATGACTATAAAAGGTGAATTAGAAAAATTAGGATTGATGCAACTGGCCTCTGAAAATTGTGTATTCATTAAAACTGTTGGTAAAAATATTTTTATATTATGTATGTATGTAGATGATTTAGCAATTTTTTCTAATAATGATGAAATGTATCAAGAGATTGTAAATAGCATCAAAAGCATATTTGAATTACAAGAGAACAAAACCGGTAAATTTTTAGGTATAGAAATTGTAAAACATGAAAATGGTATTGGTCTGTGTCAATTTGAATATATTGAATCATTATTGGTTAAACATAATCTAGAAAAATGTAAAAGTCTTAAAACTCCAATTGTAAAAGGAGAAGATAAGAGTTTCCCTTCCACAAATGAACTGGTTGACATCACGATGTATCAAGAATTAATTGGTGAACTTTTATATTTAGCTAATAGAACGCGGCCTGATTTATCATTTGTAACAACATATTTGTCACAATTTAATCATAAACCAGAAAAAAGGCACTATAATTTAGATAAAAGAGTTCTAAGATATTTAATGGGTTCAAAAGATAAAAAATTGTTTTATGACAGTAAGTTTGGTTTTCTTAATGCAAGTTCTGATGCTAGTTGGGGGAATGCAGAAAATGGCAAATCATTTTCTGGTGGTGTAATTAAATTAGGTAATTAATTAATTTCATGGAAATGTCATAAACAAAAAAGTGTCAGTCTGTCAACATGTGAAGCTGAGTTATTTGCTATTTCTGAAATATGTAAAGACATTATTTGGACTGTAAACTTATTAACTGAGTTAAACTGTAAACAATTTATAAATAATGCTGTAACCTTAAATTCAGATAGTCAAGCAGCAATTCAGTGGATTAAGTGCACCAGGTCTTCAAATAAATCAAGACATATGAATTTACGTTTTCATTTTGTGAAAGATTTGTTGAAAGATAATGTAATTAAATTAGAATATGTTCAAACAGAATGTTTAATTGCAGATTTTCTTACAAAAGCTGTTAGTGAAGAAAAACTGAAGTATTCTGTGAAAAATATTTCGTTAATTTCTTAATTTTTGTATTTACATATAATTTTTTGTATTGTTTTGTGCATTTAATTTTTATGTGTATTATAAATGCTCGAAAAATGTCACTCGCAGGAAGGGTGTGTTGGGATGAAGCGATCGGACTATTTTTCTCGCGTAGGAATATCTGTGTGACTCCGCTTCTGGCGCTTCGTTCCGGCACCATTCCTCCCGCGAACAAGATGCTGTGTGCTTAATTGTAAATACCTGTGTTCTTTTCTTTTCGTTTTCTATGTCCAATAAATGTGCTGTCTTCAAAAACCATGCTGAGATTATTGAAAAGTAACAACAATTTTAATTAAAAAAATAATGTAAAGGAAACAAAAAAAGAGTTTTAAATGTTGTTGCTTTTATTGCTAAAACTTGACCCACGTCTTTTACATATTGACCCGATGTAAGAGCTGATTTTTTTCTTTGAAAATATATTGATTGTAAAAAAAAATCATCAAAAATGCCGAATGTTTTTTTTTTATTTTTTTGCGTATGATGAATGAATAGTTACACTATAAAAATAATCAGTTATAAGGGAAATATTTTCAATATTTTTAAAAATAGAAACATTTTTCTATATATTGTTACAACTATTTCCCCGCTTCTCTCTCTCTCTTTCTCTTTCTATCTCCCTCTCTCTCTTACTTTCTCTCTCTCTCTCTTTCTCTTTCTCTTTCTATCTCTCTCTCTCTCTCTCTCTCTCTCTCTCTCTATATATATATATATATATATATATATATATATATATATATATATATATATATATATATATATATATATATATAATAAAGCGCAATGTGTGTGTTGACGCTCTACAGGCAGACCGTTTGACCTACAGCTATGAAATTTGGCCCGTGTATACCTTCGAGTTCGGAAATATGCACCTCGGCACGATTTTTTTGAATTTTTAATTAGAATACTAATTAATTAAAATGTAAGGGAAATTTCGAAGTTTTTCCACTATAACTTCAGAAAATATGATTTTTACATTAACTTAAAGTTCAAGAAAAATTATATTTTTAATGTTACCAATTTTTTTACCTATAAATTAAATTTCTATTTTTGATGAATTTTTAAAAAATGTTTCAATTAAAATGAAAATTTAATCTACTCGTGTACATTATGAGTGAGTGGGAAAAATTAGTTTTTATCAACGTGTTTCTATTACATTGATAAAAGCTCAAATTAAAAATAAATTAATGGTTGCTAGAAATTAAATCTAGAAAGCTGTAATTTTAAGCACGTGTCTGTATGAAAAGAAATGAATATAAAATATGATGTTTTCTAAAAAATAAATGCAACAAAAACTTTTTTCTGCTTTTTATAACATCTATATTATTAATTCTATAAATCAACTTTAATTCAGGCAAATTTGGTTTAATTTATATACGATATCCACTCTAATAAGGGCCCAAGTCGAAGAATGATCGTATGGTAATCAAATTGGCATACTCATTTAATTTACTTAAATACTCATTGTTTTTTAATTTTAAGATGGTTAAAAAAAAATTTTTTTATGCAAAGAGTTTTTTAGAACTTATGGCGGAGTTTTCGCCCACTTTAGAAAGTTGTAGAAACTTTTTAATTAAATAGCTAATTTTCCACCTGCTAAAAAATATTTGCGCCAAATTTTGCTTGAACTCGTCAAGAAATGTGGAATTGTATAAGGTTCAAAGTAATAAGCAGGCATTCATATGTGCATGAATATAATCAAAATTAATCGTTTCAGAATAAAACATTTCTTCTTGGCAATATGCATTCTGTTTATTATTCTTTTCAAATACACTAATCAATAAAAACTTAAAAAATTATTTTATTAAAAATTATAAGCGTAGTCATTTGTTTAGTAAACCACGTATGCTTAGCGCATTATATTAAATATTAAGTTACAAAAGCTTGAATAAAAGAAATCTATTGTAAAGCATCCCTCTTCCCTCACCTGATAATTGCCATTCCGGCCAGATATAACATCGCGTGTTACCACACATATTGTTAAGTGCCTACGGACTGCCAGATGGGGGGATTTTCTTCGCAACTAGAGTCATTGTGTCTGGTCATTAGTAGTATCCAGATAAAAAAAACCTCATGTTTGTGTTTCGTCGTTTCAGGAGATAAATCGTAATTGCTAGAAAGAAGAACGTAAAAACATCCAGATGTTAAACATTTTTTCCATTATGAATGGACTCCTCACAGCAATCACGAGCAACCGTTGCCATTAAGTGTCGAAGTCAAGTGGACTTCAGCCGGTGTAAGAGGTGAATTGAATATAATTTACATGTGTTCGGGAAGGGTTGGCTACAAAGATGGATCATTAATAGACATTCCCACGATTGACTGGAGACCATAAAAGAAGCATTGCTGAAAGACTATTGGGTGATAAGGAGCTCAAGTGTACCTATGAGAAAATGGGAGGCGGAGATTTGACGGAAATAAAATGTGGTATTTTTTGAAGAGGAAGAGAAGAGCAGTGAAAAGCGTGGAAGGGAAGTCGAGTGTTCGAAAGTGTTCCTGATTTTGTGAGAAGCTCCGTATGATTTGGGTTTCTGTGTTATGATCCACCCGATATAGATCGATGGATTTCAGGGGCTACCACCTTTAGTAGCAGTTTGAGCTAACAGCCTGTTAGTTTTTATTGTGGTGCTTATTCTCCGAGATGATCTATTTAATGATAAAATTTCAATTTGTAAATATTGAATTTTGTAAATAAAATTTACCTAGATGAGAACAAGTTGTTGGGTTTTTTTTGTACATATATATATATATATATATATATATATATATATATATATATATATATATATATATATAGGGCTGTAAGTAAAGGAATTGTTTGTTACGTTACTCTCTTATTCGTTCGGTCAGGATCAAGACATTACATTATGTAAGAGAAATATGTCAAATTTTAACATACACTGCAAGTTTTAAAATCCTATATATCTGACTAATTATAATGCGGATATGTGTAGTACAAATTTTATTTTTTCAATTGTTCGATTTTATGCTCGCTAATTAAAATTTATTTTTGATACACAGTTACTCTCCAAATTTAAATACCAACGGCTCTGAATACACTGCCTAATCCTTCAAGGGTTCAATGATAGGTCCAACTGACGGTCAATCAGTCACTATCCTTCAACTGACAGCAGACACTCCCGCTCATTATATCCGCATCAAGACATTTGGGAGGAAGAGGAAAATCAGCAGCAGGAAATTCTGAAGGTCTGACATTTTTAAATGACTTTCTTTAGCACAGATAATAACTCCGACTTGCCATTTTGAAGAGGAAAATGTTCACCAAGATTTCTCGGGTCGGACACAATGAGGGAATTCTAAATAAAATTTTAGAAAATCTTTTGTTAAGGAATCAGCTCTTTCCCATTATCCAACAGCAACAGCTTGCAAAATTCTGAGTTACTAAAATGGTACGTCATAGATTTCATAAGTCAATCAATGGTACTTGATTTTAATACAGGGTGTCTTTATAAAGTGGACGAAGCATTTGCTTAACTAAATATTTCCTTTAAAGATTTACTTTCATTTATTAAGATTCATTACATAGGGTAGACAATAATAAGAAGACCTTTCGGATTTTGTAGATGAAATTAATATGTAAAAAATATTAAATTGTTTTTCTGTTCCAATAGTGAAAAGTGTCATTTAATAAATATTTCATTTACGAATATACGCTCTTCACATTTCTATCTATAAGAATTGAAGAGCCATACTTATTTTCAAAGTTTAGAGCTTATCACAAATTTAGATTGAAATATTTGTAATATTCAAATTTTGATTTAAACATTCATTATATAGAAATTTATAGAATTCATTATATAGAAATTTATAGAATTCATTATATAGAATACTTTCTAATACTCTCCTACCTCCATGTAGCATTTACATACTTCATAGACAAACACGATCAGATCCGGATGAGTCTCAAATATCTTACAATAGGGCCGGCACCACTTCAAGTGGAATCAAATCTTTCTTTAATCAGAAATCTAATTTCGACAGTTTAACATCGCTTTAATTGAGATGGAAACCTCGGTCATCAAAACGATAACCTTTGAAAAGATAAAAATACTTCGTACGAAATGTTCAGCGTCAGTGACAATTATCTATAAATGCGTGGTTTGATATTTTCAAAAAATCGTCGATTGTTCCCATTTTGTACAGCAGCATGTTGGTTACTGGCAGTCAATATTTAATTAATTTGCGTTTGGATATCCTATAGCAATATTTTCACAAGTAAGGTTACATTTAGATGGTGTCCCTCTTCCCTACACGTAGTTCTATAAGATTTTATCTGAGTACAGGATTCTGTGAAAGGTGGATTAGTTTACAAGAATGTAACGATTTTCCTACTTTGACTTACGCCTCTTGACTTTTGGTTACGAACAAGCAACTCATCGAAAGAAAGAATATCTTGAAAAGAAGAAGGAGAAAGGAACGTTTACATATATTCTCACACATGAAAACGAACGATAAAGGAAAAAAATCATTACATTATGGATTTGATCATGGAGAAAAATAAATTTCACATGAGTGGAGAATTTTTTTGCCTTAAAAATGTTTAGTTCTCTACTTTGTCAGTAAGACAGCCACTTAGATCCACCATATTGGAATCATGAAATAGCAATACTACTGGGTAAGAAAAGAATGGTTTTGAGAGAGACAGAGCTTGGTTGTTGTAGTAAGAATATCTTTCTTGGGCATTTAGTCAAATCCCATAGAAATATTTTGCCTCCTCTATGTTTAAAGCTTGAGATACCGAAACAGTACCAAAAAAAGCTCTTGCTCAGGATAGCTCTTGTTTGGTTTACGTAAAACAAAAAAAAATGCATTAAAAATAGTAACAAAAAAACTTATTTTATTATCACTAAATCAGATGGTTCATGAACGATTCAGAGACCGAGTGAACGAGACAGAATGATAATTAGAGATAGCTCTTGTTTGGTTTACGTAAAACAAAAAAAAATGCATTAAAAATAGTAACAAAAAAACTTATTTTATTATCACTAAATCAGATGGTTCATGAACGATTCAGAGACCGAGTGAACGAGACAGAATGATAATTAGAGATCAAATTTTCTCTTCCTCTCAAAAACAGTCTTGGTAACCACAAAACTAAAAATTATGTGGACATAGATAAAAATCAATTCCGGAGACTTTGGTGTAAAATGAGAGTAAATGCTTAATCGCCACTTACTTTAAAACCTTGCAGGATTAATTAAGTACAAAATGAAAGATTTCCCAAGGACAATGGAAGAACAGGCAGATGGGATGCTTGCTTTTGTCATTGCTGCAGGAGACTGTTAGTAAAATTCTCTCAACTATATAAAAAAAAAGTTTCAAAAAAGCAAAAATGAAACTTCTTCTAATTTCTCATTTCTAGCCTCCTGAAAAATTACAAGATATTTATTATGTTTTGTTCTTCAAGAAGGAAAATACTTTAATTGATTAATTAAAGAAAGAATATCTAGTTCGTGGCCCTGTTGCGCATGCATAATGTAATATATTAAGTAAATAACGCGACTGAAATATCTTACAAACAAGAGATGACGTGCAAAAAAAAATCATATTTGCTCTTAATATGTGAAATGCAGATAAAACCAATTAAAGCATTGCCGGAACAAGATATCTGTTAACCTGTGCTGGTATTATTTCTGAAAAAAAATTTCCAATCTCGTCTGAATTCCAACCATCCTGGATTCATAAAATTACATTATTAGAGCAAACTTCAGGAAAACAGTTTTTTTTTTCACAGAATCTGTACTTTCTAAACATTTTACAAAATTCAAAAGGGTTTAAATGATTTAGAGAAAATTTTAGTTCATCTAGAAATAAAACAAAATATTTATATAAAAAAAATCAGGAAAATTTGCATTGACTTCATTGTTATGAACAATTAAAACAAATATCTCATTGAAGAATTATCATTCACATTTTATAGTAAATTAGTATTTCATATTAAATTAACTCAATTTTTAAACATAATAACTTGATGGATGTTGAGAAGATAATTCTATAGTAATGTGCTTCTATTCTATTCTATTAATTCTATAGTATCACGCAAAGTTATTAAGGAAGTAAAATCCTTTCGCAATTTCCTTTATTTAATGAGAGATGCTTCTACGATAATAAATGCTCAAGTCATAGACAGAACTTTGAAATTTTGTAATTCAAAGCCTCTTAAACATCAGAAAATCTTAATTAAATTAAACAAATCTTACAATCTTACAAATCTTATTAGAATAATGAACTAATATAGTAAATATAAAATGTTATTATTAATAATAATGCATGTACAATTATAATGGTTTTAAAAATAATAATTGATACATCAAACTGAACAAATAATTACATATGTTTTAAGATTTCAAAATCTCTCCAAGAATTTCTGTGCCAGCCTCATCCCAATCACGTTAATGAATGATGAGAAGGAGAGTTCTAAATGCCACTGTAGTTTTCTAACTAAAAAAAAAACTTTATGATTGAAGCCATACTTTATCCTGCATAACTAGATTTTAATACTCATTTATCTACTTAAAAACACAAACGGAATATAATAAGTAATATTCTATGTTCCTTATACCATCTTTAGATGATGAAGATAATCTTCCCTGTCATTGTGCAATCCATGCCTGTCTTTAGAACGAAACTATTTTTTTTTTCTATTTACCCCCGCATTTATTTTATTTTGAATAAAACGCAATTGGAAACAACTCAATTATATCTTATTAGCACAAAGAATCACTTTAATAAGATTCTCAATCTGATAAATTCTTGAAGTTTTCGAAGGAAAACCTGTTATTAAAATCCTCCACGTCTTTGATTTTTTTTCTAAATGCAGACTTAATAATTAATTTCAAGTTTTCTTAGGCCATTAAAATATGCACTTGATTCTTATCGGAGAAGCTTGATATCATCTATATAAATTTGCTCATTAAAGGTTGTTTCAGTGATGTTTTAAGGTGAAATAAGTAAAAAAATATATATACCACGTTTCTTGGAAATTTCGTTTTCTTCGTAAACATGTCATTAATTTTTTTAAGGTTTTTTTTTAACTCCATTCATTATATTGGTTAAAATTAAAAAAAAGATAGGCAAGATAGATATTGCATATAGCTACAGGTAAGTTCACTAAATAAGAGAATTTAATCTGATCGCAGGAAAAGTCACTCTGTCAATTCTTTTAATTAGAACTGGTTTGGAGTTTTAAAAAAATGATGAAACAACTTTTTGAGTACTTCAAATAGACATAAAAAAATCGTGTTTTCAGCTAATTAATGGGGTTCTGACGTTTTGAGAATGTTATAGACTAAGTGGCTCTTCCCCATGTTCGTTAACGCTTGCCGACTCTCAGTAAAATTGTACAGTAAGACTCACAGACTTGCTCCCTTGCTATTATCCAACATTTCATTCTGCATTTACATTATAATTAATCTTAAAAAGCAAAAAAAAAAAGTTCGTATTTAGTATTTTTTTTTAAGAATTTAATAATGCTAAAGACAGTAAGCAAGTAATTGTAGTGTAAAAACAAAATGACATTAAATCAATGAAATAAAGTTCAAGAACTAATTAAAAATACCAAAACTGCATTTAATATTTTATTGTAAGTAACAGAACTATATTACCATCTTATATATATTGACACGAAGAAAATACAACTTTAGAAAAAAAAAAACTTATTTGAAAAGATGAAAAAACAACAAAACAAAAGCTTTCATACTCTCGTTTCAACAATAAAGATAATAACAAAATGCATGAAAAGAGTTCATTCAAAAGAATTTTTTATACATCTAAAAAAATAGGCTAGAATTTTCTAAAACGGATATTTTTTACAAAGTATTGCCAATAAATCTTTCTGCTCTTTATTCTTTTTATTTCATTTGGTTTCTTTCAATTAATAAACTTAAGTCAATTTAATCAATTTTAATGTAAGGAAAGGAAGACAATGAAATTTTATTTATTTCTTTTATATTTGGCAGCATAAATAAAAATGTTTGCATGTTTTCTTATACGAATTTATAGTTTCTGAACGATCTTGATAAATTCGAAATTTGAGTTCTTCAAGGCAGGCTAGGAGATAACTGTCAGCCTTTCAAAGTCAGAAACTTAATTAAATATAAGTTAAACAAATATTAAGTCAGTTTTTAATGTTTTACAGCTGCATCTTATAATAATATATATAATGTTACAAACTTGTAATGCTGCTTCCCAGCACGGTAAGTTCTATCACAGGAAGGACCGATTTATAATCATCTGTGTTGGATGCTGCTCGGATGCCGAGCTAGTAATCCCAGAGCTTGGCAACCATTTGGCGACAAAATAGATAAGGCTGGAAACTTCCAGCATTTTAAAGATTCATCCAATAGGAACTGAGATACTCCTGATTGGTTTCAAACCTTCTCGGCCCCCCTCCCGGGAACAATAAAAGGCCGGCACTCTCAAGCTGCAATGAATCTTGCCTGAAGTCGGAGTAGTAGACAAGTATCGAGTCGTCGAGAGGATAACGAAGCAACGAAGAACAAGCGTTGTGTGGAGCTCAAGCGATTACTGAACTTAGCGTGTGCCGATTCCTGGCGTTTATTTTGGAAGCAGCATCGTATCCTGTGTGGAGTAGCCAGTCGTGTCGGTAGCTGAATACAGCTAAAGCGAGGAGACAGTGGAGAAGTGCAGCCGTTTGCAGAGATTATAGAGTGAAGCTACGAAGATTCCCTCTCTTTCTAAATTCTGTCTGGCCGCTTTGTGGGCTACTGTTTGTTGTAGTGTGCTGCTGTGTTCTTCTCGGCTGTAAATATTTGTCGTCTCTGTGTTAGTGTCTTCGTGTTAATAAACGACGTCGTTGTTTTCTACTAAAGAGCTGTTTATTTCTGCATTGACCATCAAATCTTAAAAAAACCTTGGCGGAAGAATAAATCCGTATATATATATATATGTGTGTGTGTGTGTGTGTGTGTGTGTGTGTGTGTGTGTGTGTGTGTGTGTGTGTGTGTGTGTGTGTGTCAGGGGGTGATGACCAAGCAATAAATTTGAGAATTTAATGACTATTTAGTTTAGTTTACTATGGCTATCTTGGGATGGATTTCGTAATTTTAAACCGTGATCAGATGGCGAAGACGACACCTGAGCTGGCACCTCCCTCTTCTAACGTCCACACCATGTCAGGAGGAGGACGTTTGACTCCGGAGGCATTAACTTGCACTAGACCCGCTTACACGATAGTTCTTCGGTGGAATCTGGTCCCGAACCTGAAGCCGTTAGGTTCTGAAGCCAAGATATTACCAGCACGCCCCAGTGGCCCTAATGTTGGGTGGTAATGTAGTTACGTTAATGATGAGGCACAAATTATGAAGAACAAATTGAAGATGACAAAATATAAAGGACGAGACAACGATAATCAGATACAGAGCTAACATAAATGCTCGTCTTTTAAACAACACGTCGTAATAATTCGTCTCCACATCTCCCCTTCTTGGCGTCAACTCCAGTAATTCTTGTTTCCTCCGCCAGAGGCGCTACTCAATGACGGGAAGTGAAGTGCTTGGCACCACAATCTCGGTCTTCCTGGAATCGGCTGATCCTCCAGACGACACTGCAATTATACAAACAAAACAACAAAAAGAGAAAAACCCAGCAGGAAACAAAAATTATAAAGTTCTAAAAAAGGAAAAAGTTCATGATATTAGAGTTCCGACATCGTTGCTCACGTCATAGGTATTTCCTCTTTTTGCTCTAGTGATACTGTAGGGTCCTAGATACTTCGGCTTAAGTTTCAAGTGTGGTCCAGACTGAGTTCATTTGATGGCAAGAAGATCTTCAACTCTGAAAGGTTTTGGTTCTCGTCTTCTTAGATTGTACGTCTTTCGGTTTTCATCTTGCATTCTGACAGACTAAACAATTGGGAAATTTTTTCAAAGCGATTTATCTAATTAGCCATATTTTCATGCCGTCCTGCATTAATTTAGAAATGGTACTTTCGATATCTGAATAATTTATACCAATATTTTGAGTGACAGAGTTTCTATGGCTTCTATCATTATTATGAAATTGCCTGTCATAAATCTTATTTACATCACATTGCATGGAGGAATAATTTTTACTTATACTTTCACATTGCTCGGACGAATCGCTTTTATTATTATTTTCTTCGCCGTTGATAGCTTAGACTATTCATCAACGTCTAAGTCTCTAGACAACACATCTGTGTGGGAGTTCTCGGCTAACGATACAAGGTTATATTATGGCAGGCTTTTATTATTATTTTCTTCGCCGTTGTTAGCTTAGACTATTCATCAACGTCTAAGTCTCTAGACAACACATCTGTGCGTCTGTGCGGGAGTTCTCGGCTGACGATACAAGGTCGCAAGGAAGTGAAAGAATTTTTTTGGATACTTCTGTCTTCAAACCATCAAATAGAGTATTTTAAATATTATATATCGTAATGATTTCGTTCAGCGAAAATGAATCATTCACACTTTGAAACTTCTTTTCAAATTCATTACTATTGGTTCAAAAATAAAAACCAATAAATTCTTGTATTCTCTTTCGATTTGAAGGGTCTGCCACAGAGTCGAAAAGAAACTCCTCCCAATCAAGATTTTCTAACTTCGGCCACTCAAGAAAATCTGCCTTCAGTTCGCTCCGTGAGTGCTGCAAGAGTAAAATGCATACAAAATTTGCCTAAAATTATAAGTGAAGAAAGGTCATCTGATTTAAATCTTCTATAAGAACGTGCTCGATTGCGAGCGTCCCAACTTGCGGAGAATTAAAATTTCGAACAACGTGAGCAACGTTTGGAAGATGTGTGACGACATTCGCCACAACGCATGCCGAGTGAAAGCGATAACGTGCCTCTCTGCGCGTGGCAATCGAAAGTAATGAACAACGTGAGAAACGTCTGAAAGATCGACGACCGCGTGCTCCTCAGCGTATAATTACTGAAAGTTCTCAACAAAGAGAGAACCGATTAGAACAAAAACTTCGAAAGACGAGACGTCGCACGGCTTTAGAAATGAATAATTTACTAACATATAAAAACGCCATTAGTACGGATGTACCATATCACACCTTAGGACCATTTGAAGTTTCTTGCATCCATTGTGGTGTGTTACATTTTTCTGAGGAACGTGATTGAATGATTTAAGTTCTTTCAACTACGCCATCTTAAATTACATTTTTAGGGAAAATTTGAAATCATGTTAAAAGCCCAGATAGGATAATATTTCCAACAAATGAAATATCTTTAACAAATATAAGATAACATTCTTTTTGATTCCCCAGTTAAAAATGATTTTCAATATGAAAAGGAAAAATTTGTCACCGTATTTATCTGTCGTTTCTAAATTAGGCAGTATTTATCACCCCTCTTCGAAATTTCTATGTCCTGGTAAATCTAGATATTTAAACTGTAAGACTTAAATTTTACATAAGAACTCATAAATATACATTAATTGCATATCTAATCATTGATAATTGAATTTGTAAAACACAGTAAAGTATAAGTGATTCGTTAAATATCGATAACTTTCAACACAAGCATTCTTTTTTCTAACAAGAAATTTTTCTTAATATGCTGCATCTTTTATACCAATTGATTAAATATATTTGTTTTTGATAAGAAATTGAATCCCATTATTATCTAATCCAGAAATTATTTAACGGTTGTCTTTTATCAATAGTTAAAAGTAATGTATCACCACGAGAAGATCCATGGACACAATTAGAAATGGTATAAGGTTCTCAACAAGTAGACGTGTCAAGACGTTTCCAATTGACAGTGGGAATTTTGCAGTTTTTTCGAAATATTTTAAGACTTTTATATATATGAAAATAATTTTTATTCTTCTGATATTTTTGTATTCCATCTTTGCAATCATGTAAAAATTTTACCATGTTATAGTTCACTTTTATATCACAGCCCTATTTAAAAATTTGTCAAAAATATTAACCTTTTTAAATTCAAAAATTTATACTATCCATTTGTGTAGTAAAATTATTTTTCTTGAGAATGAACTAAAAGAAATTGAGAAATATATTATAATTTCCGAGATATCGCCAAAAGTTTTTATGATTCATTCAACATTGGACCACTCCAGCATTCAAAACTTTATAACTCCTGAAATTTTCCTCAAATTATTACAAAAATTTTGGTATCTGATTTTATGACGAACTATCGATTAAGCGAAAAAAATTTTTAGGCATACCGGGAAAATTTCGGGTTATTAATCGCTTGTGTTAATTAGTTGGTTAATCAGTTTGTGTATTTAAACAAACTTGCCCTCTTGAGCTATTTCCTTCAACATCAGTTTTATAAAGATGAGATTATAAATAGCAAAGTTACAGAGGTGTTCCTGATTTTTTTCAGTGACAAACTGTACTAGTTTCAAAATATTAATTTTTTTAAAAAAAATTGTAATGGAAATATTTTTGGAACGTCTTTTCAAATGTTCAAAATATCCTCAAACTCCATTTTGTTATTTATGAATGTCTCTATTGAATTGCATCTCTTCGAATTAACAATGGTGCTCAGAACAATGCCATGTTAAAAAAGGAGAAAAACAGAGAAAATATATTTATGCCTTTGAATTATTATTATTAGAGAATACACAAAAATACGAAAACAACTGTGAGACACGCCAATTTTGGCAACCCCGCTCATCACTTCCAGCAACCCCATTTTCCTGACGGAGAGGAGGGCAGGGTGAAGAAAGGGATCGGTCTGAAACCTAAGACGAGAATGATTATCTATTAGAGTGTTGGTGTTTTTTTCGTATTTTATGTTTTACTTTTCTGCCGTTTCCCGTTGAAAATCTGAATAAAAATTTGGGACTAAATTTTGAAGTGATCATTGTCTCTGCCGCGTACACTAAAGAAATCTCACGCAAACGCAAAGAGGAGTTTTTTACAACAACTTTCCCTCTTCATTTCAAAGTGTCTATTACAAAAATTATTGGAAGTGAAATAAATATTTTATATAGCTTTCATTATACGAAATTTAAGGAGGTTTTGAAGAATTCGTCTTGACTCCAAATATCTTGAAGCTTCCCTTTAATTTTCTACTTCGATAAACTCATACAGTAATATTTTCATTCCACTCACACAACATTTTAAAAAGGGGAGGGAAAACCTTTAGTAAAGAATTTCTTTTGAAAATGTCGTTTTTAAAGACTCCAGAATTATATCCAATGTTATTTACTTAAGTAGGAAATTATTAACTTGAATAAATGCAAACACTTTCACAAAAATCGATTTTTTTTTTTGTAATTTTATCACTCTGATATTGATTATGCCTGTATGTATGGCAGAAATACAGCTATGAATTTTCTGAGGTATTGATTAAACACATTGGAAAAGGTTTTAAATAGTTCATTTTTCTATATTTAGTAGCATTCAACTCAGCAGCACAAAGAAACAATTTTCAAACGTATAGAAGCATGACTTTCTTTCTATTTAAAATCTTTCATCAGAAGTGGCTTCATTCGTCGCAGGAAATTCACATCTTTTTTAAAGATGCCGAAATTCGCCAAGAAGATATGATTTTTTCCCCTTAGAATTTGAAAAAGAGAGTAGAATTCTATGTATGGTTTGAAATCAATACAGCATGATTTTAAGTAGCTCCAATTACTTATTTGAGCAAAATTTTCTTCAAATTAAAAGAAGCAGATTTTTTTTTTTTTTTTTGCTTTCCTTAACTAATTAATTTTTTTTTATTTTATAATTCTAATTATTTTAGTTTAGTTTTATATTTTACATTTTTTTATTGATTCTTTACTCAAAACTTAGCTTCAAAATTTCCCATCAATATATAATATAATGTAACGTTTCACTTTAATTTTATTAATTAAGTCCCCGTTCTTTCCTTTTTCTGAAAAATATATGATTGATGGAAAAAAAGTAATTTTCTTGATATCTTTGATTTACCAAAAAGGATATTCTGCAAGCCCATATTTATGTTGACTCGTGTTATCTACACTTTTGTAAAAGAAAAATGTTGGCAAGATTTTAGACTTTTAAGTTGGACGCAAAATGGACTTCAAAAAAAAAGTACTTTGACATAACAATTTTTTTATCCTTTCCTACTATTTATAGCTGCCAAAGCTGCTTCACTTAAACCTGCAATAGACTATCACCATGTAGAATCTCAAAGAACAACCAAAACTCGTCTTCGTAAAATTCTCATCGATGAATGGCAATTAAGATGGGAAAATAATGAAAAAGGCCGCTTTACTTTCAGTATCTTTTCTCAGGTAAAAAGAAATAGATATATTGACAATAAATATTTAGCCCTTTTAACTAACTACAAACCATGGACGTTGTCCGCATTATCTTAAAAGATTCAGTTCGAGAAACTGTAATTGTAGATGTGGTAATGCTTATGATGACATTCCCCACTGTATTTTCCATTGCCCTATTCTTCATCATTTCAGAAAAATTATTAAACCTCAACTAAATATTTCCCAAATTCTATTAAACAATAAATTGTCTTTAGAAGCTCAAAATATTTTGGATTTCCTATATCATAATGAAAACAGAATTTTTCAAATTGAACAATAATTTATCCTAGTTTGTCAAGCTCTGTTAAAAGTGGACAGTATCTAGTGAGTACAAGAAAAAAAATGCAAATAAAGAACTCTATCTGGCCTTTTATTCCTGATTCTGGACTCAACCTTAGACTGAACCATTGTATATAGTTATTTTTCTGTTTATTTATTTTTTCATTTATTATCTTATTATTTCATTTTTTTTTCCTTTGCTTTTTTCATTTTTCATTTTTTTTCTGTTTTCTTAAATTTCAATTGTCTATCTTCGGTAAATTTTATATTATTTACAAATTATGTTTCAATGATGCTGTTGGAGTATTATATAGTCTCTTCTGCTGGGGCCATTTAGACCTCTCCACTTTTTTCTTTTTATGTCTGCTCCCCCCCCCTTTTTTTTTTCTTTGGCTGGATTTAGCTTCTAGTACACAAGATTATGAAAAAAAAACTGAATAGCTAATCCTTTGACATATTTAAATTCTGTTTTTTTTTAATTTTATTTATGAACTTTTACCAGTGTAACGCCACTTTTGGCACACACCTAATCATCATCAGAATACTCTTTATCGATTGCCTGACTCACAAATCTTACAGTCAGTGCGAAACGTGATGTGTAAAGCGCAAACAGCTGCACATATAGTTCTCAGATTTAACTCATAGTTATTTCTCGTGTGATAAGTTTTCAAGTAAGGATACTTCAGAATTTTAATTAGAATTAACATTTTTATGAATTTTTGTAGAAATTGTGTCCGCTAAGGATGCCATAAAAATTATGGAATACTTTTTGTGATACAAAACAATGATATATATTGAAGTAGAAAGAAGTAATTAAAATGTTTCTCGTGATTGTTCTTCATACGATTTAGTACTAACGTTTTGGTAATGGCATTGCTGACGCTAATTTACCTTTCGTTTTGAGATCTCAGTAGACTAATTCTTTTAACTTTTTTTTAGTTCTGTTTATTTTCCGTTTATACATTGTTAATAAAAATATAAATCTTCTTCCTTAGATTAATAAAAAATAACGAATTTTTCTAATGTATGAAGTTTTGAGTGTATTTGAAATTTTATCGTAGACATTAGAATTCTCAGTAAAATTATTCCATGAATTCAAACAGTCATTTGTTTTAAGCAAAAACATGATCTGAAAAATTAAAAGAGTTATTTAAAATTGTTAACATGTCTAATACAATTTATTGCTTATTATATACTTAATTTAGTATCAAGCCCGAATCACTTTTACCGATCTGAACCACAAATTCTTTTCAATTTTTTTTTTCTCTTTTCAGCTTGCATTGACATTATGATAATAAAAATATGACTTTTGTGCTTTGAAATAAGATTGAGTAGGAAAGCACTTGCTTCTAGGAAGATGTATTTCAAGAACTCTGTAGAAAATTTATAAACAAGAAAACTCGTTGAAATTACAAAATACTTCAGCAGTTAGCAATTCATTTCAAATATATAAATATGTAATCAATGTTGAGGGTATAGTTTAAAATGGCATCAAGCACCGATCTTAAGTTTGCTTTGATAACCGACAATTACTGTATTTTCCTTCGGTAATTTTGGAGTTAGAAGAGAGATATTAACATTTTTCCCACATTCATGTTTAAAAATTCTTAAAAAGTTGAAATTTAAATTATTTATGCATTTATTTCCTGATTTTAAGAAATATAACTTTCTTAAAGTGAGTAAATTCTTTTTGAGAAATATAAAATAGTTTCTGAGATATGGTCGAAAGATTCATTTAACTTTGGAAATGCCATTTTTCAACTCTAAATTATTATCAGAATTAAATAAAAATTTATTGACAGTTAATTTTATTCGTCATCTTAATTTCATGACGACAAATTGATTCAGCAAAAAACTTTGAGAACCATAATGGAAAATTCTCGAGACAGCAGTTAATTAACTAAATCTGTCGATCAATTTGTCTATCACAACAAACCTATAACGCCGAGCCATTTCCATCGTTCCAAGTTTGTGTAAATACGATAGTAAATACAAAAAAAAAAAAAAAAAATCTAAGAAAATTTAGTTAAATACTTTTTCCTTTTTTTTTGTTGTTGTTGTTGTGGATTGTATATAACCTGACATTTATGATTGTATAACAAATTATTTTTAGCTATCAAATTATGATAGATATATATGCTCTGCTGATCGCTTACTCATGTTTTGTTTATTGTGCCCAATAATTTAAGTTATAGTGTGAAATGGCGTCACATGTTCATTCAAATAGAATTGTCCTCCTCATGCAGTATCTTTTAACTAATTGATGCTAGAAGACGACTGTCTAACGCAGTAGCTTTACTTTTTCATTTCTCACAGAAAATTTGCAGGTGATTTCAACATTAAAATGGTACGGTACGTTTTATTGATATTAAATGATTACATGCAGGGTGATTTATAAAGTCCATTTAAAGTCTTTAAATTCAAGATGGCGTTTCGGATAAGCATTAAAGTAACGTGTATCTACAGTAAAGTGACTATGCTGAATTTGGTAAGAGATTACAGCGCCTCTAGTAGCAAAATAAGGATTTTACAAAAAACGGCTAAAAAAGGAAGGAAATAGGGTAAAAAGCCTGATTTAAAAAGTATACGCTATACCATAGTAAAAACACTGGAAAAATTTCAAAGCGTTAACTGTAAAATTAGCGGTGATATTTGCTGTTAAAATTATGAACTTTCCGTTCCTGAAAAAAGACTTCACTCTAAAATTGAAAAATGTATCCTCAGATTCCCCTCCTCCCTAGTGCATTTTTCGGATTTTTTATTATTATTTTTATTTACTTTCGTCGTTTATTAAATTTCGCTTCACCGTTACAAAACTGTTAAAAAAAACTGCATAATACAGGAGAATATAGTATAAAGTATGTTTTTCTAATTGGAATTTTTTTCGCTGATCTTTATTTTTTTAGTTATTTTTATAACTACCTTTTTTCACCATTAGAGGAGCTTGTTTCAATAAATTTAGCATAGTTTACTATAGGTACACGTTTTTTCCTTGTATATATGAGATGCCGTTTTAAATTTAAAGGGCTTGAAAGAACTTCATCGATCACTCTATAAGACGGCATATAATGTGGATTGAAACATGATAACAAGAAAATAAAGGGAAAGCTAATATAATCTTTTATCAATCCTAAATATTGCTTAATATCTTAAAATATTTTGCTTATGGACTACTTAAAAAACTTCATGAAATGAAATAAGCAAATAAAAATCCATAACAACCCTGGCATTTGACTGATCATGAATACGAAGGAAAAAAAATCATCATCATGTGAAAAGCCGAGAATCATCATTTCATGGATTCTAACAGTGGGAAAGTGAATTGGATTGTTAATGATTGTGAATTGAATTGGATTGTTAAGCTTTAGTGATTTGATATTTAGCTATACTGAGCTGAAATCACATTAAAAATATTTTTTAGAGCGATGAAATTAATTAAAATTTTATAGAAGCACTAAAAATTGTTATTTTAAATATTGAATAAAATGCGTAAGAAGAAAATACGCAAAATAAAGTGTCAGCTTAAAAATATCTTGTGAATTTTTAAAAAGTGCAGCTGCCAACACACTTTCACTTTTTACACTTAAATAGGACGAACATAAAAGTCATTTGTCTGAAAGAAAATGTTATTTTAATTTTTTACTTTAAATGCTTCCCATCTTCCAACGAAATTAATCAGTCTTTAAGCTACCTTTGCATTCTAATTTGATGGTGAGAGTAAAAAAGAAATACACATGTCTTGAGTTCCTCCTTGCTCCCAATCTATCCTCGGTTGCTAAGTAACGCCTCCCCGCATTCACCCTGCGAGGAGCAGGACAACTGTTGAATTCAACTCCTTTTGCTCTCCATTTGCTTTCGGTTTTCCTCCACTTGGCTGAGTTAATTGGTTTCGCTTTTGCTTTTGATCACTCCAAGTTCATAAAATTAAAAGGGTCCAGAGTAATCGATTTTCTTTGAATGGCGGTAGTATACTTTTGGATAATCACTATCGCTCGGTTTTTCCAGTTATCAGTATTTCAAAAGAACTGATTACAAAGTTTCAGAAATGGTTCACGGTTGAGTTTAAATCTTTCATATTTCTAATGTGTCAAGGGGGAGGGGGAGGTATTGATTTGGCTATTTAATTTTATAAGGTTAGAATACTGTAGCTGCATTTTAATAGTAGATGCATTGGAGTGAATAAAGTTTTATATCTAGTTTAAATTAATAGTTTGTATTTCAAAGAGAGTTTGGATTTGCATTCTTTGAGAGGCTTTTGCTTTGACTATTCAAAACTTGATTCTAATACTATTAATTTGATGTTTGAAATTATTTTTTCATTCAAGGAATTTTCCTATTCTGCTTCATTGATTTAGTTAAGAGCGAAGGGTTTCGAACTACTTTGTTGCCGCGCAAAGAACACAGCCTGGCTCATGTTGAATTTTGAAATTACTATTGAAGGAAGCATTATAAGTCTTTCTAATCTCAATTATTTACAAATATATCTAGAAGTAGTGATTTATGTATATTACATCGACTAACTAATGACTTTACGTCATTTAAATTGAAGAAATATACTTATTAATACCATGTGTTTGGAAATTTAAGAAACAAAAGAATACTGGAGTTTCTTCAGCTTTGAAATTGGGGCTAATATTCATATTAATTGTAATTACTGTTTGTAATTATCTTTGAAGAAAATGCTCATTAAGTATATGCACTTGATCTTACGAAACTCATAAAAATGGTATAAATTATTATTAGCAGAAACAATTAGTGGAAATTCTTATTTTAATGCGTATAAACAAGATTATCTGGAAACGCTACTGTCGATTTGTAGGTTAGATAAGGTATATCAAACAAAAGGAATTTACAAAGATATAGAGAATAGTATCCAATGTAGTCCTAAGTGATACACATTTTTTATGGCTATAATTAAGCTAAAATTAAATTCAGTGCTATCCTTTTTGTCATTCAAATGAAAAATACAATGAAGTGGGCCAATTTTTTACTATAAGTTATTTAGAAGATTTGTTTATTTTCATGCAAGGAGATACATTTGACTAAACATAGTGACGAAATAGATACACAAACACATTTAAAGAGAAAATAAATGTAATGGAAAACCCTTTTTTGAAAAATATGAATAAAATGGGCATATTTCTCAAAATTTAATAAATAATTAAAAATTGAAGCTTTAAAATAGAATTTAATTAAAGAAGGAAAATATAAATTCGGGGTTTAATTCTTAGAAAATATTGGATGTTCAATCATCGAATATACATCAAGCCATCATTATTTTCTTCAGTTAATTATAAACTTTTCTTCTAACTCTTACTATTAGCAAGCAAAGGTAAACTAAGGCAAAAGGAGGATAAGGTAATCAAAGGAGAATTATTCAACTAATTGACTAATATCTGTATCAATAACCATATTTGAATTTTTAGCTAATTTTTTACAGTCCAATAAGTAAATAATATGATTGCTTATTTAAGTCAATTTCTTATTTCAAATAGGAAATATTTTAATGAAGAATTAGAGCCAAGGTGTCGATGTTTATTTTTAAAATTTAAATTCGTTAATATTTTTTTCTACATTTCTTTAATTAATTTTTTTCTTTACATAATTTTTAGAGCAGTATAAAAAATGTGCGAAATATAGTAAAATATTCTTACATAAAATCAAAGTTATACTCTAGACATTTTGCTTAATATGTTTAATATTTTGACTCTCGATTTTTCAAAATCCTCGTCTGCTTGCCCGTGTTCATGAATTTATTTGCTCGGTATTTGAACCAGATAGAAGCGTATAATAATTTCTATATCCATTTTATATTTTTAAATATTTTTTTTTCAAAAAGAATCAGGATTTTACAGAATCTTATGCAATGTTACAAAGTTTTTATTATTCACTGTAATGCGAAACGAAAACTTGAGGCAAATCACACATCATTAGAATGCAATACTTGTTACTATCTCCCTTTTGTTTTTTGTCATTACTCAGAGATAAGACCACGCAAATTTCTTCGAATTCAGTTTTCCTTTACCTCCATTTTCCAAAAAAAATTGTTATTCTTTCTTTCGGTAGTCAAATATTTAAAGCAGCTTATAAGACAGACCAAATATAACTTATCAATAAAAATACATTTACAACTAATAACACATCCTAGAGTATACTACTGATTCACCGGAAATATTGGCTGAGTTAAATATCCATCAAATCTGTTGTGCATAACTTTGATGATTTTGATTTTTTTCAAATATTATTTGTAAGCACAATATTATAAACTTTTCAGTTGTAAAATAGTAATAGCCTACCACTTGTTCATTTTGTAGATGAACCTTCCTATTGGAGTCCTATGAAATTAAAGTATTATTAAAATCATAAACGTCAAATATATTTATCTTTTAATTGTGTTTCAAGGCACAATAACTTCGAATTTCCCCTCCTCAAACAAAATGAGCATATGATAAATAGAATATTTCTCTAGCTTTCAATAATAGAAGAAATTCAAGCGTTAAAAATAAATGAATGTAGGCGAAAAATGTATATGACAACTCAATTAATAATTTTTTTAAAAAATTACTCACATTTTAAAATAGTGTCAAAATATTTTCGTGACTTCCCACAGAAGAACACGAGAATGGCTCTTCAGTTTTTTATACGTAAAAATTTTGAAAAAAAAAAAAAAACTTTTCCAAATTTTTTTTCTTAGCCTCAAAACTATATTTGTGCTGGATTCGGCAGCTTCAGATAAAACGGTATGTTCTGTTAAGCACACTTGTGTTCTCCTATATTACTAGAAGAGATTTGGCGAGAAGAGAGAGATACTTATCTAAAATGAAATTTCTGTTATTTGTGCTGGATTCGGCAGCTTCAGATAAAACGGTATGTTCTGTTAAGCACACTTGTGTTCTCCTATATTACTAGAAGAGATTTGGCGAGAAGAGAGAGAGACTTATCTAAAATGAAATTTCTGTTATTTGTGCTGGATTCGGCAGCTTCAGATAAAACGGTATGTTCTGTTAAGCACACTTGTGTTCTCCTATATTACTAGAAGAGATTTGGCGAGAAGAGAGAGAGACTTATCTAAAATGAAATTTCTGTTATTTGTGCTGGATTCGGCAGCTTCAGATAAAACGGTATGTTCTGTTAAGCACACTTGTGTTCTCCTATATTACTAGAAGAGATTTGGCGAGAAGAGAGAGAGACTTATCTAAAATGAAATTTCTGTTATTTGTGCTGGATTCGGCAGCTTCAGATAAAACTGTATGTTCTGTTAAGCACACTTGTGTTCTCCTATATTACTAGAAGAGATTTGGCGAGAAGAGAGAGGGACTTATCTAAAATGAAATTTCTGTTATTTCGGCAATTCATATATTGACACAGTTAGATGTAGTGACTCTTGTAAAAGCTACATAGGGTTATCCTTGAGTAAATCTTTACCAGTAATAAAGGTGAATGAATGTATCTGTTGACAGTCTGCCCTCCAGAACGTTTAACCAAGAAATATGAGTCATGGTATAAATAAATTTGGACTGCGGGAATATGCAACTTAGAGATATTTTTTGGAACTTTAATTACAATTTTAATTAAGTAAAACTTTGTTTGTAAAATTTTAATTAATTTGAAAAATACACACTAAAATATTGGAATTTTGTGATACTTTTTCAAAAATATAATTCTTGAATCATATTTAATTTTACAAATGTAGTTTAATCATACTAATATCAATTTTTAATAATTATTTTCTGAACATTTGTCAACAATTTATCTTATTCATGAAATGATATTCAAATCGTTTCTTCAAATATTAATTCATATGATTTTCTAGCATCACTGGAGGGTTTCATTCATATCTGCTCAGTTTACATGCAGAACCAGAAAGAAAAATATATCGGCGGAAGACTTCTTGCAGTTTAGAAGAGGGATCATCCTAAGTATTATATTTTTAATGGCATTATGATGTCGTTAAAGTTTATTATAAATGCTAAGCGATTTCAGTATATATCAGAATTTGATGTTTAAAAATATTTTGATGAAGGAAACATGAACATGGAATAATGTTGAAGAGACACAATAGATATAACCAATATTCCCGGTGAAATTAACATGTTGTCAAAAGCTGCTGCACAGTGAAACAAACTCCAATTCTCTAATATTGATTAATCGTCGTTAGTTTTATATACGTTCAGAAAAAGAGGTATTATCAAAAGAAATGATGCACAGCATAATGTGACTGTACTACTCATTTGTTTGGCATTATTGATATAAAAATAGCATGGTTTAAATTATTTTGTCTTACACATTTAAGAGGCACGTCATTTTAAAATAAGCTGTATTGATGAAAGAATCTTATCTATAGATGCTTTATTTGTAAGTTCAGTAAACTAGCTGGAGGGGTCTCCTTAAAACTTTCTCGCATACTCTCTAATAAGGGTGTTATTCCAGATAATTCCTTGCATGACATTAACGTACAACAGTTAAGATATACCAACGATAACAGTTACGATTATAATAATAATCATTGAAAGAAATTTATCATTTTTTAAAATCAATAGTGGGATTCTTGATGCGTTGTTCGACGATTAATCCCTAGCTGCAGTCAATGATATCCGAAAATCGAATTATTGTTTTAGACGTGTTTTCCCCAACTAATTAAAACAAAACTTGACGCAAAACTACACTTGCAGTCACAAAATCACATACTTATTTCATATACTTAAAACATTGCGATTTTGAGTTATCCTGTTTAATTATTTCTCAAAAAGAAAAGATGGTCAACGCCAAGTTAGATTTGGCTCAAAATTGATAGGCGTCAACCATAAAGATGTTAAATCTGTGCACCAAATTTTATTCATCTAGCTCTCTTCGTTTTGTAGTTATCGTGTTAACTTATATTCCAATAGTCGGACTGACAGACTTCCTGTCGACGCTACCGAGCTCTCTGTATTTCGAATTCCCACCAGAAAAGAAAACTAAGGCAGAACACTGTCCTTTTATTAGCAAGTGTTAATGAAATAATGGGCATGACACCAAATTTAACTTTTCAAAAACATTTAATTAACATTCACTTATGGATAACACATAACGGACACACATTTAAAACAAGAACAACATGTTTACACCATCGAATTTCGAAAATCAACTCGCTCTCCTGGGACATCGTATCTCTCCAGCCATTCAACTCTCGAACTCCGTTCACTTCAGCTCCCTCGCTGTTTCCTTTCTTTCGCAGATCCTCATGCGTCGCCTCTTAGAGAAAAACCGGCCTCCAAACGATAAAAGTTTTTCTCTGACTCCTTAGGATAAAGTTCTGAATACATATGAAAAATAACTAAACAAAATAAGAACATAGTATACATATATGGAAATAAAAATGGACAAAACAAACATTAACACAATGGAAACTGAGAACTAATTTTAATAAAAAAGCTAATGTTTAGTTTGTAGACGAGATAAAGCCTAGGCATCTTTGTTTAAAATTCCAGACGATGAGTAATTTTGTAACTCCATCGTTGCAAAGCCAATGCCCACTAGCTAATTTACAACATTTTGGAGAGTTTTTTTTTCAATTAAGTATTTTAATGGATTATGATCAGTTACGATTTCTAAAGAAGATCCATGCAACCATTTATCAAATTTTTTATATATCCAAACAATATGGCATAAGCTTCCTTTTCAGTGGCTGACCATTTTTTTTTTTTTTTTTTACTTTTATTAACTTTTTGGTTCATAAATGCGATTGATTTATAATTTCCTTTTCCCTCTTTCTGAGTTAGACAACTACAAGCCGCATAATCAGGTGCATTTGAGTGAATTTCGAAAGGTTTACCAAAATCAGGGGCATTTAACGCTGTAGCTTCAAAAATAAAGCTTTCTTCAACCTAAAAACAATTTTTCTTCGCGTTTTCCCCAATTTACATCTCCTGAATTTTTCACTTTAGTTAGTTCAGTTAAAGGGATTGCAATTTCCGTTTAATTAGGAATATATGATTGATAAAATCCCATTAATTTTACTTCACAGATTTTACTAACACAGATTTTACTTCCTTTTTTTTTTTTTTTTGTCTTTGGCCTTTATAGTCGTTTTATTACCGAAATTTTTTCCTCGTTTGGGGCATGCTAGCCACTTAATATTTTATGCCCTAAAAATTGTAGTTCTCGAGCTGCTAAAGTGCATTTTTTTAAACATTTTCTTGTTTCTCAAACAATGACACATTCTTTGCCGTCGAATTTCGGCATGGACTTGGAAATTTCAAATTGCGGATTGATAGGAAATTGTCCTCCACCAGCTGAACTAGCATTAAATGAAGCCATTCCTTCTTCGATTGTCTTCTTTTCCAATTCAAATTCCATCCCTCGCTTTCTCGCTTCCATCTGCAATTTCGAATCTTTCTCCTGCTTTTCTTCCTTCCTTGTAGAGATTATCACTCCTAGTAAAGTTTTAACAAATTCTTCTTCATAGGCCTGACTGCCAGCTATTAATGATTTTAGCCCTTTTCCTGCTGTATCAGATTTAGGTTCTTCGCCCATTTTAGTTGCTAATGCAATAGATCACTCTTGAAACCCTTTGCCGAAAATGCCATTATAAAATAATATTTCTCACTCGAAAATCGAAATTTACCTCATTTCTTTTGAAGTATACAAATCCCTTTTGTTTTAACAATGTGCAGGAAGAATTCTGTTACTGCGAAGATACTCTTTACAATATTGAAAAAAATACAAACGAAAATAATGTAAAAATAATAAATATTAATGATAATTTTTAAATTCATAACAATTATTTTAACAACCTAAAATTCAAGTATATGTTCCAAACAACTTTTGTTTTATTTGAGAACATTTCTTAAAACATTAAATATACAAAATTTTATGCATTTGTGACAAACCTTTTACCATGAAACACAAATTAACTTTTAATAGCTTTTATTAAAGTTATAATTCTGAGCAATAAAATATAATCTCCAATGAAACACTTCATTTATACATATATCAATAAAAACAAATTTCAAAAGTAATAGGTCTTCCATTAATAAAGATTATTCTTATTAAAATATTAACTTAATGAAAACTCTTGAATGAAAACAGGATTATTTGTTTGAGTTATATTCAAATGTTACAAAATAATAATTGCAAGAATTTTGTAGTAAAAAAATCATAAAACGAAGCTAATATTAGAATGCCTTTTTGAATAATAGCGAATAAAATAATAATTCAAAGAAGTATTCTTTAATAAAAAAACACATATGGCATAATTTAGATTCTTAAAAAAAACAAGAATCTCCTCTTTCCTTTTACTTATTTCTACTCTCAAAGAACTGAAATGTTTTCTCTTTTTTTTTTAACTTGACTTAACAAGATTCATAAAATAAGAATAAAGTATCCAGAACACCGAAAATACCCATATAAATCAGGAAAGTAATATTTAATAAATGTCTTTCTTTCGGAATCGAAACGAAAATTTTACTGGTAATTATTTTTCATCTAGAACACAGAATTATCACGCATAAAATTTAATTAAACAAATCACTTATTTAAAGAAAAATTAAAACAAATACTTTATAGTCCAGAATATCTAAAAAAGAAAAAGAACATAAATTTCGAAATATATGGAAAAAAAACGCAGAGCTTATTATTGTATTTCCCAAGAATAAATCCGTTGCAATGTTTAAGGAATAATTAATTTATATATATTACCTTTAAAGTAGGAAAGCTGTTATTTCATAAAATAACTAGGTATTTCATGAAATAAGTAGACGTCAGTTAAAGTATATTAAATTATGGAATTCTACGATTTAACTAGGTACTCTATAAAATAACGATTATTTGATCATTAAAGAAGGACATACGGCACTCGAAAGTTCTTTGAACCGGTCTTAGCAGCTTTTAGTCAGTTTTGAACTGCTTATAGCTGCATTGCAATGACGTGTGTGTGTGTACGCTTCATTCCGTTGCTTTTAGACGTAGAATTTACACGGTATATTTATGTTAGCGTTTTACATTTTGGATTATTAACAAATATTTTTGCAACTTCTTTTCAAGGAATGGGAGAATGAATTCTGAAGGAATGGGAGAACAACATGTAAATAAGAAAGATTTAATGCAAGAGAGATTTGAATCTTTCTTAAATTAGCGTGGAACAAACTAAAACAGTGCCTCACTTACTCGTGAAAAATTATTAACTTTGATAGCAAATGTAAAAAAGGCTAAAACAGCATAGAAAAAAGTACCACGTGACTATTGGTTTCTCCTTGTGAAATCCTTGAAACTCAAGGAGCAGAAAAGTTAATTGTGCCAGTAACATATGCAAAACCTGATGTGATATTTTATTTCTCAAGTGATATGCTATTTGAGATTATATATGAAACACATGTTTCTATTGGACATTGTTGTAGAGACCGCATGATCAAAGAACTGAATCGTCGATATAAAAACATTACTCAAAATGACATAAAGCTGTTTTTCGAATGTTTGTGAACCTTGTCAGCAGAAGCTAAATATGGGGAAGAAAGGCATTGTGGTTAAGTCCATGGTATTTCCACATCTGAATTCAAGATGTAATGTAGATCTCATAGATTTTCAGTCTCAACCTGATGGGAACTATAAAGTTATTTTAGTTTACCAGGATTATTTGATAAATTTCGTGATTTTAAGACCTCTCCAAACAAAAAAAGCAGAAGAGGTTACAGTGCATTTGTTCGATATATTTTTATTATTTGTTATCCCATGTGTACTGCAATCCGACAATGGAAGGGAGTTCTGCAATAAACTTATAGACGACTTGAAATAATTTCGCCGGAACTTAAGATCGTACATGGCAAACCCAGGCATAGTCAGAGTGAAGGTAGCATCTAGAGGGCCAATGAAGAAGTCTGAAACATGTTAACAACCTGGCTGCAAGACAACCAATCTACTTCATGGAATCACGGCCTTAAATTTATTCAGTTCATAAAAAACAAGGCACTTCATTCTGGTATAAATAGAACGCCTTACGAGGCTATGTTTGGCTGTGCTCCTAGAGCTATACAATCCACAACTTCTATTTCAAGAGAAATGTTTGATGCAGTAGAGCATGAACAACAATTTGAAAAGGTCTTAACAGCTGTAACTGCATATTCCGAACTTGAAGATGATACGTTTTTGAAAAGAATCGCCTTTTGAATGATATGAAGATGCACCCCTGAATAACACTGTAAAATTGTGTGTCATGTGTTCAAAAAATTGCAAAGACAGCTTATTTTACTGTAAATGAGCAGCCGACCCATGTTTCAAGCTGATAAGTCTGTTACATAGAAGATAAAATCTGTCTCATAGATTTCAGAAGTCTGTAGCTTGTATCTAAATAAAATAAATATCGAGAAAGGAAGACAAGGAGCTAAAGAATGTTTGAAAATTCAAGCTGCTAAATGAAATTACTGTCAGGAAATCTTATTATGAGGCATCTGTAGGCACTATAGTTCGTATTCCAGTTCCTGAAGTTGATAGAGGAAGAGGAGACACTATATCCGTTTTAACTGTCGTTATGAAAAATACTGGGGAAGGATTGTTCCGATTAGGATTATGAGATGGCCGAAAAAAACAATTGTACTCTAGATCTCAGTTAAGTACTTGTGAGCGAGAATTAATTTCTGTTGAAAAAGTTCCGAAATATGACACAGCGCTTTGATCTGTTGCAACAGCTCAAAGTTGCCGCACTGAACAAGGATTTAAAAAGTGCTCATGTAAAAAAATATGTAATAGTAAAAAGTGTGCTTGTTTCAAAAATAATATGCAAAGCAATTCAAAGTGTCATTGCAGCAATCCCTACTCTAATAAATAATGAAAAGTATAATAAAGGTATTTCATAAATTTAAATTAAAATTGTCTTCCATTTTTGTTTGAAAATATTTACACAAAATTTTTATGAAGCAACAATTTTTCTTCCCAGCCAGTATTTTTTGATAATATTTAAATATAACTACTCGTATTTCTGCAACATATTTCTTTTCTTTTATGTTTAACTAATATTAGCAATATGAGCAATAATAAAACTTATAATCTGCTTTTCCTTATTATTTACCAATTAATCATCCGCAGTAGGGATAAAATATATTTTTCGAGAGATTCGGGTTATTTATGATCAAATTATTTAAAAAATAACTTTGAAATCGTTAATTTGTCACTTTAACTGTCTATCTTCAGTTATGTCATAGAATAACTAGGTAAAATATGACATTTTTCATCTATTATATACTTTAACTGACTTGTCTATTTATTTTATGAAATACCTTGTTATTCTATGAAATAACTGAATCATACACTTTAAAGGCAACATATATATTTAAAAAAAATCCTCAAAAAAAACACCAGCTCTTATTCTAATAAAAATATAGAATTTTTTACAAAATGAAACGTTCACACCTTTAAAACGTAAGGATAGTGTCAACAACTGCTCTTTTCATTTCTTGATAGAACTAAATTTTTAGCACAGCATGCTTTATTATTATTTCGCTGAAAGGTACAATAAAACGCATTTCTTTTTTCTCTTTATTTTACAGACGTAAAGTATATTTAATCTCCGTAACAACTGATGCATTATCATTGATGTAACATGTAAAATGACACGTTCCTGGCGGAACAAAAAATAAACTACAATATACACATTAATATTTATTTTTACTGTAAAGTAATATTACAAATATGTTAATAGACCAAACTAAAAATGTGTAAATCTCTGACGTAATATTTAAGCCTATATTTCTGAAGAAACAAAATCACTGGAGTGGTATAAAAAATTATATTCCTGACGGATCAAAATTTCATCTTTACGTGTGCGCAAAATTAGTAAACATTTAGCTCACCTGAGCTCCTTTGGCTACTGTCGTAACTTTCCTCCTAACATACTTGGATTCAGTGGGTTACCTCGATTTACTTCTAGATTAACTAGAAAGATATGAGAAACCTTCATTAATCCGGATCCCGTTCGCTGCCACCAACATGTAGGCGCTGCCGAGTACTTTAAATTTCACTGCTCTCAGAACACTGCCCTTTAATTAGCAAATGTTCATGAAATAATCGGCATGACCCCAAATTTAACTTTTCATAAAACATTTATTTAACATTTACTTACGGAGAACACATAACGGACACCCATTTAATACAAGAACAACATGTTTACACCATCGAACTTCTAATACCAACTCGCTCTCTTCGTACACAATATCTCTCCAGTCGTTCAACTCTCGAACTCTCTTCACTTCAGTTCACTCGATGTTTCCGTTCTTTTGCAGCGCCCTCATACTTCCTCTGAACAGATTTTGTTCAAAATTTGATAAAAATCTAGAAATTCTGGTAAGAACTGTATACCCACTTTCATCCGTCTAGCTCGGATCTTTTTTAAGTTATCGTTGTCACTAACAGGTAAACATTTTCCAAAAATGTGTTTTTCGAACTCAGAGAAGTCGAAAATAGGAAGAATAATCAAAATCTTGAGTTTGAATTTGTCGGCGCTTACAATACTTTCCCTATATTTCGTATACTATAAAGAAAAAAAGTTGGCGATAGAAATAATGCATAGGATATCTACCAAGAAACTGGAACTTGCTTTCATTTCTCTGATGCGGAAGAATTTTCCCTTTCTAACTTAGACTGATTCTCTTTTCTAACTTAGGCTAAGAGAGCCAATGACTTATTGGAAAGCCTTTGATATCAGCCTTGAACAAGAGCAGACGTCTCCAGTTTGCAAAAGCGTATAAGGATTGGGCAGTACATGACTGAAAAAGGGTCATGTGGTCACATGAATCGCATTTTAAATTACACCATACATAACATAACGCCATCCTGTGCCCCCGGTGCCTATAACACTAAGTTATCTAACCAGTTGGATGAGCACAAGATGGAAGGGAAAAAAAAGAAAGAAAGAAAGAAAGAAATTGTTGGTAGAAAGAAAGAGACGACAGACCATCCAGGGTTCTCCAGAGAGAATCCCATCGGTGTCAAATCCTACACGACTGTATTTAATTTTTTGGTGACGTAATAACCGAATGGAGGGGACAAGAATACTTAAACAAATGGTCACTATAGGTTCAACTTACAGGGAAACGAGATTACTAACTGAAAAAATGGATAAATTACATTGAGAACATCTGTATGACATGTATAAGCATATAAATAATCACTGAAGAGTCAGAAATCTGTAACGTCCTTCTGAGTCGAAATACATCATACAGATGGCAGAGTTCGGATATGGCAAAAAGAGCACAAATACATGGACAACAAATGCATCGCCACAACACTTCATGCTGGTGGAGGCAATATTATGGTTTGGAAGATGTTTTCTTGGCATTGCATTAGTCATTTGATTACAGTGAGACAACGTGTGAATGCCCAAGTGTATTTAAGTGTTCTGTTATGTTAATGGGAAACCTACCGGGGATGGATACTTTCAGCAAGACATGAATTTTTTTAAGCGAAAGCACATAGTAATTTTTTTTTAATGTTGGTAACATGTGGATTTGATGATCTAGGGTGTCGTAAATTACTCAAAACGAAAAATTAGTTTTTGAACCCATATTTGCAAAAATATTAAAACTTGAAGAAAAATAAAAGATTGAAAATGTAATTAATTTTATAGCCTATAATTTGATATATGCGTGTGTTGTGAAAACTGGGGAGTTTTAAAGATATTCAAGAAAAACCAAAATGGGAACCAGTAAACATCGCTGCAACATCAGCACCGATGTTCGCAGAGAGCATAGTCAAATTCGAAAGGTAAATTCAGAGTAAGGATAATAGGCATTAAGTAGATGAAAAATTGCCAGAAAACGCATTGTCGCAATTAACGTTTATTCAGTGAAAATCGCAAAAACAGACGTCGAAAAGACAATGAGTCTGGCGAAGAGAATGGTGCGAGGATTAGGAAGAAGGTAATCGAGAATAAGCCTTCTCGTATGTAAATTTTTCATGCGTTCCAGAAAAATAAAACTTCATTCGCAAACAACAAGTCAGTTTCACGAATGCAACTAAAATGTGATGGTTCTTCTTCATGCACTAACCAAATGTTCTGGCGTACAATTGTCGGTGTTCCATGCAGTAAATCTGGCAGAACGTGCAGGAAGGAAACAAGGTATTTTCTGCCGCTGAGGCGTTCTGGCAGAAGATACGGTCCAAATAGATTACTCTGCCCAGATGTTAATAGCAAATTGCGTTGTACGTTCAATGAGAAAGTGATGTGGAGGTTTCCGAATGACCAAATATTCGCATTGTGCCTGTTGAAGAAACTTTCTCTCTTAAAGCAGGTATCAAGCATCCAGCGCGTGAACTCCATCCGGTTTGCGATTTTCATTGAAAATCCTTACCTGTGACCCTACGTTTTCTGGTAATTTTTCATATACTTAATGCCTATTATCCTTACTCTGAATTTATCTTTCGAATTTGAGTACGCTCTCTTCTAACATCGGTACTGATTGTGCAGCGATGTTTCCTGGTTCCCATTTTTGTTTTTCTTGAATATCAATAAAATCCCCCAGTTCTCACAATACAAGCTTATATCAAATTATAGAATATAAAAATCCTTACATTTTCAGGCTTTTATTTTTCTTCAAGTTTTAATATTTTTACAAATATAGGCTCTAAACTACTTTTTAGTTTTCAGTAATTTACGACCCTATAGATCATCAAATCCGCATGTTACCAACATGAAAAAAAATCTTTTAAGAGTGTGCTTTTACTTAAAAAAATGTATAGTTGAAACAACATTTGTTACTTTTTAACTAATTTTTTACAGTTTCCAACAGTTCTGCAACTCCCTATATCATTGCGATTTTCACCTACTAAACATTGTTTGGGACCCCATGTTGTATGGTAATTCTTTATCCTCTTGATACCTACTATCACCCCTCTGAATTTGTCTGTCGAATTCGGCAACACCCTGTATATATATATATATATATATATACAGGGTGTACCTATATATATATATATATATATATATATATATATATATATATATATATATATATATATATATATATATATATATATATATATATATATATATAGGTACACTGCATCCATGGAAATGAGGATAACTGCGGGCCTGCTCTACGTCACGCCTTCTGTAAAATATCTTGTAGGAAAAAGCATTGCCATTAGTCGTATGCAAGATACCCGAAATTCAGAGCTGTCTGACTTTGAGAAAGGATTAATTGTCGGATATCATAGAAATGGTCGATCCTTTAGGCACATATCTAGAGTGTGAAACATTTCAAAATCTACAGTGGCTTTTATGAGCAAGAAATGAAAGGTGAGTGGTGATTGTCGGAATGCTCCCTCACCTGGCAGATATACGAAATTAAAATATAGTGACCAACGAGTGCTGTTCAAAAAATTTCGGAAACATCGCAACCAAATGATGGCTCACATACTCAAAGTGTTCCAACAAGCATCTAGGGCTGTTGTTTCGATAAATAAAATCATCAAGGAAGCACATTTGCTTGGTTTCCATCCTCGTGCTGCCGCCCATAAGCCTTTGATTACAAACTCCAGCCGCAACGCTTGGTTGAGGTGATGCAAGGCACGTCGAAATTATCCGTAAATGAATGGAAACAGATTCTCTGAAGTGACGATTAAACCAGTCGGATGACGAACCACTACCAGTCGGATGACGAAGTCCGAGTTTCGCGTATGCATGGAGAACACCTTTTGCCAGAGTGCATTGTGCATTTTGCAAAGTTTGGCGGAGATGGAATTATGATCTAGGGATGTTTCTCGTAGTATGGACTGGGACCTTGATCCCAATTCATAATAATCTTAACGCCACTCCTAATCCACAATTCTAGACAACAATGTGAATCCTACGTTGTGGTAATTTTAAGGGTTGGATCATTGTTACTTCCAGGATAACAAAGCCAATTGTCATGTTGCGATGTCCACCATGGATTGGTATGATGACAATGGGGTGACCCGACTGGACTGGTCTGCCCATAGTCCATAATTGAATCCTATACAAAACCTCTGGAACGTGTTGGCTCGCCGAATTAAGGGGTGCAGCAACAGTCCGAAATCAGTGAAAGAACTCATATATGTCCTCGAAGCCGGGTGGAAGAAAATACCACTTTCAATCATCCAAATATTTGTGGAAAGCATACACCGGAGAGTTAAGGCTGTAATTACTTCAGGTGGAGGCTCTATCATCTATCCAACTATTGAATATGAATAAATTGTGTTTATCTCTCTTTCTCTCCCTCTCTTTATATATATATACATATATTCTCTATTTCATTTCATACATTTACTCTTTCGAGTCATAACGTTAATAATACCAGGAAAATTTCTTATAACGTTTAATGTTGCGTGATAATAAAGTTAATACTAGACGATTACCCGGTACTTTTTTTGAAAATTTTAGTCTGTTCTACGTCTTATGTCAACGTATCTGCTTGATTATCACTGCCTGACTACTAATTGAGCTATATCGTAAAAGCAGTAATAGCGTAAAAATGATACAAGCTATAGCGTAAAAATGATACAAAATATTATAGCATGGGGTAATAGAATTAGGTATCATTTCATAAGATATTGAAGAGTGTTCGCACTGTGATTTAAATAATGTTTCAATCATGCTAAGTCAATAAAAGCTGCGTTTCATTAGGGTTTCTAACATGCAGATAACATGTGAAAAATTCTATAATTTCATACATAAATTAAAAATTAAATCCGAATCAATATTCGAAGAAATAAATATTTATTACATGATAATAAATAATAGTAGTCCTTAGTGATGTTAAAACAGAAATAAAACTAAAAAATTCGAAATAAGCTCTAAATGAAACACTAACGCGTTTTGACATCAAAATTATCACGACAAAGAAGGATGTATGTTTTTACTTAACAAAATATATTTATTTTAGTTTCGTCTCTTTATACATATTCTTTAAAAGTTCTCCACTTCATTCTTAATATTTCAATTGGAATTAACAAAAGTTGGATGTTTTGACATTTCATTTTGGTACTTTTGCATATTTTTTAGATAAAAATATAGATATCTTGAAAAAAAGTAGATTCACAAAAACTATTTCTTCACAAATTTTCAGTGTAAATGGAAAATGATCTGAAATGGGTTTTAATATAATTTTGATGAAGCGTTTTTCAATTAAAAGCTAGTATCAGTTGCAAAACCTTTCGATGTATCTTCAGTGTCTTCGTAGAAAGTGAATCGAAGTAAAAATAATTGACATTTTAAAACTTCTGTTTTATTATAAAATAAATAAATAAAATCCGTCGTACATTAAATTCTATTTATATATTTTTTAAATTTATTTTCCTTTTGTTATATTTTTATACATCTTTTCTGCCATTTTAAGTTGTTCTTATCATTACTTATGTTATGTTTCAATTTACCAATTTAATAGCAGTTTAAAATTTTTCAAATATATTTTTTTTGTCAAATTTTCGACAATAGATTGCATTGTTGACCAGAAATCCAGACTGTCTTCATCAAAAATTTTCTTGCAGTTTTTTCCTTCATTTCTGGAAACATAGATAGATTGATCACGTTAATGATCTGTGTAGTTCATAACAGGAATAAAAAATGAATCTGCAGTACCGCGGAAATTCAAGAAGTGAACCGAAATAATGCATTTTTTAATAGCGCTATAATGTCATTATACTGGTCTCCATCGGGAAAGTTCATTTATATAATAAATAGGAAATAAGCAATACTATTAAAACTTCCTGGTCCAAAATTATTACAATACTCATTAATATACTCAAAATTATTACAATACTCATTAATATACTCATAATTATTACGATAATTTTTACAGCATCTTAAAACTCAAAAAATTATTTTTTCAATATTATCTATTATTTCGCGCTATAAATAATATATTTTTAATTTTTAATGAATTTCTAAAAATATTTTATGTAATTCTTAATAATGTATTTCGAACAAAATTAATAAAATTTAGTCTCCACGAGCATGTTAAAATTCCAAGAAAAAAATATTAGCGTTTATCAACGTGTTGCCATGGCACTAATAAAAATTCAAATTGAAAGATTAAGAGTTTAATTCTTACTGCCATTTAAAATTAGGAAAGCTTCTACTCACTTCATTTTAATTCTTCTCTAATCATTTCACTTATTTTTTTTTTTTTTTTAGAAATGGCTGAAAATCGTACTAAAATAAAAATAGCGTTCGGAAAGTTATTGTTTTTCATCTTAGTAGAGGTAAGTCATCTCTATGTATCAATATATAGGTAAATTTATCCTATTCTTCAATGCTATGATTTATACTATCTTTATTTTCACATGAAAAAATTAGTAACACTTTCAACTTAAATTTTATTTAAATGTACTTTTAAAAAGTAAGATAAATTTAGTTGATATGTATTAAACAAACACCATTATGTTATGAAATCTATCAATGAGTTAAATGAAAAAAAAATTCTTTTATTCATAAAAGGACTCTTTGGGTTTTAATGCCACTGTCGTAACAAGTCCAAAGGAGTTTCTTCGGAAACTTAGGCAGCCAAGAATAAATCGAAAAAATACAATTCCGCTAAAAGGTCTAAAATTTTGTTTAAATCCCTTAAAGGACTAACTATGAATTCCTAGGTAAATGGTAATCACTAATCATGTAGAAATCAGTCTGCCGCGATTTATAATGCCCCTCAAAGAGCCTACTACGTAGGACATTATCTATACTCAAAAATGAATTCACTGAAGCAAAAACTGTTCTTGCGAGAAATCAAGAATTTGAGTAATTAAAACAGTAGCTCCACTTATTCTAGAAATATCTGTAATATTGCTAATAGTGAGCCTTGTGTGAAAGGTGAGTTTCCTTTTGCAAGTAGCATCCTGGATAAATTGTCCTAATGAGGAAATAAAAGCATATGTTTCCGATCATGGGTCAAAACTATGATTGACGACATGTAAATTTAACAGATTCAATCTCCAGTGCTCTTTAACCTCCAGTTTAATGAACAAGTTCCTTCCTGCTATCAGGCATTCATTTACTATTTGAAAACTTTTGGTCCCACTTACAATGACCCTCTCAAAAAAGATACAATTTCTTGAAATATATTAATGCGTGTTATGATTTTGTTAGTAATGCTTTAAGTTTTATTCATTAAACTTCATCGAGTTATAGATTACCATTTCGGCATTCAAATTTGAAGCATTCTAAGCAACTTGGAGGTGTAAAAAGAATCGGAAGAAAAAAAATATACTTCTAATTTCAGAAGAAGAAAGACAACATTTTATTTTTTGTCGTTACGTAATTTACTAGAAAATTTCCATTTATTGCTAATAAAATATTTAGATATATTCTAATATAATGTTTTACAAGTGACTTCCATTACTAAAGTAATAAGAATTTATCATAAAATGCTTTATATTTTTTAAAAATTTATTTAGGACATCAGAAACATTACATTAATGTTTATGAAGAATTTAAATCTTAAATAATAGAATTTTGTATCAAATAACTATAACTATTAAAAATTTATTGTTGTAATTTATTTGATATTTGTTTCATTCTGAATATTTTTTTTTTCAATTTTATTTCAGATATATTATTTCGAAATTCAATAATGCAGAATTTCATCAGCTAATTTAACTTTTTTGACATATCAGTTAATTCTTACTCTTTTAAATCTTATGATAATACTGAAAAGTCGGATTTTAAAATTACTGTTAATTTATGTCCACATATAAAACCCTTGAAGCTACTTCAAAACTCCTATTATTCAGGAAGTATTAGAAAATTCATATTATTACTAAAAGTAGTTAATATTTCAACTCTGTAGAGTAAAAGGAGATTCTTATGAATTTGAATATGTAATCTCTACTAGTTCATTCTGTTCAGGAGACGGAAATTCGTACGAATTTCAGTTTGGAATATTCATAGTTCATTCTGAAGAGGAGAATCTTATGATTCTGAGTGCGGGATCTTCGAAAGTTTCTTCTGTTGAGAAAATGGGATACTTATAATTTTGGGTGTGGAATCTTCAGAAGTTCTTTCCTTAGAGAGGAATGAGTTTCTTATGATTCTGAGTGTGAAATATTCAATAGTTCATTCTGTAGAGGAGAATTGGATTCTTAGGATTTTTAATGGGGAAACTTTATTAGTTCGCTTTACGGAGAAACATTCTACTAACGCAGCAGCTATGTAGACGGTAAGGCAATCTTTAGAGTAGGACATTTATTTGAATCTCCCTTCATTCTCAATATTTCTTGACAATCTGTAGTTCTGCAATGCAAAAATTGGATAAAAATTTAGATAATATTTTGGTGCATAAGAAGCATTTATGACTTTTGTACAAGCATTAATAAATCTTAAAATCTTTCCCTCTTCACTATCACCATTAAATATATTCTGTTCAAAATAAAATTTAAAAAGATTTGCATCATTCTTAATATCACGTATTGAATAAGGTAAGATTCTGTCATAATAGGCTTCGGTCTTTGTTCAAGACAGAAATATTTTATTTGTCACTTTTTGTCTTATTTATTCTTTTACATTGATAGTATGAAATTAAAGAAAAAAAGAAGAGTAAGCCTATTGTGTTGAAGGGAATGCAGCCATATATTTCAGATAAAAAGGGATGAAGAAATATTGTGGATCTTCGATAGTTTTTTCCCAGTCTACAAATGATTTTTCAAAAAGTCACCCGACTGACTGATGGCATATCTACTTCTGCCAAATATACATTTAAGTATTTCTTTTAATTGTCGCTTGATATATAGAAAGAAAATATCAGAATAATTCTTTCACTTTAGAACTGCTGGTGCTCTTAAGAAAAAGGATCGAAAAACCTGCAAAAGACAGTGAAAAGATGTCTTTTCTAAAGACAAAAGGAAAGTCTTACCTTTTGACAATGAATATAAGTCTGAAGAAAAAAATCGACCCATTCTCTTAACTTCTTATAATCTATTAATTAACATTAAACCTTATAAACTGCTAATTAATTCTCTTTATAAATTTTGAAAGCGGCATGGCTTTAAAGTTGCGCATCACTAAGAGAGAAATGAATTTTCTGTGCTGACTGACTAAGACGAAGTTCCTATAAACCTTTTTAAAACATGAAAAGCGTAGAAATTCAACCAAATCTTTGTCAAAACCAGCAGCATTGAAAAATCGTTTATTAACATTTTAAGTGGTCGTCTTAAGATCCATCGTTATTTATTGATAAAAAATTGCCTATTTATTTGATTTAAGTTGAAGTTACTTGAAGTTTCCCTATAAATTCTTAACGACCTAAATTTTACTAGACCTAATTATAATTTACTGACTATTAAGGTCTAAAAAATAAGTTGCCAGTTACAAAAAAAGTCAGCTTTTGAAAACCCCTCGCGTCTTAAAAGTTTTATATTTCATATGTACCTACATATTTTTAATTCTCATAAAATAATATCGGATTATAGAGTATTAGTTATCGCATAATATAAGTTGGATTTATGAGAAAAAATAGGCATTGCGAACTTTTCTCTGAAAATGACCTGAAAGCACTCAATAAGAATGAAAATGATTTCTCAGTATTCCAGATACCATAAAGCCTCGATCTCATATTAATGACCTTCACCATTTCTTACTGATTTTAGGTCGTCAGCAACAATACTCATTTCTATACGGAAGCGATTTAAATACTGATAGGAATTCACTTAATACAAATTGATTAATTAAACAAAGAATTGATAAAATAGATTTGGTAACTTATTTAAATTTAAGATTACGTAAATGTAATTTTCTTGGAATTCTGCCCCGTAGTAATCTTTGAAAACTCTGTAAATTACGAAAATGGAAACAATAGAAATAAATCACAAACTAGAAAAAGGAGGAATTTTGAGGAATTTTCAGAAATGCAGTGGAGAATAGCTGGATATCTCTATATATTGAAAGTGCCGTACTGATGTGAATTTGTGAAGAGAAATTAAAGAGAAAAAAGAATCCCGTTTTTTTTGTTTTTTTTTTTCTTTTTATCAAAACTCAAAGTCAGAGGAAACGAAGAAGTGCCACTGATAGACCATTGTATAGAACAAAAATTTTGAAGAATTCTGCAAACAAGCACAACCACTTCTTATCCACAAATATAAACATTTAAATAGCTCTGGTAAAGCGTTTCCGTTCGTTTGTTTACCTAGGCAGTTAAGACCTCCATTTATGGCTTAGATACAATATAGTTAATTGATGAAATTCAAAAGTTTGAGGAATTTAGAGATTTTCTGAATAATTTCTTATCTTCATTCTTTTTAAAATAAATTATCAAGTTTTCTCAAAAATATAGTGTTAGGTTTTACTATGTGAATTTCCAATCAGTTCCAAGCACCATTTAGTAACGGGAAATATTCACAAAGATTATGCCTCGACGGTTCGTAAAATATAGATTTTTAATTTCAACTGATTATATTATCCAAAGAAATTTTTTCTCAAAATTACTAGTTTCTGAAAATTAATAGTAATTCCATTTTATTGTTTGAACAGTGGGTGGAATATTATAATTTGTGTAATTATCAATGAATCAATTTGAAATCTATCAGATTCAAGTCAATTGCTTTAAATGTAAATATTACATTTCTGTTTGATCTGGGATAAAGTATTCTTTCAAAATATCCTGCAAAGGGATGGTTCGGATTTCTAAAGAAAGTGTTACACATTGCAAAGGAGTTACAATAAGAGAAAACTAAATCTCGAATGTCAACAAGAGCAAAAACAAATCGACTTTAAACATACTTGCTTTGAAAAAATTCAATAGGAGTTGGAGGATTACGAGCTCACATAAAAAACATTCCTTTTTATCTTCTAATAAAAACTTTGATGTGTTTTTCCGCGCCTTACTCAAATAAAAACTTGTAATATCTTTTAGCACAGCGGTACAGCGAATGAATCTTTTATTCTTTTTTGTTGTTGTTGTTGCTAATCTCCTTTTCTGACATGCAATTAAGAGTTCAATCTTTTTCTTTTTTTTTTTTTTTTTTTTTCAAAATTTCAAGCTCTTTTTATCTTCTCACAACTTTTTTTCAGTTTAAGTAAGCTGGATTATATATTTTATAAACATGGAAGTCAAACATTATTTCCCATTTAAGCACAAGACCTAAATATATCCCCAAGACACCTTTCACATAAGCAATTTGAAAATGTTCACAAAAGATTTTACCCGGTTTTAAGACAAATTTTAGAATAAACAGAAAGTTAATTACTAATCTGTGTTCTCATTTCATTTTAAGAAGGCATCTGAAAAGAAAATTGAATAGGAATATCCCTAATGTACATGTTACAGAAATCAATGTTATCATTTATTATCGAATGGCAACAGTCAAACGTAAACAAATCATCTTACGAATTTCAAACTGCTTGAATATATATTTTTACAACTGCAGTTCATTTAACACTTCACTTAGCTTATTAACAGCTAATTAATAGAGTAATCAAATATTATTAAAAATGCTCAGGCGGGAATTCGCCATATCATCAAAAATTCTATTGAATTACAAAAAAGATGATGTAAAAGAGCCGATGTTGCAAATTAAATTTGGAAATCAGCTTTGCCCTCAGATGAATAAGCGCTGAGGCGTGCCCATGGAAACTCTTATTCACATCTCCCATAGCTATTACATCTCGCAAAAATGGTTTTTGCATTATTTTAAACATAAAAAAATCTTCTTAATAATATCAATTTCATTTCTCTACAATGTTTTTCTTTGTTTACAATTGTTTTCAATTTAGCTTCAACTACTCTCTGTAACTATATTTTTAATGTTACGATGAAATTCATCCTCATTCTCAAAGCATTCAATTACTCTCTTTTGCTAATCACGAATACGAAGGAAGATTTTTATTTCGTGGTTCATGCATTTTGCAACCTACATGTGCAATAATTTGATGTAGATTGATTCAATTAAATTCATATCTTTCAGTCGTATCATATAGCAATATAAAATTTTAAAAAATGAATTATTCAATCAGATACATGCATACGATTATGTAATTATTAATCGCTTAACAACCTAAAAAGTCAATAATCTGGGCGTAGAAGTTGGTTGTCAAAGGTGGCTAATAGGCTTATAATTAACTAACACTGAAATTTGATTGGATATTCTCTCTGAATAAAAATGAATTCTGTATCACTTTCGAATCATTATTTATAATAAAATAAAAAGAGGGCAAACTATCAAACAGTATGATCAAAGTAAAACAAAATATTTTTAATTTTTTGAGGTGAAAACGAATATACTTTTTTTGCGAGCTTATAAAATTTCTCTTTTTCTTTCAACATATTCTTCACGTCATTGAAAGTTCCTACGGGTGTATTTTTGAAAGTGCATGATTATTACAATTTAAACTTCATGTTTTCTCGTTCATCATGGACTTCATGAACATTGTGCAAGTATTTTTCATTCTTTGTTGTTGTTGTTTACAAAATGCTTACTGACTCTTAGGATTTTAATACGCAAAACAACATTTCCATTTTTTATGTCGATCTTACATAAGTCTCCGGTCAATTATCACTAAATGCATGATACAGACGCCAACAAAAAAAATTGAACACCTCTGTAATTTTTTTATTTATTGTCACGTCTTCAGAAATTTGGTATCGATGGAACTGATTCGAGGAGACTGGTTTGTTGAGATAGACCAGCGGTTCTTAACCTATGGGTCGCGACCCAAAAATGGGTCGCGAAGCATATTTCTTGGGTCGCGCTGAGTCGAACCAAAAAAGTTAGTAATACACGAAATTTCAGACATTTTAGTTTCTCATGGTTTACGTGCGGTATCCAGGTTTAACATATATACAGGAGGACATTTTATTTTGCAAACCAATGTCAACAACAACTAGAGATGAAGATATTTTTCTTATGGATCGAAAGCACTTTTGTTTATCTTTATTATTAAAAAAATAAATAAAAAAATGTGTAAGTTAAAAAAAATCATCATCGTAGGATTGAAGATTTTTTAAAAATAAGATCTAAAATAAAGCAATGAAAAAATTTTGACTTTTTCTCAAATATTTCTCAAATTTGGGTCGCGGCTTAAAAAGGTTAAGAACCACTGAGATAGACAAACTGTTCAACCGATTAATTGACATGGTAAATTAATTACTATCTTGAATTTTTTCGATTACGGTTATCAATTTTTTTTACTGAATCGATTTGTAGTAATGAAATTAACAATTCAATAACATTTTATGGAATTCGGATAATTATATTAAAATTTATAGGTTTTTGGAAAATGAGGCTTCCAATGTTAATGAATCTTATGAACTTTCGGCGATATTTCAGAAACTATTATAGTATACTTCTTAAATTTTTTTCACTCACCGAAAATAAATTACTATATTTCATAATGTCATGAAATAAATGCATTAGTAACACAAACTTAATATTTTTTAGGAATTTTTAAAGTAAATTATTATGAATTTTTTAAGTGGGAAAAAAGTGAATTGTAACATTGTAAAATTTTTGCATGAGAGCGAGGCTGACATTCTAAAATGCCCAAATAATTTTCGAAATATTCATACAAATTGTAAAATTCCCACAGTCGATTAGCAACACCCACTTTTTGAGGGACCGTATATTAAATTTATTTCTATTTATGGATCTACTTTTTATAAAGCACGAGCTTTATAATATTGCAGTTAGTTTAATATTAAATTTACTTTCAGATCAGATGATTTTAATTTAAGATAAATTCTGCTTTCTTTAAAAAAATTTTATGTTTTTTTTTTCTCTCTCTCTCAGAAGATATAAAATTACATTGTAGGACTGATCGACTATTGGAATGTTTTATTAATTTTTGTTCTTTAGCCGCAATTATCATTTGCAAGTAAATGGAATAAAAATCCAAGGAAATCCGTATCATTTCCTAGCATTCAATAAATTAATTAACGCTAAAATAAAAATAAATAATTAGGACCTATCATTTATATACCTAATGACTTAATGTTGAGCACCCCTTCAAAAATTTCTTTAATTAGATGCAGAATATTTTAAAATTTTCCATCAAATGATTCCCTCATAGTTATAAAATAAACTCATCTTTTCAATAGCGCTTAGGAAAAAAAATATTTTCCTACCTCTAGATCGAGATTTTGTAGCATAATAATGTTCTTGGCTCAATTCGTCTTCATTACATCAGCCGTTGCATAACAGAGTGTCGATCGCTCTGTTATTTTTCCAATAGCAAACGTAATAAATCTTCTACCCGATTAACAATTGTTTCCACTTGAAAATAAAAGTTCGTCCATTTAATAAATACCGGTAATTTCATTGGCTTAAAATGCCTCTATGGTATTCGCATCTTACCAATCAGCGACTATTTTTTAGAAAAAAAATGGGTTAGACAACAAATATTATTCACTATACATATTAAGATGTATATTACTTTGTTATCCCGCTATCAATTAAAAAGTTTAAATGATGTACGTGCTTCAATAATTAAATAAAAAAAACTATTTTGAAAAATCATTCTCATATTAATAATGAATCCGAACCGTGTTGTTTGTGCCTCCGAAATTCCAGGAATAAAAACGCAAAAAAAGTCTTATTTTGCTATTGACAAGCTGAGATTTATATAATATTAGCCGTCTTTGGCGACCAGTTTTTTCGCCAGGAATAGTCAAAAACTTTCAATAAAATGTTTATGTACCTTGGTCGCTTAGTAGCTGTAAATTACTTTTTAGCTTCAAATTTCGATGGTCACATGATTCATATTATTATAGAAGCATTGCGATATTTTGTTCATTGTATTATATATATATACCTCTAATTTGAAGGCTAAGATAAAACTTCAATAAATACGAAAACATCTTTTTACTGTAGCAAATATTTTTACAGAAAATTATATCTCAGAAAATTACAGAAAATTATATCTCATAGCATTGTAAACTTGTGTATACTACAGAATACTTTTTTATAATTTATGCAATATTTCAAAGACTTATTCAATAAAAATTTCTCCGATTCATCATAAAATTCAGTTTTACCTTTCAAAAAGATTTAAATGTGGTAAATAATGTTTTATTTTATTTCAGTCAATAAATGTACTTCTGAAAACAATTATAATTTTATACAGTCCTCGAATCTATAAATCATATTCTGTAAAAGTATCGTTTCGATCAGCTACGATCAAACCAGATCGAGTTAAAAAAAACTTTGAATATTATTATTTTAGGACAATCAACAATTACGTTACCTTAGACAATCAGTCTTGGGAAAAGTCCAAGACCTGAATGGCGTATTTTCTTGTGGACGATCAATAGAGAGGTCTATTATCAAGCGTTTTTATAGAATAGAGACATTCAAATTTTCATAACTTAATCAACTTTAATTACAAAATAATGGAACATTTTTCTTTAAAATATTAGTGTATCAAGAATATTTTATTAAATATGATTCATAAAACCAATGTTCTGCATAAAAATTTAAAATTCGTTAATTAAATTGAAATTAAACTTTGAAATTTAAAAAAATTAAATTCGTTAAATTGAAAATTAAACTTTTTGTGATTTAATTTCCAGTAATAGTTAATTTATTTTCTAATTTCATCTTTTATCAGTTTGACGGCAACCCGTTGATAAAGAATAATTTTTTTCCTTTCCACGCGTAACATGCTCGTGCAGGCTAAATTTTATTTATGATTTTGAGCGAAATAAATTATTGAAAAATTGAAATTTTTCAAAAATTTATTAAAAATAGAAACTTAATTTATAGATTATATAATTGGTATAATTACAATCATAATTTTCTTAACTTTAACATGATGTTAAAATAATTTTAGTGCGATGATATTTTCAGATGTTATCGCGTAAAACGCCAAAATTTCGAATAATTTTAATTAATTAGAATTTTAATTAAAAATTTAAAAAATAGCTGTCGGTGCGCATTTTCGACCTCCAAAGTATATAGATGCCACATTTGATAGCTTTAGATCGAACTGTCTAGCTTGTAGAGTGCCAACACACACACACTGAGCTTTATTATAAGTATAGATATAGACAAGGGTCCCGGTGTGTGAGATCATTATGGGCGGAGTTTTCACCAAACAAAATTCACTATATCTCAAGAACTATTGGAAATTTCGGGGCGAAATTTGATACACATTCATAAAAGCGCCTGCTGAATTGAATTAGCCGGTCAATCAGTTTATCTATCTCAACCAACCTGTCCCATTGACCAATTTCCATCGACAGCAATTTTGTGAAGATGTGATTATAAATAACAAAGTTATAGAGGTGTTCCTTTTTGTTGACTTTAGTCTTTAGCTAATAGTTGATTGTTTAATCTTTAGAAATGGACTCAAATTTTCAAATGGAAAAAAAAATGCTGTAAATAGAGCAAATGATTTTTTTTATGCTGTTTGTCTCGATAAATGGATTGCTGATAAAATTCCAATTTTCCATTGTAAAAAATTCTTGTTCTATTAATTATTTTTAGTAAGACATTCTTGACAATCAACCTACTCTTCAGAAATCAAGTTGAGTTATGAATCTTAAATTTCATAATTATAGAGGGCTAGAACAGTCGATTCTAGAAAGCCATTGAAAGTTCAAATTGAAATTTTGTATTAAATTTTATTAGATTTTAGATTTTTATCATTTTTTTTTCAATTAAATAAATATAGAGTAGAGTTATAGAATCCTAATTATCATAGACATAATGCTAAATTTATTAATTTTGCGAATACTATTACATGAAAAGTAAAAAAGCTTTGTTTAAAAGGAATTGTTCTTCAAAACTATTTCTATACGCGTTATAAGAAATGACAATAACAAGAGTCCCATAAAATGAATACCAATATCAACCATATTATTAGAATTATTTCTTATACTTTTTCTTTTTTACTTCTAAAAATGTTTGTTATATTATTATATATTTATTATAGCATTAAGGAAATATGAAAATAGAAAGAAAGAAATGAAATAATATTAATGAATTAAGGAAAATAAATTAAAAGTAATTTTTCTGTTGCTTTTTTTCTGTCATATGTTTCAAGAATTTTCAATTTCTTTCATTACATCTAATAATTGTAGTTAATGAGTCATTCGATAGTAAAAACGGCAAGAAACAGTTTACAAAATTTACAACATAAAGCATTAATGTTTCCTCAAGATTATTTTCGATATAAGATTTTTTATTATTATGTGCATTCGTCAATGTTGAAGATTGAAAAAAAAAATGTTTTTATGAAGATAGATTATTTTTTTTATTGTTCTATTTTTATCTTTCAACAAAGAATGATCTATACGGAAATATCTTTTCATACTCAAAAGTGTAAAAGTGCACGTATTTATTTATCGAAAATAACTTGAAATGTTTAATTAATACAAATTGTAAAAGATTGTTTCGCATAAAAGAAAGAATTTACTTTTGGGCTATTACTTGGCAATAGTCATTAACTTAATATTAAGCGCTCTTCTTTATTTTTTTGCATTGTAGTTTACGATCAGTATTAAAAACAATAAGAAAATAAATCTTAGTGCAAAAATATATCAAGCCATTATTGGAACCTATTGTAATTTTTGTTGTTGTTTTATTTCAGTTTTTTCCTGTCAAAATAAAATAGTTTCTTTTTCTAACAGCACATATTTCTTAGGGTAATGATATTAGGCACGCCAGAATGAAATTCCATCTGCACGTTGTTTAATTTTAACAGAATGATTTATTTTTAAATTGTGAAAAAAAATGCCCAGCTCATAATTAATATTTTGAATTTGAATGCATCACTGACTAACTATTAATGAGTTTTATGCTATGAAACTTCATAACTTCTACTTAATAAACTTTCAGGGCATTTGTATTTAGACGGGCAATTGAACCAAATAGTGAATTTAATGATTAAACTTATCACGATTCACCTTTACGAGATGTAAAAAAGTTGAACCTGTAGATGTTTGTTTCACTTACGTACTGAGGCAATCATTGTACAAACATAAAGATTTCACTTTTCCTAAGGAAGTAATCTATTGCCCTTTAATCGATCTTGGCCTTTTTCCCAGAATAGCAAGGTAAATTTCGTAATCAACTCCCACCTAGAAGCATAAATTGCAGTTTTATATTGTATCTTTGGTTGTCTCAAAAGGAAATAGAGAATTCTTCGCAGTACAAATACTTATTCTTAACGATGTATTGTGATTTAATTGAAAGTGGAATCACTCCACCATTCCGCAGATTAAAACCGAAAATATAGAATTAAATCCTTTGAACTAAAAATTTGTAAATGAAGCAATAATAAATTCCATTATTCAGATACAGAATACCAAGAATTAATCATTAATAAATGTAAGTCAAATGCAGCAGTTAGATAAATTTCTTGGTATTATTATTGAAATTGTCAACCTTCAAAGGTATCACGTTTCCTTCAAAAGGGACAGCGAAAACAGTAGTCTTACAATCATTACTTAAATAAAGAAACAAATAATGAAGCTGTTAAGAGAGCTACACTGCATTGCCTAATATTAATTAAGGGCTTCCGAAATATCATTAAAATCGGATTAAAGATTCGTTTGATGCCTTTACGGAGAAATTCAAATGGTACACCTTTTCCACAAATCTGTAATTAAGCTTAGAATTCCGAAAACAGGGGGAGGGGGGGTTTAAATGATGAATTCTATGGTAGGTCCATAATTAGTGAAAAAAAATGGAAATCAAGCATTAAATCTAATTCCTGAAAAAACCGGCATTGTTCGCATGTCTATTTCTAATTTTAATGTTCTCTTTAATTGGAACCAGTTTAAATTAAATATTTAAAATAAAATATTTAATTGGAGAAGAGTTGAATTTCTTTATTTAATTGAATTTCAAAATATTATTTATCTGATAATAGATTTTTATGGGTAAATGAGGCTTTCGAAAATAATATAAAAAGACCAAAATGTTATATTTACAAGGAGAGGGCACGAGGTTGAAAATTCTGTTCGAGATGAGATTTAGTATAAAGATAGTATACATTTATGATGTTCACTCACGAAAATAATAAAGAGCAATGGCCAGTCAATTTCGAGAAAATGACCCTCAAACATTCTACATAATTTATATACTAATAATGTGTCGCCGTTGCCGAGGTGCGAATAGAATAGTAGTTACGACACTGGCGTAGCAAACTAAAGACCCGAATTCGATCCTTAACTAGCATTTTTTTTGCTTTTTCATTTATTTTTTTCTTTTAACTTATTTCAAATTAATTGAGCAACTTACAAACAGTATTAATTAATATGTTTTTCATATTTATGCAAAAATATATATACATTCTCATAATATTACAATTTAATTTTTAGAAGAAAAATAATTATAGGTGTGAATATTCAGAATTACTTCAGAATAAATTTAAATATTCAGAATTACTTCAGAATAAATTTAAATATTCAGAATTACTTAAATTAAATTAACAATTAAAAGATGGTTTCAATTAATATTATACTCATTTTTATATGGAAAAAATAAATGTATATTCTCTGAATACATAAGTTATAACTTATTTTTTAAAAGAAAAATAATAATATTCATGTATATTATTTTTGAATTATAACTATAATTTAATTTTTAAGTGCTAAAATAATTATACACATAATTTTAAGTATAAAAATATTACAAAATAGCTATTTGTATCTTAAAATCATTAAATTTTTTTTAAATTTTTGGATTTTAAAAAAGATATATTCTTTATAATAATTCAACGAAGCTGTATGTATATCGGGAATTAAAAAGAGCAGCTAAAATAAATAAAATTATATCCGCAAACATTCAAAATGTAAATAATCGAAAAAAAGTAGAAAGCAAGTGTTAAGTTTTGGAAAGCACAGGCAGATTGTTCAAAATTTTTAGTAGCATATGATATGCTTTGTCACTGACCGATTTTCTGAAGAAAAACAAATATTTTTTGAAGGTAAATGAAATTTGTTTTTTTATCGATTCTTTTAAGGTTTCTCTTGTGGATAATCATTATTTATGAATTTTGCAAAATGTTAAAATATATCTAACTTCTTTGAAATGTTTTTACGATAATTATCATTCTGTCTCTTGTATGTAATGAAAAATTAAAGAAATATTTTAATGATGTCAGTAATTAAATTAACATTTATCATCAGTTAAGTTATATATGTAATTATTTTTCCTGCTTAAAAATAAAATTATAATTCAATATTTATTTTAAAGGAGAATGTTTAAACATTCTCCCTTAAACAATATTTATGCTTAAAACATTCATTTTTGATCGATAAAAGAGTTACATATTAATTTAAACTGTCTGTAATTTTTTTAAAATCATTTTTAAGGAGAAAAACGCGTGCATATCTTAATGTTTTTTTTTAAATTATAGTTCAGGTATTAAGAGAAAATACATTGACTTTCCCATATAAAAATTAGTATAATATTAATTGAAATTACCTTTAAAATGTTAATTTAAGTAATTCTGAATATTAAAAAAATGAATTCATACTTATCATTATTTTTCTTCTAAAAATTAAATTGTAATCCACGTATTAGGAGAATAAATAATTATTTTTGCAGAAAAAAGGAAAAACATATTAATAAAAAATATTTATAAATTGCTAAATTAATTTGAAATCGATTAGAGAAAAAAAATGCTAGCCCAGGAGCGAACTTGGGTCTTCTGCTAGCTACGCAAGCATCTGAACCACTAGACTTTCGCGTCAAAGCAACGGCGGCACATTATTAATATATAAATTATGCAGAAAGTTTGGGGGCCATTTTCCCCAAATTGACTGCCATTGCGCTTTAATATTTTCATGAGAGAACATTCTGAATACTACCATAATAGTAAATCTCATCCCGAACTGAATTTTCAACCTTGCTAGTTCTATGCAATTTAACTTTATTTAACTGTAACCGTGCTACTACAACGAGTATAAATTTTCTTCTCTAAGTGTGCATAACAGAATGTATTAATGGTGGAACCATTTAAGGAAGAGGTCGAAAATTTTACTTCGTATTTAAATCATCTGCAAATGTTTTTTGCGACGAGCGACATTCCAGAGGAAAAGAAAGCGACAACCACGATCGCTCTGTTATCGGTAAAAACCTTTATTTTATTAAAGAATCTGGTCGAACCTGATAAACCCAAAACCTGACTGAAAATATTTAAAAAGCATTTGAACCCGGAGCCACTTTCGATTTTGAGAAGATTTCATTTTCACAAATGAGACTATGCAGACAGAAAAATAGCAACGGAGTTTTGTGTTCATTTGAAAAAAAAATATCAACAACTTGAGATTTTGGACAATTTGTCCAAGAAAGACTTCGTGACAGATTCATATGCAGTCTACGAAGCGGTGCCATTCAGAAGAAGTTGTTATTGGCACCAGAACTTACACTCCTGTCCATAAATTAAGGATAATTCAGAGTCACGAGGAAATCGAATTCTAAAATACATATATCATCTGTAAAATGACTACACACCTCTTCAAAAATCATATGGAAATTGCAGAAAGCCACCAGATGACACCGATAGTACGTCACAATGACGAGAGTGTAAGAGGGTGATGTATAAGAAATACAGACAAAGAAACAAAATTGTTCGCAAGCCTTTATAAGCCTTTCAATGCAATAACCACATAGTTATGGCACAAAGGACGCATTTGGATGATTTTTTTATGTGGTAGAATAATCGGCCGTCTGGAGTGTTGGCGTACCCAAATGGAAGTATCCAAGGAACTTGGAATCGCCCAGAGTGTCAACTCCAGGCTTTGGCAACGATTCCAAGATGATGGTAATATGAATAGACGTTACAGTACAGGTCGTCCCCGAGTTACAACGCCGAATGAGTACCGGTATTTGGCAGTTACTGCCAAAAGAAACAGACGGAGCACAGCATCAGACCTATCTCGTCAGCTCTCTTCAGCCACTGGTACGACAGTTTCAAGGCAGACCGTGTACAGACGCTTAGGGCACATTGGTCTATATGCTCGTAGGCCAGTCAGATGTGTTCCACTTACTGCAACTCACTGTCGCCTGCGGTTAACCTGGAATAAAGAGCATGCATTGTGGGCACCGCAACAGTGGGCATGTGTGATGCTTTCCGACGAGTCCAGGTTTAGCTTGCAGTCTGCTTCTCGCCGGAGTTTCATATGGAAAGCACCAGGTACCCGTTATCACCAAGAGAACATCATTGAACGACACCGTTACGGTGGTGCAGGATTGCTCGTTTAGGGAGGAATTATTTTGGGTTCCAGAACTGACCTGCATGTTCAAATTGGAACAATGACAGGCCAAATCATGTACGTTTGTTTCGGGGCGCCATTGGCTCAGAATTCGTGTTTATGGATGACAATGCCCGCTGTCATCTTGCAAACCTCGTAAACGAATGCCTTCGATTGAAGGATATCACTCGTATGGACTGGCCAGCATTTTCACCGGACTTGAATCCAGTAGAGCATGTGTCGGATATGTTTGGCTTACAAGTTGCAGCACGTCAACCACCCCCTATATGTCTACCGGAACATCGGAGAGCATTGCTTGATGAGTGGTATAATATTCACCAAGATCAGATCGTTAATTTCATACTCAGTATGCCTAGACGTTCTACGAACTGTTATTGCATCGTCTGGGAGACATACTATGTATTTACCATCATACCAACAATGTAATATTGGTTTTTTAAATACTTTTTTTTTGTAATTTGCTCTATTGCAATTTTTATTAATGATATCAAACATATAACATCTTTTTTTGCTCTTTACCTTTTGTTTAATAAATAGGCTTCACAAATAAGTTCACATTTGCTTTGCTTCTGACTCTTTCTTTTATTGAACTTGCAATATACTTAATTTATGGACATGACTGTATTTCCGAAAAAGTGGTAAACATCGCTATAGCAATGAAAATAGCCGCAAGAGATTCCCATAAATTGCACACAAGTAATTCTAAAGCTGTTCATAAATTACGGTGTCAGAAATGTACAAAAAAAATCGGTCATTTTGAATCGCAATAAATAACAAACGAAATAAGTCTAAGTATTTAAAAACGAGAGTTTCTGGTGTAATAATTCTTTTCTAATGAGCGTCCCGATAAAAAGAAACATTGTAAAATATAAATTTAAGGGACGAATTTAATTGCAAAACTAAAATGAAAAAAAAATGACTCAAGTAACAGATTAAACTGAAATTTCTGCAGTTAACTTGGGAGAAATTAAAAATAAAATAACGTTAAAAGTTTTCATTAGCGATAATCTAGAAAAAAATGCAATTGAATATTGGTGCATGCATTTCGATTATGCCATTGCAACAATTTCGCAAAATATCCTCTTTAATTGAATCTAAATATAGTGATGTAATTTTAAAAGCATTTAAGAGTGAGATGATTAAACTGTATATGAAGCTTCTGTGAAATTAAATACAAATATCAGCTAAAATTGAAGAAACTTTATTTGGATGAGGGAAAGAAGATTACCAGAAGAAGACCAGCTGGTTCGCTAATCTTGGTGGTTCTTAAAATTTTCAATTAAATATTTTATGGTACTTTTTTAATAGTTTCTTCATCATAATTTTTTTAAACTTCAAATTTTGATAATCATATAATTCAGTCATACAATTACAAAGGTCTTAATCCATAATGCACTATGAATTTCTCTAATTTTCTATCAGCTCCTGCAAAATTTTAACTTTAAATTAAAGTAGAATTTATTGAACTGTAATTAATATTTTTTTTTACTTAAACCAAGCAGTTTTTTAAATACGAGAAATGAAAGCAGAGTCGTTCAGCTTTAAGTTTTATGTGCACTACAGAATAATTGTCATGATTTATGTAATATCTTAAGAATTATTCTACGAAAATTTCTAATATTCATCATAAAATTCAGTTTTAGTTTTATTTTCAAAAGGATTTAAATGAAGCGAATTACAATAGTTTCTTTTGTTTCGGACCATAAATATACAGGGTTAGCAAGAAATAAGTTACCCACTTCATAGGGCTCTAAAATGCCTTCTATTGGTCCAAATAAGATGAAATTTAAACTAAAGATTATTCAGATGATGCGCTTCATATTTATTAATTTAAAAAATTAGCACAAAAATTCACAAATAGATGGCGCTGTAACATAAATGGCATTTAATTGCTTATATTGAAAATGTGAAACATAATTCGCGTTACAGCGCATATCTACTAGCATTTTTCTTTGGATAAAAAGAAGGCGGATTCTGCACGAACATTAGTTTATTCTCTGTTCGTCATGCCTACGTTGAAAGAAAAAGTGCTACCGGTGAAATTGCTCTACCAGAACCAACAAAACTCCGTTGCAGCTATAAAGAAATTTCATAGTATCAAGCAGATACGAAGAGGTCCAATGTCTGCAGGTGCCCTACTGAAGACGATGCAGAAATTTGAAAAAAAACTGGGCAACTTGGCATTTTTCCAGGTAAAGGACGAACAAACTCCTGTCTTCCTGCGCCAAAAATGTTCTGACCATGCTCGTTGAAGCCAGCACTCAGTCGCCGCATAATAGTGTGAGTTTACCAGTTGTTTCCCGTCTTTTGAATATGCCGTATTCAACTGTACGAAACATCGTACGGCAGATTTTGCATTTTTATCCATAACAAATCAAGTCTGTGCACCTGTAGCAGGACGGGGACTTAGAGGTCCGTAAAACTTTTGCACTCCAGTTAATTGCTCGAATGGTGGTTCACATAATCTGGCCATGAAACATTCTGTGGAGTGATGAGGCCTACTTTTGCCTCAATGGGCAAGTTAATACCCACAACTGTCGAATTTGGGCAGAGGAAAACCCTCGCGTTATCCAGGAACAACCCTTGCATCCTGAAAAAGTGACAGTATGGTGTGGTTTTACAACTACCTTCATCATTGGACTGTATTCCTTCGATGAGATAAGTTCAAATGGAATCCAAACCTGTTCCGTCACAGGACAACGGTACCATGATATGCTGAGAGATTTTGTAATCCCAACTCTTCTACAACATGAATGCCTTCAAGAGATAATTTTCATGCAGGATGGTGCACCACCTCATATTAGTCGTCGTGTAAAGCAATTGTTAATACAGCATTTCACAGAAGCCCGAGTTATAGACCGTCATTCCCCATTTTTTTTTCACTCGCGGGACATCACCCCTTACGTCTTTTGGTTATGACGTTATTCGAAGGCAATATCTACCGTCAAAGGTCATCATCTCTACCAGATCTGAAGGACAAAGTTCGGTGCCATACTCTTAATTTTTCTGCAAACTCATTCCGATCATCTATATTTATATGGTTCTCCGATTAGAGCCTATTGTTGAAAATGAAGGAGGACATATTGAGCAATTTCAATTTTACTTTATTTAACAATTATAAACCTTATTAAATGGTTTTATGTGTATTACAACGCCAGCTGAATTTTTTTACTATTTTTTTTTATTTAACAAATGTAAAGTGCATCATCTGAATAATTTGTAGTTCAAATTTTTATCACATTTGGATGAATAGAACGCATTTTAGAGCCCTTTGAAGTGGGTGACTTATTTCTTGCTAACCCTGTAGTTAAAAAGTTATGAAGTCTAAATTTTATAGCAGTTCTTTAGTCCTAAGGAATCATATTCTGATAAATATTATTGACACTTCAAGTTTTAAATAAATAAATGAACATTTCTATCTTCTACTATCAAATCTGGTCGATTTATGAAGATTTTAATAAAATAGTTTAGAACAATCAACATTTTCATAATTTTAGGCCAATCAGTCTTGAGAAACCCTGGGCGCTGATTGGGGTGTCATCTTTGAGACGGTCAATGATGTTATTTAAAATCGCCTGTTTTTATAGAATAGTGATATTCAAATTTTCTTAAACCGGTCAGCTTTAGTGATTGATTGAGTTAATTGGGCTGCAACTCATTTTATTTAAAGTATCTCAAGAACAGTTTGTCAAATATGATTCAGAGAGCCGAGGATATGAATAAAAATTTTAAATTCCTAATTCATCAGAGCAATTTTGATTCCAATTACTATACTGATATTAAATTATTATCCCTCTGAGTCATCTCCCAACTCAAATCAAGTTTTTCAGCCACTCCAAAGACGCCGCATACATTTCAGAATCCAACTCTAAATCCGAAGTTTCCTTCTGTATTTCTTCCTCCTGCTGTTAATGATGTGGTTGAATATCCAATAGAATCTACATCAACCTCGATAAGGATTCCAACTGAACAGGGCTTTGAAACATCGTCATCCATACACCCTAATAGCGCAGCAAGTGTACCAAATGCATTGATTCGTTCAAGTTTTAGAATCTGAAAATAACCAAATAATCTGATCCAAATTTAGTAAATACTTGTGTGTTCAGTTGGATTTATTATTACTGAGGCTGAAAATAATTTTTTATCAACAGAAGAAATGTTATATTTAGTTATGCAAACTAACTTCATTTTACTATAACCGTGCTTGTATAACGAGCATAAATACTACTCGTTCTAAAAAATATATGTATGCTTGTTTTCTTACAACAAATATTTAAATTGTTTGCTTATTAAAACCAAATTTTTCATGAACACTGCTTAATTTTTCTCGACAAAACTAATAACGAGCTTTATGCTTGTTGTGAGTTTCAAGATGATTATAAATTGAGGCTAAATAATTATTTTTAAAACAAATATAAAAAGCTAATTTCTAAAATGTCAAAATAAATTCTTTATATTAATTATAGAAAAGAATTCAAATTAGAAATTCGGAGTGAGTGCAGAAGTAACTTATAGTTTTTTAAAAATTTTATTTGAAATAAATAATGCTATTTCCATCTACTGATGCAAACTCACGATGCATTAAAAAAATCAGCATGCACCAGATTTTCTTGAATCAACATATTTCAATTTAACTACTAAATTAACTTCAAATTATGTCGGAAATCAATGACATTTTTGGAAAATAATAAAATGCTAATTTGTTTAAAGCAATCATTTCTGGATTATTGGCTCCAAAAATATCCAATCTCATCCTTTTTTTTCCCGCTAAATTTAGCATTTCAATTTTAAACAGAAATATTTTATCGAATTAAATATAGAAATATAAATATAATAAATGGCGCCATCTGATTAATTTTTTTACTGACAATAACAAAAACTAAATCTTAAAGATGAAAATAAAAATTAAAAGGAATGGAATTTAAATTATGAAAGCTCGTTTTTTAATTATTACTATTATTATTATTATTATTATGGCACATGAAATAGCTCAACAAAAATGTTGTTGTTTCTGAAACTTGAAGAATTACTTATATGATTCTTTTTGAGAAAATTTATCCCTCAAATGGAATGAAAAGCATATGGATATTTATGCGCTCTTTATTAATATATCAGAATTATATTTTTCCAAGAATTAAAATCCCGATAATCAATTAGTCAAATGCGTTCAAAACATGACTTCCGAAATATTAAAACACTGCTATGACAATGAAAATTCTCTCAGATCACTTTCGGTTAATATTGAAACTTTACTGGATGCCACGCAAACACTTTTTAACCCTCATTCGAAATGAGTTATCAAATAAATTTTCGCCCTTGATCGTGTGTGCAAACCGGCTTGTATATCAAATATTCATACATCATACTTTCAATTTCTTACTTTATTTTCTGAACTTTCAGTATTTATGCTGCACATATCAGATTATTTAAGAAACTGGCTGTTTAAATTTGAGAACTTGTACTGGGGTACAAGTTTAAATGTTACCAACTATAAGCTCGAATCCAATGTCTTAAAATTAATGATTTCTTTTAATAATTGAATCATTATTCAGTAAAAAAACAAGGAAACTACGCGTTACGATAAAAAGAGAAGATCATCTGAAATTTATATAACATTCGACTTCTTCTAAGAAATGTATTGTTTCGTATTATAAAAGCTCAGGTTTTGTCACGCAGATTCAGAGTGCTCGAGGGAGAGCGAGAGAAAGAATCCTTCCTAAATTTATTCAAAATCCAGCTGTCCCCGCCTGCACCGAAGGTAAGATTATTGTGTTCGGATTGTTTAAGCTATAAGAAATATTTTTTTGTTTTGTTTTGTTTTGCTTTCCTGTGAAAATACAATACATTTTGATGAGTCTTGGAAGAACATTGAAGGCTTCGTATCAATTCTGAATCTGAACTTCTCGATAAATTATGAGCCTATTTTTTTATAAATTTATATTTCAATAAAGCCTTCGTATCCCTCTAGCTTTTCATTTTGGTGCCCATCCTGGTGTATTTTTAATTGATTCTTTCGATACAAATAAAGTGATGGTTTGCTCAATATAAGCAAAGTGATATTTTGCATCAAGATTGTATTAATAATCTATATACATGTAACATCCTTGGAACAGATTATTCATTGTCGACTTTCAACAATCACATATAAACAAAATATCGTACGAATTTCAGACTGTTTCATTGAATATATTTACAGCACACAGCTTAATTAATTGATGGAGCTAAAAAATATTATTAAATGTTTTGGAATTGATACGCAGTGGTAACAAAATATTTAATATTTTTAGAGGAAAGAAAACCAAGAAATAAGCTTCAAACGAAAAGTTTAATCGAGAGCAAAGATAGGCTTAGCAATCACCAGATGGGTAATCGCTGAATTTCCAATGCAAATTGGTGTTCAAATCTTTCAAAGCAATTACTTTATAAAAATTGTCTTATCATTTAAAAATTATAGATTGCAGAATTATGGAAATACAGATCACAGATTGCAGAAAAGAAGAAAGATTGTAGATTATTTAAAGATATAAAAAAATTACGGAAATGCAATTGATTTCATTAAATAGGATAATTTTTATCTCTCAGTGTTAGTAATATTGTTCAATTCAATTTGCTATTCAATGTTTTTAAAATGGAATTTCGACAGTGAAATTTCGAATAAAAATTAATTCGAATTTGGACAGTGGAATTCTTTAATGGAGTTTTATAGTGGAATTTCGACTCATGCATCAAACATTCAATCGCGTACTTTTGCCAATCATTAACTTCGTAACAGGATTTTCACATCTGCTTTTATCTCGCAAAATATACACTTTTTAATTTGCATTAAATTAATTCAAAAGAATTCTTGTGTTTGAGTTCGTAGCAAATAGCACTGAGAATTCAAAAAAAAAAAATGCATTCTTCTACAGACTGAAAAGTCAATAATCTAAGCGAACAAGTTGGTCACTGAAGGCAGCTAGTAAAACAGAATTCGTCTTATTTAATTCAAAGCATTAGATCGCACGCCGAGTACATCTATAGAGTTCTTTCACTATTGCTAGTGAGGGGGGAAAACGTTTAAAACGAGATAATGGTCTTTGATTGAAAGTAAAACAATAAGAACATTGATAAGAAATTTGATCAAAATTTCAATAATATTTTTGGTTATGTTTATAAGCTGGACACAATTGTAAATTGCTCCATGCGTGAGGAATCGTGTAAGATAAAAAAAAAGATTCAATGCTCTTTACATGGCAGAAAATGAATAGAACGGCTTAAGATGTTCATATTACAGTATGAGTCATGTGACTATCAAAATTAGAATCTTAAAAATACTTTGCTGAAAAAGCTATAAGGGACCAAGTTACATACGATATTTAATAGAAAATCTTATCGACCATTAATCCCGGTGAAAATAGCTGTTCGCCAAAGGCGGCTGGATTGAAATATTTGGCAAAATCAAAGAACTATGCTCTAACCACAAACAATGCGAGGATTTCACTAATTTTTCTTTCATATGAAAATTAATGACACTTAAATACGTCATCAATAATTCGTCTATTCTTCACCAACCTATTTTGGGAACCTATTTTATTTCTCTTATATATATATATATAAGCATTATTTTATGAGAAGCAGAATGCAGGTTTGAAGACATTGAAGATACATTTTATCTTTTTAAAATTCATTTTAATCCATCGGGAAAGCATAATTATTTACAAGCAGAGACGTGGACAAGGCACGTCCGCCACATCGTGACACAAAAGCAGAAGTATGGAAGAAAAGTGAAATAAATTATCCCTCCTCTTATATAACCTGAGATTTTGATAGGGAAAATATTTCTTCATAGTGTTAATATATTAATAAGATTCTGATGGGGATTTCTGAATCATGTCAATTACAAGTAAGGGAAACACAGGGATCTTTTAAAAAGAATGTGCTTACTGGACATTTTTCTATCCCTTCAGGCGCAGCATGAGAATGTGTCGTCGTTTAGCCGATTCAGCAATTTTATAAAGCTTCTCTTGAATTAATTAAGTAGAGAAAGTGGAATTGGAGCAAGAAATAAGAGAATGAACTTACAATGGGCTAAATTAAGATAAAACTTTGGAAAATAAATAAATTGAAATTATATTTAAAATATCATTACAATTTCCCCCCGCCCCCAATGCAAGACGTGGAAATGCATCAAGGCCCTTGACACAAAGCCATACCTTACAGTGGTGTTCAAGTAAGAAAAATTAAAATTTAAAGGCATATTAAAAGTGATACCCGAGTTTCCCTTACCTTCACATTATATAAACATTAATACAGAAATCCCATTCATAATTTTATATTAGAAATATAAAAAGAATTATATTTATGAAAATAGTATATAAAAACATTAATAATCATCAGTAATAACAAAATATTAAAATTTTAAATGATTTAGTTGCACAAATGTATCCTTATTATTCTGTAGTTCACTTAATTTGGTGGAAATAATCTCACAGGCTTGCTTATATTATTCTTAAATTCTAGAAAGTCTGACTCAACAAGATTATTAAATTATTAAATATAATATCGATATTGTTATGATTTCACCCAAATGAAATATTAGCATAGTTATGATTTTAAATTAAGTATTTTAGCTGTAAATAAAAACACAAGATTCAAAACTTCAGGTAAAAAACTTTGATATGAAAATAATACATGTAAAATTGAAATATTTCACATTAAACACTTGGAACTGAAACTATAAATATAAGATTCAAAACTATGTAATGAAATTCTTGGAAATGAAAATAATACTTGTAAAAGTGAATGATTTCATAAAAAATCTTTTGAAAATGTAAATAATTTTAAGATTCATGTATTTCAAATAAATCATTTGGAAATAATAATAATTGCAAAATTCAAAAATATCAAATGAAAAACTTGAAACTAAAAATAATAAATCTAAAATTCATAGCGTTCAAACTAAACACTTGTGAATGAATGCAACAAACACAAACTATAAATACTCTTATAATATTTGAGGGAAAATATGTAATATAAAAAATATTAGTATTTTGTAAAAAAACAAGTATTTGGACACAGGGGTAATAGAAGGCAGCTCAATAACTGTGAGAGGTGCAAAAATTTCTCCTGAGGTATTCACTAATTTGTGAATACCTCATAATTAGTGACTACTAATACCTCAGGAGGTATTCACTCCTGAGGTATTCACTAATTTGTCTAATTATCTTGTGCTATTAATTATTAAGAATATAAGAATCTCGGTATGTTATTTTTATCGTTCACAACGTCTGCATGCATAATTTTTAAATAATGGATTAGAAAAAATTTAAAAACTTAATATTTTAAACTAAAACTCATGATATTTTGAATAATAATATAAAAAGATTATTTGTAATTATATTATAATAGAAAAATGAAATTTAAAATCAAATCAAAGGTACAGAATATTAATTTCGAATTTCATTCGTTGAGTCAGTTGATGAATGATTTTTTTTAAAAACACTGATTACTTTTTGAAGAATAATCTCTTCTTTAATTACTCACAAACTGGTACTGGAGACTACGCAGCTGATGGAAAGGTATTTTTATATTGAGATGATAATATAAGAAGGAAATGACGTCGATATCGGGAATATTCAGCACAGGCAAGGAGCCAGAAAATTATTTTATGATAACAAGGAGCACGCACATGACGATATGGAGCACAAACACAAGGATATCTATTGAACAACAAAGCCGGAATGTCGGATGAGGTCATAAATTACGGAAGGCACGGTACATCAGGGGATATTGCATTAGTTGGTATGAAAAGACGCAGCGAAGCTACGCCACGGGAGACTGTAGACGGCTGGCCATGACGAAACACGGCCACGGAGACACAGGAGACGGCCGGCCGCAACGAAGAGCGTCGGCGAAGAGCTATTGCATGATTCACTTTCCTTTCCCGCGGATTTAATTTTAATTCTTTTAGTTCATTTCAATTTTTCACAGAAAACTATACTTGTCGACTCTTTAATAAGAAAACATTATTTTATGTGAAGCAGAACGCAGGTTTGAAGACACTGAAGATACATTTTATCTTTTTAAAATTCATTTTAATCAATCTGGAAAGCATAATTATTTACAAGCAGAGACGCGGATAAGGCACGTCCGCCACAGAGCGGCACGAAAGCAGAAGTGAGGATGAAGAGCGAAATAAATTATCCCTCCTCTTATATAACATGAAATTTTGATAGGGAAAATATTTCTTCATAGTACTAATATATTAATAACATTCTGATGGGGATTTCTGACGTATGTCAATTGCAAGTAAGGGAAACACAGGGATCTTTTAAAATGAATGTGCTTACTGAACATTTTCCTATCCTTTCAAACGGAGCGAGAGAATGTGTCGTCGTTTAGCCGATTCAGTAATTTTATAAAGCTTCTCTTGAATTAATTAAGTAGAGAAAATGGAATTGGATCAAGAAATAAGAGAATGAACTTATTAGGAGCTAAATTAAGATAAAACTTTGGAAATTAATTAAATTGAAATTAGAGTAAAAATATCATTACACACACACACACACACATATATATATATATATATATATATATATATATATATATATATATATATATATATATATATATATATATATATATATATATATATATATATATATATATATATATATATATATATATATATATATATATATATATATATATATATATATATATATATATATATATATATATATATATATATATATATATATATATATATATATATATATATATATATATATATATATATATATATATATATATATATATATATATATAAGATAGAGATTTTTACATTTATCTTGAAAATTACACAGATATTAAAAGCAGAATCCTTATTCAGTTTTACTCAACGAAAAAGAAAATCTCGCGAATGTTTGATGAAACAATGAAAACGGTTTGATTTACGGAGCAACAATTCTATTGTTGGAAATTAACAAAAACGTATTTTTAAAAAATGAAAAATCCCGGAAAAATTTGCATAGTTATGAAATTGACATCATCAAAAAGATAGTTTTCTAAAATTTTGAAAAAGTATAACATTTATTTTTGCCTAACAATAATTTCAGAAGTTATTGCCGAAATGTAGAAAAATTCAACTTAATTTCTTATAATTTAAAATTCTAATTATAATTTTTTCCATTTCCACTTTTTAAAGTATATAAATGTGAAAATATTGCTAATTGTAGATCAAATGGTCTAGTCAACACTGATACATTCATCTTTATTATTATTAGAGATATTAAGGAAAAATGAATGGGCCAATCTCCCGGCCTCAAGCACTAGTCACTTCATATGAAAGACCATAACAGCTTAATTATGAATATTATTTGCAGGGAGATCTCGCGACGGTGTTAGCCATTGGACAGATTTTAAAAATTAAAGTAAGCTCATGACATCCAGGTTTGTAATCAAGAATCACGCGCCATCATTTATTTTCTTTGAGAAAAAAGGGTGAAACAAAACTTTACGATGCAGTGCCTATGAGGAAAATTGGCGACGTAGTTCATTAATCCCAACCACTTAGCAATTGAAAGAAACGTTCAAGGCCTGAATATCCTGGTTGGTAAGGCATTACATTCGCATACCTTGGGTTACGCGTTCGAACCCCGCCGGTCGAAGACTCTCCGTATACATAGTGGCTGGTGCACGTACAAATCTGTTGTAGTTATGAAGTCCTCCAAGTCTCAACGATGCCACGGAGGGTACTGCATCAGAGGTGATCGTTCTCTGATTCAGGCCTGAATTTCGATTTGTGAATGAAATGTATGAATGAAGTCCGCCCCGTGAAAAGGGATGTGAATCATGAGCTAAGATGTACCTTTGGCCGCAGAGGGCACTACTGAAGCAAGAAAAGCTAAAATTGCTGACTTCATCAACGGGCTTGACTTTGACAAGTGTCATAAGAAACAACAATAAAGAAACGCTCCCCGAAAATTTCATTTAAAAAATGTGTACACTTGAAAAGGTTTCTCAGAAGCAAAGTTCACAGAAAATTAGACAAAACATTATGTTGAAATTAATAAAATCTAGGAATGAGTATTTTTATAGTTGAATTTTAATTTCACATGTGCAGAATATAGATTATTTTTCCTTCCCTTTTTTCTAAGCTAGTATAAGGATAAATTATAATAGTAGTAAAAACTATAAATTTTTGGGGAAAAAATGCATTATAAAGTTTTGATGGCTTATTAAAGAAATAACATTTGCAGTAATAGCATAAACCTGAATATAATTTAATCAGAATACAATACAATAAATAATATTAAAGTTATAATTTTTTTAATTATATCTAAGCCACCAGAAGGGAGAAGCTCTCCTTGCACGAGTTGACAAAACAGAATTTTCCTTCATTTGAATGTAGCCAATAAGCATGAGTAATTTAGACAGCCAATAAGATGGTTTCTTGTTATCATCAAAAGACAGCAATTCTTGTCATGCTTCCGAGTGGCAAAGTGCTCATGTTCATAGTAAACGAATGCTATGACCACTTTGGGATTTTGCAAAGTGAAATAAAATAAATAAATAACTAAATGGCAAAATTCGGTTATGGAGAGAATTCAAATAGTGTGTGTGTATATATATATATATATATATATATATTTCCCTTTTGTGACTTGTCAAGACGTAGAAAATAAAAGAAATAAACAAAGAATTAACTGTCTGAAATTTAAAAAAACAATGTAAAGTTTTATTGTGGTATGAATAAGGCTTTACTTATAATGAAATAAGAAAGAAAAGTGTGGAAGTATAAGGCGGTGTTTCTTCATTTTTGACGATACATAAATAAACCAAATCCCTTAAAAACAAAATTGGTAAATACAGGAAAAGATACACAAGAACCAAGTGAAGATATAATACTGAAGAAAAAAACGGTCTCTAAGTGACAACAGAAAATCATCTTAGAGCATACTCACGCAATGCAGTGTGAAATTTAAAGCGAGAACCATTCGATGCAGATTGGAGAAATCTGGTCTAAATGCAAGAAGTCCACAAAAAAAACAACATTCAGAACAAAGGTTGAAAACACAAAACTATTCAAAATAACATTTAAAGTGGACAAAAGAACAATGGATAAATGTCATTTAGAGTGATGAGACCAAATTCTCACTACCTGCTTACGATGGCATAAAATACATGATGATTAAATTATAAAAATATTTCCATTTTGATTGCATACCACCAATTGTTAAACCTGCAATTAGAGTTATTATATTAGTTGTGATCTGGGCTTGTGTTAAGGTGAAATGCGTGAGCAGATTGTGTGTGATTACTGAGAATATAAACGCCCAGAAATCTATAAATGATGTTTCTAATTTACCATCTTCCGCATATGATCTTATCTCAAATAATGAAGAATTCGTATTTCATAGGGATACAATTCTGCGTCATTTTATCAAAATATTTAAAAAGTAGTTTCAAGACAATCATATTAGGCTAAAAGAAATTGCACAGACCTTAATCCATGAAAATGTTCTGAGTAAGCTTCCAAACACTTGTTGCATAGTAACAAACCAACAATTCAATGCATTCATTCATGATGTCATCTTGTGACAACTGCGATATTTTTTTATGCGCGAGATGCGTTTTTTAGGCGTTTTATACGTGAAGGGGAAAGAAAACGCTTTTATTAAACAGTGCACAGGCACATACACAAAAAAAGATTCAGGCAGACCAGCCCCGGTTAGTATTCTAGTGAAATAGTTTATGAAAATAAAGGAATCATTAATAAATAATAAGAATAAGTATATTAATATAAAGCTTGAAAAACATTATTTTAATATTCGTATTAATAAAATAAAGTTTTATTATTCGTATTATTAATAAAGCATTTCAAAAACTTGTAAATTTCACTTTTTTTTAAATTTAGTTTCGTCATTGTAAAAAATTAAACAATTCTTCATTCCCTCTTTGATGAACTGAAACTTCTAATTTTGTATAGTTATCTATTCTCGATGGCAATACGATATTTTCATAAATTAATTATTTTAATTACATTCGAATTCATACGAGTTTTTAAAATATCGCTTTGCTACATTCTGAACCCGTATGCATCTAGCCACTTGATAAAAAATTGATATTAATATTCCGTTATGTTTATAATAATGAATTATAAATTAAAAAATGGAAAGTAGACAATAACTTTAAAAAATTAAATCTTATAGTATAGTAAATAATGTGTGTTTTTGAAAATGCATTTATTCTTTATAGAAATGTTTTGGTTGGAATATACAAGCGGTTTTTTTTTTCCGATACAATTCCATAAGTATGCTTTCCTTTGTGTTTAAAGCACTTAAAGAAAAAAAACTCCTTTATTGCAAGTATTTAATTTTATCAAAATGTATTTAATGTATCTCAAAATATTAGAATTGTATAGCTCAAAAAATTAAGAGATTAAATCACTATTTTTGTGTAAATCAATCAGTCGATTTTCCAAAAATATTGCAATCAAATTCACTAAATTATCACTGAAAAAGAAGAATATAATAATCAATGAGACTTAAAACACCCATGACAATTTGGATATATAGGGTGTTCATTAATTATTGTCGGGGTTTCCGTACCTCATAACTTTCGAATAAAAAATATTACGCAAAAACCGATTACGTATTCGTAAATTACAACTCAAAGAATTTTATTAATGATATTAAAGTGTAAATCTTGCACAATTTGCACTTTGTAGGCATTCAGCTGAAGGCGATTATGTATTCGTAAATTCGCTGAACAAATTTTGACTTTTGATAATCGTGCGGGTTCTCCGAGCCCCATATTCTACAATTATGTTTATTCACTTTTTCTGACACATGAAAAGTGGATTCGTCACTGAAGAACCGTTTCCGAAGGTAATTTTCATCATCCTCAATTCGAGCAAATCGTGCAAGATTTACACTTTAATATCATTAATAAAATTCTTTGAGTCGTAATTTACGAATACGTAATCGGTTTTCGCGTAATATTTTTTATTCGAAAGTTATGAGGTACGGAAACCCCGACAATAATTAATGAACACCCTATATATTGAATGAGCGTTTCACATTACAAAAGCGGATAATATAATTTGAGGCGATCTTTCAAAAGAAGATAAAAGTAATAATCGGGAATAAAATCTAGAATTTTATTTCCTCGTACACGAAGTATACAAAGAAAAAAAATAACAATCGTTAAAAAATTGGAACTCCATATTTTGCCAAATTTCCAGACAACTCTGAATTATAAAATATAACGCATGTTTAGAATTTTGTCAATTTGAGTTTTGGAAACATGAAAACTCCGAAACTAAGCTTGAGCTAAACAAATGAAATTTGTTGTATGACTTTTCATCGAATTTATAGATTTCTATCCAATTTTGAATGAAACCCATTCATAGGAAGTTCGGGGAGAAGTAAGCACAGTAATTATAAAATGTAAATAACAAAATATATGAAATTTGGTGCAGAATAGAACAAGTTTAGAACTTAAACTCTAGATCCATATGAAATTTGAAACCAATTCCTTTAAAGGACAGCGTGCATGTAAGTTTGTACTTTTGTATGCATGTAAACGCGAAAGTAAAAAAAAAAAATGTTACATGTTGGCTAAATGAAATTTGATTCATAATTTTTCACAAGCATCTAAAATGTAGATTCTTATCAAATTTTGAGCTGAATCTGAGAAAAGGATTAACCGTCTGTCGGTCTGTAATTATGCATGAGTGTAAACGCGCTAACTTAAATAAATGTATTTCAGTATGTGATCCTGTAATTATAATGGAGCACTAAGACAAATTTTAATTTTAATTTTCGAGGAAAGAGGAATCTAAAATACATATTCAATTTTCAAATACTTGCGAATTAACCACATGCCAGCGATTAATTGACAAAGATCGCACGCTAGATTCAGCAAAAATGCTAGAATCACACTAAAAATGGATCTTTCATAGCTATTGTTCAACAATGCCATGCAATTAATGCACAAAAATCTGCCTTCTATATTAAACTTTGAAGCACATAACCCTCATTCAGGGAGCTCTTAAAAACCCTTAAGGCCCTCATTTTATGCAAGGGAGGGAGGAATACACTTTTATTAGAGAATATATGAGAAGATTTAGAGAGCAGTTTTATTTTTCTTTGCATATTGCGCCTAAATATGCGTAATAGTTTTGTATGAAAGGCAATATCTGATTATAATTGACATCAACTTGGTTTCTAACACTTGTCGGAAGTAAGACCTATTAAAAATTTTAAGCGGAACTTCTCACATCACATCAGAGGAGTTATTCAGTCGTGAAAATTTACTGCTGTGGTAAGTCAGGTTTCTTTTATATACATAACTACTATTCATTGACCCAAGCGGACACTCGCGAATGTGGTGCCGGGGAATGTTACTTTGAATACAATGCGATCTTGATTTCCTCCAATTAAACATTTTCTAACGGAGTTTAAAATTAAAATTGTACTGCTGTCATATTATCTTCCTTGGGGCAGCTTTCAGAGGCAAAAACTAGTTGGTTAAGCTTCTCGGTTTCATTTTTATTGATTTAAAAAATGCGTTCGAGATATAAGTGCGTAGAGGAAGTTGTGTTTCCTGATACCTCATCTACCTGATACTTACGTCGAAAGTTATTTTTTATTAGTCATTTCCAAATGGAGTGCATGTTCTACATTTTAAATAACATGGTTCATATGAATATGATACACGAATTTGAGTTAAACGTTTAGCTTATAAACATAAAGCTAATAATAATAGCGTAAAGCTAACGCTTCCAAAACGTTTCCCTTTCATTTCAAGTTACATTTTTAATGAAAAATAGATAATCACTTTAAGCCTAAAATGTGTGCACGTCGTGCTGAATGTATTGATAATTTTGTTTCGAATTTGGTTTCTATTTCTAACTTAATTGATGGGTAATAAATGCTTTTCTAAGGGATTTTTCCCGTAAAAAGTTGTCAAATAATGTCAATTTCTTAAATGAACATTTTCAATATCTACTATTGTCAGATGTTATCTTGGGCTTAGTATAATATTGAACGTTTAAAAGCAACGAAAGCTAAATAATTTAATCAGATTTTAACGTATCCTTCTTTATTAATGCATATGAAATAAATGTATCTCCTAAGCAGGAATTATTTAAAGCATTCTGCTTTCTAAAGACTTAAAATGTTCAAAAATAGTTTGGACATTCCACTCATTAAAGTAGAGTTTACTCGCTTTTTCTTTTTCGTGAAACATTCAAGCGATCAGGCTGAATCACCGTTACGCTTGATTCATTTGCTTCCCTGGTCTCAAACTGATCTGAGACAGTTAAAGACATGCCGTATATTTATATTGTTTATTTGCTGGCATATTGTAAATTCGCCAAAATTTGAAACTCATTCATAGATAAGCACGGAATTCTTTCTTATGCTTATTGTTTTCGAATAAGGAGCATTATTAAATTATTAGATGTTCCTTTAAGTGGACTTACCTCGGTTCTCAAAACTTTCTATAGTTCTCAGACGACATCAAATGTTTTCCTTACGCCCTTCGACGGGAGTGACAGATTTATTGATTCAGCCTCTCCTCTTTCATACCCATCTAGGGTTTCCATGAGAAGAAGGCAAAGTAAGGCCAAAATCGCCAAAAGAGATTAAAGTTTACTTAATCAATTGAAAAGCTAAATTTTAAACCCACAAAAAACATTACTTCATGAAACGAAGATAATTTGACACATTTATGCACAAAAACTTTCTGAAGAAAAAGAAAAACATTTAATTAGTACTAAAATAATTGCGTTTTCCATAAACTGATAATTTAGCCATTTTGTTGAACAAAATATAATTGTTTTTCTTGTATGGAAATGGAAAGTTGATTATTTGGGCATCAGGAGTTAAATTTGGCTATTACAAGTTGTGTATCTCTTTTAAGGCTACTTTTTGTGTTCGCTTCGATGACCAGTACAAAATCATCTCCGGAGACTTGGATATGTACGTTTTCTGGCCAGACCTACCTAAGAAATTCGTTGGTTACGGGATTCCACCAAGCTGGACCACTGCATGACCCATGAAGGCGGCCTTGTTTCTGATTATTTCATGATATATTCTTGTGAAGCCAATAGAGTTACTTTACTGCTTGGATTAGGCAGTGAAAGAGACTATTTAGGTTGAAAAGACAGTTGCTAACATGCGGGCTCTTAAGAATTGCTTTGTGTTGCAAGTTTTCTTTTAAGCGCGCTAAGACATCCTTGTCCTTTCTTCTAGCAGCTTGAATTTTGTTTATAAGTTCATTACTCCCTTCCTAAACCCATATTGACGCTCTCTAAGATTATTGGTGGACTCAAGAGGATATGTTAACCTTTGAGACATCAATTTCTGTGATTGTTGTGAGTAGTGAGGAGGAGTGAATATGAAGATGCCAATGTCTGATCTTTTTCTTCTTTCAGGAGTAAAATTATATTTTCTATTTTCAAGGAATCTGGGAATCAGCTTAATTCTAAGCATTTATTAAAGAAGGTTGGAAAATATTATGAAAGTTCTTGAGAATTATTTTAAGAAGGCGATTGTCAATCCTGTCGATATCATGAGCTTTACCTGACGAAAGATGATCAATTTTCATTGAAATTTCTTGGAGGAAGAATGGAAACTCAAGTGGCTGCGTCGAAGTGTTTAAGTTATAGTTAGAGGAAATTGTGGGAGTCTGGTCCAGGATGATTTCTGCTGCTTCTTTCAGATTTCCTTTTGGGTCACTGTTTATCAAGTATGGGACCTGTGATGGAAAAACTGATTTCCGAAAAGCGGCTTTGTATTGATTTCCATATAGACTGGAAGTTGCATTACAGAAATTTCTCCAGGCCGTATTTCTTGCTTGTTTAACAAGATTTTTGTAATTAGCTTTCTCTTTCTTGAAGACCTGATATCTTCTTTGCTTTTTTATTTTCTGGTACCAACTATACTCTCCTTCTTAATGTCGCAACTTTCTTTTTATGGATTTCAATATTCTTGGTAAAGCAGTTTGATTTCGTTAATAATAACTGTTCTTTAATCTTGAAGCTTTTGTTGCATGCATTCATAATTGAATTTTGAACATCTGTGACGTCAATTATTTCTCTTGGGTTTCTTTCTGTTGCTATTTTGTTTATTAGATAATACATTTTTTTACCGAGTATACTGAGACATCTAGGATTACCATGGAGTGTCTTGTATCTATTGTAAAATAGATTAGCTATTATAGATGATGTCATTGTTTGCGTATGTCTGTTGTCACTATCTTCTTCTAAATTTTCTTCTAATATCTTCTAAAACTTCCCATCCTACCTTACTCCAGATCCTGCCAAATCCTACCTTGCTCCAGATAAAATTTTAAATTCAAGTAATGCATTATATAATTTGTTTCGGAGTAAAAATTAGAACATTTTTACTAGGAAGAGTACTTTTCAAAATTCATCACAGAAATCACGAGTTCTTTAGAATAATTAGATAACATACCATATGTTATTAGTACCTTTTCCGGGGCAAAGGAAAGATCATTATGCATATTATGTAAATGCGTTGGATAGAGAAGATCTGCTTTTATATAGCTTATGTCTGAATCTTTATCAAGATCAGAAACCTTAAATTTTGATACTTGATCAGAATCGAGCCAGCGAAACTTTCCGTCAGGAAGAGACTGGCTCATTGCAAATCCATACAGATTATTATCATCGAGTACAAAAATATAATTAGATGGTAACTTTTCAATGTAGGTTTCTGTCACGTAAGGATTGTTTGCTATCGTTTCTCTCGGTCCTAACAAACAAAAACACCTTCTCGCACATTATTTTCAAACCATAGATAACCCGTTTATATTTCCTAGAAGCTGAAATTCAACTTTACTCATTTTTAAACCCGTATTCCACGTCAACTGAGATCTTATTCTGGAATAAACAGGGTCTAAACGGTAAAAATGTACTACAGTTCGTCGAAATGATAAGAATATTTCTGCAAATATTCTTCTAGAACGTCAGTGTTCTGATAAATTTCCAAATAGTCACGAAATGTTTTGCACCCGGAAGTATTAAACACATTTAATGCATGTTTATAATGGCTATCTGAAATCGCAGAACCAGTCAAAATGTTATAAAACATCTCTTTATTGGGTAAATCTCTTTATTGGTCTCTTTATTGGGTAAATCTCTTTATTGGTCCCTTTATTGGGTAAATCTCTTTATTGGTCCCTTTATTGGGTAAATCTCTTTATTGGTCTCTTTATTGGGTAAATCTCTTTATTGGGTAAATCTCTTTATTGGTACTTATCTTCTAATTTTTCTAGTCAGTAATAAATGTCAATTTTTCCTTTTTTTTAAAAAAAAGTATTAAACATCTTAAATTGGTTACTTGAAAGCTTTGAATTTTGATCTAAAGTTCCGATAGGTCCATCTAAAAACTGATATATAAATCTAAGAATTTTACACTGTACAATTTAAACATGGTAAATTTTTCCATATTTATGGTAATTATTTCAATGGTTTTAGTAATATTTGGATGGATATTTTTCAGTAATCAGTGATTGCCCTAATTTCTAGAGTCATGTACTATAATTAATAAAATAATTAACACGATAGTTAAGATTACAAGCCTGATATGCAAGACCATTTATGCTACCGCTTCCCCAATGAGAATGATCTCGAATGCGTGTTTTTTCTGGTAAAAATGTTTCTTTACATATATGGCAAATCTAAGGATCATAGCAATCACTTGGATAGGAAGTGAGAAGTATTATGCGATGCATTTTTTTATCATCTTACCAGATACATATTTTAATGTGTCAAAAAGTGTTCTATTACATTCTCGTTGACATAAAACTCATGAAAAATAAGTTTGTCACTAAAATCAGATGCTTCAAGAGAATAACTTACAGTTACTAGAACAGAATAACTCGTTCAGTCCCATTACTATTCCATTCCTAAAATTAAGGATATACTGCTGGAATTTTTTTTCGTATCAATTTCAGCCAGGTTTAAGTTTAATTTCTAATGTTTTTTGTGTTAATTTTAGAGCCTTTATTGTTTGTAGAGCATTCGTTCTCTAAATCGTCGATGAATCTTTTTCTGACTAATAGGGAAAAAAAAGAAACATTCGTCTAAGAATCTTAAAGTAAGATAGAGCATGGATAATGCTTAAGTTTGAAAAACTCTTTTAATGAAATGGGCATATCGAAACCCTTTTTAATTAAACTTTTAAAGATAAAAATATAAATTTTTCGGATTATAAAATAAATGTTCAAAAAAAATCTAATTTAGAAAATCAGCTCCCCAGAATTCATAATGGAGAGTCTATTTAGCGGAGATGTGAACATGATGCCTACCGATTCTGAGGGTCGAAAATTGTTTTCTATATTTGTATGCATCTTTCCTTGATTAAAATGTCTAGACATTCCGTTTCAGAAATCTTATAAGGAAATTATAGCGGTGAATAACACAAAATGAGACTATTGTTTCCCTCTCCTCCACCACTGTTTCTGTTGTAAAATCATTTTGTGAATGCATTTGTACTCCGTCAAATATTTTTCGAAGTCAAAAGAAAATAGTCCATTAAAAGAAACTAAACCCGACAGTTTCGCATTTTGCATATTAATATTTCTTCCTTTTGAAAATTTTTGTCTATTTGAATAAAAAAGTAAAGTTAAGTATGCAATGTATGTGGAAAATTAACGCATAAAAATTCAGATTTAACAATATTTTAGTAATATGTTTTGTTTTGAAGTTGTGAGTATAGATTTTTTTTCATACACAATTGTTAAATTTCCTATTCCATTTTTTAAAAAAAAGAGAGAGAAAATGGCTTTCTGACCGAAATTCAGGAAGGTAGATTTAACTACGTCATCCCAGGAATTAAGGATCGAAATTATCCCCCCTGATAGAATAGTAAATATATGAGAGAAGATAAAGGGTTCTCCACATTTGAAGAGGAATTTGTTAAAGATCAGCTAGAAATTACCGTTCAGGAACGCGAAACCGCTGGAGCTGCAGCTAGGGCTAGGAAGGTAAAGATGAAGAAAGAGATAGAGAAGAACGGACGTACGAATTATAGAAACTAAAAATAACTAGTGCCTCGGAAACGGTTTGTGTAACTTCGAACCGAAGCTTAAATAGTAAAAACCTACCCCATCTAAAAAAATCTTATGCAAAAATTTGATGCACAAGTCAGCGCTATTTCTTAATATCTGGCTTTATTTGAGCGGCAAGCTCGCATGGCAGAATTGGAGGAAACAGAATGGATCCCCCAACTTATTTCACTTTTGACATCAAATCTGGCACAATTTATCATTAGACTGCCAGAAAAAAAAAACTACAGGATTATGGCAGTGAAAAGAAAGTTTTGCTAGATAGGTTTAAAATGAAACCGAAAACCTTTAGATTAAAATTCACTCAGCATCAGAAAAAACCCACCGAATTTTTTTTTTTTTTTTTTTTTTTTTGAACTCTGAAACTATTTAGAAGGTTGGAAACTATTAGAAGGGTTATTAAAAGGGTGGTCTAGTTTACCGACAATTTGTCGGTAAACTAGACAGGCATCAAAACACCCCAGAAAGCCGCAAGAGAGGCTCAAGGGGGAGACGCGTGGCCCGTCTGAAGATTCTCCGGTCGTAGGAATGCCGCTTAAACCGGCTGAGTTCGCAAATCGCGTAGCGTCGATAAAATACGGAAGTTTTATTTACACCTTATATGAGTAAGGCTCTCGTAAATAACGTAGAAATGTCGATTCTAAAGGATGCAGGCTCAAGGATTGACCTTGTCACTAGGATTCACGTTCGTCCGATAATTTCACAGGAGAAACTGTCTTGCGGCGTTCCTACGACCGGATAATCTTCAGACGGGCCACATGTTCCCCCCTTGAGCTCCTCTTGCGGTTTTCTGGGGTGCTTTGATGCCTGTCTAGTTACCCGACAGATTGTCGGTAAACTGGAAAAACTAATGGATAAATATCCAAACTAATGGATATGGATCCTAATGAATAAATTCCATTTGAAAGATTTTCGATTGCATCCAAGTCGTCTAATAATTTTTGATCAGCAATATGCCACTGTTTTGCATCTTTTGTTTTACTATATTCAATATCATATTTTTTACAAGCTTTATCAACTCTATTTATATTTGGATCACTTCTTTTTAAACGTTTTCTAATTTTGTGAATGGTCCACAATATTCATACCCTGGAATGTACTTTTCGCCGGGATTGAATTTATTTTGCAAGGAACTAAGAATATATCCATCGTTCACAATTCCAATGATTTCCGAACCATTGATTTCTTTAAAAGAAAATGAATCTTTTTTTTTTCAAACCATTTATTTAAGAGGAGTTTTTTATTATATTTATAACCATTCATTTGTGTCTTTTTAACATATTTTTCAGCAGGAAAATCGAATAAGGCATTTAACAAATCTTGATCTCGTTGACAAACTTCTTAGTAGGAAATTGATTAAATCCTAAAATCCTTAAATTTAGCAAATGTTTGAAAAATCTCTAACATTGGTACATTCTTCATTTTCTAAAATATTTAAGGATTTTTCAATAATTATCAGCAATTCCAGCACTTAAACTCAATGCTTCTAAAGGAATAAATGCGAATGTTGATAAACCCGTTCCGCTTAAAATAAATCTCACAGATAAAGAAATGCTTATCTTGTGAAAGAAATTATCAATCTTTCTGTAAATAAAAATTCTTCTATATTAAAGTAGGATCAAAAGGTGGTAGGATTTGGGGGATTTATTTTTTTACATCTCATTTTAGGGTTTACTAAATCTAACTTGAAAAAATCATAAAGTTTTTGAATATATTTACAGGGTGCGGCAGAAAAACCCGGACAAACAATTTTTAATAAAATTTGATTAAAAATAAATAAGTTAACAAAAGTAACAAATAATTATAAGAGTATAATTTTACTAATAAATAAATTTAACTTGTTTCAAAGTGGCTGCCCTTTGCAATATTGCAGAGGCGACAAACGCTTATTGAAATTTTCAAAAATGTGTCGCAAGTCTTCTACCTTTAATCTTCCCATTACTGTCGAAGTTGTTGCTTGAAGAGAGTCCACACTTTTATGTCGTTTAGTGCAAGCCCTAGAAGCCAAAAGGGGCTATACACTGTCATCATGGGATTGAGATTCTGCGAGTGTTGGGCCCACTCTCCAGATGATATCACATCCGAAAAATGCGCCTTGGGGCATTCTTCTGTCTGTTGAGACTCCCACTTTACATTATCGAATTACGTTTTGGCCTACTGAAATACAACAGCTTCTAGAATGTCCCACTGGCACACTTTTTGATTTATTTTAACGCCCTCATCCACTAAAATCAGATATGTTTTGCCACTTGCGCAAATTCCGCGCCAGACCATGACCGACATTGGATTTTTGCGATGTCAACAATTATTATTGAAGTGCTTGGAGTGTCTACAGACTAGATCCTATAGTTCTAGGAATTACAAGCTTTTGAACGGTAAAGAGCTTCTCATTAGTGAGAAGACAACTCTCTCAGAGATGACGAACGGCATGTTTCAAAAGTTTTCGGCATCTTTGGAGCCGCATGATTTTGTTTTCTTCAGTGAGAAGATGAACTTTTTGGAACTTGTAAGGCTTCTGTCCAAGCTCTGTTTTTCCCATTTGCTGCATTGATCGTTCCCTTATTCCCAGTTCACAAACGATCTTTCCCATGAAAACCCTCGAATTTCATTGAACTAGCTTTTTGATAACCTTGCAGCTATTGAATGTGTTCACTATACGTTTTCGTTCACTTCCAGGACTTTGACCATCATTGCCAAATTCTTTGAAACGATAGATTGCATCAGACACTGTTTGCCGAGGCATATTAAGCAAACGAACGACTTCATTCTGTCGTTTTCTTTGCTTAAACATCTCTAAAACAGCATATCTTTTGCTTGGAATTGTAAAATAGTAAAAGAAACTAAACGTAAACTAAAATATATATTATAAAATTGTTATAATTGAAGTGATAGACAAAAAGAAAGGAACAAAAATTAAAAAGAAATTGATTAACTTCTATTTTACGATGCAATAACTCTTTGTCCAAGGTTTTTTTTTTTTGACGCACTCTGTATTATACAATTGTTTAAAATCTTCCAGACTTAATTTACAATTTATTTCTGGAACATTTTTTTCTTTTCATTTCTCTTGGTTTAAGTTTAAAGAAACTTAAATAATTACAGTTCTTTCGAACGTTGTTAGGTGTCGAATAATAAGGTTGTGATAGATAAATAATTGATACATTCTTTTTTTTTACGCACTAATAAATAAATCTTCAATATTTTTTTTATCTTTTTTTTTGAAACACAATCATCGAAACAGGCTAAATTTTTCAAATAATAATAATAATTTTTTCTAAATAATCAACGATAATAGACTCGTTTTATTCTGATGGAAACAAAACTTCTTTTTTTAACTTGTCATATAAATCTAAATATAATTTTGTTTTATTCTGTTTCAGTACTTCTTTACTATTCATAATGTCCTCTCAATCAATACCACGAAGCATTTTTTAAATTTCTTGTAATTTAGATTTCATTTAGATTTCATTTTAGACATTTAGATTTCAAACAAATCTTTATCACAAATTAATAAATCGTCAAAATGATCATAAATTAAATTTTATAATAATTTTTTTCCGATGCTCCTGTAATTAATAAACGAAATGGATGAAGTGGTAAGTATGGATTTCGATGTGAGTCAGCCAATTCTTCTGCTTCACTGTAATTTTTTAATTATATTATTTACTAGCCGCCTTCGGCCACCAGCTGGTTCGCCAGTAGTAATGCTTTCTAAAATTTTCAGTTAAATACTTATGTACCTTGCTCTCTCATTAACTTCTTCAGCATAATATATATTATCTTCAAATTTTGATAGTCACGTTACTCATAGTATTATGGACTCCTTACGATAATTTGTTCATGGCACTCTATATCTCTCTAATTTGCAATCAGCTACCTGAAATTATGTGAAAAATATCACATTTTATATTTATTCCATAACATTACATCAAACTTTCCTCGATTTAGTTTGCAATAAAATTTAATTTAATCATTCAGTTTGAGTTTTTCTCAAGGTGATGCCAACGCTCTGATACACTCTTAACGTGCTCTTGCAGGTTAAATTTTACTTTCATTTTGTGCGAAACAAATTGCTGAGAAATATGGTTATAATACTTTTTTTAAAAACTCATTGAAAATAAAAACCTCCAATATAGCAGCCTTTAATGACCAGCTGGTTCTCGAGAAGTAATGCTTCCTAAAATTTTCAATTAAATACTTATGTACCTTGCTCTCTCAATAATTTCCTCGGCAAAATATATTTTATCTTCAAATTCCGATAGTCACGTAACTCATATTATTATACGATAATTTGTTCATGGCACTCTATATCTTTCTAATTTGCAATCAGCTACCTGAAATTATGTGAAAAATATCACATTTTATATTTATTCCATAACATTACTCTTCCATTTAAACATGCGCTGAACATCACATTTTCCTCGGTTTAGTTTGCAATAAATTAAATCGTTCAATTTGAGTTTTTTTCAAGATGACACCAACTCTCCGATACACTCTTAACGTGCTTTTGCAGGTTAATTTTTACTTTCATTTTGTGCGAAATAAATTTATGGGAAATATGATTTTAATATCTGTAAAAGAATCATTAAAAATAGAAACTTAATTTCTAGTTCAAAACATTGGAATCAATGGAAAAAAAAGTCCTTTTTTGAACTTTAATATGATTTAAGAAACAGTTTTGTGCTTTCATATTTTCAGAAGTTATAACGCAAAAACGTCAAAATTCTGCTTAAATTTTAATTACGATTCTAATTTAAATTTCAAAAAATCTCTATAGATATACATTTTTTGCATCATTCAAAGTATATATATGCCAAGTGTGATAGCTCTAGATAGTATGGTCTGGTGTGTGGAGCGCCAGCCAACACACACACGCAAAAAACTTTCATCTGACTATCAGCCTTGGAGGAATTCCGATCACTAATTGGCATAGATTTGATATTTTCTTTAATTGATATTAATTGATTTAATTGATATAGATATTTTTTTTTTGTTGAATGGAAAGGTCTAGAAGCCTACGTTTTTATAGAATAGTAATATTTATATTTTTATAAATCAGTCAATTTTAACGATTGATATAGTTGATTGTTCGGAGTAACTCTTTTTGTTTAAAATATTAGTGTATCAAGAATATTTTGTTAAATATGACTCACAGAGCAGAGTAAGAAAAATTTAAAATTCCTGATTTATCAGAACATTTCTTGACTCTAGTTACATAGTATATAATTATTTACTTCATTTAGACCATTTTAAAGTACTAAACAGTATGTATGTTTATTACTAAAGATTTATAAATTAGACATTGGGCCCGAATTTGAATGGCTATCCTGTATATATTAAACCATATTTACCTTAAATAAAGTTGATTTATTGAATTAATAATATAGACATTGTAAAAAATCATAGAAAACTTTGTCTTGCATTTATTGTTTTATTTTCATATCATATTTTCTTATTTATTTCATTTCATACAGTCACGTACTAAAAATTACGCTTTCCAAGATTTAATTTGCAGTAGTAATCAACTCATTTTTTAATCAGAACTTTTGTAAATGGGATGGCAACACGTTAATAAAAACTAATTTTTTGAGATGCTTGTGCAAATTAAATTTTTTTATTTTGTGCGAAATAAATTGTTGAAAAATACGATTAAATTATATTTGTTAAAATTTATTAAAAATAGAAATTTAATTTATAGGTCAAAACATTAGCATCATTGAAAAGATTATTTTTTTAACTTCAATATGATGCGAAAATCAATTTTGTGCTATAATATTTTCTGAAGTTATAGCGAGGAAACGCCGAAATTTCACTTAATTTTTAATTTTTTAAAATTTTAATAAAAAAATTCCTAAAAATTGCTTCGAAGTGAACATTTTCTACCAAGGTTATACATATGCCAAATTTAGTGGTTCTAAGTCAAACGGCCTGGCTTGTAGAGCACCAACACACACGAAAACATTTAGCTTTATAATAAGTATATATTAAGGAGCAATATATATATATATATATATATATATATATATATATATATATATGCTCGTTGCAAATTTTTATTTAATAAATAAGTGATAAACAAGCATTAAAATATTTAACAAGTATCATAAAATTAGACTAAGAAAAAAGAAGAGCAAAGTCATAGTAAAATTGATGAGATGAACAATGCAGAGTATAAAATGAAAAAATACATAAAAGCTTTGATTGTTTTAAAGCTAGGAAAAGCTTAGATTGGACAAGGGCTGACTGTTTTAGAGACTGCAACAAATACGTTTTGTAAAGGAAATCAATCCAAAAAAATTATGATCAAGCCGTAATATTGTTAGATAGATTATTAACTGAAGGAACAATGACTAGTGATCAAGTGAAACAGTATTATAATAAATTTCTATAGTAAATGAATTATATTCAAAAGAAGATTCATTTTAGTCACAGACAGAAAGATAAACTAAAATCAGCATTTCGAAAAGATGAAGAAATTTCATTACAAAATGGTAAATCGAAAGTTCCGAAGTACTTAATGTTTTTAACTTAGGCACAAATAAATCAAATACATCATGGCAAAAGTACTAAAATCAATAGAACTCAATGAAAGAAAAATGGAGAATTATTGTCAGTTCGTATTCCTATTTTAACATGTTTAGGACTTGGAACAGCTAGATGGGGAACTAAAAAATATTAGATAAAATTTAAGGTTTTGGAACTAAAACAAAGAAAAGAAAAACTGAAATGGAGTGTGTCAAAATTGGGAGGTTCCGAGGTGTCTTTACATCAGATTTATTACCTAAACAAATTAGCTAATTCGAAAGTAGTATTTTTAATTTAGATATTTCAACAGAATTATGTACCCATTGGGTTTGTTACTATAATGATCTTAAATATGATTTTGTTGAATATTTTGATCCTTTTGGTGAATATAAATATGAAGGAATTAAATTAAAAGATGATAGGCTTTCGGCTAAAATATGAATATATATTCCTAAAAATATTGTACATTTTCTGAAAATGTCTAAGAAACAAATCAGATACAATTATAATTTTTTACAGCAACCAACCTATTTAAGTAACATGTTGTTTATTTTGTATGAAATATATAAGAGAAGAAATAAAGGGAATTCTCCTATAGATGTTTTATTTTCGTTTACTAAAGAGCCTAACACTTTTAACGAAAAATCTGAAGATTTTATTGTGGAATTTTCACGTGATTTCACTTTTAAAAAATTACATTTGCAACATTTTTCTATGGAAATGTCTTGGTATAATATTAGTGAAAAATATGTTTAAATTAATTGCAGGAAACATAGGAAAAATCATTACGACTCCTGATGGTAATTATACAATTAATTCTTTGCGGCGCAGTGTTCCACTATATGGAACACGTAAATTCGCTCGCTTCTAAAATTGTTAAATTCAACTATAAATGGAAAAAAAATATGTTTAATAATCCCTTTTATCTTTTTTTAATAATAGATGACAATTTAAATTAAGCTGATCCATGATTTTCAGATATATCATGCTTATGTAAAATCCTATTTTTTTTTTTTTCAAGGAGTTGTGTAAATTATTTTTCTAGAAAAAAAAATTGTTAGAAAAATAATCACAATGTTATTTTGTTGGTTGTATCTTAAACTAATTATTCTATATATTTTTAAATTCTTCATAGAGAAAGCATACGTATAATCGTTGGACAAAATTAGATATTCTATTAGCTAGTAGTGTTACTCGACGGGACACCATGTTGGAAAAAGAGCACCTGTGTTTTTATTTTCTGTTCTTCTCCTTTTTTCGTGGAAAATTAATTCAATTCAAAGAATACTGTTTGGAAGGGTCAGAATTCTTGGAAATGACCAACCCTTACTATGGGTCTGAAGTTTTGAAGGTTTTCTTTCTTAATCTATAATCTTATTTAGAGTCCCCTCCGGGGAGCACCTTGAAATGAGGATCAGATGTTTCCGGCAAGGAGGTTGGAACTTGCTTCCCTGGTGGGTACACGAATAGGTAAGGGTCTGGCTCCTCCCATCGGTGAAGAAACGTACTTCCTTAGGGAAGGGCTGTACCGTGGCCGGTGATGACCCTTAGAACTCAACCACAGTTCCCACCAGTGTTGCTGTTTCGGCGGTCCTGTCATTCAGTATTTATTATCCGTGTTCCTTCGGGAGGGTCAGAGAGTCAGTAATATGACTAATATTATTTAGAGCTGCTTGGAATTTCCTGATCCTTATTTTGAGCTTCCCTAAGGTAAGTTTTATATAATAGTATAAATATTTTTAATTATATAATATTATTTTTAATTATAATATAATTATAATTTAAGAAACCAATCTAAAGTAAGAAATATTTTGAAAACGAAACCAAAATGAAAATGAAACGAAATTTAGAGAGCGCAAATGCAGCTACTTCTAAAACACAGATGAATTGAGACAAAAGTATTAAAATCAAGTTAATAGTAAAATCAAATAAACAAAATAAAAAAAGAATCCGGCCTGAAGACTTTTTCATTTCTAAAAATAACTGGTTAGAGTTATGTAATTTTAATATTACTGAAAATTACGTTTTTAATGGTATTAATTTTTATAAACAAGTTAAGGGAATTCCAATGGAAACAGCTTTCTCAAGTGCTTTAGCTAATATTTTCCTACATTACTATGAGAAAAAAAATAATTAATTATAATTTAATAAACGGGTGGAGATATATTGATGACCTACTTTTCATAAATTCCGACAATACTAATATTGTTACTAATTGCTATCCAAAATATTTAATTCTCACAGAAACAAATAAAAATCAACTTGAGGCTACCTTTCTGGATTTAAAAAACGAAATTGCTAATGATAAAACAATAGTTGATATCTACGATAAAAGGGATGAATTCAACTTTAAAATTACAAAACTATGTAACTATCATTCCAATCTAAACTCTAAAATTTTCAAAAATCTAATTTTCTCACAAGTTAACAGGATCAAAAGGGTTTGCAATAACAAAAATTCCTATATTGAAGCATCAAATAACCTCATTAAAATTTAATTAAAAATGAGTTTCCTAAAAATTACTGTAATGTCAACTTTTTAATTAAACAAGGTATGGTTTGGGATTAATCCTTTACCTAAAATAAATATAGAACTTTCCTTGCATATTAGATCCCTCAATTACTACTACAATTATTATTTACCTTTAATACGTTAGCTTTGTGTTTTTAAAAAGCGAGAATCACAATCGATAGCTTAAAATTTCCTTGCTGCTGCTGGTATGTTCTTTTTTGTTTTGTTTTTCTTTAATGGTTTAAGTGTTTTTAGTGTTTATTGTTATTTTGTTATTGTATTTTTACTTATTAGTGGTTATTTTCTTCTAATTTGTTGTTTTATATTGTCCTTTGTGTTAAAATGGTATAATCTCTTAGGCCTAATTTCAGAGGATTTTCGGGTCACGAGGAATCATTATTAGACATTCTTGTCTGCATTCCCTCACAGAAAAAATCCCTTTTTTTGAATCCCTGCCTGGGGATGACCCTTGAAAAAGTCTTCAGGCCGGATTCTTTTTTTATTTTGTTTTTTATTTGGTTTATTTGATTTTCCTATGAACTTGATTTTAATACTTATAATATATATATATATATATATATATATATATACTAGCCTACTTTTTATTTTAAATATAATTACAGATTTTTTTTTTTTTTTTTTTTTTTTTGTAAATTAATTGTATTTAAAACGGCGCGGAGTGATCAACTAAAACTCTAAAACACTTCCGAAACACTAAAAATACTTCACAAATTGCCCTTCAATAGCTGAATATGTCTCCTTGTAGTGCACTTTGGATCATTCTAAATCTGTTATACAGGAATAACGTAGTGATTTCTTTATTCAAATTCTAGAGATTTAACTCATTTTAGCGCTTCACTACAATGCTCATTTAGTAGCACTTTCCAGAGATTTAGCGGCGCAGTATTCAGGTGATGGAACACCCCTCCCCAACCAAAACAATAAGTATAATCTTCATGACATCTAACCTGTGCACCACTCCAATAGGCTTAAATATGTTGTCTAAAAAATTTTTGTGTGAGCTTGAAATTTAAAATGTAGTGCGCTGCATTAAAGGATTAAATAGATATACGGCTAAATTATTTGGGAAAGATTCACCTATTTTATTTAGTAATATTAATGAAAGACAATAAATTTCAATTAAATTGGGAAAAATTATGAAATAGATTTAAGAGGTAGCACTCTATGTAAACTTTTGGGTTTTGAAGCTAAATTATTTGGTCAAGAAGAACGAGAAGGTGGATATATCGCAGATATTTCGCCAGTAAACGATAGCATTTTCCTTCTATCAGCAAAAATCAAATTGCTATACTTACCATAATCGGCAGGGCTGAATAACACGTTTCTTATTAAAAATGTCAAGGTTTGGACAAAAGGATTGCTTTCCCCTTTTGCCATTTGTTCAACCTGCAGGGAAGGCGCAATTAGGGACAACGTGGTGTTTAAGTGACAGATGTTTAAGTGACAGATATCGCAGTCTTTCGATTTATAAGAGTAATTTTCTTTTAGTGTTTAGGAAGAGTGTTATAATAACATCGATTGAAAATGCAAGAAGATTGAGTGGTTGTTGCGTTTTATTAGGAATTTTTCGATTATTTCATAAATTCTACATGAAATTTACATTACACGCATAAATTATAGTCATGTTTACTTTAGTATGAGTTGACCGTTTAGAAATTAAACTAATTTATAAAAAGTGTCCGTTTAATATTTTTTTTATTGAAACTTACTTATAAAATTATTTTTATTAAGTCGAACTATGAAATAATTTCTCGAATTGAGGTTCATGCGATTTAATTCCCAAAAAGAAAGAAAAAATTATTCAGCCTACTGCAATTGTATTTTAGTATTTAAAACGATGCTTAAAACATGGATGGAATACTAAGTTATAATTTTGTTTCGTCAACAATTGTGCAATTAGGAGATTTCCTACGATATTTCACATTTCGAGATGTCGATTTTCGGTATGTATCTCCATGAATAAAATTGTGATTTCTGTTAAATCTTCAAAACTTTGGAACTAAACATTTTATAACATAATTCCCTAATTCTAAAATAACTGGACTATGCAAATAATACACATTATAACTGCAACAAATATAGATAATTCTCAATATGTATTTTTTCTTAGTAATATTCATGATACAAACACATTTGACGGGGAGAAATGCCTCAACTAATATAGGCTATTTAGATTTATTATTAAACGCATGTATCAGGAATTTTTTGAATTCGGAAAAAAAAATTCGGATTCGAAAGGATTCACATTTTGGATTCCGAAAGAAAAATTTCCCTATCAGCATGCTAGGAAATGATACATTTAAATTTTAAGATCTTTATTTTACTTCGAAAAATGATTTTTTTAGTTATATAAATAATAATGTATAGTGAATAATCTGTGCTGTAATAACTTCGGATTTTATAACGAATAAAAGTTAAACATTCTTGCAATTTTAATTTATAAAAAGTCTAAATAAAATTTCGACAAATTATTCTGAAGTCTACACCAGTATCCTCAAATTATATATGCGCCAACTTTTGTAAAGCAACAGCACGTACAATCATCTTTATTATAATTAGGGACACTCGCTGTCGGTTGCTAGCGGCCTGCGTGTTTGACACCCTTATTCAAACATTTTTTTTTTCTTTTGAAAAATGAAAATATGAGCCTAAATTTAGTTTAACAAGAGTAAAGAATTTCAAATTGTTTGAAATGTGGGTATTTCCAAAATTTTCTTATTCGAGTTATCGAAAATACCTTGTTTTAGTTTTACACTTTTTCAGCACATTCAAATAATTTTTATTATAGTTTTTGTGCATATATTATAATTTATGTTGATTGGAATGTTATGGAACAAGGGTTGTCAGAGTTGTTTTACTTTAATTTCCTAATTTCTTCTACTTTAGCATTTCGTTTTCGTTTTACTTTCTAGAATGTGAAGAACAAAATACAACGTACTGCAATCGCCGAAAATAACCGAACTAGAGTTTTTGGCGAATCTCCTCGCTTCAGACATCTCGTTGTTCGAAAAATATTTTTTCGACATTATGACTATCTATTTGTCTGATGACTAAAAAAACATTTTGAGCTAATTGAATGAATTTTCGTATATTGTTCGTCAGCCAATTTTGTAAATTATTGTTAAATTTTGAGAGAAATCCATTCAGTGAAAGTTTGTCTGTTTCGTTGACCGAATATAAGTTCCCAAGATAATTACAAAAGGAAGAAAAACTAGCTGGATAAAACACTTATTTAGCATATTACTATTAATCGTATGCCAGAGATTGTATAGCCAAGAATTACACAATAGATACGGTAGTGATGCTAATTCACACCAAAGATCAATATTTCGCAGCTATTGTTCGCTAATGCCATCGAAGATATTCGAGGCTTTACACATCTTTTCTGCAGAGGAATGAAGTTAACACATTTACTAGCGAGTATGCGAGAAAGTTTTGTGGAGACCATTCCCGCTGGATTTCTTTTATGAGCAGTAATCGTAACGCATTCACTCAGATGATTCATTTTCATCTGTTAGTTCTGATTTCTGTAATCTGAGAATTCCTGATTCTTAATAAAGGCGGGAAACACACACACTAAACTATTCAATAACCACAATGGTTGGGCTTTACGAGAACCTTAGAGACCTGAATTGCCTCTTTTTAAGATAAACTGCTTATTTGCACGCTGAATTTCTTGAAATTCTGGCATATATATTGGTTAGTAATATAAGAAATTTCACTTGCAAGATTTTGTTTTAGCTATCAAAGTATATTTACAGTTAATTTCCGGGACTTTATCTTCCGGTAAAAATATTTCCATATACACTATAATATTGACGAAATGCACTTGGATATGTGCTTTTAACTTTTCTTTGAAGTCTGTCTTCTATACAGAGCTTAAGCTTATTATTTTTAAACTTAATTATTTATTAATTATTTAAGAACACTCTTTAACAATTCACTTATTTTTTGTCCCAAATGTGAGTTTGCAATAGAATTCTTATTAGCATATTGCTTTCACTTCTCATTTTTTTCCCCTGTGAATTTGTGCTTCATCTTATATTGCACTTATTGCTCACAAATAGAGTCTTAACACTGATTTCCTGCAGTCTTTTAAATTTTGCAGCAAAAGATGAGAATTAAGTTTTCTTCAAGAAATAATATTGGTTCAAATGATTACAGGTTTTGCCTTTTGCTTGCTGATAAAGTGGACTGTTGATTACATAGAACTTTAAATGGGCTTTTTTGAATGAAACGAGCTTTGCAACTCTTCAAATGTCCTTTATCTAATGTTTTAGGTGGTCTTCCCCTGCTGCTACATAAAAACCTGCTTGTTTGACACCTATTAAAATTTCAGTTATTGATCATTATGCTTCATATTCACAATCACTAAAACGACTGAGTTTCTATGCACTACCAAACTTTAAACAACCTAATCTATGCTAATAAATCAAACAATAACACTTCAATTACTACCAAAAAAATTGAAGTCCCCAGAAAAATATTTTTTTAAAAAAATGCTTTTTCAAAATCGTGTATATCCATAATACTTTTAAAATGTAAACAGGTGGGAAATTGTTTCATCTAAAATTAAATTTTCTGCTGCCCAATGGCATAGTAGAAATGAATTCATGTAAATAAATCATTTTGACATTTCAAACTATCCAAAACTGAAAGAGATTGCAAGAGAGGGATCGAATAAATGTGATAAGAACATATTTTTATAAGCAATTTTTTTAGTCACTAAGTGTAAAATTTTTTGTATTTTAATTACTTCCTATTTTTTGTCCTTTAATTAATAATGCAATGTGCTAAGGAATCATGAAATTCTTTTTCCTCACATTCACAAATGGATGATGCTCTAAGTATGAAATCTAAACCTAGTTCTCTTAAATGATAAATTGCTAATTAACTAATGAAAATATTAAAATAGTGCATTTTCATCGAGAACAAACAAATTTCCGAAATGTCCATCCTCTAGCAAACCAAGAGATTAATGAAATATATGTTGAAACCTTCCGTCTTTAACAATATGAAACAAGTGTTTCTGGATTAAGAGGCATAAAAATGAATCAAAGAATTAGAATAAAAGAGTTTTAATTCGCCAAAATAAGTATAATTTTAAATAATTAAATTAATTTTGATGCAAATCAAAGCTAATTTACATAAAATGTAAGATTACATTCAGATTTTTTTCTTTTTCAAACGATAGATGAAGGCCCTTGCAGGATTTCCAATCTTTGCCTAATCCTACAAAAAAAGAAAAAAAATAGTAATTAATTTCAGACACCGAGATTGTAATTTGAAACTTTTATAAATATTATACCTAAAACTTTAATGTCACTGAGTTGAAATATTTTTAACACTTCACTTTTTTCTTATTTTCCTTAAAATGGCCAACAGAAATAATAGAAATATTTTTTTTTCCCTATGTCATGAGAATTCTTTCTTACTATTTTTTTAATCAAATGTTTTTGAAACTACTGTGCAGTTCTATAAATAGTGTTAATAGAGCTATATTCATTGCGAAAATGTAATGGAAATAGAGATCAGTTTTAAAATGAGACGATGTTTTGAACCTATTTAAAATTTGTTTCTCAGACTGAATAATAAATCTTTCAAATATTTGCCGGATTTTATTTGACTCCAAAAATTACAAAAACTTATAAAACGTTTTTCTGTTGCTATAGGTACTTAAATGTTCGTTTTAAAAAATAATTTCTGTTAAAGTTAGCAGGTTTTTGCTCCATGGAAAAATTGAAGTCCAGATTTATAGACATCATTGATAGAAAAAGATACATTAAGTATTTTTAAGGAAATGGAGATAACACTTCAAACTTACATGACGCATCTAAATATGTATTTAAATGTTAAAATTTATGCAATACTAAAGCATTTAAATCAAGTGCTTCTCATTGACTACCATGCATTGTGGATTGAATCTCTATTGTTTAAATTTTCTATAAAAACCTTAAGTAAAAAAAAAAGAATCATTACTAAAATTTTAACTATTCTAATGCTAAAAACAACAAATACTGTCAGACAGAAGAGTTTTTCAGTTATCAATTTCATGTTGTAAAATATTAAAAATGTAGACTGTAGCAATACGATTGCAAATTCTTAAAGCTGCATTCTATTTTGTACTATTTTCTTTCAGCATTGAGATTTCACAAAACAATTGTACAAATAACTATGAACGGAACGATGAAAGTAAATAATATCACTTAGGTTTATAAAGTTCCTATTTAAATGTTAGCGTCTTGTAAATTTATGAAATCTCATTCAATATAATTAAAAATTTCTCACTTCTTAATGGATATCCGTGCGAGAACGAAGCAAACAACAAATAATGTTGCACTCATCAAAAACGTCATCAATATAACCCAGAAAACTTCTGGAGAGTCATTCTCTGAAATGTAAATACAATTAATATATTTAAAATAATGGTCCTAATATCATTGTAATAAGAAATACAATAATAGTCTAACCAATTCAAATCTATAAATATATATATGATTTTGTGGTGAATAGCATATAAGCCAATGTGGCGAATTGTTATGAGCGAGGATAGAAGCTGGAACCTTGTGGTTCGCAGTCCAGTAACATAACCAGGATACAAAAGCAATTGCTCGGGTAACGTAGTTGTTAACTGGCTTATATGCTATTCACCACAATTTAATGACTAACATATCTAAACTACTCTCTCAACTCTTTAATACATTGCATCGTTTATCCTCATAATAATAATAACATTCATATTTTACATAAAAAGTAATTGTTACCTTAAACTTATATGTCTTTGGAAGTTCGCCATTCAGACATTTTAAAATTATAGTGTATATAAGCTGACATACTCTCTGTGCTCTTCAGTTCACATGTACTTTGTGACTTGCATGATGAAAAAATATTCAAAATGTTCTACAAGGCATGCGGTGAGACATAACCTTACCACATTTAGCACTTAGTCGCTTCTTAAGTAGAAGGTGCTTATTAACTAAAGTTTTGAAATGTTATATAGAATCTATATATTTAAATTAATTGGCAATAATTTATCTTGCAGTTACAACAATATCCCCAATTTTACAAATTTTTATATTAAATTAAAGTTGAGTAGACCTTAAAAAAGTCATTAATGGTCACTTCCCCCTAATGCCTCCTTTTCGGGGAAAAAGCACTACTTTACATTACATCCTCTAAAAAAAATGAAATACAGAATTTCTAAAAATACTTTTACCTTCTTTATTAATGCCGTTATCATCTCTTTTCTCGCACATTTCTTTTGATGGTTTCATTGCAAATACAAAACGAACAAATTGAATAAACAAATGTTTATGAATGAAATGAATATGCGGTGAATAATCTTGACTCTTAATTAATTAGAACTAAATTCAAAATGGGTCGTGTTTAGCAATGCGAAAAGGAAAAAAGAAAATTATCATCTGAAAAAAAGGTAACTGATATAGATACATTAAAATGGATTGAATAATAGAAAATACTGTTACTTGTAGTAATAGGACAGTCGTCGTTCTCTTCAGTGATGATTTTGGATCGGTTGGATTTCAGAGATGATATCACTACAAATAAAAAAATAATTTGCTAAGATTAGCAGCATTTTGATCTGTCTTGAAAAATACATTAAGTACACAAATGCATATCCCTTTTCATCATTATAAAAACTGAACAATATTTGATGACACATATTATTACAATCAGGTTAATGACATCAACCAATCATATTCATAATCATGCTATTTTCTAAATTTTCTAGGCAAAATAAATTGATTTCTTAAATCATTTATACAAATATTGTAGTGAAAAAGATTAATTGTGCCAATTTTATACATGCGGTAATCTGCTTATCATTAAAAATATTACTTTCTGTAAGTCTATGATCACCGAACATTATAATGAATTTAATCATTCATTATAATGTTCTGAAGGCAGACTCATGAATGTTTCCTCGAAAAGTCAATTGGAATACTTATGTTGACCGAATTAGTTAGTCATCTAAGGAAACTTTTATATTTACGATCTTAAGAATTTTGTCACTTTTTCAAAGAGATTTGGAATTTTGCTTAAGTGGAAAAATTATGAAAAATTGCGTCGAAAGGCCAAATTATAAATTTCGCATACTGATACATTTAAAACTCATTCAAAGCAATAAATGCAATAAAGTTATACCTTAACGAAACATCGGACTGAACCAAATTACTTTCCTAGTTCTCTGAATTCCTTTGGGAAAAATTCGGGGGGGGGGAAGGTAATACCATATTTACTATGACATAAAGTTAATCTTTTATAGCTTAATAAAATTGTTCACTCTCAAATGCCTTTAGAAAGGGACTCCTTAAACATAATTTTCAATTAAGAAACTGTCCTTTGCCGACTAGTGTATACATAAATGTGTATTTCTATATATAATTTTTTTCAAAAAATTGCACTCAATCATCTGTAACTTTTTTTTATGCTATCCTTTCTTATTACATTGTATTCCTAGTGTCTTTGCTCAAATGATAATCGAGAATAACGGTTGGGTTCAATTATAATAAACCTGCTACTTTTGGCATCCGGTTTGTTCGCCAAGATTATTGACTTTTGAAACGAATAAAATGAAGTAATTAAATTAAACGATTATCCATTTGGCGATGGTTAAGCATATTTTAGTTCTTGTTAACCCTTTAAAAGGCCATTTTTTTCTAGTCATAGTATAGTAAAATATTTTTTTGGAATGAGACTGACTAATGGAAAGTGATTCATTTAACTTATCAGATAAATTTAATTTTATTAATTAATTTATTTTCTTAATTAATAATTAAGTAACAAATCAAGACACGCCATTTTGTACGAGACAAGGAACTGTAACATCTAAGTTTCTGTCTTATTGAAAAAATTGTTAGAACTTAAGCCAATCTACGTTACTTCACCCAAAGATAGATCAATTTGGTGGGAAGCATACTTGCCATGGCCTTACAAAGGGTTAACCTTCAGTTTGATGCCGATATCTCTATTTTTTTCTGATTGAAGCGAATTCTATCCCTTTCCAAAATATTTCTAATTACAATTTTGCAGTTCCATTAATTAGCGAAACTTTGATTAAAGCGCGGATGTAAAAACATTTAATGAAGCAGTCTGAAACATTTGTTATAGTGATTTGTTTACTGTTGCTATTTTGTAATAAATAATAACAACGATTTCTGGTGCCATGTGCGTTAGCGTTATATATATATAATTCCACAGCTACAAATGGCTAGATTGCTGCTCTTATTTAAAAAGATCCGTTTTCACATAATTAAGTCTGTTTTTTTAAAATATTTTACAAGTTATATTTATCACAAATTTTGCATTTAACCTATTAAAATCCTATTGGTTTGGTTTGGTTTGGTTATATTAACGTCCCGTTTGAAGCAACACTGCTATTTTGGAACGGATCTCGTAATTTTGAACCGCGGTCAGATGACGAGGACGACACCTGAGCTGGCACACCCAGTTTTCCGGGATTCTTTGATATATGTCTAGTTAACATCAAAGAACCCCAGAAAACCGCAAGAAAGGGGCAAGAGGGTAAAGTGTGCCATGTCTGCAAACTCATAGGTCGTTGGATCGTGGATTAAGGCTTGTACGGAGTGACTAAAGCCAGGCATGGAACAGTACGACTTCGTTGACTAGGTGGAAATATAGTGTTTTGTAACAATTTATTCTTGTCTATTTGATTTGTAGAGCAAAGATGTAGAAAATCATGATTTTTGGAGATAGTAAAATCGAACTTTATTTTGTAAATAGCAATTAATCCAGAGCGATTTCATAGTAGTGGTAATTTGATGCATTTGATGTAGATTTATTTGTATTTTTAGATATAATAAAAGTAGATAGTAGGCATTTTAATGTATTAAGGGTCATCTGAAACATCAGTAAAAAAATAGAAATGATATAGCAAAAGGATGAGTGAAATATTGGGATTTTAAGATCTCTTGAAAGCTGCATACATATGTTAGGAAAGATTACATTTACATAAGATAAATTACATTTAAGTGAATGATGTAAAGGGTGTTTCAAAATTAAAGCAAGATTTGAATTTGTAGTAAAGTATTGGCAACCCTATTAAAAAATAAACCATTTGACATATCTATGCCATAAAAAAGTATGGTCAAAAGTTTTTTTAATAGGGTTGACAACATTTTACAGCACGAATGGTGGCAAATTCAAATCTCGCGTCAATTTGGGGCACCTTTGATATGCTCGTCTGGTTAAAAACATATTTTATAATAATGAATTTTTTTAGAAACGTGTGTATTTAGTTTGACAAAAAAAAGTAGAGCTTTAAGAAGCTAAAAACACCTGGAAAAATAAATGTGTCTTTAAACAGACAGCTACCTGCTAAGATTATGAAATTCTAAGAGAAACGCATTTCAGAAAAAGTGGATGTAGTCATTTTTGATAAATAGTTCCTCCTTTTTAAGCTATAAATAGGTGTACGTTTTAGGAAATTTCTTCTCTTAACATCATAATATTTTTTAGCTGATTGAGTGTAAATTATTTGAGGCCTCTTGGGAAAAATGCTCATTGGAATAAAAGGATGTAAGCTTAAGCAGAGCGGAGAGACATGAATTATTTCTGTAAATTATGATATGCAATATTCATTCCACTCAGAAAGCAACAGCTGATACAGTCAAGCCAGGTGAAGACAAAACTGATAAATCAAATCTAAAACATTATCATGTTACCGTTTTACAGACTAGATATTCGTAACTAGTTTTTTCATCTTTAGAAAATATATTAATCAAATCACATTAAACTTTGCCATTTTTTTTACTAATGAATTGCTAATTATATCTTTAAAGTGATCTAAAAAACCAATTGAAACTTTTCAGTTTAAAATCTTTCATGAACATCTAGTTTCTCTTTATCAATTGTGAGTAAAATTTAAAAAATTTCAAACTAGCGCCCAAAATCTATATTAACCTGAATACTTACCTCGACGGACGCGTGCTTTACTACATTTTATTACACTTTTAACTAATACCATTAGATGGCACCACGACGAACTGTAACTATTTCGAATTTGACAGAGTAACAGCAGTTGATTATTATTATTATTATTATTACTCAATAGTATAATTTGATATGACAAGCTCAGGAAACTAATCATCGTTTGGAAGATAAAACAAACAATTCTGTTTAAATAAATAAATATGATTATTTGCCTTTATAACATTTGCAGCTTTAATAGAACTGGATGAGAAATTCGGCTTATATGCTTTTTCAAATAAGAGATAAATCGCTTTGAGTTTTTAGAGTCAAAAAATTTTTTAAAAAAAGTTCAAAAATATAAAGCAAATTTGTGCATTTTTTTATTTCGGTTTCAAGAATTATTTCTTTAAAAAATTTAATTTTCACGATTTTATGAAATCCAAAATATTATTTTTACATTCATACCGATTTCATTAGCGATCAATTTTTATCATAATACTAATACATTCTTAGGAATATTTCTTTACTATGCAATGCAATAATATTTTCAATATTTCAGAAAAATATAACTAATTTCATGGATTTCTATGCATTTTTTCTTCATTGCTAACTATGCGTTATATTTACGTTTGCAATTCAAAATTTTAAGTAAATGACAATGTTGCAATTTATTTTTTAGTTTAGCTTTATAAAAAGATATCGATTTAAAAAATTGTTCGCTTATTGCTTTTGTTAAGAATATCTACTTTATTGCGTAGAATCTGGGATTCAAATAAAGTGAGCGACATTAGCAATCAAATAATACAAAACATAAACTTTATTTTGAGATAGATAACGTGCGAGTTTTTTGTGACTGTTTAATAAACGACGTTTTCGATTGAACGTTCAACTATACATTTCGAATAATATGAAATTTAATATTTAATAATGAAATGTGTTACCGCATGTGATAGTATATTACTTTTGAAAATGCATAATTTAAGGAAGTTTTAACTCTTTTCTAAAACTTTTAATGGTTTATACTTTCTCCTATTCTCAAAGAAGAATTATTGTTATTATCAAAAATATCAAGCTCGAAATTTTGATTAATTTAATTTAAAGTTGATATTTTTTTTACTTTCGTGAGTCCTAAAAACACATTTTAAACATTGTCTGTCTATCAGTCTGTTTGTAATAATGATAATTCAAAAATGCTTTAAGTTAAACGGATGAAATTTGTTTTTTGCTTGTTGTACCAAATTTGAATACTTCAATCATATTTTGAACGAAAGCCATTCAGAGGAAGTGTATTTGTTCGTTGTACGAGAGCAAGTAAATGAAATAAAATAACGTAAAAAGATAGATAAACGAAATGCTATACACAGATTTAGCATCTATAATGTAGATTTATTTCAGATTTTGAATCAAATCTCTCAAAAAGTTGATAATCTGTCGGTGGTTACTTTCGAATGCATGTAAACACAATTACTCATAATTATATCTATTTAAATCAAATCAATTAAAAATTTAATCACAAGGGTTTCTTTACTTACTAAGATGCATACAGCTCTCATCTGCAAAAATAAAAATATGGGCATAATTTGGCATTCATAGCCTTCCCACTGTTTTCAATTTCATGAAGAAGGAGGAGAATGACACGTTAATAAGAGAGACCACTCCTGCTAGTTAACATATCTTTCTCAAGCTTATTGAATGAAGTGATTTTTGATTTATTTCATAAGTTAATATTCCAATAGGCTATAATTCGCATTACAATAAAATTATAAATTTTTTAGAGCACATGAATTTTTTTTACAGCTTCTTACTTTCAATTTCTATGATTTAATAATAAATATATATTTATTTCTTAACTTTTACGGGAAAATATAAAGTCAGTTAAATAGATTACAAAAAAGAAAGTAATTAGAGTAATGAAATAAAACATTTTTTCCCAATATTTCTTTTTAAAAAAATAATTTTCTATAACACTTTAAAATTTTACGTAATTTTTATTAAAAATTCATAAGACTTCATTTTTAGTATTTTTCACTTGATAACGTATAATGATATATGTTACTAAGCTTGTGGCGAGTACAAAGTTTATATATATATATATATATTTTTATACTGGCACTCTCTCATTATCTCACTAAGCGTTATAATTCCCTTTTGATAAGGGTTCGCTTTTTTTTTTTTTTTTTTTGTTCTCTATGTATAAACTCCTTGTGTGCCAACAAGTATACCACAAGGCTTACAGATGTAAGTCAGTACGCAATTGAGAGTAAAATAAATTTCAAATATAAGGTCTCAGGCACAAATGCAAAAAAAGAAGAAAGAAAAATAGGGGAAAACAAGTAGATACACAAACAAAAACAAAAATGAAACAAAATTGCTCACATAATAATAGAAACATACAGTAAATGCTATAAAACAATTGAAGAAGCATGACCAATTAAAATATTCAAAATACAAATACAAAAGTATATATGCAAATATAAGTAGGCAAACACACTGAAGTAAAATTTAAATCATACGGGGGAAAATACTGTTAATATATGTACAAAAGGAAATGAAAGAGGATTTACACTGTACAAAGGCAGATAAATGAGGAGGCCAAGCTATATTGTTCTTTTGAAGGCAGTTCCTGAGTTTACGTCTTTCCGGAATAAACTTGGTGCATTCAAATATCAGATGCTTGACATCCTGGACTGCACTACTGTAGCACGAACATCTATCAGTAGGTGACAAATTGGATCGTTTTAAATATGCTTTAAAGTTTCCATGCCCAGTCAGAAACTGGATAAGCTTAAAATTTGACTCCAAGTAGTTAGCCTTTAGGCGTCTCTGTATGGATGGAATAAATTCCTTAGTGAGCTGCGCATTAGTCGATGCTTGATATAAAGAATTTCATTCAGATATAACTTTATCTTTAAAGACATTCCTTAAATAAGATTTCGGAATGCTCATAGGAATGGAATTAGCTAGTTTTGTCGCCTCTTTGGCAAGCCAGTCGGCGCGTTCATTGCCATAGATTCCTGTATGACCTCTAACAAAAGAAAAGACAACTTGCACTCCTCTGCCTTGAAGAAAACTCAGGTTGGATTAAGGGTTCGCTTTGGGTAGAAGAATTTTAAAATAATTATAATATAATTGATATAAAAAACATGAATTTCTTATTGTAACGTCAATTAGCGATTATGTCTTTTCTCCTGTTAGCCGTAAAGAATATTTCAAATTGATTGATTTTAGTGAGATGCAATTACAATGAAAATCAATTATGAGTGCACTTGCACTACATAAATATAAGCCGTATATATCAGGAGTATTCGTTCAGGATAAAATTTCGTGCTAGCATTCCCTTAATGCCATAATTGACTGTTATTGTATATAGATTTTTTCCTCTTCTTCTTAAAAATGTTATTTCAGATTTAAATAAAAAGAAATCTTCTATTTTTTATCTAAAAGTGGGAAATAACAGAAATTTGACATTACTTTCTCTTATGTTATTTGAAGATTAAATTTTCTTAAACAGTTTGTTGATAAGAAACATGCAGCCGAACTCAATCAGCAACATTTGGATGGTTTTGAAATACAATTTTTGTAATGTTTCGAATATTTCTTTCCAAGGCAGGAAAAATCGCATAGAAAGAAATATTTGTCCAATTATCATAGCATCATTCCTGATTCAATATGTAATCTTCAGCAAGTTTGCCTATTCTATTCATTCCAATGCGTTTTGATTTTAACGAGTTGCTTTGTTTTTTTCCCTCCCAAAAGTATTAAAAATTAACCTAAAATCTCACCTGCCTAGTGTGTAACGTTGAGTATCAGAAAAGGGCTTAAATTGCCCTAGAATGGATAAAATAGGAAATACACTGCGTAAAAAAAGTAGAAGGACAGTATCTTTTTGCCAATTAATATTTCTTATTTTCTCCTACCTACCAGATATTTATGCAGATTCAGTTTAATGACCCTTGTTTTCATTTTAGGCAAAAATTAAACATCTACCACTAATATTATTAAGAAAATTAGTATATATAATTTCCGATGCGTAAAAAAAGTAGAAGGACACTTGCTAATATATTTAATTTAGTGAGTTGTTCTTTATTTAAATAGTGATTTTGTACATCTTTTTCTGTCAAAAAAATCTAAATTGTTTAAAAGTTACGTTGTTTCTCCGTTCTCAGAAATGCTTAAAGGAATACCTTTGAACGATTTGCAAAAAGGGCAAATTTCTGCATATCAAAATGATGGTAAAGGTGTCAGAGAGATTGCTCGATTGTTGCTGGTGAGCCCCAATACAGTTTCAAACTTTATCAGAAATCCTTATAAAAATGGAAATAAAAAGAAGACTGGTAGACCGAAGAAGTTAACACCACGTGAGAAAAGAAAACTTGCTCGTGTGCTGAAGAACAAAGGAAGTGTTTCAAAGGCAAGAAATCAAGCAGCACTTAATCATGTGACGAAACAAACAGTTTACAACTATATTAAAAGATCTAAAAAATTCATTTTCAAAAAACGGAAACATCATCCTAAGTGTAAACAAGCTCACATTGATAACCGTTTAGCGGGGGCTAAGGAGCACATGTCCTGGACTACAGAATGGAATTCTGTGATATTTTCCGATGAAAAGAAATTTAACATAGACGGTCCAGACGAATATCAGCACTACTGGCATTGTCTGGGGACTGAAGGCAAATACTATTCAACACGACAAATGGGAAGAGGGAGTTTAAGGGTTTGGTTGGCTGTTGGATACGGAGGAAGGACAAGTCTGGTTTACTTAAATGGTAGGCAAAAACATACAGACTGCATTCAAGGGCTGAATTCCGAGCTTCTTCCTTATGCCTCTGACATGGGGGGTGAAGAGTGGAAGTTTCAGCAAGACGGAGCTTCCATTCATACCGCGACTGGAGTCAAAAATTGGTTCCTAACAAATAATGTGGATGTTTTACCATGACCAGCCAAAAGTCCTGACCTTAATATAGCGGAAAACATCTGGGCAATGCTAGTTCATCGAGTTTATGCTGATGGAAGGCAATTTGATTCGCAAACTCAGCTTCGAGAAGCATTGAATGACTCGTTGGACAATTTTTGTCAAACTGAAATTCAAACTCTATACAATTCACTTCCAAACAGAATATTTGAAGTTATAAAGGCCAATGGGAAGACCATTCTCTATTAAAGTCACTATTTTTTCTTTCATTATAATGCTGTCCTACTGTCTACTTTTTTTACAAAGTTTCAAAAAAGGGAAACTATTTTTGTTGCCATTAATATTTTATGTTTGAACATCATAATTCTGATGTTAAAATTGTATTTTTGAAATATTTGTTAAATGTTTCTAATAAAAAATTTTAGTAAAAATAAAATATTTTTCGGTTATTGTTACAAAATCAAGTGTTCTTCTACTTTTTTTACGCAGTGTAGATATATTAAAGTAATCCTAGATAAAATAAAAATATATACTGTTGCTTTCAAACTCGAAATTTAAACGAATTTCCATATTTCAGATTTGTTAAATGGACACAATTTTAAAATGCAATTTGCCGTTTAACGTATTCGAGCAAGTTCAGAGGAAGTACGTAGTCAACGAGTTTGCTCCCCAGTCTGACACGGTGAAGATCACGTGTTCAAGGCAGTTTCTTGATTTATTATTATCTTTGAAATTAATATGCGTTAAAAGACGATAGAATACAAAAATTTTCAAATTAATTTAAAACACTATATTCGTAATTGCGTGTAAAGATTAAAAATATTCTTTTCATATATGGCTACAACTTACTTTGTCCTTTTAAAAGAAGTTCAACTTAATGACGAAACTTAATGTTTCTCATAATTCGTTTAATCTGAGATAAAAAAAAAATAATATGATGGCAAGTGCATAATATTGTGCAAAATATTTAATTTTGAATATGTTCAAAATTGTAATACCATTGACTAAACGCACGCTTTCTTTATTTTTAAGCGAACTGCTTAAAAATAAAGAAAGTGGCCTTATTAAAAAAAAGTCCTTGTTTTTCAGCAAAATATATTCATTTTTAGTCGAAATAAGCTTATATAAGTAAACACATGGAATATCTAATTATAAGTTGTTCATTTTTAGCGCATACATTTTTATATCACATTTTCATCAATATTCATTTAGTTTAAGAAAGATCATCGAAAAAAGTACTTTTCATTTGATTTATACTACATAAAGAGACAATAAAAAAAAGATAAAAAGCATTAATTATTCTCCAAAAAAGAAATCCATAGTGAATTATTCTTTAGTTTTTAAGAATTTCCTAGATAGATTCGCTTAAAACAAGAATCAGTGAATATAATGGAGAAGGATAGATAATGGAGTTTGGCTTGCAGCTACCAATGCAGCACACCTATACTTTGGAAGTTGGGAATGTGCCTATCAGAGCAAATTTTTTTCTTGAATTTTCAATTAGAATCTTAATTAATTAAAATTTTAGCTAAATTTCGCCGTTCTTTCGCCATAACAACCGAAAATATTACCGAACAAACATGATTTGTACATCAAATTCAAGTTCAATCTTTTCATTGACTCTTTTTTATCTTTTTAACGATACCAATGTTTTAAGGCATAAATTTATATTTTGAACGAATTTTTAAAAAATATTATAACCATATTTTACAACAATTTATTTCAAACAAAATAAAAATAAAATTACCCTGCGCAAGAACGTTTGGCTTGCATCGGAAGAAATTAGCTTTTATCAGCGTGTTGCCATTACATTGACAATAGCTCACATTAAAAATAAGTCAACTGTTACTGCAGATTAAATCAAAAAGAGTATAATTTTCAGTACGTATCTGTATGAAATGAAATAAATATGAAATGTGTTTTCTAAAAAATAAATGCAAGCAAAGTCTAAATGACTTTTTACAATATGTTTATAGTTAATTCAATAAATCAGTTTTATTTAAGACAAATGTTTAATATATACAAGATATCCGCTCTAATCTAATCCAAATAGCTATTTTCTAATTCTTTAATAATAAACATAGGGGAGGAACGAAAAATCTATATTTGATTCTTAATTTGTAATAGTGAAGGAAAGTTGCCTTTTGGTGTAGATAAAATAAATTATAAATAAAAAAAAATATTGGAGTATTGCCGCAAGGACGTTGAATTTTATAAAAACACACTTTTTGGAACTTTTTGAAATATTTTTGTGTCCCGATTATGCAATGAAAAGTTTTAAATCGGTGTTATAATATAAATAGGAATATAAAAACAGTTTTACTATTACATTGGCATGGTATCCCAGACATTGAGTCATCGCCGGAGCAGACGTTATTGAGAGGAGGTGGAGATTTGTCTGCCTGCGGTGAAAAGCTCAGAACTGGTGTCAGGTCAGTAGCTTTACCGAATTCTGATGAATTGATGTCTGCTATCTGTCTATTATGTAACTAATTTGCGTAATTGATTCGTTAGTTTGTATGCTTTGTAGTAAGTAAAAATGGCTCATTCTAAATTAGTGAAGACAAGACAAACGGTGGAATTTAGGAAAATTTAGTGATTTGCTTGAAGTTGAACTGTCTACTTACGAATCTGTTATGAAGTGTTACTGTTATATTAGATACTAGCTGCCTTTGACGACCAGCCGGTTCAAGAATCTTAATTCTCGTTAAAATTTTAAATTAAATGCTTTATGTCTTTTAATTGCTTTTTCATCAAAATAATTTTAAGCTTCAAATTTTAATATTCATATAATTCACTCATACTATCATAAAAGCTTTAAGCCATAATACACTATGCATCTCTCTCATTTTCTGTCAACTCCAGTACAATTTCAACTTTTAATTAATGTGGAAATGATTAATCGTCAATTTATATCAAAAACATTTTTTTACTGGAACCGCGCATTTTTTTTTTCTTCCATATGAGTACTGAAAACAGAGTTGTTCAGCATTTAAGTCTCACGTGCGCTACAGAATATTTTTTATAATTTATATAGTATCTTAATAATTATTCTACAAAAATTTCTCAAGTTCATCAAAAAATTCAGTTTTACTTTCAAAAGGATTGAAATGTTTTTAATAAAGTTTATTTTGATTTGATCTGTAAATATGTATCCTTTGCCAGGCATGTCCTTTGGTCTTATGGAATCATATTCGGTGAAACCTTCTTGACACTCTAACTTTTAAATAAATAAATGAACTTCTTTATCTTCTATCAAATCTGATCGATTTGTGAAGTTTTGAATAGTTTCTATTCCCTTTGTTTCTAGCAAAAGAATTTTACAAATGATAAAAACTTTTCATGCTAAATACAGGAATCTATTAAAGTTTAAAAGTAGAACAAAGTCAGAGAAGTTTGATTCTCTCCTCACAAAATTTAGAGAAGAAGCTAAATACTTATTTGATATTGTTACCTGTAAGTGTGTAAACTTTAATACTTGTATAAAAGAATAAAACAGTACCAGTTATGGAACAAGAGTTTTTAAATGATCAACGCTCTAACAGGAAAATGGCTATAGGTAATATTGATATAGCTACAACACATGCGCTTTGAGGACGAAAGAAGCTAGTAAAATTACAGGAAATAGTTAAGCTTAAATACTAATTTTGAAGAAACGGTTACTGACGACAATGCCAGCGCTGAAGAACAACAGTGTTAGTTAAAAGAAGATGCAATCCAGCCAGATCCTTCAAATATACCAGAAGAGATAAAACTACCAGGCCCTTCAAAACTGAATGAAGAGAAAATCTCTCAAATGCGTATTAAATTGCCATCTGCAGCTTCCATTGCCGGCCGAATCGGAATATCAGATAGAACTACTGCAGCTGTAGCTAGAGCTGCTTTACAGGACTTGTGTATAATCATGGAAGGCCCATTTTAATATTTATTAATTTTCTTACATATGTTAAGCTGTTGGCGGCTCCTCAAAATCATGTAATATTGAAAACAAATTTTTTAAATATCTTTTTGAACCTAACCGGCTAATTTTGCTCACTATTACCAAACTAAAATCTAAAAAAAATTAAGGCCATTTTATTCCACCTTAACAGATATACTTTGCTCACAAAATGGTCTAAATAAAATGAAAAGCAATATTTTATGTAACTCCAGTAAATAAATATTCTTATAAAGTGCGAATTTTAAATTTTTGCGCAGATACTATGCCTTGTGAATCATATTTAACAAAACATATATTATGAAAAATATATTTCAAAACGTTAATATTTCATATGAATAGATTTGAACTACAGTTAACGTTTTCAATCACAAAAATTGAATGAGTTAGGAAATTTCAAATTTGTTTTTTTCTATTAAAACGCACGATTTCATACCTTTCCATAAATCCGTTTAAAAAAAGACATCATTAAGAGACCGTAATTTCTACAAGACTGATTATTAGGTAAACCTCGGTGTTCGTGCGCATGTGTGATATTTTGACACTACATACTGCAGACCCTACAACCTGGAACTACCAAACTTGCACATATATATTTTGGAGGATGGGATTGTGAGCCACAGAGCGATTATTAAAAATTTATTTAATTAAAAATTGAAAAAAAAATCAGGCGTTTTTCATCGATAACCGAAAATATAACAAAAAATTCATTTTTACATCATCTTAAAGTTCAAAAAATAATCTTTTAAATGATACCAATTTTTTAACCTATAAATGTTTTTCTATTTTTAATGATTTTTTTTATAAAAACATATTTCATTCATATTTTCAAACAATTTATTTGGCACAAAATAAAAATAAAATGTGCTCCTCTTGCATGTTTTGAGTACGTAAGAAAAATTAGTTTTTATTACCGAGTTGCCGTTAAGTTGACAAAAACTGAAACTGAAGGATTAACTTAACTCTTACTGCCAACTAAACCAAAAAAAATGTCACGTGTTTGTATGAAATATAATAAATATGGAATGTGATATTTTCCTAAATAAAATACAAAAAAGTTAACTACGACGATTTTAAATAATTACATCATAAATTCAGTTTTATTTAAGGCACACATAGTTTAATTATGTAAGGAATATCCATTCTAATCAGGGCCCAACAACTAATTCCTAAAGCTTTATTAATTGGAATATATATCTAATAAAAATGGTCTAAAAGAAATAAATAATTATGCTTAATGCAGTTTGAATCAATAAATGTTTTGATGAATTAAGCATTTTCAATTTTTGGCTTGATCTTAGAAGGTTGAATGATTAGATTTATCGAACACTAGCCGCCTTTGGTGGCCAGCCGGTTCGCCAATCTTAATGCTCGTTAAAATTTTAATAATTAAATATTTTATATTATTCCTACTTTAATACCTTCTTCATTAAAATATTTAAAAACTTCAAATTTTGATAGTCATATAATTCAGTCATAATATTTTAAAGGCCTTCAGTCACAACTTAATATGCATCTCTCTAATTTTCTGTTAGCTCCCGTAGAATTTATGCTTTAAATTAAAGTGGAAATGATTAATATGCAATTAATATAATAATATTTTTTACTGAAACAAAGCATTTTTTAATATGATTACTGAAAACAGAGTCACTGAGCATTTAAACCTAATGGGCACTAAAGAATATCTTTCTTAATTTATGCAATATTTTAAGAATTTTTCAACAACATTTCTCACATTCATCATGAGCAGATCGATTAATTAACAATGTAATTTTAAATGCATCAAACACTAAGAAAATAAACAGAATCGTTTAAAATAATCGGTCGAAAACAAGTTAAAAAAAGCTACTTAAAAAACGATGTACCTAAAACTATAAGCATATACAAAAAATATATACCTAACATAAATACAATTTAATTACAAAAGCATACAACAAACCTAAAATTAATTTAAATCAAGTCCGCATCCGTTGAAAATACTTGTCAACAATCAGAACACAATACGCATGCGTGCATTTTCAACGCTAGTTACGGTAACGCAAATGCGTGAAATTTTCTATGCCAGTTGGGGTAACGCTTTGCAAATTAGAAATTTTTAATTTCCTTTATTCTGTTTTATTTTAATTCAAAAGTACTTCGGAATGAATCTGAAAGATCGATTAATTAACAATGTTTAATTTTAAATGCATAAAACATTAAAAAAAAAAATAAACAGAATCGTTTGAAATAATCGGCCGAAAAATGTTAACCCCAGCCTCATTACTTCAAAACTAAGTCCGTATCCGTTGAAAATAGAGTTGTCAACAATCAGAACACAATGCGCATGCGTGAATTTTCAACGCCAATTGACGTAATGCAAATGCGTCAATTTTCTACGCCAGTTGGGGTAACGATACGCAGATTAGAAATTTTTAATTTCCTTTATTCTATTTTATTTTAATTCAAAAGTACTTCAAAATTAATCTGAAAGATCGATTAATTAACAACGTTTAGTTTTAAAATCATCAAACTCTTAGAAAACAAACAGAATCGTTTGAAATAACCGGCCAAAAATAAGTTAAGCCTATCCTCGTTAGCGTGGGGAAAAAAACATAAGCCTTACTCATTTGGTGGTGGGGAAACGAGAAGATATTTTGGCTGGAAAGTTAGTTTTTAATTAATAATTAAAATTCTAATTAAAAATTTTAAAAAAGGGACCTCAAGTGCACATTCCCGACCTTCAAGGTATGCATGTGTGAAATTTGGTAGCTGTAGGTCGAACGGTCTGACCTGTAGAGCGCGAACTCACACACACGCACGCACACACACACACACATTGAGCTTTATTATAAGTATAGATGATTTATGGGATTGAAAGACTGTATAAAATTTAACCTTCATAATTTTTTTCAGAAATACATTTATTGCTTGAAATGAAATAAAATATTATTTACTTTATTTAAATCTTTTTTGAAGGTAAAACTGTATTTTTTATAATGAATTAGAATTTTTTTTTGAATAATTCTCGGTAATATTGCATAAATTATATAAAAATATTCTGCGGTAGACATAAGATTACAATTCCGAAGGATTTTATTTTCTGTATTCATATATTTAAACAAATATTTTTGGTTTCAGCAAAAATTCAAATTTTATTCTTACGGGAGCTGACAGAAATTCAGAGAGATATATGGCTCAAAGAACTGAATATTGTACTATTCTATAATAGTATGAGTTATAAGACTATCAAAATTTGAAACTTAAAAATATTTTGCTGAAGACACTATAAATATTTAATAATAAATTAATACATAATATACATACATAATACATAAATATTTAATTGAAAATTTTAGAGAGCTAGTGAAAAGGTTGGTCGCCAAAGACGTCTAGTATAAAATGAAAATTGCTTTTGTTTGTAGTTATTCTGATCAGTCAATATATTAAAAGATGCTATTTATAATTTATAATAGCAATAAATAAATAATGAAATCATAACATATCGAGAAATATCGATATATGTTGTACGATATATTGCGACGATGAAATTGCCCTGCGCTTGTCAAGATACGTCGTAATTAAGCAAAATATCTTCCTAAATTTTGATGATTCAAATTCTGATACAATACTTCATTTTTGGTGAAAAGAAACCACACATGAAATTTCATTGCTCTTTGTGTTTCCATTTCCACGTACAAGTAAATAAAATGTCAATTATTTTTATTCTTTTAGTTTTAAATTTATTTTACTTCATTGAAGTCTAAATCATAAAGTTTGTATAAATTCACTGGGCCAAATTATAAATGCTTACAATAATCTGTCTTGTATGCTTCGTATACGAAAATCTTTTAAAAATAAATCGAGTGAAATAAAAAAAATAAAAAATTGTTTTATGATGATAAATTCTTTCATCACCATAAATATCCGTATGCAGTTATTTTAACCAAACGACGTCTATTAAATTTCCCTCTGTGAATCAAACTTTATTTCTGTAATTTAAAATACTAAACTTTTTTTCTTACTCCATTGGTCTAATAAAAACATTCTTGAAATCTTTTTGGAATCTTTATTATAAAAAAAGTATTTTTCAGCTTAATGACTTTCCAATCTGATCAATAATCGCTTCGACGAGAAAATAGAATTCCCTCCTTTATACAAAGGTCGATAAATTCATTTACTTAAATTCCCATTATGCGAATTTAATTTTTTTTACCAATGAAATAAAATGTCATTAAAAAATATTGGAACCAATGCATTTCATTCACAATAACAATTTCTGGGTGATATTAAAATATATATTACCGGACCAGGAATAAGACCGGATTTCAAAAATATTTGGAAAGGTAATGAAATGCTTGAATTTCCAATCAAAAATCATAAGGTAGAAAAATAACTTACCACAAATTTGCAGAGCAATGCAAAACAAAAAGCACGTAGTTGTCCGAAAAGGGAACATATTCACTTCTTTTGCAGCAAACAATCAAGCGAGGAGAATAGCAAGTGGGTAGAACCAGTTTGTATTGTCACTTGAGCACTTCTGTCTAATGACCAGTAAGCTGATTGTGGCTTCATGGAAAAGTAAAAAAATTATGTGCTTTGTTAATTATTCATTTAAAAAGAATTTTATTATTTGAATATAATTGTCATTAAACTTCAACAAAAAGTTCTGCAGAAGAACTTATTACATTAAAAGAACTTCTTAAACATTAATAAACTATTTTCTTTTTGAAGAAATAACTTATATTTTAAATTATTTATTTAAACACTGAAATTTTAAAAAAAATAAAAATTAGAAAGTTTCTGAAAATTAAAATTTAAATGAGTACGAATAATTACTTGCATGTGGAAAAATATGCGAAATGCCAATAAGTTCGAGAATTGGAACCTTACCTTCTATTCGCGCTTACAACTTGAAGAATATCCATGATTTGGAATGCCATCCATATATCAAGATGTTTGTAGCATTTAATTGGTCACCTTCAAAGTTTAGTGCTGCCATCTACTGAGGACATAATAACAACGGTATAATTTTTTTTCAACTTAAATTCAGTTTCTTTTACTTCAATTTGTTTTAATTTAAACAAAGTGAAGATATTCAAAATTAAAAAAGAATACTTTCAGTAATACCTTATTCATTAAACTTATTAATAACTTAGAAAAAATTATGCAAACCTTTCCGAACTCTTTGGGATGCCATCTATTGACAAATAAAGAAAAATCCACAGTCTAAATTCTAATTTTAGCATTTTTATTCAAAAATATTATATGTAATTTAGAAATTCACTAAGAAAAAATATTTTTCTTTTGAGTTACACTGTATATATTAGCTAATATCTGAGTTAAAAAAAAAGCAATACTTAAAAATGAACGTATATATTTAATATAAAAGTTAAACATATTTCTAGGGGAGGTGGCGTATGAATTATACTTGTAATGTCAACATTTTTAAAAAACATATCTCCCGTTTTTTAAAAATTTCCTTCGTATACAATGAAGCTTAAAAACAATGAGCTCTTATGGTTGACATCTGCTTTACAAATTTTATGAAAGACTGAATTTGTTCTCTTAATATCGACAGTTCAAGTTTCTTAGCCTAGGCGTCTAGTCATCTATTTCCTGTCATTCCTACGCATCAAGTTTCCGTTTCCCACTAAATGATCGATTATTGCGTGAAGGTCAAGAAATAATGTGTCAGAAACCGAAATGTATGCAATAACTCAAGCTTCCAGCACTTCTTCAATTTTTATCATCTTCAATTTTTTTTTAATTTCTTATGTCTTCATCTCAAAATTATCAAGCAATTCTTGTACTATAAATACATTTTTCTCAGCTTTTACCACTTTTCAAAATATCACGAAATCTTCCACCAAAAACAGAAAAGAAATCTATTCTTTATCCTCATATCGAGAATTTTTAAAGACTGATAAAAACTAAATCATGAAATAAAATTTAAAAAACCAAATGTACGCGTTATTATGTAGATATATGAGTACATCATTATAGAAAAACTGAAATTATTCCTTTAAAAATTAATTAATTTGCTTATATGATGATGCTAAGCTCTACAGCTACCAATTCAAAAAGATCAAAAATAAAATAAATATTTAATATTGATTATTCTTCTGATTACCAAAGAAAGAATCGACAAGGCATTTTAACTACTCAACGTGCTATATTAACTATAGTTTTAAACGCTAAAATACTTGGAAGTTATATTTACAAATATTACAAATGGTAAATATTTAGACAAATTTAGATAAACTAACAAAGCATTTTCTCAAAATTTCTAATATTATGATTGAAAAGCATAACATTTCGCGACAATTTAAGGTTAATATTAAACACGTGATTAATATTTCGCAGATTTATTCAGAAACCCCGGTCATTGTTGTAAAGATCACATGGAGGGAAAAAAAGTAAAATCCTGCCACTTCTGACAGTCAAAACTGTTATAAGAAACGAGAAATTATCTCGTCATAAACATAAAATTACTTGAAAATCCAATTCAAACTTAACAAAGTTCTTGTCATTAAATTCACGACAGTCAGAATAAATGTTCTTTTATTTTATAATGAGCATTTATTAATAATTGCTGAATTTTCTCAGAATAATTTTCAAAAATTCATGTTTTATAAGTAATTATTTGATACAACAAAGAGTAAAACAATAATAAAAAAATAAGAATTTTAATACCACTTACAAAGCAGGTTCAGTTTCAGCAATACAGCATTTTTCGATGCTTCCCAACTGCTTCGATTGAAAAAAAAAATCTTCTTTGCTTTTATTCCTCCCTGTCTTGAATCATTGGTAATAGTTAAAGATATTTGGCCAAAGCTAATTGAAGGAATATAGTTATATAAAGGCAACTGCATTTCCCTCCGACATACATGTAAGAGGGTCAGTTTCTCCCCCCCCCCATCTCTGAGGGTACACCTACTTTACCCCCCCCCCACACACACACACCTCCCATTTTCACAGATGTGGACCCATCACCCAATCACAAGGCTCTTCCAGCTGGCTCCAGAGTAGATTTGATTTAATTTGATTACTGTGGAGAAAAAAATAAATGTAAAAATTGAATGAATTATTTTGAGGCAACATTTGTTTTGGAGAAATATTTCAGGATTTAGGCATGTAAGGACATGATCGTGTTGTACGTCTTATAAAAGCACATAATTCAAACAAAACGCAGCACTTAGACTTTGTTTAGAACCGGTGAACGGTTTTCCTTAGAACGGCGAAACTCCAGTTGGAACCTCACGGTAAGCGAATTGAAGAAATGGAATGGGCTTACTGCCACACTTCACTAACCTCTGTTTTCTCAAAAGAGAGCGTGTTGTAATGACACGAGAGTGTTGTAATTAGGGATTGCAATACCGGGATACCGAATACCGGTATTTTGAGCCATTTGTACAATTTTGTAATACCGGTATTCACAAGTTTAAATACCGGTTTTTCGGTATTTACTAGAAATTTGTAAAATTGTCTCCACTATATGTGCAGGGATCGCCAACATAGAAAAATAGTATACCTTTTTGTTTTTATATCTTCCAAACGGGTGAAATTAATTAGCTAAGTAATGGCTTAATTAGTTGATTAAATGTAAATTAGCGAAACATGGATTATCCCTGAAAGAAGAAATTGTATCCTTAATTACTGATGGAACAACAGTTAGAACAAAGTTGTTTGGTGCAAATAAGCAATTGTGCTATACTCATGGAATTCAGTTAGGAGTAATAGATGCATTATACCAAAAAAATAAAGAACAGAAGAATCCAAATACTGTGGATATAGAAACTTCGGATTCCGACTTTGAAGAGAGTAAGAGTGATATTGACAATGAAGATCATGACAATGTAATTGTTGAAGAAGATATTGCTAATGGGGATGTAATATTAACCCATCAAGAATTGCTTCCTATAATTTATAAAGTTCGAAAAATTGTTAAGATATTTAAACGTTCCCCTATAAAAGATAACATATTACTAAAATACATACTAACTGAAAATAAAATAATATTTGTCAATATTAGATTTTAAAACACTTTGGAACCGTTTACTCCTAACAGCACACATCACACTAGAACAGCACACATCACTATCTGAAGATTGTATATTACATTGAAACATCGCACAGGAGAAAGGCATATCGTAATAGAAAATGTCTTATGGTATTTACATAATTATAATGATTTTAAAAAAGAAAATTAAAAAGAAGAAAAAAAAATAACCAATTTAAATCTGATTAAGTTTATAGTAAATTTTCTTAAAATTTTTTACCCACAAACCTATTCACATTCAAAAGAATTCAGTTCAGTTATCGAATATTATGGTGACACTAATGTCGAATGTCGATAGTGAAAAGGAATTGTCTCTGGAACAAAAATTAGAATTAGCAATAAATAAGAAAATTTCAACGAACCAAAATACAATACATTCAGCCCCAATTAGAATTAGCAATAAATAAGAAAATTTCAACGAACCAAAATGCAATACAGAAATCAGCTATATCCAAAACTATCCGATAAGAAATCGATTTATTTGAAGATGATTGATTTAAAGTTAAATCAATCATCTTCATTAAAGGAAAAAGTATATCGCTCATTGCTAACAATACCACTAACTATCATAGATGCCGAAAGAACGTTTTCGACAGTTAGTAATTTTTGCACAAAATTGCTTTTCAGGCTTAATGACAGTACAATTGATGCATTATGTTTTTTAAGATCACATTTCAAAAATTTGTATTAGTACCACAAACTGAATAGAGATATTTACAATTTTTTTGTGATTTAAATAAATAAGTTGTTCCTTTACATTTTGTGATTCTTTATATACTGTTATAATTTATAAGTTACAAATTTTTTTGTGATATTTACACTCTCTAATAAAACTGGCAAATAAAACAAAAAAACACCTGTGTTTTCTTTCTTCTTCTAAAATTTCTAATACCGGTATTAAAACCGGTATCCCGGTATTAAGATCTAAAAAATACCAAATTCCGGTATTGCACTTTTTGTTCGGTATTGCAATCCCTAGTTGTAACGACACGAGCGTGTTATAATTCTTAAAAAACACATATCTCAAAAATAAAAGGCCACCACTAAAACCACTCGGACTTCTTTAAAAAAAATATCTACTTAAAATTAAATAAAAACACAACTAACCGCTTCCCCTCCTCCACACAAACTCGTATCAATCATATTTTTTTCAAAAAATAACGCCAACGGCGAATCTCGAAAATCGTTTCCGCAAACTTCCCCAGTGGCAGCCAAACATCAAAAATACATGCTACACATAACATGTTAGTAAATACACTAATCAAATCATAAATTGTTTCGGTAGATTTAAGAAATTGGCACGCAATTTCATCAGGAGCACTGCGCATTTATTCTTTTGGAAGAAGTATGGAACATTTTATTTCTTTTTATATTTTGTTAGGCGATAAGATATTTATATATATATACAGCGTGTTGCCAAATTCGACCGACAAATTCATAGGGGTGTTAGTAGGCATCAAGAGGATAAAGAATCACCATACAACATGGGGTCCCAAACGACGTTTAGGGGGTGAAAATCGCAAAAATATAAAAAGTCGAAGAACTTTTGGAAACCGTAAAAAATTAATAAAAAAAAAAAAACAAATGCTGTTTCAACTATGAATTTTTTTTAAGTGAAAACACATTCTTAAAGGCTATTTTTCATGTAAGTCACATGCTGATTTGATGAACCAGGGGATCGTAAATTAATGAAAACGAAAAAGTAGTTTAGAATCCTTATCTGCAAAAACATTAAAACTTTAAGAAAAATAAAAGCTTGAAAATATAAGGAATTTTATAATCTTTAATTTGATATAAGTCTGTAATGTGAAAACTGAGGAGGTTTTAAGATATTAAAGAAAAACTAAAATGTTTGCCGGGAAACATCGCTGCAGCATCGACATCGATGTTTACAGAAGGTATTGCAAACTTCTATCGAAAATTTCTGAGGAGTGATAGTAGGCATTAAGGCAATAAGAATTTCCAAAAAAATATAAAGTCGCAAACGACGGTGAAAACTTATTTGCTGAAATACAGGTACGGCATACATTTACAACGCAGGCATTTTAACATAAGAAAGGAAACGATGAAAAAATTTTAAAAAAATTGCTCATTGTTGCGGCCGCGAAGACAATTACACAATCGACACCGACGTTTAAAGGAACAAGACGCGCTCAAACATACCAGGTGTGTTTACGATTTCTTCAGCAGCGACGACGATCCGTGTTACGAGATCTTCCACTGTATCCAAAGGTGCCTGATAAATAAGAGATTTCATGTGGCACCAGAAGAAGAAATCCAAGGGATTGAGATTCGGGGAATGTGGTGGCCAATCGATAGGTCCACCGCGTCCAATCCACTTCTCAGAATATTCATCATCTAAGAAGTTACACACATATTTCGAAAAATGCGCTAGTGCACCATCATGCATTTACCACATGTTCTTGTGTGCAATGGCCGGTATTCCCTGCAGTATATCCGGAAGGACGTGCTGCAAGAAAACAAAGTACGTTGCACTACTGAGGCATTCGGGCATAAGATACAGTTCCAACAAATAATTTCCGAGAATTCCTCCCAGATGTTGGTACTAAATTTGTGTTCCACGTTCGATGAGAGAGTGATATGGGGATTTTTGGATGACCAAATATTCGCATTGTGCGTGTTGAAGACGTCTTCTCTAGTAAAGCATGCTTCATCTGAGAATAAAATTCTTGCAGGAAAGAATGCATCTTCCAGTGTGGCACCAAGCACCCAGCTTGCGAACTCCATCCGACGTGGGAAATCGTCATCGTATAGAAGTTGGACTTTCTGCAAGTGGAAGGGGTCCATGTTTTCAGCATGCATGACTTTCCACACCATTTCGTGCCGAATACCCAATTCAGCTGCAACTGATCGCGTTCTTGTCGATGGGGTATCGGCGAAGCGCTGCAAAACTCGGTTTTCTGTTTCAGGTGTGCGCACACTGCGTTCTTGCCCTGCATTTGGCCTCTCTATTTTGAATGATCCTGTCACCCGCAACAATCGATCAATATTTTCAAAGGTGTGGACAACGCCTACATGGATATTGTTCTTGGTATATTCTTTGTGCTAGGTGTCCATTACCATCCGCTCGGCCGTAAATTAAATGCATATCCGCATATTCGTCAAATCTGACCTGTTGTTTGCGAATGAAACTTATCGACTATTAATTCTACACTGCTCTTTAATGGATACAAGTTACTTTTATACTCCTCAAAAGATCAATTCTTCAATGCTCGCTGCTTTTATATTCCTCGAACGCATGGCAAATTTACATAGAGAAAGCTTATTCTCGACTACCTTGTTCCGAATCCTCGCATTCATAGGGCCATTCTCTTCGCCAGGCTAAATGTCTCTTCGATGTCTGATTTTGCAATTTTCCCAGGATAAACGTCTCCTGCGACTATTTTTTATGATAATTTTTCATCTCCTTAATGCCTACTATCACTTCTCTAAATTTACCTTTCGAATTTGGTAACATTCTCTGTAAACATCGTTACTGATGCTGCAGCGATGTTTCGCGGCAAACATTTTAGTTTTTCTTGAATATCTTAAAACCTCCTCAGTTTTCACACTACAGACTTATATCAAATTAAAGAGTATAAAATTCCTTATATTTTCAATCTTTTATTTTTCTTAAAGTTTTAATGTTTTTGCAGATAAGGATTCTAAACTACTTTTTCGTTTTCATTAATTTACGACCCCCTGATTCATCAAATCAGCATGTGACTTACATGAAAAATAGCCTTTAAGAATATGTTTTCACTTTAAAAAAATTCATAGTTGAAACATCATTTGGTTTTTTTTATTAATTTTTTTTACAGTTTCCAACAGTTCTCCGACTCTTTATATTTTTGCGATTTTCACCCCCTAAACGTCGTTTGGGACCCCATGTTGTATGGTGATTCTTTATCCTCTTGATGCCTACTAACACCCCTCTGAATTTGTCGGTCGAATTCGGCAACACCCTGTTTATACAATGGTGTGGCCAAAATTGTGGAAACTTTCGGAAATTTTTATGTTTTCTAACTTTGTATTCTTATAGAAAATGTAACATTTCACAAAATGCAAACTCTTACATATCATTTTAAAGAAAATTTAATGCTAATTTCAATACAAAAAGCAAAATTCAAATATTTGCAATAGAAAAAAAAGTTGAGTGGTAATAATTATCGGCATACATTAGATGCTGATGACTGCAGTGAGTTATCAGTATTAGAAGGGTAGATTTTATATTTTACTAGCCGCCTTTGGCGACCAGCCTGTTCGCCAATCTTAATGCTCGTTAAAATTTTAATAGTTAAAATTTTATTTAACTATTAAAATTTTAATTTATGTGATTCCTACTTTAATAGCTTCTTCATTAAAATATTTCAAAATTTCAAATTTCAACTCATTCATAATATTATAAAGACCTTCAGTCATAACGTAATCTGTATCTCTCTAATTTTCTGTTAGTTTCCGTAGAATTTATGCTTTACATTAAATTAAAGTGTAAATGATTAATCTGCAATTAATATAATAATATTTTTTACTGAAACAAATTATTTTTTTAATAATATGATTACTGATAATAGAGTCACAGAGCGTTTACATTTTATGGGCACTAAAGAATATCTTTCTTAATTTATGTATTATCTCAAGAATTTGTCAACAAAATTTTCTCAGATTCATCATGAACAGATCGATTCATTAACAATGTTTCATTTTAAATGCATCAAACACTAAGAAAATAAAATGAATCGTTTAAAATAATCGGTCGAAAACAGGTGTAAAAAAACTACTTAAAAAACGATGTACTTAAAACTATAAGCATATACAAAAAATATATATAACAAACATAAATACAATTTAATTACAAAAGCATGCAACTAACCTAAAAATAATTTAAATCGTCCGTTGATAATGGTTGTCATGGCAACAATCGGAACAGAATGCGCATGCGTGAATTTTCTTCGCCAATTACGGTAACGCAAATGCGTGAATTTTTCTACGCCAGTTGCGGTAACGATATGCAGATTATACATTTTTAATTTCCTTTATTCTGTGTTATTTTAATTCAAAAGTACTTCAGAATGAATCTGAAACATGGATTCATTAACAATGTTTAATTTTAAATGCATAAAACATTAAGAAAATAAACAGAATCGTTTGAAATAATCCGCCGAAAAACGTTAACCCTAGCCTCATTTCTGTTGGGAGAAAAAAAAACTGAACTCTTACTCATTTGGCGGTGGGAAAAATGGAAGATTATTTTGGCGGAAAAGTTGGCGGTGGGGAAAATGGAAGATTTTTTTGGCGGGAAAGTTAGTTTTTAATTAATAATTAAAATTTCAAAAAAAGGGACCCCAGGTGCACATTCCCGACCTCTAAGGTATACATGTACCAAATTTCATAGCTGTATGTCAAATGACCTTGCCTGTAGAGCGCCAACACACACACACACACACACATTGAGCTTTATTATAAGTATAGATTACAGCTTCAATTTGATGTTTCATTGAGCTGACGAGAGTTTTAGGAAAGCTCTTCCTTTGTTATTACAAGATACCAGGAAAAATTATAGCCTCAATTAATTCTCTTCTATTTGACGAAAGCTTCATACAAGCTTTTCAAGATACAGGAGTTTTCAAACGTTGCCATAAGTTCTCAATAATTTTGAAGTCAGGACTATTTCCTGTCCGTGATAACAATTCAATGCTCTTTTTAATAAAGTACTTTTTCGATATTTTTGCTATGTGGCAAGGAGCTGAATCCTGCTGAAAAATAAATTATGCGTTGTTGGGAAATAGATCACTGATGGGAGGAGGAAATTTTGACTCCAGAATAGTGTCAATGTATTTTCTTGCATTTAGTGTCCCATCGATAACCTGAAGGAGGCCAATATCGTCTGCTGACATGCATGACCAAATCATAACACTAACTGAATTTTTCATGGTTGTCTAAGTGCAGTCAGGATGTAATTCTTCGCCTATTCTATGTCTTACCTATTTTCACCATCACTACCGAATGACAATATATTTGTTTCATCACTCCGAATAACTTGTGCTTACTGATTATCTGCCAAATTAATGCGCTTCTTTGCCCATTCGTAATATTTTTATACCCTGCTTAAATTGAGATAAGAATTATTTTTTGTTCAATTCTACCTCTTAGTTCAACATCTAATTGTTTGCTGATTGTTCTTGAACTGACATAAATGCCAGTATCATTCAATTGACTTCTGATGGCCGATGATGACATTCTGATGACATCTTGAAAACAAAGTCTTTTTATTTTTATGTCAACAACAGATGTGATTCACCTTTTTCAGCCATTTTCTGCTTTGCTTTTTATTGAATTTGTCTCCTAATATCGTAAACAAAATTTTCGAACTTCAGATGCAGTCAGTGAACCCCCCCCCCACCACCACCACTGTCTTGCAATTTCAGCATAGGAAAGTCTACATTCATGTGTCACAATAATCTTAGTTCCCTTTCTAGGAGCCCAATATATTCTTTTATTTGATCTCATTGATTCTTGACTAAATATTAGATATATTTATAAAAATCCCAACTACATATTAAAAAGTTTAACAAAACTTCTAACTTGCAATTTAATTACATAAAAAAAAACAGTCATATTTCTACAGAAAAAGCATAATAATGACTTGTTCCAACTTTAAACATGAAGTCAGCTTCTGCTAGCAGTTATTAACATTTTATGGGTTCCCAGAACAAGAACAATGATTTGCCAGGAAAGTTAGAAATTACAATTTACTTCATCACTTTGTTTGTTATTCAGATTAAAGTAAGAAACACTTTTTTTGTATTGAAAATATTTGAATTTTGCTTTTTGATTTGAAATCAGCATTTAATTCTCTTTAAAATAATATGTAAGAGTTCACATTTTCTGAATTGTAACATTTTCTATAAGCATACAAAGTTAGAAAACATAACGATTTTCAAAAGTGTACACAATTTTGGCCACATCTGTATATATATATATATATATATATATATATATATATTAGTTTTTTAAGCATTCAATATTTTAGGAAATTCACCAAACTCTTCATAAAAATCGCATCTTTGAAAAGGAAGGTTAAATATTTCTAAAGAACTGCATATATTTCTTCATCTGTGTCAAAATTTAATGCTTTTTGGTATGTATTACGCTACAAAAAATATATATATTTATTTCTGAGCGTTCATCCTTCCGAGTAAAATGCGCGCATTCCTCGAATAAAATCTTGATAGCTATTTTTTATTTGATAGCTACTCTGGAGCCACCTGGAAAAGCCTTGTAATTTGATGATGGGTCCACATCTGTGAAAACGGGCACCATCAGAAAGGGGGGGGGGGGGAGACTGACCCTCTTAAAAGTATATCGGAGGGAAACGCAGTTGCCTTTATATAACTATATTCCTTCAATTAGTTTTGGCCAAATATCTTTAACTATTACCAACGATTCAAGACAGGGGGGAATAAAAGCAAAGAAGATTTGTTTTTTCAATCGAAGTAGTTGGGAAACATTGAAAAATGCTGCATTGCTGAACCTGACCCTGCTTTGAAAGAGGTGTGCAAAATTCTTTCATTCCTATTTTACTCTTTGTTGTATCAAATATTTACTTACAAAAAAATAGATTTTTAGAAATTATTTCTGATAAAATTCAGCAAATACAAATTATTAATAAATGCTCATTATAAAATAAAAAAGAAAAGAACATTTATTCTATCTGACTGTCGTGAATTAAATGACAAGAAATATAAGTTAAGTTTGAATTAGATTTTGAAGTAATTTTATGTTTATGACGAGATAATTTCTCGTTTCTTATAACAGTTTTGACTGTCAGAAGTGGCAGGATTTTACTTTTCCCCTCCATGTGATCTTTACAACAATGACCGGGGTTTCTGAATAAATCTGCGAAATATTAATCACGTGTTTAGTATTAACCTTAAATTGTTGCGAAATATTATGCTTTTCAATTATATTATTAGAAATTGAGAAAATGCTTTGTTAGTTTATCTAAAATTGTCTAAATATTTACCATTTGTAATATTTGTAAATATAACTTCCAAGTATTTTAGCGTTTAAAACTATAGTTAATATAGCACGTTGAGTAGTTAAAATGCCTTGTCGATTCTTTCTTTGGTAATCAGAAGAATAATCAATATTAAATATTTCTTTTATTTTTGATCTTTTTGAATTGATAGCTGTAGAGCTTAGCATCATCATGTAAGCAAATTAATTAATTTTTAAAGGAATAATTTCAGTTTTTCTATAATGATATACTCATATATCTTAATAATAAAGCGTAAATTTGGTTTTTTAAATTTTATTTCATGATTTAGTTTTTATCAGTCTTTAAAAATTCTCGATATGAGGATAAAGAATAGATTTCTTTTCTGTTTTTGGTGGAAGAATTCCTGATGTTCAGAAAAGTGGTAAAAGCTGAGAAAAATGTATTTATAGTACAAGAATTGCTTGATAATTTTGAGATGAAGACATAAGAAATTTAAAAAAAAAACTGAAGATGATAATACGGAAGACGTACTAAAAGGAAAGAAGAAACTAAGTTTCTAAATAAAACCAAGGGGATGGATATGCTATCGCAGAATTTTCGAGGCATTTTGTAGCTTATAGTGCAGTTAATTCAATATTTTAATTTTTAGTTGACTTTTGCAAAAGAATCGACTTTGAAATTAAGGAAGCTGCTCAAAACTTAAGAACATTATTCATTTAATATCGAATTTGATAATGAAATGATGCATTTTAAATTGGTCGGAATAAAAACAACAATAATACGTTAGTAACGAGAGCTGGAAGCTTGAGTTATTGCCTACATTTCTGTTTCTGTCACATTATTTCTTGATCTTCACGCAATAATCGATCATTTAGTGGGAAACGGAAACTTGATGAGTAGGAATGACGGGAAATATATGACTATACGTTTAGGCTAAGAAACTTGAACTGTCGATAATAAAAGAACAAATTCAGTCTTTCATAAAATTCGTAATGCAGGATCAACCATAACAGCTCATTGTTTTTAAGCTCAATTCCATGCGAAGGAATTTTTTTAAAATCGGGAGATATGTTTTTAAAAATGTTGACATTACAAATAGAATTCATACGCCACCTCACCAAGAAATATGCTTAACTTTTATATTAAATATATACGTTCATTTTTAAGTATTGCTTTTTTTTTAACTCAGATATTAGCTAATATATACAGTGTAACTCAAAAGAAAAATATTTTTTCTTAGTGAATTTCTAAATTACATATGATATTTTTGAATAGAAATACTAAAATTAAAATTTATACTGCGGATTTTTCTTTATTTGTCGATAGATGGCAGCCCAATGAGTTCGGAAAAGTTTGCATAATTTTTTCTGCAACTTCAGAATTTGAATGCTTTGTAATTTTTCTAAATGGGCTAGACATCACAGTACCGAAGACAGAAAGAAATCTCTATGACTACATTTTTTATATTATTAAAAAATAGAATAAAAAATAAAAATAAATTGTAGAAATTTTATTCATTTATATATGTATCGCATAAATAAAATAAGCATAAAGATGAATTTGAAAGTGCAAATAAGTTTAGTTTACAGTACTTTCAAATCTTCAATACAATTTATCTTGAAGAGGACCTCAGGAAATTTAGCTTCTATGACCTCAAGTGATCAATATCCGCCAATGATTCCACAAATTATAAGAAAACCTCCCACATTATCGTCATTCCAAAGCAAAATTGAAGTCACATCATAATTGTAATTCATAAATCTATCCGGTTATATTGCAAATAATCATTATGCCTAGAAAGAAATTTCACCATATTTTCATGCAACACTTTTACTATATTAATTTGTCTAAAATTCGGTTTTATATAGTTTAATGGAAATAAATTTTATAATCAAACAATTTTGTGATTTTTTTTATAAACATATTTATATTTTTCCTAAGTTAAGTGCTACTGCAATAAAACCACTGTTTGAAGTTTTAACTCCTTATCTGCTTCTGTAAATAGAGTAAACAAAAGTAGGTTTTTTCACCCTTTCGTGGGCCTTGAGAAAATTATTTTCCACCTACATTATCTGACAAACTACACGTGAGATATGCGCAAACCCCTCTATAATATAGAAGCACCGGTAGGAACTTTACTTCCCACAAATTACAAAGATATGAATCAATGTTCCTACTCAATTAATCAGTTGCTGCAATAAAGTAGATTGACAACAAGGCTATTACTTTGTTGACTATTGCACATAATCTATACTTAAAGCTCAATGTGTGTATGTGTGTGTGTGTGTGTGTGTGTGTGTTGGCGCTCTACAGGCCAGGTCATTTGACATACAGCTATCAAATTTGGTACATGTATACCTTAGAGGTCGGGAATGTGCACCTGGGGTCCCTTTTTTTGAAATTTTAATTATTAATTAAAAACTAACTCTCCCGCCAAAAAAATCTTCCATTTTTCCCACCGCCAAATGAGTAAGGTTTTAGTTGTTTTTTTTTTCTCCCAACAGTAATAAGGCTAGGGTTAACATTTTTCGGCGGATTATTTCAAACGATTCTGTTTATTTTCTTAATGTTTTATGCATTTAAAATTAAACATTGTTAATGAATCCATGTTTCAGATTCATTCTGAAGTACTTTTGAATTAAAATAACGCAGAATAAAGGAAATTAAAAATGTATAATCTGCATAGCGTTACCCCAACTGGCGTAGAAAAATTCACGCATGCGCATTGTTCTGATCGTTGTCATGACAACCACTGTCAACGGATGATTTAAATTATTTTTAGGTTAGTTGCATGCTTTTGTAAGTAAATTGTATTTATGTTAGTTATATATTTTTTGTATATGCTTATAGTTTTAAGTACATCGTTTTTTAAGTAGTTTTTTTAAACCTGTTTTAGACCGATTATTTTAAACGATTCATTTTATTTTCTTAGTGTTTGATGCATTTAAAATGAAACATTGTTAATGAATCGATTTGTTCATGCTGAATCTGAGAAAATATTGTTGACAAATTCTTGAGATATTACATAAATTAAGAAAGATATTCTTTAGTGTCCATAAAGTTTAAATGCTCAGTGTCTCTATTATCAGTAATCATATTATTAAAAAAATGCTTTGTTTCAGTAAAAAATATTGATATATTAATTGCAGATTAATCATTTACACTTTAATTTAAAGCATAATTTCTACGAGGGGTAACAGAAAATGAGAGAGATACATATCACGTTATGACTGAAGGCCTTTATAATATTATGAGTGAATTATATGACTATCAAAATTTGAAGTTTTAAATATTTTGCTGAAGAATCTATTAAAAATGGAATTGCATAAAATATTTAATTTTTAAAATTTTAACGAACATTAAGATTGGCGACCCGACTGGTCGCCAAAGGCGGCTAGTTCTACAATAATGCCATATGTAAAGCGGATAAAAGAAGATGGGTACTGAAACCCAAGTACCTAGCCCGAAATCTATCGCTATATCTAACGATATCATGGAAAGCTTTAATCACTTCATACAAAATAGTAAGACACCACATAGGAAGATCTGCAAAATGGTGGCCGTGTATCTTATTTCCTTGTTGACCTTTGCATCAAATAGTTTCATACTGTGGCAAGTGAACAAAGGAAATAGAAGTTTTGATAGTCTAACATTCCGTGTTGCATTAGCTCGTCAGCTGATAGGCGGATATTCCAAAAGAAGAAGGAAAGGCCATCCTACTTGCTTCCAAGAAAAAACAGGTGCGGTTAAGGATGGTTTGCGCTTAACCAATGAGGGAAATCATTTGCTAAAGATAGTTTCCAACTATAGAAGATCTAGGATACACCCGCTACATGTGTTGATAATGTAAAACTTTGTAAATGTAACCTTTATGCACTGAAACATTTCTTATCCTTCCATGACAAATATTCGCTATTAAACTGAATTTTCTTTACGTGGTTCCGTGGAAATTACACTGTTGAACACCCTGGAATTTAGATGTAAACATAAAATTCAGCAAAACAAAATAGCTTGCCTTAAATACGTGTATTTAATTGATAATAAAACACAAAATACCAGGAGGAATTCAAAAGGGAAATCACGAAAAGGTTAAGTCAATCCTGAATACATATTCAATGAAAAATACGAATTAAAGCATATGTTTTACGTAGTTAGAAGTTCAAGGACAGTTCGTCCAGCTTTACTGGGAGAATTCGAAAAAATACATTTCTGAACGTGTTCGTTATACTTTTTATCCGATAAGTTTTATCGTATAGTGCAATATACGAAATGCTCGTCTTATTTCTGGAGATGAAAATGAAATCAAGGACTTTGCTAGAAGGTTTATCTGGCGATGAAACTAAATTATGAACATTCAAAGAGCAATTCGAAATCGTATTGCGAAATTTATTAATATGAAAGTTTAACAATCCGAATGGAATACTTTAAATCGCTTAGTATACGCATAGATTTGTCTTTTTTTATACAAGAAATTTAAAAAAAAAATCCAGCACAGAATGATGCTTGTCACCTGGCGCCATCTAGAATCATTTATTGGAACATTAATTTCGTTGTGTGCTTTACTAGGAAATTTATCGCCAGATTAAAGTAAATTATGAATAATTAAAATGTAATTATGAAGTCTCTTGAACTTTATCAGTAAGAAAGTTTAACGATTTGCGTAGAATACTTTTTATTGCATAACGTATATACAGAACCACTTTTTCCGAGAGATTAAAAAGAAATCAACAAAGGAAGGTGCCTGTCAGAAAGTGCCATCTAGGAGCATTCATTGGAAATTTTGTTTTGATCTATGCCTTGTTACAAGGTTTAATATCGAAATGGAAATAAATTATAAAAATTTAAAGAGCCATTTAAAAATTTCTAATGGAATTTATTAAGAAATAAATTTATAGATCTGAATAGCATTTTTCTTCTCTTGTTGAGATTTTTATTCGGAGACAAAAACCAAGATAAACTTTTATACTAAATAAAATCTAATGCTAGTAAATGCTTGTCATGAATTGAAATATCTTATATTTAAAAATATTGAACAATTTTCCTTTTAGATTAATCTTTTAAACAATCAACAAAGGTATGGAAGAATGTGTGCACATTCTATTCTATGATCGATTTTAAAATTTTTCGGAATAAGAATTTTTTTTAAATGAAATTTTTTTTTAATTATTCTTTTTTGGAAATATTAGAATACCAAATGATTTTTTTCCGTTCATTGTCTAAATGAATTATTTACCTTTTAGTTAAAGTTTTGTCTCGAGATGAATGCTTGGAAACGAAAAGAATAATTTTGCAATCGATTCTTTCCTGGAATAAAAAAGCTTCATCAACATAAATGTGAAAAAACATTAGTGTTACAGAAGAATTTTTTTTAAATAAAATTTCGATTCAAACACATATTATATTGATTAGAAACCTCGAACTGTAACATAATTTTTAACATGCATACAGTGAGCATTTTCTTTCATCTTTTTTAATGCAAGGAATTTTTTTTTAAATTAATATGTTGTGTACTTTAAATATTTTGCATTTTGATTATATTGAACAATTGCAGTCATCATGTTCTATTTTAGATATTTTTTTTTTTTATTAATATTGTAACAAAACGTTCAAACTTGGAGTGGACTGAATAGCTCAATGTTACAAACTGAAAGTGGCAGTTCCTATCCGACTGCAGGCAAGTTGCCTAAAATTCGTTTTCTTATTGATTTACTTCCCGTTATTTCACGTTTGTTCTAGAATGTTCTTATAATGTCTATCTTTCTAAATCTAGAAGATTCGAGTCATTTTGTACTGTGGGTAAAAACACATGTAATGTTTAGTTCCTTGAATAAAATCAAGGAGAATTTGTCGAGATTAGCGAGCTTCATCTTTGAGCTTAGTTAATACACGGTTTATCTACGCTAACTTCATCTACACGACAATATCATTCAGGATTTCAGGACGCATTTTGCTACAATTAATCTACAGTTATAATTTAATTTATTTTACATCAAATCGAACATGTAAAATCGATAAAATTAAACTTAAATTCAAAATTAAAACATTTATAATGAATAGCTATGCATACCACTAATTTGCACACAATGTGCTACCTACTTTTTTGCGTCATTTAATCTTAATTGCAATTAAAGGACACGAAACTCCAGTAGAATTTATAAAATCGTGGCAAGTTAAAAAACAAATGAAAAGTTTTTAATATTGTATTTAAACCGACTCCTCTAAAAATTGCAACAGATATTCAATTAAGAACAATTAATTATAAAATTTAAATATAAAAAATACGAACTAAAAAGATGTCTGAAAAACAAGTGAATTATCACAGCAAAAAAGAACGAAAAAACGTTAAAAAGTTCTTAATAAATCGTTAAGTTTTTTTAAGCGTTTCTTATAATTAAAATGCTCAGTAAAAAAAAAAAAAAGTTAAATTTCAATGTGTATATTGCTTTATCTAGTCTGTTATAATCTTTTTCCCCTTCGACCAAGTCAATTATCGATCACTGTCGGGAACTTCTGAACCTCCCCTCATTCCCTGGCGCACCAGATATGAATCCATACACATATTCTAAGTAAACAAATTTATAACACCGGCAGCGGAAAGATGTTTAATTCCCGACGAAAAAAGGTAAAATTATTTTACTTGGAAGGCATCAAGATTAAATTTTTATTTGTTGCTTATTTTTATTTGTATTGTACGGCTATGAAATCAAATATTCGGCTTGAAAATTGATTTTTATAACAGATTATTGCACTGGTAAATCAAAAAAGTTATGTTCAAGTATCCGAGCTATTTCAAAGGGCATTTTGATGATTGCATAACAATTTTTAAACGGTCTATAGATTTTATTGTACAGTCAAGTTGATCCGTTATGTAATAGAGATAAAACTTTCCATTTCTAGTTAACGCATTCGCATCTACTTTATACATGCAAGAGAAAGCAAAACGCACAACTACAAGTTGTACAGTTTTTATATTCAATCATGAAAGTGGTTTTAACCTCAAACATAATTACTCTTAGTGAAACATTCTTTCCTACAGCGTTTGTGGTATAAGTGTAAAAGTAGTTTTAAATTACTATTCTATAATTTGACAACTTATAACTGGCTGTGCGAGGAACTTCGATTTTCTAGGTTCATACACTAGTTTTTATTATTATTATTATTATTATTATTATTAAATTTTAAATTAGTGGAAAGGAGCTTCGAGTACCTTTGATTTCAGATGCTTAATATAAAAATCATTTTAACATTTGTTGTATTAACACATGCAAGCATTTTTACTCCAGAAAAATTTAAGGCAATGCGAGCGCTTGGAATGACAACATATTTTAAAATAAGAATGCATCTTTAAAATGTATTTGGTCGTCTTAATTTTTTTGGAGGAGGTATACTTTCGGTTAGGAGCAGAATTGGTTTTACATTTTCTTCTCATTTAAGAACTTGGATATTTTGGGATTTAAACTTTTGATCAAATATTCAAAGTCTGATATTTGGATTTTGAAATAAAAAACTTACCAGAAGAAATGAAATCTTTTTGAATGAAAGTTAATGTTAACAAAGACCAAATGTGCAGAAAGCGGTAATAGTTAAAAAACAAGTTTAAAATCCGATACTCGTGCAGTAATTAGAAGGTAAAATACCTGGCGACAGTAAAATCTTTGAAGCAACTTCAACATTGGTAAAAGTACGTGAGTGATAAATTTAATTATACAATGAAATAGACTGAAAATTTTGACAGAAATGGCATTGATAAACAAGATTTGAATTTAATAGTGCAGTTATTACTTTTGGGGGCTAAAGAGCATGTGTCAAATTTATCGGTTCCATCAAGGAGTACGAAAATGTACAAGATTCAAATAAATAGGTATTCAATTTTATATAAATTACTATTTAATAAATATGCACTTATTTACACAATATGCAATAATACACGATTTTTACAAAACTGAATCAAAATTTGAAAGATCCAACGCAACAAGAAATTCAAAAGGCGATTGGCTGGAGAAAAATCCGGAACATATGCAAGAAGAAATATTGCAATACATGATAAAATTTGGATTCCAAGTAGTACCGGGTTAACAGCTAGTGCAATTATAAGGAGCACAAAAAAGAAATGCGACAGAGGCCTAGAAACAGAAGTCCTTATCTGCATGTCAGAAGTATTTGCCCATGCTGTTGAAGCACTTGAGGTTGTCTCAAAATTTCTGGGACTGCGTTGTGAACCATTTCCGAACGTACTTCTTTCCGTCGTCGTCCGAAATGAATCGTTTTCCCTTCAGAGCTATTTAGGGGACCAAAAATGGCGTAATCGCAGGAAGAGATGTATGAACTGTATGGAGGGTGACCGAAGACCTCGTTTGAATTTTTGCCTGAGCGCCGTAATTTTATTGGTTGTATGAGGCTTTACATTATCGTAGTGCAGAATGAATCCCCACGGTTGAGCTGGCCTGGTCATTTCGAATTGATCGCTTGGCAAAAGGTGATCAAGGTTTGAGAGTAATGCTGATATTTACGGTTGTCCCATGCTGCAGGAAGTCTATCGGAAGGGGGCCGTCTTGGTCAAAGAGCCTTAACATAACCTTCCCTGCACTTATGTGGACGAACTTGGATTTTAGTGGCATTGACCCTGGATGCTACCACTGAAGACTATTCCATCAACTAGCTGACAATGTCATCGGTAATCCGGTTTGGTGTTCCGGACAGTGCATCATCGGCTAGAGATAACCGTCCTTCCCTGTAGCGCCTGGACCCTTGTTCACCATGCACTTGACATTTTTCGATGAATGTCTGCCCCTACTCTTTACGCTATCAGAAAATAAGACATCTTGGTTTTTTTGACGCCTCCATATCGCTGTTTACAACGCAAATGACCGCATTGGACACCGTGAACCTCCAGCGACGGGCTGTCAGTTTCTGCACTCTTGGGACTAAACTTTGTTAAACACATCTAAGATATTACGGTTTGCATATTCCATACTGTCTTTTCTTTCCTATCTCTCCTTAGAATTTTACTCGTTATAATCATGTCTTATTTCATACATATGTTACGGCCAAAGCCCGAAATAGGCCAGTTCGCGTTTTGGCCAACGTTGCTGTAAACTTACCGGCCAATGTTCGATATTTTCTTGATTTCGGGCTTGGCCGGCCAATTCACGAAGTTGCTTGGAACGATCGGCCAAAGTAGGTAGAAATCAAGAGCAAATTGCTTTACACTATTAAAAAATGATTACTTCTGTGCAGCGTTTTTTTTTTTAAGTACAATTGTTTCAGAAACGAGCTCAAATACAGGTGACATCTCTGAGCTAAAAATAAGCGTGTAATATATAAAAATATCATCGTGTTATTCTGTTCTCATATTAAAGCCATAATAGAAATTATTCAGTGAACGTTTATGCTTAATAACGTGAAGATTAGATTTGCGCCCTTCAAAATGAAGGATTATATCTTGAGCAAATGCGTTGCAAAAAATATGAAATTTTTTGCAAAGGTAAATAGCAAATACAAGGGCTTTTTAAAACAAATATGAAAAAATAGTTATTTAAAGACATTTCTTTGTTGGCGCCATCTGTCGAATTTCCCCTACAACATGTCCTTATTTATATTTTACATATTAATGTCATTATATTTATTTTAATTTGTTTTTCCCCCTGTAAAAAAAATTCGTATTTTATGAATCGATATTTCGGAAGAGAATGTAATCTGGAAAATTTAGCATTGGGTTTATGGGGCAGAAAAAGACTGACGATCACCCTTAAGACATTTCTTGGAATACACCGCTCTTGTACGAGTTAGCCTAGTTGGCAGCGCCTAGGGCTGCAGATCGAACGGTCCGTGTTTAAATCCCTATGGGTCCAACCATGTCAGTCGAGATTTCGTTTTGCAAATTTAAGCTTGCATAATTTCTGGAGATTCGGAAAAACACTCGTATTCGAATCTTTGTACATATTCAAAAAGCGAGTACGTGTATTTCTCAAATTTAAGTATTGTACTCGGAGCTATTATAACATGAAGCACTCGAGAATGAGTGCATTTTACTTAAAGTATTCTGTTTAATGAGCCGCCTACAGCTCAATCTACCATTATCCCATCGGGCTTTGGCCAAGGATTCCCAGCCTATTCGCGAACTGGCCAAACTTTGGGCTTTGGCCGTAACATATATGCACATATTAAAAATTTCAGACAAACATTTGCACAAATATTTACAAACACTTTCGTATAGCTTTTCTGCAGAGCTTTCAGAGTATTAACCCATTCTTAGTGCACACGCTCTTCAGAAGCTGAAATATATAAAAAGTTTCAAATTATTACGATAAAATAAGTCATAAGTTTCATTTCAAGAAGTTAAAATGAAAAGAATATTGTATCGAGTTAAAATATTAGTATATCATAGCAAGGTATTGTCAATTTTATATTTAATCTTTTCTGTATTTCACAGAGATGTTTTAGGTATGGAGTATAAGAGATGAAGATATTGAAAGGAGGAAATGAGACGACCGCTCTCGCATCCAACTTGGCAATATATACATTTTTTAAATTGTGCACATAACTTCCCCATTTTTTTGTACAATACTTTGAGTTATGATCAGATTACAAATAATGTCATTGAAACAAATAATAGGAATCGAGTGAAGAATATACTCAATGTCTTAGATATTCAATCCAACGATCTGATTGTTAAGAAGTTAGGAAACATTTTTGTCCAGTAAGCGACTCGCTCGACTTGTGCGTTGCATTACTGAGAGCTATTACTCATTCTGCCAATTGAGATGTGACGATTAACATTAAATACATTAACTGGTTAAAACATTCCATTTTGAAGAAATCTAGAGAATCGCCAATTCGCAGTTTGTTTGATGGACCATTTGAACAAGAATAGTTTCAAATTTAAGATGAACGTTCTTTAATAATTATTCGATATTGATATAATTAAATTGGCATTGGATTCATTAAGAACAAAAAAAAAGAGTTCTGAAGGATGCATTATAACACAGAATAACTAAGCAAATTTCGTAAAAGGAACTCGCACACAACTAATCTTCTAACTCTCACTCCAACATATTCAAACTCGCTTCACGACAAAAAGCTTCCAGTGGACCACATTCGGGGCAAAGACTGTACAAATTCATTCAATTCAGTTGATTTCGGTCACTCGAAAAAAATTACGCCTATTTAGCTTGTTCTTCGAGAACCAGTTGTCTTTCTGTAGAGGTCAAATATAAATGGCTACTTCTGCATAATCAGTTAAAGGACATATATAAATGACTTCAAGTCAAAATTATTTTCCTTTCGCATCTAAGCATTCACAATCAAAGCATCATTCATATAAAATTTAAATCTCAAATTTAGATCCACTTTTCAATTAAAACTAAAAATGAGCACCTGGCTTCAGCAGCTTGTTCAATTTCAGCTCGAGAAGACAAATCATGCCATTTCAGAAGTAATGAAAATGAAAAACTTTTTTTTTTAACGACAAGAGAATAAAGCGAAGAATTCAAATTTACCATCTGTGTAAAGATACGTCGGGGTTACTTGTTTAGTTCTACAATTGGCGGGTATTCGCACTGAAAGCGGGAATTTTAGGAAAGTTTTAAGATTGCAATAAAAGTGGATCGCCATACTTGGCAAGCCATCGCTAGCGAAATTCAGTTTGGCGATTGTACCCTATTCTTCAGCCCAAATGCTGCAAATTGGTTTGAGGGAGAATACTTTCTGTAATAGCAGAGTGGAAACAGAATGAGATAAACGCAGGCTGCAATTCTTTCTACAGCAAATATTCTTGATCGAAATAGTTGCGGAAGCTTGAAAACAACTGCAACGTTATTTAAACGCGAGATCAATGGCTTCATTTATACAAAGTGAGGTCACCGATTTATTGCAAATCAAAAAGAAATGAATCTCCTTCACGGTTTCTGGTTTGAATAGTGCTAACATAAGCGTGATTTCAAAGATGCGATCTATAATTTGTTATATAAGTGATTCAATGTTTCTTTGTTCCGAAACTCACGATTCGTACCAATTCTTTGAATTTTAAGAGGGAAAATGCCGATTCTTATAATCGATCAGGGGGGGGGGGGGGGGAATTAGTTTTACTGGGAGATTCTCCCTTGATTTGGAATACAAATTTAATTGGATGTCAAACTAATCTTTAAAGCCGAAAACGCATTCAGTATTAGTTGAAATTGAGAATTGTACCCTTTTAAGTGACGAAAGTATGAACAATTGCTATGAAATCATGTTGATACAAGATAAAACAATTTTGTAAAGCAGTTGTATATTCTACAAATCCCATCGTCAAGATTAAAAGGTTACATTTCTCATTCTTTCATAATGAGAATTTTTATTAATGTTCTTGTATTAATCATTACTCAGATTGAATCGCATATTTGGAGGGGATAAAGGGTTACAAACAGTAGCTTCAATGATATTTCCAGCATTTTATATTATGGATATATATATAATAAAAATCAGAAAAACATTAAAGAAAAGAGAAATAGCATGATCAATATAATATTTATGATCATACCTTTTCAAATTATTACAGCAGGACGAATTTTTTGGTCCATCCAGGCTGTGATGCCCTTGTCCAGTGATGATTTTCAACCATTCCGAATTGCTTTTTGCATCAAGGAATTTTGGTACTGTTTCAATGACTTCAGCAGCAAACAATCCATGTAGGTCTAGATCATTGGAATCTAAACCTATGTTGCTTTAGAAATAATGGAATAACAATGTATCAAAAATTAATAAGCTTGTTTGGAGAATTTCATCGTATATAGTAATCACGATTAGCCAAGAAATATCTTCCAAATTATACATATATTATGATAAAAACTTTATGAAAAAAATCCTTTTGTATTTAAAGAAATACTTTGATTTTCTTGAGATTCCAGACTAATTATTCCGTGGTCAAACCAATTCATTTCCACAAAATGTTATGTAGAATAAAGTATTAGCCTTATTACAGCTATTAAGGTACATAAATACTTATACTGTTGCGACTTTAAACCTTTTTATAGTTTGAGGATTCATTACCATTACATGATTCTGATCAATGATGTTGTCGTTTGAATTATTTCATAAAAATAAAGCGTTTCCTATATTTTCCCCTTAAATAGCCATTAATAATAAAAATTTTGAAAATTACAAATGCTATTTATCATGTTTGGAAACAAAGCTGGCAGAGCCTTAAAATAGTATAACTCATTTTTAGTTTTACTACACCTTGCACTTATAAAACAGAACCTTTCAATATAAAAAGAATGGTAGAATGTTAACAGAAAAAGGATATTAATAATTAACAAAATTGTAATGATCTGAGGATTTATTAGAATTTGGATTTTCTTGTTGTACATCGAATAAGCTATTTTGACTAAGCTTAAGTAACAATTGAAAATTCTGAATATTTAAAGAAGCCGCATATCGATTATTTCGTAAAAGAATTTAAGAGAACAGCCTGAAAGGCAAAACTCGTTTATTCACGAGCTTTGTTATTGATTAGCATACGAGAATGATTCAATTTATTTAATATTGTTCTTGTTGACAAGATTTGGATTATATTTTCATGGTAATTTTAATATCTTCTATCAGTATAGTAATGTTATTTAATTAATAGAAGACAAGAAACGAAACTTTAACAATTTTAATTCCTGGTTAATTTTAAATAGATCGGAACAGATTTCCAGACCCCATTTCTTCCCAAATGACAGTTATATTTATCCATAAGAATAACCGATCGGAAGACTAGACTTAGTTCCATATGATAAGTCTGAAAGGTTACGTCAGCTTATTTATAAAGGCCAATTGACTTTGAAACAAAATTAAAGTTATGACAGGAAATTTCCCTTATGATTACAGAAAAAACTGCAGAATGCTAGGGTGATTTTTTTTTTTTTTTTTTTTTTTTACACGAACGATTTATACTAATTTCCCATCATGTTTTGCTTAAAAGACAAGACTAATATAATAAAATCGAAATAAAATATTCACGATTTCTGTCAACAAAACTATTCTTTATAGATCAACAGATAATTCTCTGGCAAGTTTCAGAAATGAGAAAGATTTCATTAATTTTGGTAAAATCCGTGACAAATTAAAAAGATGCATAACATCCCGATTTGATTAATTTTGATTTTGCGTAACGATGATTATACAATTTTGATTAATTTTTCCCTTTAAGAACACTTGCCCGTTATCTTCAATGTTTTAACATTTTGAATTGATTCATCTACCAATAATATATACGATCTTTAATATTATACAGACAATTACGTTTGCAATGAAGATTAGTCCGATTACGCCATTACAAAAGATAGGCTTGCTTTAAAAAAACATGTCGATTTTTAAAAAATAGTCGTTTCCTTCTTGCTTTTGTTAAGAAAATTATTGCTCCGAGTCTGAGATCACAATAGAGTGACATTAGCAATCAGATAATACAAAACAAACTTTACTTTGAAGTAGATAACATACGAGTTTTTTTTGCGACTATTCAGTAAACGACATTTTCGATTGTACTTTAAAAACTTTTTTACAGATAATCCAAACAGAGGTCAGTTACCATTAGTGGAATTCCCGATCATTATTCAACAGATCAAGTCAACAAATTAACGGAATAGATTCATTGCCCGAGATATACAAAATTATATTTTTAAATATCTAAAGCCTCATGGAGATTTAAATATTTTACAAGCGAAGCTCTAAGATAAATTTAGAGTTACCAACAGTCAGTGAGGAAATTGAAATAAAACATAATTAAGGAATTCGGCCGTAGAATTTCTCCAAATAAGTTATTATGCATCCTGTTAAAAATGAAAGTAAAAAATTGCAGCAAAAATTTAGGTCCTTTTACATTCATGCATAGGTAATCCTGCGTATTTTTTGTTTTATTTTCAATACAATAATTTCTAATTTTTGATGAAAAGAATTGAATTTAATGTGCATTTTTAATAACTCTGCAACACTACAAAAACTTTATTTTTTGTATCACTGTAGAAGTACGCCGTCTTCTATTATATGACAAACGAAGTCTTTTTTGGTTGACAAGAACAAATTTTCATAAAAATGAGCTCTTAAAAAGCTGGCTTGGATTTTTGGTTAAATTTGACAATAAAAGTAGATTTTTTCAGTATATCTTAAAATCAAATAAACGTAATTTGGATGAATGCATCATTTCTGAAAATGTCGATATAGATGAAACGTAGCACGCCCAAAATTTTTGGGCTTCACATTTTATATATGCAGCAACAATAAGATTCGACATGGTTGGGGTGAGAAGTGCAAATTTTCTATGCTAACTCGCCATATTTAGTAACCTAGATCCTTATATTTGTAGTCTGAAAGCCAATCTTTAAAGCATTCTTCCATCAAAAGATTGATAAAATTCTTTCAAAAAGATGGACAGAAAAGTGCCATATTCTAATCGAGTTTGAAATTTTTAAATAGAAAAGAAAGCAGCGCTTACATATAATCTAAGTTATCGTATCGCATTTTATTTCTAAAGTTTAGAATAGGCTTCTTTAATATTTTAGATTTTGAAATTTGATAAAAACATGCAATTTGAGTTATATGCAGTAAATAATTTCCTTACTTTAGTTTTGTAAAGCATCACAGAAAAACGTTGTACATTATACGAAAGAATTTAAGGGTTCTCAGTTTTCGTAAATAATTAAAATGAATTCTCGGAGTTAGATTCCACTGTGTAGCAAGAAGCAACAAAAAAACAAAGCCAATTGATGCATCTTTAAGCCAGTGCGATATAACACATTGCATGGCTCCGAATTTAGCAATATTCATCAAGAATTTTATTCAATGAAGTACTTTAAAGCTTAATTTAAAACAAAGAAAGCATTTTTCCCAATCACGACTTCAACACGTTTAATATGACTCAACGAATGGAGGAAGCAATGGCATCTTTTTGAATTTCATTACAATATTAATCCAATTACGGAAATTGAAGTTACTAGAACTAAAAACAAAAAAATCATTCAAACTAAATTGGTATTGAAAAATGACTAAGACGGGTAAAAATTGTCACGGCATATTATGCTCCGGTATTATAGCAAAAACACATTACAAGTGTTTTAATTTTATTTAACTTCCAATTTAAATTATTGAAAAATCCTTTCTTTGGGAACCCTTGTACCAAAGAATTTCAATGCTTTATACAGCGCATTGTTTTATCAGTTGGGTGAAATCTATATGCATAGAGATATTTAAATAGGAGAAATGCATTAATTACAGAAAGAGAAAAGGCAAAAAGATTTAAAACGACAGAATCTGTACTTTGAGAAATACACGTTTTTCGTAACTTGTTCCTTAAAAAAATATTGTTACGAAATTTTCTGTGATTCGTTTGGATAGTGGAAGTGATATGGTGTGGAGAACACTCACTCAGCAGGCGGCAGTAGAAAATAAAACAACGACGTTTATTTACACGAAGACACACAGGACAGCACAAAGAAGACAACTATATACAGCACAGAAGACGATTATCTTCAGCCGAGACGTGCAGCATACAACAGTATACACAGCAGCTCTACTCCGTCGCTGCTCCGCTGGAAGACGAGTTCTTCACCGTCGCTTCCACTGACGACGACTCCACTGGTCCACGACCACTCTTCTCTGCCCCTTCCGACTACTCAATTCACCACTGGACTCACCGTCAGCTGCAGCTCCTTTTATAGGTCTTAGGAGGCGGGCTAGAAGCCTCTCAACCAATCAGGAACGTTCGAGGCGTAACTCGGTTCCTACTAGACGGATCGGGAAAATTCTCGCTGTTTCGGGTATAATCTATTTTGGCGCCAAAGTCGCCAAATTCGTCGCCAAGTCGGCAAATGGTTGCCAAGCTCTGGGACCTCCTATGGAACCAGCTACGATGGGAAGCTGCATCACAGGTTCGTAACAATATTAAATTACTAATCTACGAGGGGTTTTTTTTTATATAGATTTTTCCAATGATGATTTTCAAAGGAATCGGGACAAAAAATAAATCACGATCGTTGGAATCATATGCTTCGAGTCAGAAATTCATCGCATTGCACCTTATGCAATCGACTAACACAATTACACATCTCAATATATTATAACAATTACAATTAGATCCTTTTAATCGATTGTTCAATAGATTGCTCCTGCAACATAGTATCGAGAACGATGATCTAATGTGTTACGCACCGAAGAAGTTTAATACTCGAGTTTTTAGCACAGCTTCCCCATTTTCGACATCTATGGCGTACTAAATTCTCTGTCTACCGTTGATCAGATCAAAACCAAAATAAATTCTTCATCTGAAACACTAAAGTTCGAGCGTTTTTCGACTTGCAGCAATTATGGCACAGTACGCATTTCGTACCGTCTCATCGGCAAAGCAAACGTGTATTAATGTTACATACAAACGTTTTCATCGAGCATTGACAAGCGTTTCGGATAGAAAAGTCCAACATAATATTTTCAATTTTAAACATTGCTTATCCATATTAAATCTGCAGGTAAGAGAAAATTTAGTTATATTTTATAATCATTGAAAAGATGTAAAGAGAGCATTTCAGCTTATTTTTAGAATGCAAAAACTCGAGAACCTCATACCGACCCAAATCTCCTGGATGCAAGGCCCATCAATACAAAGCTATGTAAAATTATGTGGAGACCTTTGGCAACTCAAAACATTTCTCAAAAGCAATAGAAAAGACAGTTCCATTCTAAAGCACTGCATTAGAAACAAATGAAAATTCTGACCATTTTCAAGAAGAAAAAAACAGCAATGTCAATGTGTAAGTTAAGAGGGGAAACGCACGATTGAAAATACGAATAATTGATCATAGGTAAATACAAAAGGAAGTAGCAAATATTGTTGACATTAAAGGATCTTATTAAAAACAAATTTCCATGTGAAATTTGTATATTATGAAATAATGTATTAAACTATTAATACTTGGGAATTTGTACATGGGAACATCCAAATTTTTACCATTTCAAATGAAAAGTATTGGAAAAAATCTTCAGAGAAAAATACCCGAGCATTAAAATTCATTCCTTATTGAGATTTCCATTATTTGAGGTAATTTTAGTTCCAAGCAGCTTTCATAATAGAAGGTCGATAGTAAATATATCAATTTATTCAAACGGATAAATATGTTGAATTTAATATCCTGAAAGTTTGTTAAACCTTAATTAGAATAAGTTCAAGATTTTAATCATTTCTACCATCAGTCAAGTAAATCTTATTCAATTTCTAAATAATTTATGGAATTGAAATAGTAACTTATATTAGGTATACTTTTATTCCAAATGAGATTTAACCGATTAAAATGAATCGCATACTCACCTAGTAGTTTGTTTTTCGGAAGTTACATTCAAGTCCGCAAATATACCAAGAAAAGAAATGTGTCAAGGGAGAAAAAAAAAAAAAAAAAAAAAAAAAAACTTTTTAAATTATCAATTTAGGTTCTGCACCTTCCACATTAAAAAGAAACAAATTTACACGCAAAACTCGTATGTTATAGGAATATAACAAAACACCACACCCTTACAACACCCAATAGACATTTAAGATTTAATAATAGCAATTAATTCTAAATATTATTTCAACTAATGCACTTTCCAAGTAAATATCGTAATTTATTTACATATCAAAATAATAAGTGAAAAAGCATTTGTTATGTTATACAAAAAGATTAATCCGAGAAAATCAAGTACCGTCTATAATAAAAAGGAAACATTTTCAAATATATTCTTACCTGATGAAAGATGATGCGCCTGAAATTAATAATCCCCATAACATAATTTCTATTAAACTTTGTGAAAAACATTCTACTCATACAAATGGCATTCCAGTCGTTAGAAATACGCGACGTCTTCATACACATTTTTACAACACTCACACAATTGATGAGTACATGACCGATTTTGATTTAAATAGTAGGTGTGCATTACCAGTTTCAGTTAACATATGTGAACTATTAGATAAGAAATATACAGCCGATTAAGTGGAGTTACTGAAATGGCTTGCCTGAGATTCTTAATTAATTACGATTCGAAATGAAAATTTCAAATTGTAATAATTCTGTCGTTGTGTCTCCAGTGGATCAACTGCTGCTGTTGTGAAACTTTATCATCGTCATTTTTATTTTATTTTTCTTCTCTTCCCCAGACTGCTAAGATTTGTAGTGCTTCTTCTCAACGCAACAATTCCTGTCGGGATTCGAGAAAAATGCAGATAAAGCTGCCAACATAAATCTCAAAGGAATACTGAATTGAACTTAACTGAACCAATCTGTTGTGGTTTAGTGTTATTTTTTCATTTTTGTGTCTCTACCTGAGTGAATTGGAACTTTTTTTGTTGTGACAAAGCATAGTTTTTTGGAAACAAAAGAGTACGATGAGGGGCCCATTAAAACCTCAAGGAAAATCGATACTTTTATCAGAGATATTTAATAAGATATTAAGAATTTAAAACCAGTTTTTTTGTTATTAATTATTTAAAGCTAACTTCTTATGATTAAGAAAGTAATGCTTTGCGACGCTTCCTGAAATCATAATTATGTTAAAGGGATTTAAACTAAAGTTTTAGAAGTTTTCTGTAAGCATTATAGTAAGCGTTACGTTTTGCTTCACTTAATTCACATAAACTAAAGAAGATTTTGTAAATAATTACAAGCTGATAAAACATTAAATACTATAAAGCATAGCATTTCAGATACATTTTTTAGTTACTTAGAAAGGTTTTTAATGACTTTCAATAAAAAATTGATAAAATAACATAAAGGGAAAAAATATCACCAGATGGTATGAAGAGGAAAAAAATGCTGTTAAATATTTGCCGAAACAGTGAAAATGATAAGTGGTTGTTTCAAATCAAGTATATTATATTTTTGCAAATTAAACTCAATTTCTTTTTAAATATTTCGGAAATATGTTATTCTGCCGTCGGAATTGAGCGTTGTAATGTCAACTAACTTTTAAATGCCTGGAAAGTAATAAATTGTTGTTAACAGAGAAGAGTTCAGTACTAAAGGAGAATTAGAGTATTTGAATCGCCGCTTAGATTGGACTTCCTTTTATTACTTTCAATGATCAAAACTATCCAGGCATTTTAAAATGTATACCTTTTTATCGGATCTTTCATGCCCTTAAACTTAGGCCTTGTAAAGAATATGCTTTTCACATTTTACAGAGAATATTCAATCAGAAGGGTTAGAGGTATTGTAGTCTTGCCCGTGATCTGGGCATTCTGGGTTCTAGTCCCTGTTTGGGCATGGTTGTTTTTCCGTTGTCCTATCTGTGAGGTGTGTGAATGTGCCCTTCTGTAAAAAGGGGTTATGCAAGCGAATGAGTGATGCGTTAGTAGCAAAGTCGTACTCTTGGTCCGAGTTGGCGCTACTAAAAAACAAAAGAGACACTCCCCTACCGGCTTAAAATCGCTGTCTTCGTAACAGCGGGCTTGTCCGTGGCAAGTGCCATAAGAAACAACAACAACCGAGGTATTGTTAAAGAAAATTATGCTAACTCCATTTCGCAGAAAATTAATAGTAATTTGCAATTTTCATCATTTTTTTTCTTTGCATACATTTACATACATTTTCGTGAAAGCAACAATTCGTGAAAGTAACAACAAAGTTTATTCGAGAATATATAAAAGTTTCCTTAAACCAATGCCAAACTGTGATGCTGTTTTTTTTAAATTATTATTCCAATCGAATTTTAAAAAACTGAATACATGACAATTAAAGAAACTTAATACATATCGATGCACTATATTAAAATTCAGAGTAGATACTAATTCATTGTGAATTTCCATATGAGTATTTGTAATAAACAATTTTTGACTAAGATCTTGGGAAACATATCTAAAATTATCCTGTAATTTTTAATGTATTTCACCTACAGTTACTAATACATGTCTCTATACCTAGAGGGCAGCACAAACCAATTTTATAATATACTTGTTGATGCGATGTTAGTTAAAGTGACAATAAAGGTGGGTTCACACGAGGCCAACGGTTGCGCGCAATTGTTGTCTCTGTATTGTCCTCGTGTGAACAGTTGAGGCAATGGCAAATGATTGTCTCGATGGGACAACCATTAACCATTGTCCCATTGCTGTCACGTGATTTTCCTGAAATAGGCATAACCTTCTATTGCGCGCAATAGTTAGCCTCGTGTGAACCCACCTTAAGATCTGAGTTGCTGTTTCAGGTCAGGTTCGCACAAAGTATTTGCTTGCGATTGGTTAATAAGGTTCTTTGATCTTCAGCGTAAATAATTTATTAGATTTCAGCGTTTTACCTGCTAAATATATTCGCTTTAATTTGTAAATAGTTTCATTTTTTTTTAATCTTAAATAAAATCTGTTTAATTCTTCAACATACCTGTTGAATTGAAAATCTCATAGATATAATCCCCGACCGAAGAAAATAAACTTACATATGTATTATGATTTTTTTTTCATAATTTAAAATCCGGATATATAAAGCAAATGATACAAAATTTTCAGTCGAATACTCTTAAAATTCAGGAAACTTTCTGTTCGCTGCTTTTGTTTTGTTTTGTTTCTCCCTTCCCCCCATTTGTTTCACCGATTGGTAAATGCTATCAAACGTATAAATGAGAGGGTCTGAGCAACAGATAAATAAATAAATATATTCAGAAGATATAAAAAGCATAAACAATTTTATTGTTTCAATAAATGATTGTAATAAATAAGCTCAAACATCAATGCTAGACATTTGATATTGTAAAAGAGTGGTAATTTTACTTTCTTTATAAAATAAAGCATTTCACAGTTTTTTAAACACCAAATTAGATTTGGTTTCCCAAATTTTCTCCCGAAGTTCTTTATCATACGGGAGGTCGCCGTCTTCTCATTCCAGATTCTGGATAACTACCATTTTTTGGAACACACCTAAAATTTAAGAAAAAAATATGCATTAAAAGTTATATTTTCGTGTTACGAATCATATCGTTAAGTAAATTACTAAATGATAGCCATTATTTTAACTTTAGGCGCTTTTACTAAATTCATACTGCCAAGATTCGAATACTGTAATCGAAAAAGAACGTGGCATCATTTCTCAATAGAAGACAACTATTAATTAGATTACCTTTAGATAAAATAACGAGTATCTATATATTAATTCAAATGTCAACTAATTTATATAAATATGTTGAAACTTATTATTGATTTTCAGGCTCATTCTATAAATATATGTAAAAACAGTTGATATCTTGTTATTTTCTTACATTTTTAGCAAAGTTTAACTGTTCCTTGATTCTTGGTCATCATTACCTTTCAAGGCGCTAGTGGAATAATTTTACAACAAATGAGCTTATATTTCTGTCTTTTAAATAATATTCTGAGATCAAATCTCAGCTATATGCAGAAAGACCACATCAGTCACTTTATTTATTGGAATATGCAGAGAGTGTGATTGGCAGCGCTGAATGATAGCTGCCTACTTTGTCGGTCACCTCTGATAATGTGACGGACAAAGGTTATGAACATCTGGTTATGATGGGCATAATTACCAGATGTCGGTCATCATTGGCAAATGTGTTAAGAAGTAAGCGCTGAGTTCTTTAACAATAAGTTTTATTTTTCATGATGTTACAGTAGGAGTTTAGTTTTTATTTATTATCAAGTTTTCCTGATAAAAGCCAAGTAGGAGATGCAGGAAGAGGAAGCCAGAAAGCAAAAAAGAGAGGTTGTGTGGAAATATTTTGAACTTATATAGTTTAAGAAAAGAATCTGTTTATACCGTGTTTTGGTTTATCCTGTATCGGAATAATTTTTGTAAAATGTAAGCCCGTTCAAATCAAGAGTTAAAGTAAAACTGCAGTTCAAACGATAGTTAGTTCTTTGCATTCGGAAAAGTAATTCGATGCATACTAATACAGTTAAGACAAGGACTTGTTCATTGCTCCGAAATATATATATATATATATATATAATTGTTTTAATTTATATTTATTTTCCCGAATTATTCTCCACATCTTCTTGCCATTTTGTAGGTATTTATAACAATTAAAAAACAATAAAACTTCAAAATGATGCACCGTCTCGAATGGTGTGTGAGAATTACCATCCGAGAGCAAAGGGTTAATTTATTCAAATATATTTAAAATACAGATGATAATTTTTTTTTGTTCTTGCTGGTTGATACAATATTTTGATTTTTGATTAAAAACATCAAAGCTATTCAATAATGTTCTTTAGCTTTTGAAGTATTTTATTTTTATAATATTTATTATCTTAATATTATTTATTTTGCAATAACTGTTGAATTATGCGATAACAATACATCCTTATCTATGGTTGCTTCAATAAACAATATTTCATTGCTTTTGTTAAGGGATTAAAAAAGAACGTAAAAATATTGACTTAGATAAGGAATCTACTTTCGCTTTCCAGCTTGTTGAGAGCGAACTTTTAAAATTACTAAAATTAAATTTTGGGCCTTGGTTTTTTTTTTAAAAAATTATTCCATAAAGCAAGAAATGACTCGTTCTAATGAACAAACTATTTAAAATTATGATTCTTGATTTGAGTTCTAAAACTTTATCTTCTTCAATAGTTTCTGAGCATGCTGAAAACTAAATTTTAAACATAAATGGCAACATACTTTCATGCTTAGATGTTTTAAGCTGATATTTCCGACATAGACCTTTGGTGAAATTCAGATAATATTTCAAATCTACTTGCAGATAAAAAAAATTTCAGATAAATTTGCAAGTAAAAAAAAATGTCAAAAGCGTAAAATTTATTTATGATTTAATTAACAAGACATTAAATTCAATTCGAAGAAATTTAAAATTGTTTTAATCGTGTCTAATCTACTTTCTCTGAATATTTAATATTGCTGTAGTCAGTTGACAAGTCGTTTTTTTTTTAATAATATTTCTATTTTGATAAAATTCTGATTGGGTTGAAAATACAACAAACATTAAATTGCTTTTTTTAATCAAAAATTTGCAATGATGTATTTGTAGCAATTCTTGCGAGATATTTATCTGTTGAAGGATTCATTATGCAGCCATAAAACATCTAGAATTGTTAACATTTGTTGATAATATTATTTTCAGAGTTTTCTGAAAATATTTCACTAAGAAGATATTTTTTATTCATAATGAAACATTTTAGATTAAAACGAATACACAATTTTATTTATATATTTTATTTTATTAAATAATTATCATATTTTGCTTAAATCTTTACTTGTTATCTGGATGGGTTTGGAATAAAACTTCATTGCTTTGAAATTATATAATTTTAAGGATTATTAAAAATGAGGAGAAACTAGAAATTATTTTGATTTTATTTATTGACAATATTTACACTCTTATATATAAACTGTAAAAAAGAGAAAGTATTGTGATCGCTAAAAATGGATTTTTTGCTCTATTAATAAAGTAAATATTTTATATAAATAAAGCGTAAATTTGAAAAAATGTCATTAAAATGTTAGTGAAATTGTTGAAATTCCACATAAATTGGTAAAAATTTAAGATCGATAGCTGCGTTATTTTTTTAAAAAATCCAACATTCAACTTCAAGTTCAAATAAAAAATTTCTTGGGAGAATATAATTTGAAGTTCTTTGTCTGAAACATCTAAATTAGAAGTCAAAAAGACAACAATGAAAACTTTAACTGAATTGTGATGATTTTGGAAACTTTTGGAGGGATTGATTATTGCCTCCGTTTGATTGCATTAAGAATATTCTCATTCAATAATTAATAACATGCATAATTTATAAATATTTTTTTTCAAAAAATTACTATTATAAAATGGAATCATTTATTCGAACGTAAATTCATTTTAATATTCTAAGAAGTAACTAGAAAATAAAATAAAAGTATATCTAAATCTTTATTCCAAAGACTCATCATAGCATGATAATGTTTCAAACTTTATTAAACATCTTCATTTTTAAAAAAAAAAGTTTTAATTATTCAAAGGAGATAAAAAGAATACAGAAAAAAGTATATTTAATATCACCGCAACATTCATGAGTATAAATCAAAACAATGAAAGTTATTGTTTTGAAACGTACTTAAAATATTTTTAGAGATCTATTAAAATTAAAAGCAAAACTGTGCGTAAATAAAATCTGTATCACAAAAAATGCTTTTTTTTTTATTTTAAATTTTTGTAAAAATGGTTTTGTGCAAAATTTTGCTCTGAAGTTATGGAAGTAAAATGTTGAATTAATTTTTAATTAAAAATCTAACTAAATCTTTCTTAGTGAGCACTTCCAATCCAAGAAGTAACTACATGCCAAATTTAGTTGTTCCAAGATTAACAATCTGCTGTGGACAGTTTTCAATGATTTTTTAACATGTATGCCACATCAAGAAATTTCCAGATAAATCTTTTACTAACCAATGGTGGTTAGTTCAGAAAAGAGCAATGCTGCAAACAATATTTTACAAGAAAAAGGGTTAAACTACAGCTTTAAAAAAATAGCTTTGCTTCTAAATAACCCAATTTCTAATTACATTAATATTCTGAATTGTATTTCAAAACATTACAGACATATCCTTTTCATGACGTATTTTTTCATAATAAAATACTAATAAGAGAAAATGAATAGAGATTAAAGCAGATAAATTTACATCGAGACAATGTAAAATAAGAACCAAATGAGAGCTAATTGGGAGAAAGTGAAAACAAGTATAGTTGGCCTTGCATTACTTCTGGGCTGAGACCAAAACAGCTTAATCACTCAATGGGAGAAATCTTTTGGTTTTTGCCTTCCATTATTGCGTAGAGAGCGAACTTTGCTATTCTCAATGGTTGGTCTCTGAACTCCAACTTACTTAATTTATACTTATTCATTAACTTCTCACCTTTTCTTTCTTTATTAATATTATTACTTTCATCTAAGTTGTTCATCAATTGCCTTCCATTATTGCATAGAGAGCGAACTTTGCTATTCTCAGTGGTTGGTCTCTGAACTCCAACTTACTTAATTTATACTTATTAATTAACTTCTGGCATTTTCTTTCTTTATTAATATTGTTACTTTCATCTACGTTGTTCATCGATTGCAAAATATACAATAATAAGCAAACATAATTAAAGATGAAAAAATAAGCTTTTCAAGTAGTTTCAATGTATGCCATAGCCCTAATGAACTAGCCGCCACTAATGCTATTCGACAAACATGATATAAAAAATTCAAATTAATGAGAAGAGGATTTTATCCATCAGTTGAAAAAATTATTAAGAATGAGATTAACTTACCGACACAGTTCCTTATGAAAATAGTATCCTGTCGAGCATATTTGGGAAATGTCCGGCGGGCATACACACTGACAGTTTGCTGGATCCCAGTGGTTTCTCAGATGATAACATTTCTCGATCTCGTCTGTGTTTTTGCACTCGCATCTGCACTTTGCCGGATTGTATACCTTGAATGATACAAACTAATTATTTGAATGAACAATTAAAGTTGAATAATATACAGTTTAAATTTGTCATTCAGGCACCAATTAATTTTACTGTAAATTTATGGATATTGTGCCTCTGTTTCACATTCTAGGTAATAATCATGTAGTACCTATTAAAAGGTTAATTTTTTTTTTTTTTTTTTTTTTTTGAAGAAAACGCGAAGGCAAACATTTTTCTAATGTGTTGTTTTTTATTTGTCAAATTGGGTTACTTCTAAAAAAAAGCAAATCGATTGTAAATGAAATGAGTCCTCGATGATGGGCTGAGATGGACAATCATCGGTAGATTTGAAACTGAATATCAATCGATTCATTAGTAATGTAATTATGGTAGTATCCTGAACTCTCCAAACTAACGATTTCTCCAGGAATCATTTTCATATTAAAAAAAGCATTGCTAGGAATAACCCGAAACCTCGATGTTTGGTAGAAGACCGGTTATTGGCATTAAATGCAAGATGCCATAGCTGAATCTGAATCATGAAGTATTCATTGCATGCAGCCGCTTGCAGTGGAATCAAACGACTGACGATAAATGTACTCTTCAATTTATTTATTTACCCATCACATTGATCCTTTTTCTCCCTTTACCCTTTTACAAATTTGCCCTTTCGAGTTTGCCTTTATTCCTCCACATAAAAGACGGCGATTATTTTATAAGAAGAGTAATCCCTGTAGCTGGCAGTATGAAAAAAAGTCAAACACTATCGAATGTGCATGAGGTCTCATATCACTATGGGTATAAGGGTTCTTTGTAACTGGCAGTATGTTAAATGGTCAATTGCATGTGCATGAGGTCTCATATCACTATGGGTATGAGTATTCATTGTAGCTGGCAGTATGTTAAATGGTCAAACACTATCGAATGTGCATGAGGTCTCATATCACTACGGTTATAATGGTTCTTTGTAACTGGCAGTATGTTAAATGGTCAAAGACCTATTGCATGTGCATGAGGTCTCATTTCACTATGGGAATAAAGATTCTTTGTAGCTGAGCGTAAGTTAAATGGTCAAACTCTATTACTTGTGCATGAGGTCTCATATCACTATGGGAATGAGTATTCTTTGTATTTGATAGTATGTTAAATGGTCAAACACTATTACATACGCATGAGGTTTCATATCACTATGGGAATGAGGATTCTTTGTAGGTGGAAATACGTTAAATGGTCAAACACTATTGCATGTGCATGAAGTCTCATATCGCTATAGGAATGATACTCTTGTATTTCATATGCGGCTTTTTAGAGAGTTACTTGAAATGATTTTCTTTTTTATAGACAATTATGTGAAGTCATAAAGAATAAAATTTCTATTGATATTTTGCGGAAAAAGCATAATCACCGAATGTTATGAAAAGAGAGTTTTCCGGGCCTAAATCCCATGCTTCTTATTTAGATCTCCCTATTATTTTCTCTTATTAATCATGCCTATTCAATTATTTCTTCGACACTGACTTTTGCAATAATATTTTTAAAACACTAATGAAATCATCTATTATTCAGGCTTTTTTTTTCTTTTGTAAACTGGTCCAAAAACATTCTTGAAAAAAGTTTTGACCACCCTACCCCCCTATCTTTTTTTTTCTCTGACTGAAATCAACTGTACATAAAATTTTGAGCACAACAGGTCAACGAAAGAAGGTCCACTCAAGTCTCTTCATTGTAATATGAAGCTAAATAAATGCAATAAATAAGTGTGAGAGAAATTCAAGAAATCCTTGATTTCGTAATTTTTAAAATTAATTTTTGTAAAGCTTGTATGAAATATTTATTATTTCACTATTTTGCATATTAATAAGATTTGTAATATCATTCACAATCTGTGTTTGAATTTAAGAAGCTAAAACATGCGACGTTTATTGTTTTTTTTAAAAAATAAATTGTTTTTGAAAACCGAATGGTAAATAAACATTAAATCCTTAAATAAAAATGAAAGTGAAACAGGATTCCTGAATTCTTTCTAAATTATCTAAATACCTAGGAATGCAGTCTTTACTATCTATTCCTATCATCTTAATAGCGAAACGGATTTCAAGATTAATCAGTAACTGATTGTAAAAAAAAATAACCTACTGTTCATTTGCGATATCAGTAAGTCTAACGATGCCTCAAAATACGATATTTCTTCTAAGTGTTTAGACATTGATTACAGACAACAATGCATGTAATGATATGTGAGTATTTTCTGTTAATATTTACATTAAAGTTAAATTATTAAATAAAATTCCCTCCTTTAAATATTTTATAAATAAAATTGTAACTTTGATACATATGGAAATTTTAATTAAAAATATAGTTTTGTGTTATCAATTTTTAATGATTTATAAAACTAAACTGAAAATTAATGAAATGTAAAACTGGAATTGCCTCAATTAAAGTTTTTGGAAAATTACCTAAGTTTTGATCAGAACCAATCATTTTTAGTTATCGATTTACTTTAAACTATTATATTAATTATTACGTGATGGTTTAAAAAAAATTTAATATCCAGTTTAATTTTTAAGTTTGGATATTTTTCAGTTAATTGGAATAGTTGAATTAATGTTAATTTTTAACCACATATACTAATTGAATTAAAGATTTATTTAAAAATTCTATTTGATAAAAATGACAAAGAATTTCTTTTGGAAGAAATATCTCAAAATTCAATATAGACTAATAATTGCTTACTCACATTTAGGAGTAAAGGCAAGTATTTTGATTTTTCAAGCATAGAATTTTACTTTCTGATCCACTCATGTCAAAGTATTTAATGCTTGGTTTTCTGATTTCAAACCATTTAATGAAGAAAGTATATTTTTAAAGTTTCTTTAAGTTTAAAAACATATTTTCTCCATTAAGTTTTAAATTAATGAAATTTCGTTAATTTTTCATTAATTCTTCAATAAGTTTTAAATTTGGTTTAAAAATTCAACTACAATGGATTAAATACTCTCAAATAAATCTTTCAAGAAGTAAGCCATAATGTTTGAAAGAGTTTAGAAAAATACTCATTAGATAAATTTTTGTATATTTTTTTTAGTATCTTATAATTTTTAATTTTTTTCAAGAGTTTAAAATCACAATTTCATACAAACATAATACATTTTTTCCTCTACAATTCCAAATTTATAATTAAATCGTAAAAAAGGGAAAAAATTAGAACCATTAAGTATACAATAATTTTTGAGTTAAATAAATCTTTTCAAACTTTCGCAACCTTTATATTTCTTACAATGTGTTGCTGAAAATAACGAAAAAAAAATTTACGAAAAAAAGGTTTTAAAAAGCACGCTTTAATTTGTATATTTAAAAAAAAGTTTAAAAAATGCGCTAGAAATGGAAGGGAAAACAAAATTTTCAAATGCTGTAGATAATCAAAATTAGATGTTGTAGATAGTAATATTGTATGAAACGAAATCATAATAAATTGCACAGAGTGAAAATCTGTGAAAATAATTTTTTTAAAAATTGAAAAATGTATCATAACAATGAATAAAATTTCATTTAACCATATATGTATACAATTTTGCTTTTGATTTCAAAATTTTTGATAAAATTATTTTCGACCTTGAAGTAATTTTAAAATTAAAAGAATTCGATTTTTTTTTCTTTTTTTAATTTCAATTTTTGTTTTTGATATATTTTATAATTCATTAGTATAAATAATATAATAACCAATTTTGCTTAAATTCATTATCAGATGCCACTTCTCATATGGAATCTAAATATAATTCAAATTAATAAACTGATTGTATATTTAGTTTTTTTTTTTTAAAAAAAATAATGAAATCAAAAAACTATAGCACTGTCCAAAATTTCTTAATTTTTGAGCTCCTAGCATGAGTGAAACGATTTTTGAATAAGCTACGTTTCATAAAAACACGAACGTTTTTACTTTATCGTATACGTATTCAAAGAGGAAGTATTAAAATTGTAAAAATAAAATTCAACTTCGTGATTTTGACGAATCTTTTCATTTCAGACCTCTTTGAGTCCGAAAAATACATTGTTAGAATTAAATCTTTCTGTCCATCTTTCTGTGAACACTGTAACACAACAACTTTTCAAACTAAACGAAAGAAACTTAGTATACGATCTTTACACCAGATTTAAAAATTTCTACCAAATTTTAAATGAATTCTCATGAGCATGATAACTACAAAAAAAAAGAGCAAGATAGTTGAAATTGTCTACACAGAGTTGCTATCTGAAGTGCAGATATGTACCAAATTCAGCATCAAATTCGTCAAAAGTTTTTCATTTGACTAATAACAACCTTTGTCAATATCAGTCTGTACCTTCACAATTATTTAAATCTGGTCATTTTAAAACACGACTTAAATAAACGAAATTCAGTATTTGATGTTATGGCTGTAGTTCCGCGTCAAATCTTAGTTTCAATCCGCAAGTCAAAAGGCTTCAAAAATACACAAATCCCTTTGTGTTACGTCTATGTTAATCACACTGCAGGCATTAATCGCCAAAAAAATCTCCTAAGATCACATGCTATTATATTCGTGCATAACTGTTGTTCGTTAATGACATATTCTTAATAATTCGCAAGAATATTTATTAGAAAATATGTCTGAAAATTTCGGGGAGGCCATTCCTACAAGTTTTGCAAGGGTTAACTATCGGCATAATTTTACCAAAACACTAAGAAATGTATTATTATAGCACCCTGGGTCCTAATGATTTCATCTTCTGAACAGGACAGTTCAAAATTCCAATTCCATAGAGCGACGGTTCTCGAATTTTTAAGCATTGTAACACACTTTTTAGAATACGAATTTGTAGCACACCACATCATCCTGGAGCCATTTTTATTATTATTATTATTTTGTGATGAGCAGCACACAATCTCTTCAAAAGAGATTCTCAAAACCAAATAGAACTTTTATTTTGAAAAAAAAACCTTTATTGTTAAATATAATAAATGTTTACAAAATGACAACGAACTTTTTCTAAATTAATGTATAAGCAAGATGAGTTGCACATCCACGGCGAAAATGATTTTTGAATAAGTGGGCGGAGTTTGTGCAGATACGAGTCGCTTGTTTGCGTGTTGCTCTTTTTTTGTCATTCTGCTACCATGTGGTTTGGTGAAGATTTTAAACCAATATAATATTATTGCAAATTATGTAAAGATACATATACATATTCAAGATCTTATCGCGACTCTCGAAATATTGACTCGCGACTCATCAGCTACCCACTACCGTCAGTGTAGCTACCCACAATTCAAGATTAAGACTTTTGTATTGGCCAATTCTAAAAACTGTTTCACAAAACTCTCAATAACCAATTATATGACCTATAGTAGCTGTAAATCGATCGGAAATCTGAAAATATTTTCCTGCAAGTACAGTGTGGTATGGAAGTTTCATAAGAGGAGTGATGTCTTTTTCATAATCACTTTGCAGCTTTAAAAGGGGATGTTTATTTTATCAAAGTAACACACTTTTGTCTGAAATATAGATAATTTTCAGTTTAAAGGGATATATAATCAACTAAATTATTAATCGACTATTATTCAGGCTTTTATTAAATTGTTAGGATTAGGAGGGACTAATCTTCTCAAAGAAATTTTTATGTCCAATAAAAAGACAATATAGTCTTTCCAATCAATGCTTGTAGAAGTAAATAGGCAGTATCTTATGAGCAACACATGTTTCTGTAAGATAATGAGGTAACTTGCAACTGAAAGTATTCAATTCTTCCATTGAATTTCTCAGATTCTAATATAATGGAAGCGCTTTATGCATCGTGATATAAGGACGAAAACTGAGTATACAAATAAATATAAATTGATGAATATAAATGAAAAAAACATGTGGATAGTATGTGACTTTTTGACTGTTTAGCCAAAAATGTTCTCACATACCAATTTCTCTTTGATAGATTTCTTTTGAAATTTTTGTGAAATCTATAATTTTAGTATTAAAATGACATTTGAAATTTCACTCGTCTTAAGCATGCCATTTCTAATTTATCAGGTTCAAAGACAGATACGCTGATAGTTATTATTTTAAATAACGTTTTCTGAACTCAGAAATGTTTAAAATACGAATATTTATCATAATCTCGATGACGAATTTAAAAAAAAAAAATGTTTTTTATCTCTATTTCCTGATATACAAGAAAGTGAAACAAGAAATATTCTGGTTTAATTTAAAAATTTCCTGTCCAGAATACTTAAAGAAGACGATTTTTAATCATATAAGAATTAACAAAAACTATGAATACTCATTAATTTCATAATAATCCTTATTAAAAATCTAAAGCATCCATCCTATATAAAGTTGTTATAATAAAGATTGCTTCAACAAAATATATGTTTTCTAGTTTTCACACTGCTTGCCAGTGGATTGGCTTCTTTGGCTACAGCTGGAGATGCGTGTGCCATGTCACACATTGATTTTTGCACATGCATCGAATACGACGTTCAAATCAAAAATAATACCGGAGATCCTGGCACTGCAAATGCTTTGCAAGCTATAGCCGCTACGACGAGCCCTAGAATTCGAGACCCTTACAAGCAGACCATAGTAAAGTGCTTCATGCTCAAAGAGAGTGATACCTCTTCTCTGGAAAAACTTGCCTCGAGTCTTCACAGAAAATGGGTGGATAAATTGTACATAGAAAGTGTTCCGATGGAGAAAGAAATGATTGTAGCTAGATTCCCTAGTCTATGGTTGAAAGACGCAAGAGTGAAACAGTTTGAAGTAAGTTTTTAGTAAATCTGTGATTACTAGATGAGCTTCATAAAAGTTTGTGATTTTTGTGATATGGTCTTTTTTTCTAATTGAAAAATACCAGTTTTTACATTCTTATTTGTTCAGCATATTATGTCATTCGTAACATTAAAATATAGCTCACAAAACATTTTTAATACTTAAATTTGGCTAAGAAAAATCATAGAAAACTCTCTACTGACAAGTCGTTGAAGCTCGAGCTAACAAATTTGGAATATAGTTTCTTGGATACTTGACACTAAATAGAAAAAGATTTTTCAGAATTTTAATTAGGAATTTCAATTAACTATCAATCAATGAACATTTAATGGTTTTTTAAACAAAACAACTTCGGAGCAAATTATTTTTTACAAGTCGCTTTTACATGACTTCAAATTTTTAAATACTAGCTTTCAATGAGACTAATTTTATTTCTGTGCATTTTTTATGAAATTATTAAATGCATATAAAATAGTGATAAAATTTTTAAGATCAAATTTATCAAAATTTATAACAATGTTTTTTATTGTTTTAATGAAAGACAAACCATGTTTTCTTTTTATCTAATCTTTCACTCGAGTGCTTTTTGTTAGTGTTAATGTTATGATAAAAAATAGTTTCGTTGGTTATTTATTCCAAAATGTAATTTTCACTTTCGCTTTTATTAACCAGTTAACTTTTCGACCACTTTGGAAAATGCGTACTTAAATTGTCATAAACATATATATATATATTATATAAATATTATTTAAGTATAATAAATAATTAATTCTAAATATAATAATCAAACAATTATTATATAAATATAATAATTGTTAAATTATTATATAAATATAATAATTGTTAAATTATTATATAAATATAATAATTGTTAAATTATTATATAAATATAATAATTGTTAAATTATTATGTAAATATAATAATTGTTAAATTATTATATAAATATAATAATTGTTAAATTATTATATAAATATAATAATTGTCATTGACTGAACTCGTCATAACGCAAAATGTTGTACTTTCTCCATGGCAAGTATACTCGTCAAAACCAGTTAACTGGTTAACATGATAATAGCTTTAGATTGGCAACCTTTCTGCAGCTTGTGTCGAATAAAAATCGTTAATCAAGAATACAATTGCTGATGCAATCAAGCCAGAAGGAGACATGGAATATGAATCAAATCTAATGCAAATATCTAATCCGAATCATAATAGGTAGTATTATGATTTGGAATAGAGGCTACATCTCTTTATTTTTCAAAAATGTTTTGTAAAAACATTTAAATTTAACAATGTACATTTGCAATAATTGGTTTGTACAAACTGTATAAACGTACAATTGCTTTCTCATTGCATAAATTCTCCCCAATGAAAGGCGAGCTCTATATTGCCTATGGAAAGCTTAGTTTTTAATTTGAAGAATTTGCATTTGACAGCTATATTATCATGTTTCCTACAATTTTTAGGTGGCACATTCAACATTAGCTGGAGACTTTATCTGGAAAGGAAATCCTTTCGCTGGACAAGAACACACTCTCATATGGTTCGCAGCAATCGACTGTTCTCTGACAGGATCACTGACCTACGATACTTTGGGAACCGTGAACACTCGAGGTTTGGACGATCTGCCTCGACTGGAGGGTCTCGACTTGTCTCAAAACAACTTGATATCCATTCAGAGAGCTGCTTTTGGGCATACACATCCCAGACTGAAGACCATTGTTTTATCCAAGAACATCATTGAGCAAGTCACCCCGGGAGCTTTTTCCAATTTAAGACAGCTGCAACACGTTGATCTGTCACATAATATGATTAGCAACATCTCGAGAGAGATCTTCAGCAAAGAATCAAACACTTTGAGGCGCATTAATTTGAGGTAATTTAACAGAGTCTGAAAGGTCTAGTTAAAGAGGGAATCAATCTATGGTTTTTCTGTTTTCTCACATAGCCGTCCGATTTAGCATGTTGACTGTGACATTCAGATTTTCTGTCTAATTATATGTCCCGTTCTTTTCTATCCCGTAACTGTAGTACAGTAGAGTTAATATAATTAGATAAATGATTCGTACAATTAGATAATAGGTGTGACTCACAGGTGAAATACGCGAAAATCATACGTTAAGCAAGTATGAAGCTCATTTGGATTTTCTTCCGAGTCAAACCATTTTCGTCTCTTCTACAGAACATATAGACTTCTATTTCCCGTTTACTACCAACTCTTTATATGATTAGTTACAAATATCCAGACTTCAGTACATAAGGGAAATAATTTTACACATAGGAAATTCTTTCCAAACGTGGGTATTGCCCATAAGTCAAAATCAGTTGCTGTAAAGTTTTTTTTTGCGGGGTGCGGGAGGCTGTTCGGAGCATTTCAATATAAGAATTTTTTTAATTATGTATTTATAATATGTAACAATATATCAGAATTTAATTTTAATCCTAATTAAATTCCTAATTTTTATCTTAATTTAGCCCAAGTTAACTTCAGTCTAAAATTTTCTCATAATCCCTGATCCAATTCCCAATTTTTATTTAATTATTTCTAACACGCGTTGAACAAAGTTGCTAACTCCATGGTACCCACGCCAGGAACGAAAGGTTAAAAATCCTTAACACCTGCACATCTTTATATACCTAAGATTTCCTTGCCGAAGCTGACACGTGGCAAAGAAATCCCTATGAGAATCCCATAGTAAAATCCCGGAAGGGACAAATTTCTCTCTCTTTTGCGCTTGTCTCACGATGTAGACTAATAGAGTTGTAATATTTTTTTTTGAGTCCTTCAAATTTCTTTTAATGAGAAAAAATTTCTTGTAAGAAATTCATAATTCTAAGAAACTTATAATAAATAAATCAGGACGTGTCGAAAAATTTGGGGATTATTCTTGTAACACGCCAACAACAACCTAAAGCTGTACACACATACACTAGCTAATATGTCAAGAATAACAACATTCGTATATCAATACATTGAGAAGCATCATGTGTGCATGGGTGGTTGTGGAGTGTGCATTAACCATACATACGATTCCAAAATAAACAAAAATTGAGCTGAAATTTTGTGCGAAAGTCAGCAAAGATACAAAATGCACATAATGTAGCAAGCTTACGACGAACTACCATGGCCATCATACTGGTATGATGCCATGCCCTTGCAAGGTGTTTAGAATGTCCTGAAAGCAGAAGGAATAAATAAATAAATGAAATCCATTGTGAAGATCCAATTAGAATCGCAGAAAGTGATTGACAAGCTTTAATAAATAAACTTCTAAAACCCACTCTCGAAGCGGCAAGAATTTCGGTAATGCTACATTTATACTACTGTAAATGTGGCATTCCAAAAGCAGTAAGGAATGTACGTATTACTTTGGAAATGCTTACTTACAATAGTATATCCCCATTTACAATAGTATGTGCTAGAGTTTTGAAATGCTGCATTTTTGGAATGCAGTGTATTCATATAGGTAATCAAATTAGTCTCTTGGAAGAGAGCTATTCTGAAAATTATGTGATATCTAATCTTATTAAAACAGAAAGAAAATTATATCGTTTATAGTTTTTTTTTTTTTAAAATGTCACAGTTTTTTTTTTTTTTTTTGAAATGTTTTTAATTATTTATTATTTTTATTTATTTTTTAATTATTCTCTTTTTTTTTGTATTCTAAATATTATAAAATTACTGTCGCAGTATCTTAAATGACCTTTGCTGAAATTCATAAAATCATTGAATGCCATATTATAGGCTATTCCAAGTTATCATTTGATAGAAGATGCCCTATAAACTGGCCCTTATTTCTTTTCAGTTCCTTTTATTAATACATTGAAAACGTCAGATAATTATGCCAAAAGCTGGTATTTCTTGCCAAATATGTTTGATCAACACATTCATGGAAGTTTTAAAATGCGGGTAGAATTAGCAATGTCATATTCTTATCTTCTGGGTAAAAGTGGTTTTTCTTTTGAAACATTTATAAAGCAATATCCTAGTGGGTCTGACAACTAAAAAAACACATTTTTGCAATTTCTATTTTTTATTTATGGATATAACCGCCATTTGCATTGAGAGTGAAATTAAATCACAAGTATTCAAATGGAGAGTTAACCATACTGTCCATAAATGTGTTAAACTCAAATGGGATTATTATAATACTAAATTTTTAAGTAGGCTTATAGTTCTCTGAAATACACAGTTCTCATTCAGTTATGTTTGTCATGATATTATAAATCTAATCTCTGTTTTGTTGAAGTTGTTGCAATAATTTCAGTTGGAATCGGCTTCAAGTACTTCCAAAGGACATCTTTTCAAAAATGCCTGCCCTCCGTGTGGTGGATGTCAGCAACAACTATTTGTATTCCATGCCGGAAGAGCCGTGGAATTCTATTTGGTGGCAACTTCAGATGATTGATGTCTCCAGTAAGTAAATAAGAATTTCGCTTGTATAATTATGTTGATATAATATAAAAATATTACAAAAAAAGACTAAATATATTGAATGTGAAATTTTTACAAAATATAAATAAATACGAGTTCCAATTGTATAATAGTAATGATTTGATTCGCTTTGTTTCCTCTTTTACTTGATATTTAGAAAACAATAATGTTTCATACATAAAATGTTCATCAAATATAAATTAATTTAAAAAGATAAAGAGTTGTAATCATCAAAAATTTCTAACTGAACATTTTAATAAGTCTCCGCACAAAACTCCATGAATCCGAAAAAAAAAACTAATTTTAGATTTTTTTTTAATTGTCTTTCTGTAAAAAGGGTGATTTTTTTTAACAGAAGTCTTTTTGAATCTCTAATCGGGAACAACGTGACGTGAAAACATTTTAATCTTGATTAGTCTATTTTTAACTTTCTTACATACAAAATACAGAGAAACTATTCTAATCATCAAATAATTCAAATTCGGGATTTTTGCGAATCCCCACTTTTCAACCCTCTCTGAACTCGAAAAATACATATTTTGAAAATTTCCGTCTGTCTGTTACAAAGATAACTCAAAAACGTTTTGGGCTAGACAGACTGAATTTGGTATACAATTCTTACATCAAATTTGTAGATTTTAGTCAAATTTTGAACAAATTCTGTTTAGATGAAGTTCATCTATCCGGTTGTTCGAATATAAGTTATCATGATAATAACAAAACTAAGAAAACTAGATTAATAAAATTCGATACACATATTTAGTATCTATAGTCTGGACACGTATCAAATTTTGAGCCAAATCCAACGAGGAATTTGCTATCTGTCTGTCTGTACTTTCAAAAACATGTAAATGCGGTAACTCAAAAACGCAGCATCTTTAATATATCATGTGTGTTCGTGTGTGATTTTCGGTGTATCTACAAGTGTAATTATGTGTCCAATTTTTGTTCTAATCACTTGGAAAAAACGCGCCAAAAACACAAATCCGATTTGGATAAATCCCCAAATATCTCGCCGATGATCACTCGATATATTCAGAAAAAATGCTAAATTTCCGCCGTAGTCTAATATTTCGTGACTATTGTGCGCTAATGCCATATGTCAATGGGAAACACCTTTATCTGAGATTATGGTAGAAAGTTCTAGCGGGACCATTCCCGTTGGTTTATATTTTATTTTTAAAAGCTACTCTTAATTATATAGCAACGATGGCGCGCAAACAAACGAAGTATTTAATGTCGTTGAAGAGCATGAATATGAATCCACTCATTAAAACCATGAAATATATAGTAATAAATTATATTTAAAATATTTTTTTAAAAATTCATTATTTCCCGCATATCCTACAATTATCTATATTTACAGTAAATATTTTTTTTAATGAAAGTCTCCTTTCGTTCATAAAACTCTTTTGAAATGTGGGCTGAACGTCATTATAAAATGGCGCCGAAGATAAAGTGGGAAGATAAAGTTGGAAGATAGATTCGGCTTCTAAAAAGTGAGTCACAATGTTTATAAGTGTGGGAACCCTTGTTCTATGGAATTAGATCTCTGAACTGTCGACCTTAAAGTTCCATAGTCGAGATTCGTTCACCAGGGACCGGTAAAGAAAGTTTATAGTGTTTTGGTGAAACTATGCAGCGAGTTAATCATCGTAAACCAGTAGAAGTGATCTCTCAGAAATTATCTCCCGTGCTTTTTAATAAAAGCATTCTATTAAAAATAAATAAATAGCTAATACTATTAATAATACTATTAAAAATTTAATAAAAGCTGTACTATTAAGCGTATGCCATCAACGAACAACAGTTACGAAAGAACTTAATAGCGTGCGATTAAGTGATTTTTTGACGATTAATCATTGCAAAAACAACCAATATGTAGTTTGGAAGCCTTCTTACCGACCGCAATGAACTACAGCTGCGGTAAATCACAAGATCACATATTGAGTTCCGTTGATTTAAATCATTGCTTGTTTGACTTATAATGTTTACATATTTGATAAAGAGAAGACCGATAGACGATAAATCTCTTGCCAGATTTGGTACCACATTTGATATATATCTGCACCACATTTGATATATATCTGCACTTCAGATGGCAAATTTGTGTAACAAATTTCATTTGTCTTACTCTTCTTGTTTTGTAGTTATTGGGATAGATTTGTAGTTATTGTGATTGTGATAGATTACTTTCAGAATCTAATCGAAATTTATAAATCAGGTGTAAAGATCCTATACCAAATTCCATCTATTTAGTTTAAAGCGTTCTTGAGTTATCGATTCACAGACATATGAGCAGATAGGCAGATGGACATAATTCTAAAATATCTTTTTCGGGTTCAGGGCCATCTGAAACACGTAGATTTGGCAAAATTTCGAGTTTGAATACCTTAACAATTACAGTATTTTCTCTTTGTATACTTAGTATACAAGAAATTTAATGTAGTTCAGTTACATTAACGATCCTTTTTAAAGCAACTCTACTGTTATTTTGGATCCACCTGGTGATTTGAAGCCTCTGTCAGATGACGAGGACGACACTTGAGCTGGCATCCCCTTCTCCAAATTTTCACACCATATTAACGGGAGGCCATTTTGGTCCCAACGGATTTAAAGTGTACCAGATCCGCTTACACGGGGATTATCTCGAACCTTGAACTGTCTATCCCAAAGCTAAGACATTATCACTATGTCACCGCGACCCTTTCGTGTGCGATGAAGGAAAATACAGTTTTAAAAAAACTTTATTTTTCCTACTTAATTTTAAAAGAAGTATAAATTTCATTGAGGAAATACTAAAAGAAGCGACTATAATTCAACAAACATTTAATTCATCCATTTTTATAATGTTATCATTTTTCTGGATACATAAAAGGCCGCGGTGGCCTGGTGGTAAGATCTCGGCTTCGGAACCGGAGGGTTTCAGGTTCGAGACCCGATTCCACCGAAGAACCGTCGTGTAAGGGGGTCTGTTGCACGTTAAATCCGTCAGGGCCAAACGTCCTCCCGCTGGTGTGGTGTGGTGTGGAGAGGGGGGTGCCAGCTCAGATGTCGTCCTCGTCATCTGACCGTGGTTCAAAATTACGAGGTCCGTCCCAAAATAGCCCTAGTGTTGCTTCAAACGGGACGTTAATATAACCAAACCAAACCAAATCTGGATACATAAAAATCACTATGAAAGTTTAACCAATAACAAAACAGTCAAATCAATAATAAAATATCTTGTATGGATCAGAGGGACCAAAACTAATATTATGGTCTTTACAAATAGTAATAAGCATGCATGACAAATGTTTGCTTTCTCGTATAGGAAGTATAGAGAAAATATAATAATCGTCAAAAAATTCGAACTCAAGATTTTGACGAGTCTTCGCGTTTCAGACTTCCCCAAGTTCAAAAAAACACATTTTTGGAAAATATCTGTCTCTCTATCTGTAACAAATATAACACAAAAAAACGCTTTCATCTATAAGGATGAAATTTCGTGTATGGTCTTTACATCAAATTTGTAGATTTCTATGAAATTTTGATCAAATCTTTGCAGTTATAGTTAACACGATAACTGCAAAGCAACAGAGAGCTAGATGGATGAAATTCAGTACACAGATTTGACATCTGTGTTGTAGACACTTATAAAATTGTCAACCAAATCCACAGTATGCCTGTCTGTATATCCTACAGGAACAGGTAAACGTGATAATTCGAAAACGCTATGGAATTAAATATATGAAATTTGGTGTATGACTTTGTGACTGCAGGTGTGGATCCGTCTCAAATATTGGTTTCAATCGGTTGGGGAGACATGCTTCTGAAATATAATTTCACCTTTATTAGAGGGTATGCGGGAAAAGTTTGGAGAGACTACTCCTGCTAGTTTTATCTGATAATCTTATTCGGTAATAGAGCAACAAATAATGATACACTGTACGTCTTTATCAGAATAAATAAAAGAAAAAACGAATGAATTAAGAAACATTAAATGTATTCATTTATTATAAAGTTTATTGAAGTTAAATGTGAAAAGCAATTATATGGGATGTTTTGCATCAAAGTTCTTTGGTATGCAAAATATTTATTTTTGCTTAGTGGGGATGATTTCTTTATGTACTTATAGCAATGATAAATGACGTTTTTTTTTTTTTTTTTCTTAAATTCCTAATTTTAAAATCATGATGTGATCTTTTATGGTTCATTTATTAATTTTATAGCAAAACAACCATTTTCATGCTATTTTTTTTATCATATGAGAATATGATGTTGTTTTAGTTTGGGGGTTTTGAAGCCCCAAAACGCACCGGCAGAAAAGTGGCGATTTATCACTTTTGAAGTATCAATTTTTCGCTTTTAAGTAAGCTACTTAAAATGATAAAGAAGGTTTTCACATTTAACGACTTATCACCAACAAAAAGTTACAGTTTGACGCGAATGTACACCATGTACCCGATTCTCTTGTCTGACCAATAAAGGGCAAGGTCTTAAAGAAGTTATAGACCGAAGAAGCAGAGAGAAGAAAATGGCAATGAACGTGAAACAGCGAGGAGTGGTATCTAAAATTATATTATATTATATATATTTTTTAATTTTCAATTTTTCTCGCTGACAAAAAAAGTTTTGGAGCTCGAACGATTTTGAGATGGAAAAAAAAATAATGGCTTTTCTAAAAGTTGACGATTGTTCAATACAATAATCACTCAATCATTTCAAACAAATTTAAACCGAATTTTCGAAAGAAAAAAATAATCTGGCCTTGAGATAAAGCTGTGGACTTCTGGGCTCGAACAATTTTAAAATGGGGGAGGGGGCACGTTTTCTAAATATCGACGCATGAGTAGTCTGATAATCACGTAATTGTTTAAAATTGCTTTTTCACGGAAAAAAATTCTAGCAACGAGAAAAAAAATTTAGAACTCAATTGATTTTGAGATGGTCAAAAACCATCGCTTTTCTAAATATTCGTGATTGCGAAATATGAGTCATGTGAGAATATGATGTTTTTCTGGTGGATTGATACCACGTGACTAAAAAAAATATAATGTTCTCACACGATAATTTAAAACTTGCAATAGCAAATTTCATTTTTTTTTTTTTTTTAGATAACTTTGTTGAATGTGATTGTGAACTCTTGTGGTTGGTATCCAACAGTACTTTGATGGAAAATGTGACTCCAAAGAGAAGAATTAAAGGCCAGTGTTCCAGATCATTTCCTTCACTTCTGGTTCGGCATTATGATTTGGCTAAACTGACAGTAGACAATCTGGATTGCTTGGGAGATGACGATGACAATGAAGATGATGATGATGATTATTTTGGAAACTGAAATTTATTTCCTCAATGAAATTAATTAGTTCATTGTCATGGATATATTAGTATATATGCAGTAGTTAAAAACTATAACAGTTAAAAAAAATCATTGATGGTAGCCTTGTAAATACTTTGTTTTGTGTCATGCTATAAATTTTTCAGTCATTAAAATTTTTGCTTAACAAAAGAATGCATTATGAATTCATTTCATTCTGCAAAAAATAAGATTCTGCAAGAATTCATTTCATTCATTAGTTAAAGAAAAGCATTCCTTCTTTCATTAATTTGAAAATGATTCTCATCATTCAGTCGAAACAACAGTTTTTATTCAGTCATTTAATCAAAAGAAGAATCCATTCATTCAGTGAAAAAAAGTATCTAATTACCATTTCACTTCATTCCTTTATTTGAGTAGAAATTTCGCAATTATTCACTCATTTATTTAACCATTTGATTGCTCTAGGAGCACTATCGCAGTCTTCACCAGCCAAAAATTTGTTGTTGTATTTAGTAACATCACAATATTTACAATCAAATTAGATTAATGTTCGTTTTTACTTACAGACGCAACCAATTCCGCATTTTTAGTATACATCCAGAAAAAAAAACTTATTCAACACTCGAGTGATTAATAAGCAACTAAGTTTGGTCATTTATTAGAAAAGAAATGTATTCTTTACAGAAGAAATTCATCTTACTAAAAATAGGCATTGTGATTTAAGCGTAATAACAAAAGGTGAGCTGAATTACATCAGAGTTAAAAACGGAAACAACGATTTTGGCTAAGTTAACCGAGAGTATTGAGAGAAAACTTGTTTTCTCAATGAAATCAACTTATTTGTAGCCTTGGACATTTATCAGACGCAACAGTAAAAAAAAAATAATAATATGTGCATCTATCGAAGTATTATATCGTTTTTAACTATCAAAATATACTAATCAATATATTTTATTATTGATTAATATATTATAAAATCAAAGAAAATTGTTAAGGAAAATCTATCCACTGAGTTAGTGGGGAGAAGTAAAACAGTCTCGATAACCAATAACGACACTTCATTCTACAAGAAAACTGGAAGTGCAAGTAGCAAGACACAGCCAAAGCTTCACAAATACAGTTTTTACAGAAAGCAAACCCAAACGTGCAGATGCCATATCATTGATTAATTAGCAATACAAGGCTCAGCATAGAACAACTAGAGAACTCGATAGAAGTTGATATAGGCATATCGATAGTCGATAGGTATATCGACTTGAAAAATCGCCGAATATTGAGTCCTAATAGAGATATCGCCTTAATTCCCATATTTTCGAGAATCATCCTTTTTGTCGTCGAAATTTCGCTAAAGTAGGTGTTATTGGTTTGGCATTCATTCAACATCCATTAAAATGTCTGCAAAACTCTCTTCCTTACAAAGAGAAAAACTGTGCAGGGAAGCAATATTATAAATTAATAATTTAATTTAGAAATTATTGTTCATTTATTAACATTTTTTTTATCATTTTAAACATATTATTTTGATAACTGCACTCATAAACAAAAAATGGATTTTATTTGATATATAATAGGTGTAATTATACAACCCAGCATATATATATATTGGTATTGTAGATTTCTTTTACGGATTTTATGTGTTCTCTATATGCTGGAAATAAATATAACGTTATTTATTTCTCATCAACTTTTGTTTATATGATAGTAGCGATGCTTGCTTTCCACATTCGCTTAAACTTAGGGTATAGACGTTAATTAAAAAATAAATTCATGTTGGCTTGCAGAAATTAGATTGTTTCTCCAAAGTTAAAAAAGAAAAGAAAATGTTATCTTTGTTTCCCCTCCTTTGTCGTAAGAATTGGAACTGTGAATATGAAAGAAGGTGTACAACAAATAAAAACTTTTTATTGAGTTCTCACATGCACGTGTTAGAAAATCATGCAGGTTACAAATATCTAAATCATCACAAATGGTAAGTTTCGTACTAATCATGATCAGCAGCATGCTCATGAAAACACTATAACAATGTTTAAACCATGTGTGTTTCATAAGAGTCAGTATATCAAAGCTTTTTTGTTTCCCAGGTAGCTCATCCTGTGACACAATTTTATACAATATTGTGGGATATTGTAAAATTTAATATTCAGCAATATTATACAATATTGTGAATATTGTAAAATTTAATATTCAGCAATATTATACAATATTGCGAATATTGTTTCATATTATACAATCTTGTACAATATATATATATATATATATATATATATATATATATATATATATATATATATATATATATATATATATATATATATATATATATATATATATATATATATATATATATATATATATATATATATATATATATATATATATATATATATATATATATATATTCTACTAGGGTTTAAAATGCATTACTAAATCTATTAGCTTTAGTAAAAAGCAAGATGCCAAACAATCAGAGCGATCGATAAATGTTCACACATTATATTACATAACAAGAAAGAATCGAAATGTTAAAACATGGAAAACTACAGAACATTTCTCCTTTTCGAATCTAAAAACCAACAAAAAATAATCTCGCTTCTCCAAGGAAATTTATTTCTTGAAGCCTCCGGATTTAAAATGAAAATTGTACTCAAGAATGTTCTAAAATAAATAGAAATCTGAATGGCCAACCTGCTTTTCATTGCAATCTTCTTCTTTGATAGCACATGCACAACCACATTTCAAATGTTTTTCAACCTCAGCAGTGGAACATTCTGGCACTACATCGGGTCCTTTGTCTGTCAGGACGAGATTTAAATAAATAACCTGAAAATGAAAATACGAAGTGAATTTTTACTAATTTGCAAAAATGAAGTGGCATATCTTCTACCTAATTTGTATTAACAGTGTTTCCTTTCAAAAGTAAATAGAATGCTTTGGAAATTGAACATTTATGATAAATTATTTTTAATTTAAATGCAGTGGAACTTATTCTAACGAATTTTAAGTCTCAATAAAAATTCGAATTTAGAAGAATAAGGTTTAAAAATTATTACAACAGCGGAAAACAACAATTATTAAATAAAAAATATTAATAAAGCTTATTTTTTAATATTTAATATTTTAATACATTATACACAATTTATAAACAACCAATAAGTAATTTAAAAGAATAAATAGAATTCATAATTGAAATAATTTTAATACTTTTAAAAATAAGGATTTCAGTAAATATCTAAGTTAATTTTAATATAAAAAATAGTATGGATTTTGAATACAGCAATTTTACAATAAAACTAGGTGCAAAAAATAATTTTAAACTAAATAATATACTTCAGATTTAATAAATTTAAATATTTCTACAAATGTAAAATTTTTTCTGCTTTATGTTATTGAATAGCAGTGAATGTCTCGATAAAAAAAATTAAGACTTTAAGTCGAATACTCGCTATAACTCCAATGGTATGGAGTGCCACTCCTATGGAATAGTGACAAATCGCGAAAATCCGGTCAAAGTAGATAGGGTGGAGAATGGTAAGTTCTATGTTCAAACCGTGATAATTTTTCCTCAATGCATTTCCATTCAGTCATTTGGAATGGAATTTCACTGAAGGGGAGAAGTGAAAGATTTGTAATGTATTATAGCAAGATAGTCAACAAGAGGATTGGAGTGAAGCTGCTGTAGAATGTTTATGAATACTATCCTAAATGAAGAGAGAAAAAAAATGAAATGGCATGAAGTGATGGTCGGTTATTTGATTTAAACATTATTCAGTTTTAATGGCTGAGGACGCATGTTAAGCAAAGGCAGATTTTGACAATATTAGGCCACAATCGCAAAGTAATTTTGAGGTCTCTCCCACTCCCTTATATCAAAATTTTACAATCATATTCCGGCTTGATCTTAAGCTCTCCCTCTTATCTCATGATATCGAGGCCCGAGCCTAGCATCTCCAGTGCCTACCTTATAAAAAATGCCAAGGAGATTGTAGACACATTCAACTCACAAAAACAATTCAGAAATAGGGAAAACACAAACAAGCCACAGAGGGGGGGGGGGTCGTAATTTTTAATTTTTAATTTTCTTTCGAATGAACAAAAACAAATCTAAATTGCAAACGATGTTTATACATTATTTTAATAGAAAATTTGAAAGATTAGGAAGAAATTTGAATTATCTAAGCATTAAACGGAAAATATGATTTGATGAAAAATATTGAAACAATAATCGCCTTTATTTAACGAAAAATATTCGAATCAGCTAAGTTCCACTATATGATCAATGAACGCTTTTCTTGTTCGAACAATTTCTGATATTCGATTCATGTAGAAAGATGTATTCATCATATCAATCCGAATAAAATCTTTCCAGTCATAAATTTAAAAATCAAATGCTTTTTCGTTTTGAAGTTCTTGTTAATCTTTCTGTTAAAAACTTAGCTTCATTTGATGTTTTTATCGCTTTTTTTTTAAGCGTAAGATATTTTAAGGGCTTTTTAGATGATATTTGAATAAAAGAAATAAAGTCCAACCTTTTGTAATAAAAAAAAGTTCCCTTCAAGTTCTTCATTAATTAACATTAATTAAAGGCAATTTTTAGTTAAGCAATCATAAAGCAAGTTAAACGCCTTTATTTCAGTTTCGAGCTATATCTCAGAACCCGGATGGAGTTGCCCTTGGCATGATGAATGTCAGCGAAATCAAAACCATTATAACACAAAATAGAGTCATAAAAAAAAGCCAAACAAACAAAAATAACGATTTTATCCCTATTTTATTTTTCACGACAATGACATCATGCACTTTTAAAAATCGAAATAGATAACTGAAAATGAAGACAGATTTTTAAAAAAGAGATAATGTAATTATGATGTTTGCTGCAAACAATGAAGCTAAAAATTTAAAATGTATAAAAATAATTTTTATTATTCTTGTCGATAGTTAAATCGGTATATTAGTTCCCTGAAATGAAGTAATGATTCAGTTGAATTAAATAAAATTTCCCTACATTAATCGAAGTAGTTAATACTCAGAGTTATTTTAAATTAGAGTCACCTAACAGTATGATTTCAAATTGAACTTAATGTGATAGTAAATCATTGTTTTGAAAAAAAAAAACCTTAACATTTATGATCTTTATATACCAAATAAAATGTTATGGAATGAAAGCCGAGTAAAAATTCAAATCATTATAATTGAATCAACATTTAAAAAAAATAAATTCAAAAGTAAATTCTGCCATATATGCACAAGAGGATTTCGCTCACCAACCCGATTTTGTCCTCGAATCATACATGTCTTCAGATTAATGGGGTTTCTTGTGAGATTGGTCCCCTCCTACCAGGCAACAAAAGTAAATAGAAGAGAGCTGTTTTAAAAATGTCATGAAAAAGAAAGCTCAATTCCAAATAAAAAAAAGAAATATTTTAGTATTCGTTAAAATTTAGAAAAAAAAATTCATCATAAGTTTTACTTTTTCGACAGAAATGAGTAATCTATATCTATACTTATAATAAAGCTCAATGTGTGTGTATGTGTTGGCGCTCTACAGGCCAGACCGTTCGACCAACAGCTACGAAATTTGGCACGTGTATACCTTGGAGGCCGGGAATGTGCACCTGGGGGTTATTTTTCGAATCTTTAATTACAATTTTATTTATTTAAAAATTATGCGAAATTTTGGCGTGTTTCTGCTATAACTTCCGAAAATATTACCGCACAAAAAAGATTTTTACATGAAGTTAAAGATCAAAAATTTATCTTTTAAATGATACCAATGTTTTAACCTCAAAACTAAATTTCTATTTTTAATGAATTTTTAAATAAATATTTTAACTATATTTTTCAACAATTTTTTTCGTACAAAATAAAAATAAAATTTAAGCTGCACGAGCACGTTTCGTATTTATGGGAAAAAATTAGCTTTTTTCAAAGTGTTACCATCACATTGATTAAAGCTCTAATTAAAAATAAATTATATCTTTTTGGAAGTGAAATCTGCAAAAATATAATTTTCGGCACGTGTCTGTAGGAAATGAAACAAATGTGAAATATTATTTTTTCTAAAAAAATAAATTCAAGAAATAATTAAAAAATAAAACTAAAAAAAAATTAGATTAAGTAAAAATTTTCTTAAAACCGATAAAAGATACTTATTGATATAATATTTGATGTATAATTTTTTTTAACTAGGAGCATCTTTGAAAACAATAATTTTAATGCTGCCTACTTTATCCTGGATTTTAATTCCAGCTCTAGATTTCGCTCTGCACAATGTTACATACAACTGACCATGTGAAAATATTGCACTTTCATCATTAGTAATCAGACCAACTTTGTCAAAACTCTGACCTTGTGTCATATTGATGGTCATAGCAAAAACTAGTCTCACTGTAAATTGCAACCTTTTTTAATATAAATCGGATATCTGCACCATTTTTTGCATCAGTAATAATGGTATATGAATAATTGTACCTTTGTTGTCACCCTTCAACACTTCAGCATGCAAAATGTAGTGTCCAATGTTTCTAATCACAAATCACACTGTAGAACATCCCATTTATATTTTAAAAAATAAGTCAGGGTTAATACATGTATTGCTCAGGTACTCAGATGATTATTACCCGAGAGACGAAAAATTTCCGTTACTCGAAAAAGGTACATAAACCGGAAAGCTATTCGTTAATTGCCACGTACAACGTATCTGAAAGAATAATTAACAAATAATATTTTTAAACTCATTTGCTGTTAATTTGGTGTTAATTTTTTTTCTTTTTTTATCACCATTTCACCGGCAGATGCAATATTAATACTTACTACGGCATAATAATAATTTTTAATAAATATAATCATCTGCCAGGTATGCATACTATTTCGTGACTTTGCCACCGAAAAAAGAAAATTTCTGCTCGTTTCACTAATTTGTGACAAAAATCAAAAAGCCATCACTGAACACATCACTAAAACAATCAATTAAAAATCGATGTAAAACAAAGATATATTTAACATTGTTTAAAATTAAAAAGAAAAATTCGAGAAAGGTGAAGGAGTTAGGTTATTGGTTACAAGAATTTTAGTTAAAATTTTTGCGAGAAAAGTGTATAATATTTGTAAATTTCTCAAAATTCAGTAAATTGCGTAAGAGATAGAAAAAAAATAGTTTATTGTTCGCTTTCTTCGATGGTGCATTGACCCCCCCCCCATAATCATTACATAACTGACTATGGGTAAGTACTATGGAAAAAATCTTCCAAAACAATGCAAAACATTAAATAAAAGTATTTCTGCTTTAAAATTATTTTCTGTTTTCCAGAAATATTCAACCACCATTACGACATCCTGTGCATTAGTTTCCTGGCTGTAAATGTAGTAGATTTGTCTGGATACCGCATATAAACACACACGCGCGTGCACGCACTTCCTTTTTTAAATAGAGATAATATAATTTTTCCCCTCGGATAAATAGAGATATTGGGAGATGATTTGAGTTGATCGACATTTATAAAAGAACTACGGAAGTAAATTTGAAAGTTTCGGATTTATACATACAAATTGTGGTGATAATTTTGAGGAGCAAAAAACAACTTCTATGCATATATAAGGAAACAACTACTTTAATTTTTTGGTATACAAAATTCCCAGGATTTACCAGCCTTGTGTTGTAAACTATATGTTATTTCACAAATTTGCCCGGTATGGCGACTTACTGCCACAATATGAAATAAATCCCGCAAAAGGGAAATTTTACCTCGCTTTTTTCTCTATCCCATGAGAAATTTAATCCATTTGAATAAAAAAAAATGGCCGCTTAAATGTGGAATCGGTGAATGACCAATTTAAAAAGGAACAAAACGGATCTACAATTATCTTTATGTTTACAATGTTACTATATGTTGAATCTGCGTCGTATCAACACGTCCTAAAGTACACCTCCTGTACTTTAGGAGGTGTTAGTAGTATTGTGTTCGTAAAATATTCGTGATAGTAGAATAAAATAATAAAAAAGGGAATGATTATGAAAAACACAAAAGTAACATTCAAGAACTGAAATACCTATTTGATAGTACAAAGAATGCAATGTATTCGTTTGCGTTTCTTTGCTGCAAATGAAAACGTTCCTTTTCAAACCAATGTTTATGTTTGCCAATAACAGCTGCCGTGTTAATTCAATTTGATCATTATTATTTTACAAATAATGAAAGAAAAATATAGACCTACCAGGTTTACATAGATTTATATATTCACATGTATGTAAGTTTATTTAATGAGTGCGAGTTTATTTATTTCTGATTTATGCTACAATACGGTATTTATCGTGTCTGAGTTCAATTCTTTTTTTTATATATATTTTCTGATTTAGCCTTACTACTGTTTAGCGGATGTTCTACAAATTTAAATGTATATTTTATTCAAATATTTCTTCTTCTTGTTTTCTTCTGTCAGCAACATGACATGGTTAGGCACTGATCGAATTCTGAGATTGGAAATAATAATTCCTCATTTGCACGAACTCTTTAAATATTCGAAACAATATTGTCAATATTTGACATTTTTTTTATCTCCTCATTTCTCATCAATGTATTTCTTTGTTTAGTGTAATATAATTGTTTATAGCTTTCTTTGTTTCATATAGTTCAGTTTAGTTATATTTAAGTTACCTTTGAAATAACACTAGGGTTATATTGAAAAGCACTGTATAATTTTGAAAAGTAGTCAGATGATGAAAATAACACCTGAGTCATCCCTACCGCTAAATTCCGTTGCATACTAATTGAATCCTATTTGAATGTGACATATTTAACGTGTACACAAACTATTTTAATAGAATCTGGTTTTGTCAAAACCTCTCTCAATCTAATCTATAGACAAGCTACTCTTATTAGACCCCATGGTATTACAAATTTATTTTTTTAATTCTTTATCTCTAAAGTAGAAATTACCAAACTGACAATGTCGTCTACCTCGAATAATGGAGTGGAAGTATTTTTGGCAACGACAGTACACTATGTAATCGAAATAACGAAGAAGGGATTTATCTTTTTCTTGCTGTTTTTCGCCTTCAAAATGCATATAGAAATGCTAGCTAAGAAACTGTTATCTATGAGTTTAGTAAAAAAAAAAAAAAGCAGAAACTTTACAAGCAAGTTGACCAATGTAATGCCAAGCTCTCAGAATTATTGAGAGACAAGTTCTCGGCAGCATATCAGGTACATATCAAGCCTTTTCATTATTGATCTTTAAAAAAACTGATGGGAAAGCTTTTTATATAAAGAATGCTTATTATATTGGACAACAGAGACTTACTGGAACATGCACTTTCTCAGTTGACTTCGGATTGCACGCCATCAACTGTGGACAGACTCCCTCACATCTTTCCAAGATAACGCATTCGGGCATGACTGATACAACGCTACTTCTAGTGGATTCTATTTTAACGCAGCGTTTTCTAGGTCTGCGGCAAGAACAACGCTTGTGCATGACTTGAATTTCTCGCATTTTGCACTGCGCACCTATAAAGTAATTAGGAAACCTTAGAGGAAAGAGCTCTATTCCTTGGAATTTTTGAAAGCTGCAATTTTCTATTAAAAATGCAATGGAGTTTTAAAACTTATGTTTAATTCTGTCTCTTTTAAATATATTAATTCATTATAATTTTTTTCACTGGTTTGAACCATAAAATTAATGAAATCTGTTATTATCATATAAGAACATAATGTTGTTTTGGTTTGAGGTTTTTGAAGCCACAAAGTGCATGGCCAGAAAACTGCGATTTATCACTTTTGAGGCATCAATTTTTCGCTTTTAGGGTTATTAGAAAATGATAAAGAAAATTGCCAACAAAAAATTACAACTTGGCACGAATGTCCGCCATGTAGTCGATTTTTCTGCTTGGCCAATAAAGGGAAGAGTCGTAAGAAGTTATCAAGTTATCGCCCTTAGAAGCACAAAAAAAAAAAAAAAAAAAAAAAAAACCGGTTGCGCAATACAATTATTAGCCACAATATCATGCCAAACCAGTTTAAATTGGATTTTTGCAAAAAAAAAAAAAAATTAATTTTTAAAAATTTCTGGACTTGAGAAAAAGTTTAGGAGCTCGTCCGATTTTGAGATGAAAAATATCATCGTTTTTCTAAATATCTTCCATGCGTAATCTGACAATCACGTGTTTGTTTCAAATCGGTTTAAACTGGTTAATGACTTAAATTAATTAAGACAAACAATGACTTAAAAAATAATTATGTTCTCACATGATAACTTGAAATTTGTGATAACAGATTTCAACTTTATTTTAAACTTTTTGTATGCGTTAATTTTGAAAACAGAGTGTTAAGATACAAAAGTTCCTGAGTAAAACCAGGAAAATTTTGTATCCTACATTTATTTTCTTTAGATATTTTAAATTATTAAACTGAGTTTTGTCATTTTTACAAATATGCAAAATTTTAAAAGAATCGTAATTATGAGATCATAGGAATTAGAATGCTTATATTTATTTTCTTTTGACTGAATTTCCAAAGTTTTTTCTTATTGTCTTTTATAGACGCATAAAAATAATTTTCAATCGCTATAATACAATTATTTATAATTATTATACAATATCATAATCACAATTTCCTTGATTTTTTCCCTTAATTTTTAGAAATCAGTATGCTAACTTTCAAAGTTCGAATTTGAATCTTAAAAATGAAAAAACAAAAAATATATATATATATCGATTTTAATTTTTTTTTTTTTTTTTTTTTTTTTTTTTTTTTTTTTTTTTACGAGGGCTATCCGGGAAAAAAGTTGCCCAAGACTCCAAAAGATGGCACTGCAAAAGGAACAAAACGCTTAGATGCAAGCCTGATAGATTGTGGATATGGCTATCGTATGCGGCAGCTGTAATTCCCCGATCGCTTAAGTTAACTTTCCCAACTGCGAGGTGAGGTCTGTAATAAAGATTTTGGATGCACAGAAGGTAGCGCCGATGGAGCTCCATTGTCAGTTGTGTTTAGAGGATGGACCTGATATGAGCAAGCAGATGGTTCGTCGAACGGTGTCGGGGATTTTCGGAAGGCAGGCAAAATGTCCATGACAAACAACGCTGTGGTCGGCCATCTCTCATTGATGACGACCTAATGGAACAGGTGAGATAGAGCAATCTGCAGAACCATCGCTTTATGTTTACGGAACTCTGTAGCCATTTCCTGCTGATATCACGAATGGTGATGCATGTAATCGTCACGAAACACTATTGTTCCAGAAATTGAGCGCCAGGTGAGTGCCGAAATACCTTACACCTGAACAACAAACATCTGCTTCAGATGTTTCGCTGGGAGGTATTTGAGCCCACATCCTATAGTCCCGATCTTGCACCCTGCGACTTCCACCTGTTTTTTGCACCTGAAGAAATATCTGTCCGGGCATCACTTTGCCACTGATGAAGATTTGCATACAACTGTGATACAATCGATGCATTCCTAAGTACAGAGTTCTATGGCACTGGAATACAAAATATTATCTTGTGGCATCCCAAATGTTACAATTCCGGTGGTTCTTATGTTGAGAAATAACCGATATATTGCTCCACCTGTTGAAATAACTCTTTCCGGGTTATTGTGTTTTATTTCTTTTTATGGGCTGTTGGCAACTCATTTTCCTGGTGACCCTCGTAATGTGCAAAATGTAACAAAGTTTTGTTTGAGAAATGAAAACTTTTAAAATTCTAATAATCTATTAGCACATATTAATCAAATATTTTTTAGGCATTAATTATTTTTCTTTTTAGGAATATGAATGCATAATTGCAATGTATAAATTACTTTGGTATGCATCATTTTAATCAAATACAAATATGAATCAAGTATAAAATGAATCTTATAGTTACATTTTTTTTTATAAAATTCAATACCTTGGAAAACGTCAGTCGACGATTTAGAAGGAGAAACTCTTCTTACTGAAGAGTTCCCATATTTATCATCCATTATTTCATTTTCAGATTCGTCCAACATTCTTGAATAAAATTCATGCACCTATATAACGACAAATTTGTGGAAATAAAAGTTCCGAAGGCATTATGTATAACATCAAATTGCAATCTGTTAAACAATCAAAAAATACCGCATCAATGTAAACAGTTTTTATCGCCGATTTTTGATACATGTATTCCTATGATCTTAACTGGTTTTTACAGTTTTCAGGGAATCTTACATTCACTGTAAATTCTTTCTCTTGTATATTAGGTATACATTTATGATAGGCAAACTTTGTGAAAAATGTCATTTCTATTTGTCATTTCTAGTTGTTTTTGTCCCCCCCTCCTTTTTTTTTTTGAGGGAGGATTTACTTATTAGAAATTTTTCATGAATTTTTCTACTATAATCTTGAAATTTTTTAAGATCGCATGTTTGTTTGAAATATTTTCTTTATTTATCTTTAAAATATAATGCAAGACTCGTCACAGCTTGAGACTGAAAAGTTTTAAATAAATGCCTTCACATCAAAACTTAAATTTTGAGATATGATATCTACCTATTTAAAATCGGTTTTACAAGATATGAATAGTTAAATTACTAAGCAGATTGAATATCTTTTTCTTGTTCTAAAGTAAACGCTACGACAAGTTCCTTTTTTATTTTTAAATAAAAATTATGCGATACTTGCATGTATACAAGGGCATATAATACAAAAAAAAATTAAACATTGGCTTTAAATATATGTACGAAACAGCGCATAACATTTCCAAATATCAAAATAAAAAATACATTCTTCATGTTTGACTAGAAATAGTCTTAAGACCTTCGTTTATTCTATAAATTATTTCTCAAACAAAACCGTACCTTTATTTATCAAAAGATACAACATCACACAAGTATCAAATAAAGAAAAATTTTAGGTCGAAAACATCATTTTATTTTCCTTAATAGGAAAAATTATTTTGAAAATAAACTTAACCTATATCTTAGAATTGGGTAGATTGTGAACTGTGAGAAATATGTAAGTTATATAAATTTGTAAATATTATGAGTGTAGAATTGAATTTAAGAGTCTGCCAAATCAGCAGAACATGAGAAGGCTTTTAGTTTTATCAGAGTCCCTTTTTAAAATAACAAAAATCCTTTTCATAGAACATGTATCGTAATTTTGGAATGTGGTCAGGTGATGAGATTGGCAAATTAAACTGCTATTTTCTGAATTTATACTCCACTCCAACGCGCGGAGTATGAATGAAAAAGAATATGTAGCCTTCTTTCATCATCACACCCTTTCACTCAAATTTTGACTTCAAAAAAAGAACTAAACAGAAAAATATCTGCCACAAAATTTTACACATTGGAGCTTGTTTATCAATATTACCCACATTCCCTTTGCCTACAAATGTGTGATAAGTGAAACCGTACGAAACTCTAATCTATATCTGGTCGCTCGTTCACGGACACCTGCTTAGGTTGTCCGAGTGCCCCAGTTTCCCCTGTGCCTTTTTTTCCCTTCAGTTACCTAACGTATGAAAGCGTTGGTATGATCTCATTAAAAGACAGCTCGTGTAGATCAGAGAATTAGGTCAATGCTTTATAAATGAATAGCAACAAACTAGTATTCGAAGGGGGCGTAGCTCAGATGGTAGAGCGCTCGCTTAGCATGCGAGAGGTACCGGGATCGATACCCGGCGCCTCCATTTTACGAAAAAATTTTATAAGCAAAATTGTTCGAGAAAATAATATCAGATTCTTATAAAAATAACTACTGTATTTCTAAACAAAAAAACTTATGCCTCATTTTTAACGATTTTTGTCTGTTGTATTACTGACAAAAATCTTCAAAATGTTAGTTTATGACTTAACCATTTGTTAATATTTATATGATTTAAGTAGAGAATAATTAAAAAATAATTTCCATAGAGCATTTTTATTTTAAAATATTTGATTAGTGTTCAATTTAACATGAAATGTGAAATAGATAATTTTCATCATTAATCAACATCTGTAGTCTACATCCCAAATGTATTGAAAACGATTTATTTTTAAAACGAACTAGCTCACATCATCTACATATTTAAAATAAATAAGAAAACCAAAGAACCATTTCAACGGCTCCAGTCAGCGGTCCAGTTTCGCCAATTTTGATTTCATCTGAAAGCCCACGACCTTTAAATACTTCGTCAAAGGTTCATTTTCCTCTCCTCTATTTTCTGGAGAAATTTCCAAAATATTACATAATTATTCATTCTACGAATGTTAAGAAATATACGAAGATTTTATAGGAAAGACATGGTAATATGAAACCGTATACTAAAATTCTACAGCTTCGCAAACAACTCCGATGTAAGATCTACTGACTGGTAATTTCTAATCCTTCTTAATCAGACTTTTGCACAGATATTCAGTCTGTATTACAAGTAGTAACGAAAATGGAATTGAAGATATAATCTTTAAAAATACTACTTTTTGATATTTATACAATATTTGGGATTCTTGCTGAAAAAGAGTTTAAAATTTTGATTGCGTTTGATTTTTTTAACATTTTTGTTTTTATTAAAATAAAATATGTACTTACATATGATAAGTTTCTGTATTCGCAAAATAATTAAATTGGCAGGAGGCCTAAATTTATAAATTACGAAAAATTAAATAATGGGTGTGCTTCTTCTTGTGTACACTCGACCACTCCGCCCCCATTCAACGCAGCAGTAACGACAAGATTTGTTGTGGCCGACTGCTATCTTTAGCATAGTCCGTTCATAACACTGACCGATTCACCAAACTGACATCCTCTTCGAGGTAATTGGCCACAAAGTGGTCAATTACTGTGCTTCTTCCTTTTCTACAAGCTCTCAAACAGGTGGTAAAAAACTGACAATTTTTGACATCATGTTCTGCAAAGTTTTAAGTACCATCAGTACTGTAAAGTTTTGGTACCATCAATACTATACTTAAATCATTATTTATAATTTTCAGATTTTTTCTTAACTCCGAGATTTCAATACATTCCTTTAAATAGTGGTAAACAGTACCGATTCCTCCACAAATGCATTTATTTTCCTGCATTCTTCCAAATCTTTGGAAATATGCAGGAAATTTCAAATGTGCTGATATAATTTGGATTACCAAAAGGATGGTACCTTCTTATTTTTATTTCTGGATTAGGAATAAAGTCGAAAATTACTCTTCCTTTTTTGGACATATACCATCTCTCAGTAATGGGTCTGCTAGTGGCTTAACAAAAGAAATATGAATGAGGAGATTGAGATTTTAGTATTATATAGTATCATGGCAGTTGCACTAACTCATACACAGAATGGGAAGCTGATGCAGTACTTATACTTTCCGTAAGGATATATAATTATCTTTCACCCTTTTTATACATTTAAGTTTACTGATAAGTTTAAGTATAACTGGATCAAAGTATTATAATGGAAATAAAGAAGAAAAGAAACGAAGGAGGCGTAACTCAGATGATAGAGCGCTCCCTTAGCACACGAGAGGTACCGGGTAGGGATTGCAATACCGGACCAAAATTTCAATACCGGTATTCGGTATTTTTGAAATCTTAATACCGGGATACCGGTTTTAATACCGGTATTAGAAATTTTAGAAAAAGAATGAAAACACAGGTGTTTTGTTTGTTTTTTTCTGGCAGTTATGCTAGAGAGTGTAAATATCACAAAAAATAATTTGCAACTTATAAACTTATAACTTATTTTATTCTTCACTTATAATTTATTTTATTTATCGCTAATTCTAATTTTTGTTGAAGAGCCAATTCCTTTTCACTATCGACAGTAGTGACATCATAATCTTCGATAATTGAACCGAATTCTTCTGAATGTGGATAGGTTTGTGGGTTAAAAAATTTTAAGAAAATTTAATCTAAACTTAATCAGATTTGAATTGGTTCTTTTCTTCTTTTTCATTTTCATTTTTAAAATCACTATAATTATGTAAATACCATAAGACATTTTCTATTTCAGTATGCCTTTCTTTTGTGCGATTTTTCAATGTAATATATAATTCTTCAGATAGTGATGTGTGCTGTTCTTTCAATGAATGCAACATGAAATTTATTGTTGCATTAGCTGTTAATAAATTAGAATCTCTCCCACATAATGCCTCAATAGTCAGTTTTATTGGAAGTAGAGCTCATACAGTTCTGGATATTAAATCGGATTCACTATTTGAAAAATTAATTTACAGGTTTAAGTCGATTATTGCTTTTTGGATTGGATTTCTCAGTTTCAAAAATCGTTCCATCATTAGACGTAAACTGTTCCAACGTGTTTTAGAATCTAATATTAACATATATTCTGTTTTATTTTCAGTTAGTATATATTTAAGTAATATATCCTTTTTATAGGGGAACGTTTAAATATCTTAACAATTTTTCGAACTTTATAAATTATAGGAAGCAATTCTTGATAGGTTAATATTTCATCCTCATTAGCAATACCTTCTTCAACAATTACATTGTCATAGTCTTCAGTGTCAATATCACTCTCACTCTCTTTTCAAAATTGGAATCCGAAGTTTCTATATCCACAGTATTTGGATGTTCTTTATTTTGTTGGGATAATACTCCTAATTACTCCTAATTGAATTCCATGTGCATATCACAACTGCTGATTTGCACCAATCAACTTTCCAACTTTTTTCATAATTGTTGCTCCATCAGTTGTTATGGATACAATATTTTCTTTCAGGGATAATCCATGTTTCGCTAATTTAGATTTAAGCAATTAATTAGCTAATTAATTTCTCCCGTTAGGGAAACATAAAAACAAAAACGTATACTATTTTGCTATGTTCGCTATACCTGAACATATAATGGAGACAATTTTAAAAATTTCCAGCAAATACCGAAAAACCGATATTTAAACTTGTGAATACCGGTATTACAAAATTGTACAAATGACTTAAAATACCGGTATTCGGTATCCCGGTATACCGGTATTGCAATCCCTAGTACCGGGATCGATAATCCTTCATATTTTTAAAAAAGCTAAAGTGAGATACTTAACATACACTATAAAAAATAGTTTTTCACATATATATGGTTATATGAAATATAGATGCATTCATCCGTTGTGATTATGTGTTTTTTTTTAAGTTTATATATATATATATATATATATATATATATATATATATATATATATATATATATATATATATATATATATATATATATATATATATATATATATATATATATATATATATATATATATATATATATATATATTCAAAACTATTATAATTATTATTCTTTTCTTCTTCTCCCCTCCCCCCCCTTCACAAAACATCATTACGCTGAGTGAAATTTGTGTCTCGATTAAATTGACTTTAAGTAATATCAACCCTCTCTCCCCTCCCCTCTCCCTTTCTTTTAAATTCACTTCTATTATTATATTAAAAGCTGAAAAATCTTATTTCAGTTATTTTGGACTTATTAGTTTCAAAACTTATAATTAAAAATCTTTTAACTTAAATATATATTTTATTTAAAAAATTCTAATTATTTTAAAAATAAAATTGTTAACTAAATGTTTGTAAGTTTATTACACAGTTCCGTAAATTTGAAAAAGACAAATCTATAATTCAATTACAAAATATTTTTTTAAAAAACAATCAGGTTTTATCAGACTTATATATTCATAAAAATCTCGCATTTTTTATGCTTAAATACAAATTATATAATCTGATTTAATAATTATTATTCCCTTCATGATAACTATAAAAAAGATAATTGTGATATATAACCAGCGGGAGTATTTAAAGTAGTCTCCTGAAAATTTTCTCGTATTCTCTTTAATAAATGTATTTCTATTATTAACTGTACTCTAATGATGAACAATAGTTAGAAAGAGCATATTAACATACAATATTTAATTGCTGAGATGAGGTACGCAAATATTAGAACATTTTGAATATTTTTTTTTCCAGCCAGATTGAAACCAAAAGTGATACAAAACTACAATTGTAGTCACAAAATTATATACCAAATTTGATATATTATGTCATTGAGCTTTTCAATTATAATATTTACACCTTTATGAAAGTACGAGACAGAGGAAAGACAGACACTCAACTCTTTGAAGAATTTGTAGAATGACAGAATTTCGAATAAAATTATTTGATAATCAGTATTGGAAACATTCGTCAAATAAACTTTATATCATTAAATAATTTTTTATTTAGTTATTTACAGAAGATACAAAATACAGGAATTAAAATAACAGTATTATAACGAAAATCAAACAAAGAAAAAAAAGTTGTACACATTTACTCATAAAATATATTAAAAGGCAAACTAAAAGTATTAGCTTCCGAAAAATTATCAAATATTTTATAAAATTTATATAGAAAAAAATTATCTGTATGATTACATTTAATTAATATGTTCTCAAATAAGAGCTTGTTTCTAAACGTTCTCGTGTGTACATCAAGTTGAAACCAGTTAAGCATTCAACCCAATCAATTGTATAATTGATGTCTAGAAAAAAAGTTAGCACACAAAAAAAGATCTCATCGGATCTCAAAATACCGATGGTAAACAACTATATTTAAAAATATTGTTTAAATGTTTGTCAGACTAAAAATTATATTAATTAATCATAATTTAAACAGAATTTGGAGTTGTTGTGTGATTTAAAAGCATATCGACTTAATATTCCATTGGCTTAATCGTCTAATCAAATTACCGGTCCTTATCGATCGCTAAGTCGATCGATCTTCAAGACAACGGAGAAATTTTAATCCCAATAGTACTCAATATTTTCTTTTTTAAAATGATAAATTAAACAAATTGTACTCTGAATTGTGTTCTGAACTTTTCCACTGAACAATAGTTTTGAATTCGCCTAGGATGGGCAAAACTTTGGCAACATACACTTTTGTTATTTCTTTCATATTAGTAAAATAAATTGATTTTCTTTTTAAAAAACAAACCTTCAAGCGATTATTTTTAAAAATCGCGTCCTTTTCCAGCAGTGACATTTCTGCTTGTTAAGCACCTGGATTACAAAAAATAAGCAAAAGTTTATATTTTTTTCTGCAAAAGAAAGCAACACGAATGCGTACATTTAATCGTTGTTATACATAGCTGCTTATACAGTTTAATATAAATTTGCTGTTGTAATTTAATACTTTCATATCTAAATTCGGTTGATCGATAATTCATACTTCGTGAAATATGACAAATGTGCCACATCAAATTTAATTTTAGATTCCAACACATATCTTATGTGATTAGGAATAAAAACGGATCACAGTTCAAAATAAGATACTGCGAAATTAGATGTTGAGCGGCTCGCGCAATTAAACTTGTCTTCCATAAATATACTTCATTAAAATCCTACAAATCCAACAGGCTAATACGATCTACAATATAAAATAATTAATTTTCATGAAAGAAAACATGCAAAACAAACTAAATAACCTTACCTTATCCTGCACTTTTAAATACTGATCATCCTCGTATTTACGATAATTAAAATAAACATCCCTCCGTACATCGGTCACTTCATCAATGGACACTTGGAAAGTCATATTGAGTAAACCGACCATAAGTAAAGGCAGCAAAATCAGTAGTTCCAGCATCGTCGGTTGGCATTCCTTTGCCGATCGTCTGCAAAGTGTGCCGCTTGGAAGCGGCTTCGAACATTATCGCAGGAAACACTAGACTTCCTTTTTGTGAAAGCAAAGAGCTCGAGAGTTGAAAACGGAAATGTCACGAAGAGTGTTCAGAGATTTCAACTTTGATCAGTAGATATGAAGTAAAAGGCATCTAAACAGATTTTGATTTGATATGTTTTGTTCGAGTTATAAGTTATAAGTTATGCAAATAAATTTACTAGAAAATAAATCATTTATCTAAACATCAGGTATAATTTCAACTAAGAAATCATTTAAAAAATCTTTAAAACTACAAGAATTATTCAAAATTTCGTAGAATATTATTGAGATACTCGTATATAATTTCAAAAAATCTCTTCATAAAGGCACAAAATGTACATAATTTTAAAAATTTGTGTTGTATTCCATTATATTATTTCACAAAGTTACATGCCTTTTTTTCTTTTTTTTAATATTGAATTTATGGCATTTTACTTGTTTTTGGTGAATTTGAGTTCCGTTAAGAGCTGCGTTTATAAATTCCTTTCCTCGCAACCGAGAAAATTCTAAAATTGAGTGTCGATTTCATAGATTCTGAAATTCTGGGATTCCGAAAGTGATACATCTCTAATTTTCCGGTCAAACCCAGATCACGACCAATTTGAATATGACAAAAACTTCGTTCAATTTAATTAAATGAATACCCTATTTTCCAGCTAAACACCGCTTATATGATATATACATTATAATTTTGAACTGCGTTCTCTCCCTCTTCGAACGTCCACATTATCAACCAATGAATGCAACGTGTATCAGGCTCATATAATGGCGTTATTCGATAGAACCAAACGGCTCAATCAGATCTTAATAAGACGATACGAATACAATGAATACAATTTATGTATCTCTCTCTGACATTCATAATTACGTGTCTTTCTAATTCCTGCCACGGGATTTATATTTCTTCTATCCAAGTGTGTGTGTGTGTGTGTGTGTGTGTGTGTGTGTGTGTGTGTGTGTGTGTGTGTGTGTGTGTGTGTGTGTGTGTGTGTGGACAAAAATTCATTTAGTATGTTTATCGATATATGAATTAAACGAGATTTTGACTATATTTATTAATGTGGAGAGTAAAACTATATTTGCTCTGAACTGACATTTGTGTGTCAAATTGAATATCCCATTCGTAATTTCTGTTTCAGTGAAGCGATTATGGATAGAGGAAACTGGATGTGCTTTTAACCAACTTATACGGTTGGAGTATTATAATTTTTCAATAAAATTTTTAAACCCAATGATAATGGTTCTATTAGTTAAATATATATAATTACAAATGTGCCAAATTCTAATTTTGTATTTAAAAAAATTGAAAAGCAAATAATAAATAAAAACAGACGAAAAAAGAGAGTTGAAATTACTAATATATTAAAAACATATTATGCACAATTTTTACAATGAATGAATTTCCATGGTATTTGTGTGATCTTAGATGTTGCATGTTTTTTTACTATGTTCTCTTGGAAACTTTTTGCAATGCAACACTTATTTTTATTATTTACCTAATCTATCGTATTAATTTACTCCACTGAACAAAATAAGAGATAATTGTTTACGTATAATAAGTTTATGACACTCAACAAGTTGGTCTTTTTTTAAAAATATTGTCAACCACCTAAACAGAGACCGACCTCTTTATAATAAGTTTATAGTTAGTGCGAATGTGGTACTAATTTCTTGGTCAACACAGGAAAGAAAGTTTGTAAAAAATCCGCGACCTCATGCAAAATTACACTATCACATCAACTGAAAAATAACATATGATTACATTATAGTACTTTCAGCACATTATAATAATAAATTTCAGCACATCTTAATCACATTTGGTGATTACCTGATCAGCATATTATAATGTGCTGACTAAGGATTGCAATACCGGGATACCAAATACCGGTATTTTGAGCCATTTGTACAATTTTGTAATACCAGTATTCACAAGTTTAAATACCGATTTTTTGGTTTTAACTAGAAATTTTTTAAATTGTCTCCATTATATGTTCAGAGATCGCCAACATAGCAAAATAGATACTTTTTTGTTTTTATGTCTCCCTAACGCATGAAATTAATTAGACTGTGAATACAAAGTTGCATTGTACAATCAAAAGAAGTGATAAAATATTGTTTGACAATGGATTGTAAAATCCTCCGCGCTTTTGCGCATGCGTTAGGATGGGTTTAATTTGACAAAATAGGGGTGAGGGGAAAGATAAAAGGAGATGTTTAGGAGGAGATTCCAAAACACGTTGAAACAGTTTACTCCTAATGATGGAGCGATTTTTGAAACTGAGAAATCCAATCCAAAAAGCAATGATCGACTTAAACCTGCAAATTAATTTTTCAGATAGTGAATTCGACTTAATATCCAGAACTCGTTGATATAACTTAAAATAAACTTAATATTAAAACTGGCTGTTGAGGCATTATGTCGGAGAGATTCTAATTTATTAACAGCTACTGCAACAATAAATTTCATGTCGCAGTCACTGAAAGAACAGCACACATCACTATCTGAAGAATTAATTATATATTACATTGAAAAATCGCCCAGAAGAAAGGCATACCGAAATAGAAAATGTCATACGGCAGTTACAAAATTATAATGATTTTAAAAATGAAAATGATAAAGAAGAAAAGAGATTAACCAATTCAAATCTGATCAAGTTTATAGTAAATTTTCTTAATTTTTTTTTTTTTACCCACAAACCTATCCACATTCAGAAGAATTCGGTACAGTTATCGGAGATTATGATGCACTAATGTGAAAGGAATTGTCTCTTGAACAAAAATTAGAATTAGGGATAAAATAAATTCAACAAACCAAAGTACAATACCGAAATCAGTTATATTCAAAACCATCCGACGAGAAATCGATTTGTTTGAAGATGAGGGATTTAGAGATAAATATTTTGAAAAAGTATATCGCAAATTGCTAACAGTACCACCATATAGCGTAGGTGCCGAAAGAGCATTATCGACAGCTGGTAATTTTTGCACAAAATTATCTAGGCTTAATGACAGTACAATTGATGCATTATGTTTTATAAGATCACATTTCAAAAATTTGTTACAGTACCACAGACTGAATAGTGATATTTACACTTTTTTGTGATTTGAATAAATAAGATGTTCCTTTACTTTTTTGTGATTCTTTATTTATATAAGATATATATGTTATAATGTTATAATTTATAAGTTACAAATATATATGTTAGATATATATGCTATAATTTATAAGTTACAAATTATTTTTTGTGATATCTACCTTTTCTATTAAAACTGGCAAATAAAACAAAGAAACACCTGTTTTCTTTCTTTTTCTAAAATTTCAAATACCGGTATCCCGGTATTAAGATCTAAAAAAATACCGAACACCGGTATTGAACTTTTGGTCGGATATTGCAATCCCTAGTGCTGACCAGACGAATAATAAATTTTTCACAGTAAACATACCACGATTATATCAAGCGACATATTTATCAATCATTGGAAGTTCTATAAGTATTTTATACACATTTTTAATGATTAAATCCATCTGTAAAGCACTTTTTTTTTATTTACAATGCTATCAATGTATATACTATCCCAAAACAATTGCCAGTAGGACTTTTATAACTTGGTAGCGCTGTCTAATTTCGTATTTACCCAACACGACATTGATCATTCATCAATGATGTACAGAAGCAGTACAATTCATTAATGTGCTTGATAATACCCAAAATGAATACATTTTTGGAACATCCCATAACAATGGCTTTTAAGTCAGTATTTTATTTACTTGAGTAAGTGGATATCAATTTTGAACCTCAGTCAAGAAACATTTTCTTCGGATTATCAGCATTGCAATTTTTTTTAACTCATGAAAACAGACTTAACATGGATCTAACGGTGGTTTTTCAATGGAATCGCCTCCCATAATTCTCTAATTTTAAGACTGTTATCAAGCACCACAACTACTTAATAGTAGTTCTTTAATTGATAAAACTCTTTTTAAAAGCGTCTTTATACTAATCGCCTTTGACGACCAGTTTTTTCGAAATTATCGACTGTGCAAGCTGTTAATATGAACTGATACTGTTGAAAAAAAAATGAACCTAATTAAATCAGTCCACTACTAATTCTTGCGACTGCAAATTAAAAAGTATAAATACTGCGAAATTGAAAATCCTACTTCGGCATCAATGTCCGAAGAAAACCTTTTTTTTTTTTTTTTTTTTTTTTTAATCTTAATTTTAACATTGGCAAAAACATGCGATTGAATGCTTTGACAAACGAATTTGACTTTCATCACAACATTAAAAACATTATAACTGCGTATTAAATTTTTAAAAAAAATTATTACAAATAATAAATAGAAACATCGCGAATACCCATTTAGCCCTTTAAAGGGCCATTTTTTTCTAGTCATATTATTTTAAAATATTTTTAGACTTGAAATTAGAATAAGAAAAGGGATTCATTTGGCTTATTAGATAAATTTAATTTGATTAATTAATTTGGTTAATTAATAATTAAGTAACAAATCAAGACACATCATTTTGTCTGAGATAAAAAACAGAAGCACCTAAGCTTCTAACTTACTAAAAAAAATTGTCAGAACTTATGCCAACCTACATAATTTCATACAAAGATTGATAAATTTGGTGGGAAGCATACTTCCCTAGGGGGGTTCCCTAGAAAGGGTTAAAGCTCTAGAAAGGGTTAACGACGGTAAATTTTTGCGCTCGATTAAATGTTCTGCTTGATGCTATTTCTTACTTTCACATCTTCTTCCCTGACTGAATGGAATTTTTGGTGGCATGGCTAGTCCTCGCCAGAACATTTATATTATTTTTGCAACTCCATTAATTAGCAAATTGTTGAATTAAGTGAAAATATAAAAACTTTCAATGAAAGAGTCTGAAATGTTTGTATGGAGATTAGTTTACATTTGACAATAATAACAGCGATTTCTGTACCACATGCGCTAAGGATATATATATAGAAAGATGCTTATATAATATTGTTTGTTTTAATGTTTTTATATTAATTCTTTGCTTATATAATCTTTGAAGTAATGTTGGAGAAAATTTTCCGTTTCAGACAATATCCAATATCACACTTCTTCATACGTAAACTTTCAGTAAATTATTTTAGGTCAACATCTATTTTAAAATCAATATATTACAGTTAGATCTTCACATCTTCCCTTAATGATTTCATTTGCTTTATATATGTAATAATTTAATGTTGAATGTGTTCATAAAATTATTTCCTACCAACTTAAACACTAACTTCTAAGTAGAATAGATTTTGTTTTCTCCACAAAACCAAACCATCATATTAGCAAATTCCTTTCAGAAACTAAGTTAAAAAGTACTTTCTCATGGTCTCTTATTTTTATTTATTTTTTTATATACTTTTTGATTTCCTAGTTGGTTCTATGTGTTGATTTAATTAAGGATTATGATAACAAATAAAGGAATGACTCACCTCATCCAAGTCTCGATATTTATTACATCGAATAGATTTGTTGTTTACAGGTTTAAACTACACATTTTGTAGCGCGTTTACAGGAAGCACCCGTTTCCTCCAAGCATCCCTTAAGAATGCCTAATCCCTGAACATAAACAAGAGTTCAAAGTTCTGGATTTTCATTGCGCCATCTGTTGGCGTTCAGATGAATCACCATCCTCCGGGGCGCGGCATGTCGGCACCGGTAGTGCAATGAGTCTGTTAATGGCTCTTTTGGCAGGTCCTGATGGAGTACGAAGCAGGGCAACTCTAGGGATACCATCTGTTCCAGGGAGGATCTCGAGGATACGCGCTAGTGGCCAGAATAATGGAGGCATGTTGTCAGCTTGAATAAGGACGAGATCTCCGACACTCAAAGGAGGACGATGTTGATGCCACTTCCGTCGGGCTTGCAAATGGTGAAGGACGTCTCTAGTCCATCTATTCCAAAATTGATGTTATAACTGTAAGAGACTTTTCCATCTGCAAGAAAGACTAAGATTTTGATTAGTGAGACTATTTCCTTCAGGAAGCTCAAGAAGAGGTTCCCCGATTAGGAAATGCCCAGGGGTGAGAGCCCTGAGATCAGCTGGATCATTGGAAAGTGGTACTAGAGGTCTTGAATTAATACAGGCCTCTATCTGACATAAGAGAGTCGACAGTTCTTCAAAATTAAGCAAATGTCCTTGACAAGTTTTAAAGAGATGTCTTTTGGCGAGTTTGATGGATGACTCCCAAACACCACCGAAATTGGGAGCATATGGTGGAATGAATTTCCAACTGATGTTTCTCACGGTCAGGAAATTTTGTACAGACTGGTCTTGGACTAACTTGAATAATTGCTTTAGATAATTATCTGAACCTATGAAATTCGATCCATTGTCTAACAGGATATCAGTGGGATGGCCTCGTCGTGCAATAAATCGACGAAGTGCGGCTAAGAATGCTTCCGTAGACATACTGGACACGAGTTCGAGATGAACTGCTCTAGTCGCTGTGCATATGAATAAACAAAGGTAAGACTTGAATTGGGTAGCTTTTCTGAGATGCTGACATTTTGTGACTAACGGTCCTGCGAAATCTACCCCAACTTTTTCAAAAGGACGAGATTTTGTTATTCGACTACTTGGCAAATCTCCCATCTTAGGGTTCGAAGGTTTAGAATTTAATCGACAGCAAGCGATACAACGTTTGATTTCTCGACGAACCGTGGAACGACCATCAGGAATCCAGAATTTTTGTCGAATGAGAGATAAAACCAATTCTGGTCCAGCATGGAGACTGAGTTGGTGAAAATGTCGAATTATAAGGGGAGTTATATGATGCCTTTTGGGGATGATTATTGGAAATTTTTGATCATAGGGAAGAGTCGGATGTTTAGAAAGCCGACCTCCCACTCTGAGAATCCCATCTTTATCCAAAAATATATTTAAAGGGAGTAATTTACTAGATTTGGGTATGGGTTTGTTCAATTTGAAACATTTAATTTCCTGGTAGAATTCAGCTTGCTGAATGAGTTTAACTAGATTTTTAAGTGAAGCCTCTACTTCTTCTGCTTGAAGGAGCCCTACTGATTTAGAGGTTAAACAGGTAGCTTTACAATTTTGAATAAAACGTTTAACCCATGCAAATACTCTTATAAGTTTGGTGTAAGATGAAAATTTGAGTAGCATGTCATTCAAAGGATTTCTGTCCGCATTTACGGACGTAGGTTCCTGCACGGAGTCTGGCTCATCTAAGTTGGTAGTTAGCACTTTTAAGGACGGTACAAGAGGATGAAAATCTTGTTTGATCCAATCAGGACCATTCCACCAATAAGATGCATTTTTGAGCTGCTCTGGAAAAAGTCCTCGAGTAGCACAATCGGCTGGATTGAGTTTACCAGGAATGTGATACCAATCAGACACTGAAGTTAAATTTAAGATATTATTAACTCGATTTTGAATGAAAATATTCCCTTTACTTGGGGGTCTATTTATCCAACTTAATACGATTGTTGAATCTGTCCATAAATATCGCTCTTTTATGGGAAAAGATAGTGCTTTTTCGATGGCAGTTATTAGCTCGGCAAGTAGAAGTGCTCCGCAAAGTTCCAACCTTGGGATAGTAAGCTGTTTTATAGGAGCAACACGAGTTTTAGCACTTACGAGAGATACTTGATTCTGTCTAGATTTCAAGTAGACAACGGCAGCGAATGCTTTTGTAGATGCATCGCAGAAACCATGTAATTGGATGTCAGAATTATTGTCGACTCCCAAGAAGCGAGGAACTGAAATCAAGTTTAGATTATAGCTTTGTTGTTTAAATTTTGTCCAGGTTTCTAGAATGGTAAGAGGAACAGGATCATCCCAAGCGGCTTTCGATTTCCATAGTTCTTGCAACATAATTTTTAATATGATTACAGAAGGCGAAAACAGTCCCAGCGGATCGAATGTTTTAGCAATAACTGATAGAAGTTGCCTTTTTGTATTTACGATTTCTCCATCAGCAATTCTAACTTGAATCGAATCGGTTAAAAGATTCCAAAAAATACCTAATACCCGCTGTTTTACTTCTTCATCGCACAACGAATGTATAGATTCTGTAGCTAACAAGGATTTATCCAAATCTTTCAAATAATTTTATGGCTACTAGACCATTTTCGAAGACTAAATCCACCTGATTTCATTAGGTTTTGAATTTCGGCAATAATGGCTTTAGCTTCTTCTTCAGTGTCGGCTCCTGCCAACAAATCATCTACATAAAAATGATTTTTAGCATAACGTGTGGCGATTGGAAAAGTTTGTTCCTCCTCTAAGTACAACTGTTGCAATGTTCGCAACGCTAGAAAAGGCGCACAGGATGTTCCGTAAGTTACAGTTTGAAGTTCGTAAGAGATTAAGGGATCTGATGGAGTTGCCAAACGATTCTTTGATATTTACGGTCATCATCGGCAATTAGAATTTGACGATACATCTTTTCGATGTCGGCTGAAAAAGCTACACGGTAGGATCTAAATTTGACTAAATGAGAGAAAATATCAGTTTGTAATTTCGGTCCTATCAGCAGGATATTATTTAATGATTTGCCATTACTTGTTTTAGCTGACGCATTAAAGACGACTCGGCACTTAGTGGTACTGGAGTTGTCATTTTGAATCATATGATATGGGATATAACAATTTGGAGATTCTTTCTCCCTGTCAATCGAAATTGCCTTCATATGGCCAAGCGACAAGTATTCCTTCATGAATTTATTAAATTTTTCTTTTAATGGTGGGTTTTGGTTTAGTTTATTTTCTAAGGTAAAAAATAGATGTATCGCTTTTTCTTTGCTTTCCCCAAGAGTTTTGTCCTCTTTGAATGGAAGACTGACTATAAATCTGCCTTCATCATTTCGACAAACCGATTGCTGATAGAATTCCTCGCAAGGATCATATATTTTTTCCACTGGGACATTCGGAGGGAACTTTTCAATCGACCAGAATTTATTTAACTGGTCACACAAAGTTGAATGCACAATCGAGTCAGGCATTTGTGAAGTATAGATTTTTCCAGTTAAAATGTATCCCAATTTAGTTGAAATTGCAGCTGGAGTTCCTGAAGGTCCAAAAATGGGAAGTCCATCCAGGTGGAGTGCATAAATATCTGCACCTAGCAAAATGTCAATTTGTTGCGAAATATAAAAATTTGGATCTGCGAGTATAAGATTATCCAAATGCGGCCAGTGTTGAATTTGAATATCGAAATTCGGGAGAGGTGAAGTCACTTTATTTACCACAAGAGCATTAAGATTGAATGTTTTAGATGAGAAGTGAGGAGTGAATTCTACCTGACAACTATGCAATGAAGTTTCTGCATTAATCCCATTAATACCGGTCAATTTATGATTTGTATTTTTTAATGGTAAATTTAATTGATGCGCTAATTTTTTTGAAATTAATGAGAGCTGTGATGCATTGTCAATGAAAGCTTTGCAATTAACAAATTTTCCCGAGTGATCTTTCACTTTAATTACGGCCGTTGAGAGAAGAACAGAACTATTAGAAACTCCATTAGAAACAGCTACGACATCCGGATTACTGCCCGTCTCAGTTGGAAGATTTACGTTATATTTATGAAGTAAAGTATGATGTCGATTTTTGCAAACCTTACATCCGATATTTATTTTGCAATTATCCGTCTTATGGTTTTTGCGAAGACAATTCCTACAACAAATTCCTTCTATTGCTTTCAATCGTTCTTCGATTTTCATTCGATTAAAAACAGGACATTTATAAAGCGGGTGATTTGAATTTCCCTGACACAAAAAACAAGAAAAAGAGTCGCTGTTCCCCTCAGTTACGTTATGAACTATCACTTTTCTTGTCCGGTCTGCCACCCTTCGGCTAAACCAGTTCCCCCTTTCAGTCTGACTACATTTACGACCATCTGGAAAGAATTTCTTTTCAGGGGTTAGGTTCCTCCGCATTTGTTTATTTGTAGCTGAGCTACGACTGTCCAGAGATCTCGCCTCCCTCTCGATAAAGGCTTTAAAAGAATTCAGCGTTGGAAACGCATCAGGGTTCAAGGTCAAATTCCAGCGGTGAATTATCTCGTCGTCCAGTTTTGAAACGCAGTGATTGATTATAATCAGCTCGGTTAATTCATTTACTTCTAAACCCAAAACACTTAAATTTCTAATACATTCATTACAATTATCTAGCATCTCGAATAGCAGTTTAGATGAATTTGCGTTTTGTATTTTTAGATTAAATAACTTATTAATTTGGCAATTAGCTAACTGACTTTTGTTTTCAAATCTTTCGCATAACAATTCCCAGCAATTTTTAAGATTTTCTTCCCGAATTGCGAATCCACGAATTAATTTTGCGGCATTACCTTTGGTAGATGCGAATAAATATTGCAATTTGTCTATTTTGGATAATTCTGAATTATTAATTACCGTTGCTTGAAATAATTCTTTGAATGATATCCAATTTTCCATATCTCCATAAAAATGCGGCAATTCAAGTTTAGGCAATTTTTTAGACGCCTGAATTTTGACATTTGAGCTATCAGCTTGACTTTCCGTTTTATTTTTAGGTTTAGTGTTTTCCAAAAGCACGGCACACTCAAATAACACATTCTGAAATTCCAAATATTTTTCAAGTTTCTCTTCACTATCATTAACATCTAAATTCGAAAACGAATTTTCTAGTTTTTGTTCATAAGTATTGACTTTCGTTTTTAGCACATTGAATAATGCATCGGAACTATTTTCAACTGCATTTTTAATTCTCTCCTCAATTCTCAAAATTTCTTTACAGACATTACTGAAATTTTGAATTGCTTTTATGATTTTCGATTTGGAAGTCATTGTCCATAGGGCTCTGCGGCTAACGACGGACCAAAAATGTTGATTTAATTAAGGATTATGGTAATAAATAAAGGAATGACTCACCTCATCCACGTCTCGATAATTATTACAGCGAATAGATTTGTTGTTTACAGGTTTAAACTACACATTTTGTAGCGCGTTTACAGGAAGCACCCGTTTCCTCCAAGCATCCCTTAAGAATGCCTAATCCCTGAACATAAACAAGAGTTCAAAGTTCTGGATTTTCATTGCGCCATCTGTTGGCGTTCAGATGAATCACCACTATGCACCATGATCGTCATGTCCAACAAAAAGATAAAAATTGGTAACATTTCCTTAAAACACAAAGAATAAAAATTGCTAAAAAATATTGCCACTGTTGTTTCTTCAAAGAATGTTTTACATTTAAAAACATAATTTAAAAAAAATAACTAGTGATAAATTGCAAAACAGAAAATTAACTTTATTTACAAGTTAATACATTAGGTGAACATGGTATAAATACAGTAATTTCTACAGAAATTTTTCAAAAAACAATATGCAATAAAATATAATAGAAGGTCAAAGAAATTCACTAATTTTTTTAACTTTGCAGCCAAATCAACTTTAATCATATCTTAAATAAACCATTACAAAAGTGGAGGACCTTTTCCCCACCTCCAAAAGTATTTCATCTACTTATTTCATGGAAAACACTTTCAGAAAACTATCACAAATCTAATAATATGCAATGTATAACAATTTAACAGCTACTAAAGGTATAATTTCTATGCTATTGCATATTCGCCAATGATATGTCAACAAGACACATTCTTTCACTTCCAAAAATAAATCTTCTAATGGACATACTTTTGATATTATAAATGAGTATATCTATAATAGGATAACTAATCTCAATATTTAAACCACACTAACCATTATTAATTAATATTAAAGAAACTAACATTTAATGGATTTTTAAAAAATTTGCACTGCTACACCAAATCTGATGACATAACATAAAACGAATAATAAATTTCATATAAAGTCTAATATGAAATAGTTAAAAATGATAAAACATCACAATAAAGATTAACCATCGATTATATTCAAATTATCATTCACTGAAATAATAATTTAAATACAAATGATAAACATACCCTCAAAGGAAATAATTAAACACACTTTTAAGCTCAATATATTCTGGATATACACATCATATTTATTTACATAAACCAATTTCATAATTCAACAGTTCCCACAGTAAAAACATTTCAGAGAGCATTATATTAGGATATAAAATTGTAATATTAAATATGCAACACAAATTTCATCTTTAATATAAAGTTGTTGACTTTAAAATCACTCAAACCATTTAAAACTTATATATATAGAAATTTTCAAAATTTCATACTTTCTTCGTTGGTGGTGATGGGGAGGGGTTATTGTAACAATCAAATTACTCGTATATTAATCAATTCCAGAATAACTTAACAAAAAAAATCCATTTTATTACAATTTTTTTATTTAAAATGAGCAAATTAAACTAATTCTTTTAAATTTCTCTCCATAAGTTTAATATTTTTCTTTTAAAAATTTAAATTTAATTAAGAAAAATAAAATTTAAATATATCTGCTAGCCTCCTTGAAGAAATTGAAAAACTTTGTTATCTATTTTTTAATAATTTATTAAATTAGCTATTTGAATTTGAAAAATATAAAAATTTCATAAACACAATTTATTTTTTATGAAGTGTCAGTTAATCACTTTAGATAAATTTCCATAGAAAATTTATGAATTATTAACAAATGCTGTTCAAATACTCAAATCTATTGTTTGAAATCCAAATAGATTATTACAAAACAGAAATGAATACAATTTTTATCTTATAACTGGATGGAAAGTAAAAGCTCAATAGGAAATAATTTTAATTTACAGGTTTCTTCTACTTTCAGCTATATTTGTAATCATAATTCAATTTAATGATAGTTCTTTTTACAAACTTTTAATAAAGTGAATGAATTTAAGAAATATATAACAAGATATATATTTAATTCCATATAGAAATTCATAATTTAAATTTCATTTAATTCATATAATCTAAATTGAACTATATAACAAATTTTCAATTAGTGCACCTACATATAAAACTTGAGAATCAAATTAATACATTGATATTTTATTTGTTTGACATTCCTTGAATAATTTCTAATTTTTAAAATATTGTTATATATATTTCAAAAAACTTTGATCTTAAAAATATATGAAACAATTTATACAGAATAAATAATAAAAACACAATAAATATATTAAGCAATATTAAAATAAGAGAAATATTCCCAAACTAATTAAAATAAGTGATGTCCCAAAAAAGTACAAAGTCAAACAACTATCAATGACTATTTGAAAATTAATTTAAGAAACAAAACAGTAAATCTAATATTGAAAATAATCAACAATCATTTCTTAATATGCAATGAGTTCAAACAGTATCCCCCAGACACATAAAGTTTGAATAGAATAGCTATATTAAAAGATTTTGCTTACTTACTTTTTTAAATAAATTTATACTATGAAAAAGATAAATCGCATTCATCCAACAGCAAATATATTTACAACAAGAATTATTTTTTAAAAAACATTCAAACTCGCATCAAAATAAGGACTTTTAAATGTCATTTTAAAAATAAAGCTTGTGACTTTTTACATTGATTATACTAGCCACAAATAAAATCCATATATTCAAATGTCTGGAACCTTAAATACAATTACTTCTTTAACAGTTTCAGGTCTAGCTTATCAAAAAGTTTTTCCCAATTCATAGGGAAAACCATGATCAGCTAGAAAATGATTTTTTTTCCCCCCTAAGGCAAGAAAATTCGTTATTAGCTGCCAAACAGAGTTTATCTGGCAAGCTTATTTTGATTATTGCTTTAAGAAGTGACGACTTATGATTGTATTTCACAAATAGTAAATTCTTAAAATTTTACAACATAGAGAAAAAGAAAAATTAACTAATCAATTAGTTCAATTCAACACAATCTAGTAGCAAAAATACAATCAACACAAAAAAAACTTTTAAACTATTTCATTGCATAATTATTTGCTACAGGCCAGCAGATAGCAAGTAACCAAAATTCAGGAAAGGCACACATTTTAGCATTTTTCTTTTCTTTTTTGAGAACTGTGGTGATGAAAACAAATTACCTTTTTGTACAAGACTGGAGTATTTTAACGGTTTTTAGTAAAAATTGATTTTTTTTAATAAAGAATTTATTTGAAAAATTTATATTGCACACAATATGTTTCTATGCATCACATTTGAGCTTATAATTGTTTTATAAAAGCAGTTTCTTTCATTTATAAGATATGAATTGGCAATTTCAGAATTTTACAGAAGCTTTTAATTATACACAATTAAACAACACTAAAAAAAATCCTTAAGTGCAGTCACATTACATTATATATTACAAGTCTCAAAAGAATATTTCATTACACAGAATTGCTGAAATTCAAACATTATGCAAGCACATGAAAAAACAAACCACATCAGTTGTTAAAGAAATAGCAACAGTTATACAGACACAAATGAAATGCATTAAAACAATACAACACAAATGAAATGTAAGAAATAAAAAAGGCTTTAATAAATGATGTGAGTATATATTTCACTGTGCCAGATCCTGAAAATTCTTAGGCAAAGAATTTAGCATATGCTTTTCTTTCTTTGGCTTTGTATGCTCGCATTTCTCCACGAACAGCAGCCAATTCTGCTATCACAGCTGAAAGGGAAATACATAAGCATACTTTTTTAAATAACTGTCAAATATTTGATATATATAAATTTTTTATAAAAACATTCTCAATCAAACATGGCATAGGCTTAGATCAAAAATAAGCTCAACTTCATAAAATAATGAATTGCACTGACCATAAATGTTGAGAAATAAAATAAATATAATTAAACAAATTGATACAAAAGTGCTTGAAATATCAAAAATATAGTAGAATTATTAAATAAAAGAAAACTAATCCAGAAATAAAATTAAATATCTGAAAAAAATTAATAAAACCTATTTCAAAAATGCTGAAATTTACAAAAATATATCGCATCTGAAAGTTCTAACAGTAAATAAATATTATTCAGGCAATACTATTTGAAACTTTCAATCATTTAATACCTTAATGTTGCTTTATTTTCTTCCTTCATTGCACACTATATTTTTTAATTGTATGTGAAAAATTGTTTTACTTTTAAAATTAAAATAAAATTCAATGCTCAAAAAACAAAAACAAAACATTTCCAATTATTGAATTGGGGATAAGCTTCAATTATTTAAAACACTTTTTTTTTTTTTAATATATTAACCAACACAAGAAAATATTTCCTCATCTAGACTGACTGTTAGCCACCCAATCATATCTTGAAACTATTTGACAGATTTATTCACGAAAGATGCAGTACAAAATCAAATGCATCTTGGCAGAGTGCCTAAAAATGAAATTTGTTTCCTTCCAGTGAGTTCTTCCTTATTAATACACATACGAGAACGGAACAATAATTCTGCAAACAGAAAAAAAGTTCATTTCAAATAAGAAAAATTATTCAATGAAAAATGCATTAATATTTAAGCCCACTATAAGTCATTTTTTATAGTAAAAATGACTTGCATACTGGCAACTTTCTTTTTCTTTTGCTGCATAAGAAAGAAAAAAAAAGGACTGAAGTTAACAATAGTAAAGAAATTAGTTGAACGCAATCTTTAAGCTCAATGAATCCTGTTTTGTCTTTTCTACTGTCCTATTAGATAAAAGCAGTTTTTGTTTTTTGAAAAGTATTACTATACTGATTCAACTCAGAATGAATATTCAAAGTTATATGGGTATTTGAAAGATTAGTAGAATACTTGAAATATTTAAGGATTCTATTTCATTTTTTTGGTACTATATAATAAAATTTGTGAGGAAATTCAATTTTCTTCACAAATATAAATATATAAATTAAAATATATCTTAAATTAAATTCAAATTTAAAAATAATATAAATCAATACATTTATGATGCCCAGATACTAAGTTTAAATAATCCTGAATATGATCCCAATGGTTTTTTTTTTTTTTTTTTTTTAAATTTCATATACGAGTGGAATGTAGTTTCAAACATCAATTAGTGAAATTCTATTAATTCTTTACACGAAACAAAAGTTGATTCAAAACGTATAAATGAACAATGTCATTCACCAATGGTGAGCTGCTGTAGTTTATATTATATATAGATAGATACAACTTATTTGTCATTTACAATTAACTATAGATTTTGGTGATGTATCTGATTTAATAAGCTACTGAAGTACTACAAAATAATCTAGTAAATCATTATATGTACCTCCTCTAATAATTCCTAAAAGATTTACTTACACTTATCATTTGGAGCTAATCTGAGAGCTTCATGTAAATCAGTCTGAGAGGGAAAGGAAAAAAAATATCATCATAATGAAACAAATTTTTAAAAATATATAAAAATTCATAATATTACTTTGCAGTAGTAATGTCTAACCTATTATTTTTTGTACTTCCATTTTTATTGATACAGTCATTAAAAATTAAACATTGCATATAAACAAAAAAAGGTTTAAATATTCATGCCCTTAATGAGAAAATAGTTTGACAGAAAAAAAATGCATAATAAAATTTATCAAAGCTATTTTTTAGTTAAAAATAAACACACACACACAAATGAATTTAAAAGTAAAATGATAATTATTTGACTTGAAAAATTTATGTTTAGAGAATCATGCAGATTTTTTTTTAAATGATATAGACTGGAAAATTGGACAAAAAAAATTATGCTGTAACTTTCAGAATTACAGCAATTAAAACAACTTGTAAATTTATCTTTTTAATTATTGTTTAAAAAAACTGTTTGAAAAAGAGAATTTTATTTGATTTAGAGTAGCCAGGCATTTTTACCAAGTAAAGAACATCAATGTCAAACTAAAAATTAATACACTATTTAAAACAAGTTTAGTTGAATTTTAAATGTCTCCAGCTTTTCAAAGCATGAAATAAATATGATTCTTCTTATTTTTTTTTTAACTTTAATCTTTAGATTTTTTACATTTCAGACATTTAATTTGCTGATACATGGAAAAATATATAAAGTGAGCAGATTTTGTAAGTTTGTTTGACAAATTTAATCCATCATTTATAACTTAAGCAAACAAACAACAACAAAAAAAATGCATGATAGATCTTAGCCATCGAATTTACTCAAGAGGTAAGTTTACAAAAGCTAATGTATCATTGATTTCATTTTCTTTCTCAAACTCATTTATTTATCACATAACTGAAATTAATTTATATCCACTTGCAGCATTTTATTCTTTCACATTTTGCAGGACAAAATATGATGGTATTAAATATTATGAAGGAGGTGGGAAGGAATGAATCAAAACCTTACCAGACTCCTTTCATAATCCCCTTTCCCATGGAAGGCTTGACCTCTCCTATATAATGCTTTTGGATTCTTAGCTTCGATATCTAAAGCCTACAGGAAAATAATGATAAATGAACGAAACTCTAAAACATTGCTTTAATTAAGTGCAAAATTACAAAAATTTATTATGAAGAAAAGAAATTTTGCATTCATTGCACAAGCTATATATTAAAATTTCTACAGCAATGAAGCAGTTGTTTGTATATATAAAGAGTGTGAAAGAGGCATCATAATCTAAAAACTAGGTACAGGATAATTATAGGAAAATTAGGATTAGGATAAATTAGATTAATACTATAATTGATTATATTAGAAACATCCAGTAAAACACCTTTTTTTTCATGTATTATATCTAAGATTTAAAAACAAAAGACATTAGATAAAAAAAAATTAAGGAACTTACCTCATCACAATCTTCGAGAGCTCTGTCATATAATTTTAACTTTAATTTACAGGCAGCACTGCAATAAAATTGTGCCATAAGCATTATAAATAAACTGAATATTCAATTCTAAAATCTAATTTTCTAAAAAATAAAAATAAATCTAAAAGTTTGAATATACACACTTATATCATTCCTTTAGCCATGCGTTAGAAATAAATTCTTGTTTTCTACACCTCTCAATCTAATAGCTAAATTTTAATTACTTCGATTGATTTTTCTACTATCCAATAAACTGCAGATGTGGGAATTTTTTATTTTCACATTTTACATAAGGGAAATCCTTATATGAGCTAATAAATCATTAGGTATAATTGTGACACTCTCTTTATATGCATGTTTCCAACTTTTATCTTTAAAACAGTCATGGATTGCCTAATTTACCATCTGAAAACTTAAAATTATCATTTTGAGCAACATGTCTAATTTTCCTATATACAGAGCTTTATATTTAACTACAACTGAATTTACTTCAAAATGTCTAAACACTTCTAACAATAATATAAGTGTGCATAATAAAACAATTTGCATTAAAATTTATTTCCATGATTTCTGTGATGAAAGTTTAATTTGAGCACGAGAAAAGAAATAAGCAAAAGAAGGAAAAAACTGAAATAAAATTATTTTAAGCTATTGTAGATGAAGTAAATCTATAGCTTAGTTATTGAAAGCCATCCCATAATTTTATAATAATCTAGTGTGCGAGCATCTATCAATCAATTTTCTTGATGAAATCCATTCAGAACATGTATGCAATGTTAAAGAAAATTACCTGATTTGGTAAAAAGGTGTCATTATATTCTATCCGGGCTTAGACTACCATAATTGATTTAATATGCACTAAACCTATTTACACAATGATTCTTTAGTGGAATCAGGATTTGAATCGGGAAAACTCCAACCCTGAAACCAAGAAGTATTGTTCCACCTACCAATCTTTTTAGGTTTAATATAGAACAAAAACTCAATAAATTAATTTATACTTACAATTAAGATGAATGTATGTTTGTGTGTATATAGGTACTCTAAGTTAAACCATTTGATTTAGATTTACCAACCTTGGCACATATATACTTTGGAGGATAGAAATGGGCATCTCAAAGCAATTTTTTGACATTTTAATTAAAAAATAAGCGAAATTTTGATATTCTCTCATTTTAACTTTTGAAAATACTACTATGGTATCAAAATAATTTTTATATCTTAAAATTCAAAAATTATTTTTTTAATTATATCAATTTTTTGCCATCTAATTTTTATTTTTAATCAATTTAAAAAATATTTTTCAATAAGAACACAAAGATAAGAATTCAGAATGGATATTAAAAATAGAAATTTAACCAGGAATGATAATAATTTTAAAAAAAGAATTCTGGAAGAACACTGAAGTTATAGATAAAAATCACTATGACAGTATCAGAGATTTATTTCCATTTTTGTTTCAAAATCCAAATTAATATGGATATTAATACAAAAAAATAATGAAACCTACAAAATAGTGTAATTAAACTTCAGTCTTCAACACATTATTGGCAAAGCAGATTTCAGAAAAACAAATAATATATTTACTTAATTTTATGAAGAATCTCTGAAGGATTTAAATTTATATTTAAAGAAGAAAAATGCCAAATTTTAGATTATTATGGGTTAGAAATTGGGTTATATTGTTAGAAGGCTAGAAATAGCAGAGTGTATCCTTTTTTATAATGTGTTCTGAATTTTCGCCGCTAGAGGGCACACCTATAATATGTTTATAAGGAGAACGATGTAGTAGATGTTCTGTGAATCTGTCTTGTGATGTTCTGTGGTGTGTGTGTGAAAAATAAATAAATAAATGTATGTGATTGTGTAAAATTCGTATCGTCTTTTATTCGAACCTCTCGTATTTGAAACATGAACATTCGTAGGAACATAATGAATTTGAGGAGATCTCATAGAAATTAAGGAATATGAATTACAAAGCAATAAAATTAGTAACAAATAAGGCTAACTTATTACAGTCTTTCGTTACCATTTAAGCCCTCTTACAAAAAATTAGTTATCATGAATTTCATCACACTGTAAAATAAACCATGTTTGGTCATATAAGAAAAAATTTTTTACATGAATGCATGACTGAATCATTATTAACAGCTAGTTCTGACATGTGGTATAAAATTTAATTCATACAGAAATACAAAATTGGGAAAAGGATACCAAGGAAATACACTACATAATTTAAACAATTTGATATTCATCAATAAAAGATTCCTACTCTTATTAAGGGGGGGGGGGGGTTAAACTTATTTAAAAAAATTAAAGACCAATATTTTAGACATAAAAAATACAGATAAATTTAAACCAAATAAATATCAATGCCTTAACTAAAAATTATTCAGTAAGGATTGAAAATAACCAATAATTTAATTGGCACAAAATCAGTAAAATAAATTGATTTGGCCATCTGTAATTTTGGTAAATTTTCACATTTCCTTTGTTTAAAATAATACACTACTATTCCTATTTATCAAGTCAATGAAATACAAATCCCAAAACATACTTGAAACTATTAAATCAACTAAATACAACTTTATGTATGCATTTTTCTTCTTTTCTAATAACTAAGCATCAATACAGCAAAATAATAATAATAATAAATAAATAAATACAATAATACAGATACTGAAAATCATGATGTATCAATGTTTTAATCAATTTTATTTCAAGAAAATTATGAGAAATAAACTCAATTTAATTTTCATTATAAGATGCAAAACTCTAAAGCTGAAAGAAAGCAGACAGCCATAAATAGTTGTATAACATGTGAATGTTGTCAATTTCTATATAATAAGGTGTCTTGAAAGTTCACTTCAGTGTCACTAGAAGAATTCCATGAAATTAAAATCTCAAACAGAGATTCACTACATATAATATCATTTACTGATACGCTATTTATGTATTTGATTTACTTTTAAATCCGCTAAAGCCATTTCAGAATAATCTAATAACTACACATCACGTTTTTTTATTTATTTATTTACTGTGTATTTGCAATGTGACTAACAAACTGAAATAAAGTAGAATTCCATATATTAAATTCCTGTTACTTGTGATTTTTGATTAATAAATAAAAATATTTCAAGTCAGGAAAATAAAGGGAGAGGAGAAATAATATATTCAAATGAATGAACTATAATGACTTTCAAATAATCAAATCAATATACCTATTTAAAATGCAAGGTAAGACAACAGCATTTAAACGTTTTTCTAGCTCTGCATCCACTTCATTTACTTCATGCAACTTGTTAAGATACCTGTAAGTTCACTACATTAAAATAAGAAAATATACACAACAGAAAAATTAGTAAACTAAATAATTCCTTCCTACAACTAAAAAGAAAAAAAAATAAGCAAATCAAATATACCTTAAAGCTTTTTTATATTTCATATTGGCAGTAACATAATCCTCTTTTCTGAAAAAACCATTTCCTGACAGTTTAACTTGTTCAGCAACCCAGAGTATGTGATCAATCTGAAAAAGATTTTCATATATGAGATACTACAATTACATCTGATATTATTTGCAAAAATAATAAGAAAATTTAGAAGTATTTTAATTGTGTGATCAATTGCTGAAAGGCATCAAACAATTAAACATGCTTAAATTTAAAAATTATTTAAATAAACAGCAAACTTGGCTGGTTATTGCATTATGTAACACAAATCTTGCAAACATCAAGCAATGACTCAGTAGCATTCTGCTAAGGCTTGAACCTCAATTATTTAATGAATCATAATTATTTCATTATTAAAGCATTTAATGCTCAGTTTTATTTCTTGTTTCTGTTTTAACTATAAAAGTAAAGTATTGAAGTTTAAAATTAACTGAAATTTTTAAGATCACTTATAACTTGAAATATTTTGGTTTGAAACTGAACTGCATTAAAGCAGAATCTGGATCAAGCCAAAGAACTATGTAGATTCATATTATCTAGTTTTGGACAACTTTATTAAATCAACTGAACCACCAAAGAATTTTTATATGGAATAAAACACCTACTAATCTACAAAATATCAGTGCTTAAAAAATCATTTTTTGCGAATAAGCATTCAATCATTTTTCTAACTTTCAGGAAATTTCAATATTCATAGGAAGGTGCGAAAATCTTAAATGTAAAATTTTGTTGGGGAGGATGACAATAATATTAGAACAGTCAGTATTTCTCATCACACATGACAAATTCATGCAAATTAGATATATAAATAATCAAGATGAATAATTCATATTTCCTTTCATTTTTACACCTCTGGAGACTGATATAAATAGATTAAAATTTCATTTATTTAAAAATTTTAAGACATAACAATTATTTAAATAATTATGAAAGTAAACCACAGTTATTATATATATATATAATGGTTCTTCATCTAAGTGAATAATCATGATCTACATATCTACATGCCTTTCTTTCTTATAAGGAAATTAATAAATAGTAAAATTTGCAAAATTCTATTAACGATAAAACACACACACACACATTTATCCATTGTGCAAAAGAAAACTAGCATTTATTCAGAAATAAATTGCCACTGCTTAGTTATTGGGGAAATATTTACAGTTTAACTGATATAATTTACATGAATACAATTGACAAATTAAGTGAAAAAAGATCAATTATATTTCACAACTAATGATTAATTATAATTGAAATTATGATTTGCATTATATAATTTTCATTTTACTTAATAAAACAATAAAATATTCTTAATCTTGCAGTTCTTTTAGCCAGTGCTAGCTAAAAACCTCTAAAATAACTTGAACAAATGTCTGACCATATATTAATGCAATATCAATGGATTGACAGACTCAAGTACATTAAATAATCAAATATAATACTGAATTATCTATTAAAAATATGCTAAATGTAAATTAAAGATTTTTGTTAATAATTTATCAATGTTAAAAATTATAAATGATTTATATTGCTTCATATAGAAATAATTTAAAAATACTGGGATTCAAAAACCTAACAAAAGTTTTCGTTCTCCTAGATTAAGCATGATCTATATTGGAATTCGAGAAATAAAGCAGTAGAAATAAGTCTAGCATGATTTTGCTGAAATAAGGTTATCATGAAATGTTACATAATGACTATGATATGAACTGATTTTCTTTGTTTTTCAAAACTCCAGTGCAATATAAAAATTTTCATCAGTAACAGTATCACATTTTTGTTCAATTGATAGAAAATTTGGAATAATTTTTCTAATATAATACAAAGATTTTTCAAAATAATCGTTTAAAAATATTTCTTAGAAGTCTGGTATTCGTCATTTCAAAATATATCAGAAATAAATCATTCCTCACTTAAAAATTAACTCACTCAACAAAATCTTTCGTCACTTAACAAAAAAAAATCAAAAAGAAAGCTTCTTCTTAAAAATACCACAAATTTTACTGCCCCTCTCTACATATGTACATCAGAAAGTTCACACACATACATCTTTAAAATCCAATTCACCACAATCATCTGGAAACGGTGCATAAGTATCTTCAGTCCCATCACATTCATTTAGCCCGAAGTCTTCACCAGGTTCAATTTCTCCACAGTTTTCAATTATACAAGGCTAATGAAAGAAATAGTTTTAATGAAACATTACATGAGATTAGTATTAATTTAAAAGTCAAATACTTGCTAATGTATAAAAAAATCATCAAAAAGGCAAAAGCTGTGTGTTTTACCTATTGTTACAACAAATCTATTGCTTCCCTCTATCAAAAGTTTTTTTTTTTTTGGTAGAAGTTCTTTATATTTCTGGAAAAATGAAGAACATCTACCACAAGTCATGTTACAGAATAAAGTAAAATTTTATGTATAGAAATAGTAAACTAAAATGCAATTTAATTGGAAATAATAGTTGTTTCTAATGGCTCTTGTCTAGATAAGTCCACTGACTTAGCATCATTTAGGGTCAAGAGAACGACTCAGCTACACACACGTCACAACCCTTTTTAAGGGGCGGACTTAATTCATGCATTTTATTCACTCATCCACAGATCATAATTTAGATATGAATCAGATAACGATCACCCCTGATCCAGTACCCCCAAAGGTATTACTCTCGACATGGAGGACTTTGTGACCATGACAGATGTATACGTGCGTCAGCCACCACACATGCGGGGAGTCTTTGGCCGAAGGGGTTCGAACTCGCAACTCAAGGGGAGCGAATCCAACGCCCTACCAACCAGGCTATCCCGGTCTGGAAATAATAGTTATTACAGATATCAAATTAAAATATACACACACATCTTTATAAAAATGTAAAAAATTTTATCTAGGACTATTTTTTTCTCACTAATTCAAATTTCTAAAATCCTTTCACTAATTTAGAATATTTTTTTTAATATTAACATCAACAGCCATATTTTATTAATTTTCTTATCGGATTCCTTAAAAGCTAAGTTAATATATACTAAGCAAACCTTTTTCATCAATTTATTTTTTTAATCGTCATAATTTAAATAGGACTAATTAAATGTCAAGAGATAAATCATTAAAAGGACATAAGAAATATCTTTTCTTCAAATTTCTTAAATATAAACTTAAGAGCAACACCATTTTGTTATTTATATTAAGATAATTTGCTAAAGTACAATATATATAAATTACATTTTGAAACATTTTTCAAATATACACATAATATTTTTGACTTGAAATTTCCAATGTGATGATTTTAGAAATCTGTTTTTACCAAGATTTTCATGAAAATGTAATGTACATAAGTTGACATTACATATTTATATATATAAAAAAAAACCTGTGTACTACAATAATTTGTTTTATAATATAAAAACTTATTCTTAATTTTAACTAAAATATCAAGCATGTAATGAATAATAAGAAATCCCCAACTTAATCTTATGTTTAAACTAAAAAAAAAAAAAAAAAAAAAAAAACTTTAGTTTTTTATAAGAAGCTGACAATACAATAAATCTTAAGATGTTGCCCCCTTCCCTTGGTATTTTCCTATTTACTCACTTCTAAAGGTTCATCATTTTCTGTAATGGTGTTCTCTAATTCATTCACAACTCCCATTCCTTTCTTCACTCTTCCAAACACAACATGTTTGTTGTCTAAATGTGGTGTAGGAACAGCAGTGATAAAAAATTGACAGCCATTAGTGTTGGGACCACTATTAGCCATACTAAGAAGTCCTGGCTGATCATGCTACAAAAAAAATAATTTAAAATAATTATCACTAATATAATAAAGAAAATTTGACCATCTAGTCTGAAACATTGTAGCATGACTCATTTACATTTTTTTTTCTTTAAAAAAATATTCTTAATAACAATAACAATATGCACGCACATAAAAATTTAATACTAATACATGTGCATATAAATTCAGCAAATAAAACAGTGAAAAATATTCTAAACTTAAAACAGAGATAAAAGTTTATTGAAATTAGAAAAACTTATATGAAGATAACATTAGTATAACTTTTTTTTTTAATTTTAAAGAAGCATTAAAAAATCAGCCGAATTTCACCTTTTCTTAAAAAGCACCTAATACATAAAAGATTTGACAGCTTTAAGTCAAACAGCCTGCACCAAAAATGGCTTGAATAACTTTTGCAACATAAATAATAATAACATGATAAAATTTAAAAAAAGTATCCCACATATAAATATGCTAAAAAATCATTCCAAGAATGTATAAAATTGCCATGCAGATATCAAACAGCAATCTATCTAATTAATTTAAGAAGTTAAAATTGTTTATAAAAGTAAAAATTATTGCATATTGTAATTCTGGAAAAGTGAAAAATTAAGGATTATAAAACTTAAGAACCTTTCTACGATACTATCTATATCCATACAAATATTGATTAAAAAAAAAAAAAAAAAAACCTGAAAAATAACTTTTTCAAAAATAAATTTCAAAAAGAAGTAATTTTATTTTTAAAAACTATTTAGGAATGCAATAAATAAATAACAGTTGAAAAATGAGCTTTGACAATTCATATATATATTACTTTTAAGGTGAAATTTTCATCTTCAAAACATTCACCATAAATACTCTCGGAACCTTGGCCATTTCCTTTGATAAAATCTCCTCCTTGAACCATAAATCTACGAATTACTACAAAAAAGGGGGAAAAAATTAAGATAATTAACATTGTAAAAACAATTAGCAGAGTAAATTTTTAAGAAAATGTATAATTTAAATATTCCGGAAAGAGTTACCTTCATACTTGCTAAGCATTTAAGAGGCAATATTGAATAAAATGTAAAATTTTCTTCTTGGGAAAAAAAAAAAAGAGAGAGAGAGAGAGAGAGAAAAGGAGATTTGATAGATAATATATATATATATATATATATATATAAAGAAATACAGTCAAAATACAGCATAACGGACAATGTTTTGCAGAATGGGTGACAAGGAGACACTATGATATCATTATATGCTAGATTGGCCTATATCAGTCTATGTTGAGTACTTGTTTGAAATGAACCCTCATATCTTCTTATATAAGGATTATTATTATTAAGTTGAACCCTTATATCTTTGAAATAAACCCTTATATGGAAGAAATTTTGGCTGGATAGTGTGATTGGATATGACTTTAAAGCATTTGAGCTAGTGTTGTATAAGCTTAATTGACAAGATTATGGGGACAAAGGTGAGTCACAATGACACTGATGAATTGCTGGAGGAACACAGTCAAAACTATTGATGAACTCATAGGTCTTTATCCCGTAATAGAGCAAAAAGCTGTGTAGGAGATTCAGTCAAAATAGGAGGAGATAACAGACCCAGCAGAGCAACAATCTTCCAGTGAAATAAGGAGATGGTAAAAGTGTGGGAAATTATTACATCGTACATTGAGAAGCATCATTCTTATAAGGCAATCACGAAATACACTACAAATTCATTTAACAATGGCTTGTGCTTTTGTCAAATTTTGAAATGTAACAAAATAATTTTCTAATGGAAACATGCAATATAAATGATAAATTACATAATAATAATAAATATGTTCAGTTAATTTTTTTAGAATGGAACACATTGTCCTATTTTACAAGAATTCCTATGAAAAAAGTTTTTACTTAACAAGTCTTGAATAACAAATAAGATAAAGGAATGAATTATGCTTGTTAAGTAAAGTTCCACTGTAATTACATTTTTGCACGGCAAAACAATACAACATTATTTCAAAATTTATCTATTCTCACTTGACACAATGGTTGTATTCTTTACATTTAAAGCAATTAACAGGATTTGTCCAAAATGGATAGATTTTTTTTAAACATAAATATTGAGATTCATCTTCAGAAGCAACAACTAAATAATACAAATTAATTAAGCCAATTATTCTTTAATTCAGTGATCAGAAAGAGATTATCACATTACAAATGAATACCCACTCCTTACTTTTAAAAAGTCATTTCATCTTGTACCTTCATACAAAATTCTAAATCCCTTGCTTCATAGAGACAAAATTTACACTTTATGCTAATACCATACTTCAGGAAATCTATGTATATTTTAGATCTTCAGCTTCTATATTCCTTTGATTAACAAATTTGTTACACTTCAAACAAATTTTAGAACACTTTGAAAAAAAAGTTGGTAGCAGCTCAACTTAAAAATATCAGCTACATTATTTGAATTCTGTATATTTGGGGTTCAGTAAGATAAACATTCAATCTTGAAAATAAGCAAGGGCAACTTTAAACACTTTACATAATTTTAGATCACTGTTAGATAAGTAAGTATAGAACTAAATCAGCACACCATCTCCAAATCATGCCACCAAAAAGATATTTAACATTGGTGGATTTAACATATATTAGATATATATTATTTAGCACATTTTTGTTGGAATCCAGTTTCTAGGTTGAGGTCATCTGTTGTCAAAATGATGCCCAAGGCTCTGAATGTGAATATTGAATCATTGAGATTGAATTGTAAATGATTTTAAAAACAAAATCTAAGTCAATCATTTTTTAAGTAAATTTATATCAAAATTTCTGATTGTTTCTATATATTTGTACTTCACAGGCAATCTAAATCAGTATATAAGGTAACACTGTTCCTCAAAGCTAAAATAACACCATTTACAATACAGTACAATCATCAATAGGGGAAAAAATATTAAAGAATTCTTTTTTTTTAATTTTAGGCTCCAAATTTCATATTTATGAACTAAAATAAAAAATATGCAGTAATATTTATAAAAAAATATAAAGTTGCATTATTTTGCATATACAGAAACTGAAAGATGTTTTCAACATAATGGTAATAACCATATTTCTCCTTTCTGAACTACTTATTATCATGTAAATTACCAAAATGTAACAAATCATACATGTATACTTAAATTAAATACAAAATATTCTTTACATTCCCAAGATATTGCCACAACTTCAAAAAAAATCTTAATTTAAAATATGGATACAACTTACCTCGATGAAAAGAAGAGCCTTTATAATGCAAAGGCTTTCCATACTTTCCTATCCCTTTTTCACCTGTACATAAAGCTCGGAAATTCTCTGCTGTTTTAGGTACTATGTTCTTAAATAATTCTATTATTATTCTGCCAACTAGAATGAAAAAATTATAAATAAGAAAAAAAATTGCAAAATTTGAAAAGCATTTTTTTTTTTTTTATTCCAAGAAAAATATACAAAAATTTTAATGTAAATAATTTAAATGCACTAAGAAATGTTATAGATTGCATTTATTATCACTTCAAAAATATTTAGAATTTTGCAATGAAGTCGTAACTAATCAGAATATTTTTAATAATAATAACATTTAACTGTAAGAACTGTTATTTTTTATATGCAATATGTGTGTGTGTGTGTGTGCGTGCGTGCGTGTGTTACTTCTTTCTATGTAATATGCATACATATGACAGTTAAAAACAATTTAATCTTGAAGTAACTAATATGAAAAGATAAAGATTCTACAATAGTCATTTTAAATTTTGTATTTTCCTTTCTCTATTTGATAATATATAGTTTTGATTTTTAAAACCAATTTTTGAATTCATTTCTTAAAAATATGCTATAAAATTAATTCAAATAATTAAATATTTGGAAGATTGTGGATTAAAATCTTTTTTTTTTTTCTCACTTACATATTACTGAACAAATTTCTCTAAAACCATATAACAGAAAGAAATTTTCACTTGTTACCTATATAATATTTAATCAAACATTAAATGATAATTTCTAAAATTTTCCCATACCAAGAATCAGTTGCAGTAAGAAAATGCTTTTGAAGTTTTAATTATCAATATCAAAATGAATTTTCAACTATCACGTCATAAAATAAAAACAAAAAATAAGCTAAGTTTTAAATTATGGAAAACAATTTAAATGGAATTGTGATGAATTAAATCAGTCCAAACTATAAAAACAAAATAGTAATATTTCCATAATTAAAAAAAAAAAAATCCTTGATATAAATTCTTTCTTGACAAAGGACTTTAAATATTTTGTAAAAATTTTAATTATATATATATATATATATATATTCTTAATACAAATAACAAGGAATTTTATTCTATTCATAAAACTTAAAATAATAAAACTTAGTGTTTAACAGTAAGAAAGAAAGATGATCAAATTAAAGACACAAAATTATTTATTTTGTTTTATCAAACAGTAATAATACCTGAAATCATTCTCATCACTCACACAATTTAAGTAACAGTTTTTTTAATTGCTTTATTAATTAGAATTATTACGTTTAAAAACGTTAGGAGATAATATACATAACTTCATAACCGTTTCATGAGTATTAAATTCAGTACTTTCAATTTAAAGAAAGTTACCTGCTTTATTCCATCAAGCAATATCTACCATTTACTAAATTTCGTTTTTTTCTATACTCTGTTAGCATTTCATAATGTTAGATCTAAATGGCAGAAAACATTGATTAGATATCGTAACAATGCAGTCGGGTATTTTATGCAGATAGATATTATAATTAAAATTCTATTGCAAAATAATATTGGCAAAAAAACAACTCTGAAATCTTTGAAATGTCCAATTCATATTTCTTAACTGCATATAAAAGATTGTATATTAATTTATTTTACGTACCATCTGACTCAATAGTCATATTATTTTGTAAACATAAATTTAAAACTACTTTTTAGTTTATTACTTTGGCTAAATAAAGAAAATAAAGTAGTGGATTTTGAATAGCAAAATGCTTCTGACTATAGATGTTTTCCATTTCTTACGAAAATAACATTATAATGCAACGACAAACTAAGAATTCAGATCGTATTTATATTTCTGATTGTTTAAAAACATTATTTCAGCAATTAGAATTTTTTTCTTTCTTTCTCTCTTTACAACACCAGATATTTACCAATAGAAACTGTAAGTAATGACATTACTGGAAATTGATTACAATAAGTTTTTCTAAAACATTAGAAACTAAACAATACCTCTTTCTTCGCCTATTTTTATATCTAAAAACACGTGTGGATTTCCAGTCAACGGTGCAGACATCTTGAACTGACAGATAGAAACGACCGGTAAACTCAATGTTGCCAATTTGTTTTCGTTAACTCGTATGGTTTCGCAATCATTGAAATTAGAGTCGGCCAAATGGCTGTTGTACGACATTAACATCAACTTAGAATTGAAGGCAATTTTAGTTATATGAACCACTTTTATTATTTGTATGATTCACTTGTATTGGTTGTATAGGTTACTTTATAACTTGAAAAAAAAATGGTTGGTTATATTGAATTTTCTTCACATTTTTTTATAAATTAAGGCCTCACATTAAATCCAATTATTATATTCTCTTTTTACCATCAAAGTGCAATTGTTCAAGTTACTTTCATTACAAAGATTAAGAGAAAAATGTCCTGTCTTCAGCAGCAAATATCTGAGTGCAATCGAATCTGTACTATCTCTTTATTTAACAGGAAAGTCTATTCAGCATGTAGCTTAAAACAGTAAAAATTTTTTTTTAATTTCAACTAAATATCCTCCTTTGGTTTGGTGGGAAGAACAACTTCGACCATTATGGCGCCTCTGAATGTCAAAACTTGTCTTCATTTTAGAAGTATTAAAACATCATCTTTGAAAAAATAAGGTGACGATTAAAAGAACATTAATATATATATTTATTTTTTTTAATTCTAGCTTTATGTTAATGCATTTTGCTGCATCATAGTGCTATTCAGGAAATTTAGATCATTATCTAAATGATCTAAAGCCATTTGAAGCCTAGCAACGAGAAAACCATTTGAAGAAGAAATCTGTAATTTTAATATCTGTGGCGAATTTGCGATAAGCGAGGATAGAACCTGGGACCTTGTGGTTTGCAGTCCAGTAACATGACTATGATACAAAAGCAATTGCTCTGGTAGGGTAGTTGTTAACCGGCTTATATGGTATTCATTACATATCTGAGTATCCTCCCCACCCTGTAAAGTTTTCCCTATTAGCACAAAATGCCCCAAAACCTTGTTAATATATCTACACGGTGTTGGCCTACATTCAGAATATCGCACAACAACGGGGAGACATCGTACAATATCTTGTGCTATAGAATACATGACATTCTAGCAGAAGCTTTCGGGAATCCTCTTGTCCAAATCTGAATCTTCATTATCGGGCCACCACACCAAGGCCCTCACACAATTAAAAAAATAGTTGTCATTAAAAATTTATATGTTTCTTTCTGGATATGAAACGAACATGAAATTCCAGTTTTTCTGCAAGATGGAAATATGATATAATAAACTCTTAATCAAATTTTCGCAGCAGTTTTAATATTTTCGGAAGCGGAAATGGAGGAAGGGGGAGGGGATTGAAAAAAAACATATTTAAAGTTTCAAATATTATGTTTTACCAAGTAGCCAATCACTGAAGTGAATATTTTTAACAATCTATGGAATTAATATTAACTCATAGATGGAAAATCAGAATTACTTCTTTTCTTTTGAAACCGAAGAATAGATAAACACATGAATATATTCCAAATCTCATGGAACAACCGAAATTGTCAAAAATTACAGTATTTTAAAATGCACGCGTCATCTTTCCTGTAATCTTTGTCACTTTTGATTAGAATATACCTTGAAAACAGAGAAAAAGAACTTGTTCGCGATTCCCCCCCCCCCATAAGGAAATCAAATGATAATTAAATACATGTCTTGAGACAGAAAACAATATTCATATTTCACCTTCAACTTATACCACGGAAAAAATGTTTCCTCTATTTTAATTAAGATTATTAGATCTCTATTTTTCCACGATTCTATAATTCCAGAATTTATATCATTCCCCGCTTTAACATCATGGAATAATATAATTTCTTCCTTTGTAGGCTTAGGAAGTGTAACTAGTGACATAATTTATCCCTTTTCTCCCTTATCATATTTGGCTCCAAAAGGTGAAAAAAATATCGTTTTGTCTTCTTAATAAAACTAGTATGGAAACATTGTTGCCCCTTTCCATCCCTCGTTACACCATCGATTTTGAAGATATGTTTTCTCAAAATATTCATATCTGTGTGACAAGTATACTTGTTCTTTGAAATATATATATATATATATATATATATATATATATATATATATATATATATATATATATATTCTATATCATTATGCATTTGGCAGTAATTCGTTTGCAGATACATCTCATTTATTGAGAAAATTGATGTAACAATTTTTCTGTTCTTTCGGTTATTCAAATAATGTGGAATTAAAATTGCTTTTATCACTGTTAAAATGCGTTCACTGAGTTGTTAGAGACATCTTCCGGCATCCTTATTGCCTCATACTTTAAACGATGCCATGATCTCACGAAATGACCAAAGAAAATTGTTTACAACTTTTTTCAGCTAAATCAAAATTAGGAAACAAGTAAGAAATTGCCGACTTCATTTAAAAGTTGCTGAGATACAGTAAAAACAAGCAAGTTAGAATAATGGAAAAGGTAGTTGGAAACTTTTTGAGAATACTAAGATTCTGTGCATGTCTACAACATAAGTTTATACATAGCAAGCGTACAAGTCCTCTATGTGGACAGTCGTTATGCTATGTTATTTTAGATATCCTCTCCAATATTTAATTACTAAAATCAGCTGATCATAATTCGTAAAATATTGGAAAATTAATTTTTCATGTATTTATTTTTCTTTACTTTTTTACATATGAAGCCCACATACATAAAAGACTGCAACTGTCAGAAAATCCAAATTAAAATTCTTATAAAATTCCGTGTTTTAGTTCTCCTTGCCCTTCCAAAATTATTTTTAAAACTATGTATGTTTAACTTATCGGAAGATAAAACAAGCAAACAGATATAACAAAGATAACAGACAAAAAATCTGAAAAGTAAAAGAAAATTAAAAAGATATAGAAAAAAAATCTAAAAGATAAAAAGAAAAGAAAACTAAAAAGACAAAGAAAAGAAATCTAAAAGGATAAGAGATATCAATATCTCTTTTGAAATATTTATATTTGAAGTAGGATTGGAATCCATTGAAAAATCCATTGAAAGAAATAGCTTTTATTTATAAATGACTTCCTTCATTTTGCTATGGAATCACCATGATCTGTCACCACCCAAATTCATTCACATATAATACGAATTTTTAATTATTTCCTTTCTTTAATTGCTGTTGTTGCTCACATCCAGGAAGAAAATTATATTCCTTTTCAGTTTATCCATAAATTAGTTTACTCATAAATTCATGGCCACTTTGTCTAGTGAGAATATTATTAAACATATATATTTGTACCATTATCATAAACTAGTAAACTTTAACCTGCCGGACATTAAAACTAAATTTTTAAAAACTTCGGGAAAAACAACAGCAGGATAACTATAAAAGTAATGAAGCTGCTATCATTGAATTAATTTTTTACTTTTTCTCATACGTAATATAGTGAAAATGCTGTTATCGTCAAAAAATTCGAACTTATGATTTTGAAGAATCTCCACATTGTAAACCTCCCGGAGTTCGAAAAACACATGTTTGAAAAATATCCGTTTATGCCAATCTGTGACAAATATAACTGAAAAAAGCTTTGATCTAGATGGATGAAATTTAATATAGGTCTTTATACGAAAGTTGTAGATTTTTACCAAGTTGTGAAAAATCCGTTCAGAGAAAATATGTCTGTCCGGCTGTTAGAATATAGTTTAATGAGTTTATTGAAAACGGAGAGAATTAGATGGATAAAATTCGGTACACATAACATCTATAGTGTAGACACCTATCAAATTTTGAGTCTCTAACTTGGGGTTGACCGTCTATCAGTCTATATTTCAGAAACATGTAAATGCAATGACTCAAAAACGCAATGACTGAAATATATCAAATTTTATTTCAATCGGTTCTCAATCTTCAATCAAACGTATCTCAAACACAAATTCTATTTTCGGATAATATTAACCGCGTGCCAGGTTTTAATCTCAAAACACTCGCCAAGGATGACATCATCGATTCAGTAAAAATGCAAAATTCACGTCAAAGGTTAATATTTCGTAATTATTGTATGTCAGTGCCATGCAAGGCATTCTATAAGATAATACCTTTATTAAAGAGCACACGAGAAAGTTTTGGGGAGATTATTTTCGATGATTTAAATTTTAAATTGACATGCATTTTTCTAGGTGTTACTGAACGAATTTTAAATGCGAATTATCATTGCAAAATGAAAAGTAACTATACTCTGTTTCACCCCAACTTGGCAGTATTGTAAAAGGCATAAAATGTGACGCTCCGCGCTGGGAAAGAGTTCCCCACCAAATTTGACTTTAAAATGACTAAAATGCGCTGAAATTTATCAAATTATATTATAAATTACAGAAATCGTTTTATTTTTTTATTTTTATCGGCATGTATTTAAAATTATTCTCAAGTTAGAAGTGCTTCACTGTTAAATATTTTGTAAATAAAGCGAACGAATAAAACCTAAAGATTGACATAATGAATTCCACTTTGGCTAGAACCGGTACCAAAATCAAATATTTGGCGCGCTTCTCTTGTACGAACCTGCCAGCTTTGCTTCGTTTAGTTCTCAACCGTTATTATCATTACACGTACTTTTTTACAGCTGATATTTTCTGATATTGTTAATCACATTCGCTTTCGATTGTTGAATATTTATTCAAGTCGTCATTTCTAAAATGTCTGAAAAAGTGTTGTCACCGACTACGCTCTATATACACCTTCAAGATGAGGGAAACCAATAAAAAGTGCAGCACGTAGAAACATATTAAGTGTTTATTCTCGACTCCGAGAAGAAAACCCTCAAGATTCTTTCAATCAAATCGTTGACAAAGTTCCACATCTTACGGGCGTTTCGCAAAGAACAGTTTTCCGTTTGAAATAGGAAAAAAAAGGCATCCAGTCCTTTAAGTACCCCTGGAAAGAAGCGACCAGCCTCAGAAGGTAAACAATCAAGACTTGTGAAATATGATGACTTTACCTTATCCTGAATTCGACGAAAAATCCATGCATTTTTTCGCAGAAATGAGATCCCAACATTAGATAAAGTTTTGAAAGATGTGAACGATGACAGAGATATCTTTTCGAAAAACATTAGCCGAAAACACTTTACCGAATATTGAAAGACTTGGGATTTTCTTTTGAAAAACGAAAAAGATAGGCATTACTTCTAGAGATACAAGATATTATTTTGTGGCGGAGGAATTATTTGAGAAAAATTGCTCATTATAAGAAACAAAAAATGCCGATTTATTATCTTGATGAGGCATGGGTAAATGAACTCAGAGTCGAGCATGGCAAGATACAAAAATTAAAAATAGCTACGAAGCCTCTTCTTCAAATTTAACAGTAGATTTGTCGGCATCAAAAGGAAAAGGAAGAAGACTTATTATTACACATATCGGAAGCGAAGAAGGTTTCGTCCGTCATGCAGCTGAGATTTTTATTGGGAAAAAAAGTGGTTTGGGAGATAAAGTTTCGCCTAGCGATCTACATTTCTTGTACTTTGTATTTTAAAGTAACCCAGTTCCCTTGACAACGACTGCGATTCGGCACGCGTAGAATATACAGTACTGCCAAGTTAGGGTGAAACAGAGTATAATGACAATCCGTCTGTGGAAAAAATAATTTTGAATATTATTATAAGAATTTAATGGATGTCAATTGGAAATAATTAGCAACACAATACCTAAACAAAATTACTGTTATCGCTGTTTGTTGTGATCATGGATGTAAAGATCAATCAGTTGTAAATATCAAAATAGCGTGGAAGAAATGTCTCATATCTTTAAACTTATAAATCCACGGATTCTAGTGATTAATCACTTACAATGATGAATTTCGAATGGTCGAATTGGAAACAGGCGGTATGATCAAAGGAGAGAAAAAAAGACTCTCTAGATTGTTGTTTTCACTAAATCAACTATCTCCTTTTACCCACTGCAGTGTTTTAATTTCTCCATTTAGTGAGCTAACGATTGTGACCAAAGAACATCGTCAGTTTCATGGTAAGCAAATGTTGTGAGTTGAGTATGAAAGGAAAATGCGAAATTTTGAAAAGGTTTGCTCGTCTTCCTGGATTAGGTCAGCATAAAAATGCAGATATGTTGAAAATTTCTAAATTGTTGCTGAAATGTAAAGGAGATACTAATCTATAATCAAGAAGAAAGATATTTTGACAAGCGAACGAAAAAATGCGGGAAGGGTGTGAACATGAAACGTGCACTGAAGGATTGTGTGAAAGGCGAATGTGTGAGTGCACCTTTGTTTGTCAGAAGACCAAAGCCTTTAAGAAAATCATTTTAAAATCAAGTTGAATCTGTGCCTGAATATTATTTGTATGAAAAGATCATTCAACAAATACTTGAGAACTCACATTCGATAGTCACAACAACTCTTTAAGAAAGTATCAAAAATTAAATACAAATAAGAATTCTTCAATCTTATACATTGTATCGATTTTTCTGTTTTTAATTAACACGAATGAATAATAGGAATGATATCGTACGAAAAATTTCTTTCTAGCGTCCTTACATTACCTATTATAAAGCTTTTTGTCATTCGGATGTGATGGGTGCTTTGACTCCAACACAATCACTACAAATGGTGTCCCCTGTATATACAAGGTGGTTATAATTAAAATTGCGCTTTCAGAAGTCTGTAAAAACCCCGTTAGTCAGTATAACCTGATACATAAAAAAATGAAAATATTTTTAGATAAAAAAAATAGGTCAAAACAGATGGCGCTGCACTTCTCATAAGAGGCTAATTAAAGATGTGACATATGTGAAGAGATGATGACATTAAAGATGTGACCATTTTATAGAGCGGGCGGACTTTAAACAAAGAATGTCGCTGTTACGACATTCTTTGTTTAAAGTCCGTCCGCCTCTATAAAATGGTGCCACAAAGGATAGGAAAAAAAAATGATTTTTAATTGACCCTAGTCCAAAAACTGCAGAAAAAGCAAAAGTGAAATCAAGTTTTAACTATATATATATATATATATATATATATATATATATATATATATATATATATATATATATATATATATATATATATATATATATATATATATATATATATATATATATATATATATATATATATATATATATATATATATATATATATATATATATATATATATATATATATATATATATATATATATAAAACCTGCAGAAAAAGCAAAAACCAAAGAAAATATAAGGAAGTTGTAGGAGATTTGCGTAAGAAATTTTCGATATGCAATCGACCGTTTTCTCCTGCGAGATGAAAGCGCAAAAAGAAAAAAAAAGCATGTTCCAGAGTAGATCAGAGTATTTCATAGGTGATATTGAGAATATATTGTGAAATATGTGTTTCCAATTCGCTTAAGTTCGCTATCGGGCGCTATATAAAACCACTTTTAGGTAGTCTCATAACCAGAAGTCGCAAGGATTCAAGTTAGATGACCATGTTGGGCAAGCTACTGGAGAAGGGCGATTAACTAAAACGTCATTTCCAAAATACAGATTCAACAGATACTTCACTGATGTTGCAATTTGCAGAGAACGTCGTCTTGCATAAAAATTGAGTTATCCACACATCGGAGTGAGAGGGTTGCACAAAAGAAATTCATAATTCGTCTCATTGACTGTACAAGCTATAGAGCCCAAAAGACCGATTTTTTCTAAAACGAAAGGACAAACGATGCATGCTGCCGTAAAAACGCATCACACAGTGACCTTTGGAGAATGAAGAGGCAATGTTTGTATTTGGATGAGTTCTCTCTTGTCCATATTCTGCAATTTTAAGCATTAACAGAAATTTTTGGATGGAAATGGGCTTCGTATATCCACAAAATTCTCCTTGTTCTTGTATTGTCCGTTTTCATTCGATCAAGAAATGGCAGGACGAAAGCTTCTAGTTTTGGCAAGTCAGCAAGAAACAAATCCTTAACAGAATTTGAATGTATAGTATTGCAGGATGTTTCATAAAATTTTACGAACCATATTGCAAGTGATCTCAAAAATATAAAAAATTCCCTGTGAAATGGGTATTTCCAAACCAAGCCTTGACGCTTCTTGTAAGGTTATCACTACACCCTCCATTGATGTCGAAGTAATTGCTTTACGCCCTCTACCAAATTTCATGTCAAATGAATCCATTTCTTCAAATTTATCAATCATCTTCTTCAAACTGCATATAATCATCGGACCAGAGTCATTTCTTAAATCCTTTAATGTCCAGAATTTCTTCAATGCAATTACCGCACAGTCACCATTCTTGTAAAAGCATTTCACAAGCATAGCATGATCCTTCAATGTTATAGTCATAACTACTTTATTAGAAGCAAAATAACAGGTACTATATGTTTCTTGCCTTTTTATCAAAAATGTAATGTGCGGTATGCATATTAGGTCTTGTAATTAACATTTTAATATTAAAATATTAATATGTCTTTTAAAACAAACGGGTTTTTCCGCATTTTATAAAAGCGCCATTTATCAGTTAACTTTTTAAAATTTTTCCTTTTCCAAACAACAAACAGCCAATGTTTCACGTACACTTACATGATATCAGATCATTCTGACTAGTGTTTCTTTTGTTACAGTCCTTTGAAAGTGTAATTCTAAACTGAAACGATTTTCTGTTTGAATCATAAGAATACGAGGAATGAGAATATCTTCACCTTTGAGAAGTCCTGCCAAGATTGTTGCTTCTACGATGTTCCTCATTAACTTTTTTTACTGCAAGTGCCGAGCCGTTGCAACGCTTGGTTGGTTGATATTTCGTAACATGATAATGCCAATCTTGAATCGCAGCACGTAAGGTGGCAGCCCTGGCAGTTCGAGTGAATTTGAGAAAATAAAGACAATGACATTTTGAAATGGCGTCAGTTGTTTCATAAATATATGGCACATATGCTCGCAAAAAGCGAAACGGAACGTTGATATTCATTTGCTTGAATTGGACTAAGCTTTGCTCTGAACAATATATTTATTTGCAACATATAGTAATAAATGAAGGAAATACAACTAAATTTGAAAGATGACCGATTTTGCCATCTACATACACAGGCAGTACACGTCAAATTCAAGATATATATAGGATATGATGGACTCGCGCATGATTGTCAATAGGAGGGGGCGGGATTCAGGCCTATTCATTGCATTCACATGCCATTCAACTTGGGAAAACCAGTTACAGAAAAAGATAGACACGGTTTATATAAAAGAAGATCGGCAGAAGATGGTGGAAAATTAGTAACATACAAATGCGAAACGGTGATATCGAAGTAAATAATCGGTGGGTTATTCCATATTCGCCCTTGCAATCAAAAACATGGAATAATGTAACTCCATTATATCGATTAAATACATTTTCAAGTATATGAATAAACATAGCGAGATGGCAGTTTTTGGCGTGCAACTAGAGATAGGAATGCAACCATATATATCGACGAAATCTAACAATATCATGCCGGGAGATGCATAAGCAGAAATGAAGCCATGTAATGAATTCTTTCATTTTCTATACATGGACAAACAACTGTTGTTCACTTAGCAGAACTTCTAAATTTGGCTGCTGCTGCACATTTGCAAATTTGGAACAAATAGCTACAACAAATTTCACAGCTGCAAATTCGGAACAAATAGCTCTGATTCCACCAATTACAATGTTAAGTGTGTTTTTCATTTTATATCAAAAGGATACATTTACGGAAACACTGATGATTCAGAAATGCCTACATATTACACATGGAATGTGAGTAGAAAATCATTTGAATGACGGAAACGAGAAATTGCGAGCTGACGATAATCTGGTACGATGAAAGAAATAGGCAGATGTACATCACACATCTTAATCAAGATGAATGCTTCTTTCTTCGCAGGCTGTTGGCAAATGTGCACGGTAAACGTCTTCTTCGCAATTCAGAGTTGTCAACAGCATTATACATGCCACTTTCGGGAGTTCATGTCAAATTCTGAATTTATTGGAGAACGACCGATACGATATATACGTTAATTACACGTGCAACACGTTACATCCAAATAAAATTCGTGCACTGTTTGTAATTATAACTGACTGCCTGATATTCTTTATTTACAATAGAGTTATGAGGAGAGAAATATAAATCGCATATGGCTGAAAATACTTTTCGTTATTGCGCAAGAAAATTGTTATGCGCAAGAAAAATTCAAATGTGAACATGAATTTCGCTACAGAAATGCACAGCCATGCATTGGTAATGATTGAAAATTTGTGCTTAGAAATCGCGAACAAGGTCTCAATCACTTGGGAATGTCATTATCGAAATAATCTTCTGCTGCTTCGCTCGGTGCAGAAATGTGTCATGGCCAAGATGTGGGTAATCTTTTGTCGTATCTGCAATCAAATATTCCTAAGCTAAAACTTGAGCAAATAGACAATTACGATCAAATAATGCAAACTGTCAATGGCGGAGGAGTTATAGAGAAATCTTCATCTCAGATGCATTAGGAAAAACTAATAAAACATTCTTAATTAAAATTATTCTAGCATAAATTTGATCCCAAAATGGCATAACTTTGAAGAGGTTGATTAATCCGTAATATTAATACATGATCTAACTCCATGTAAGGGTTTGGAAGCAATCACTCTACATTTGTTATCAGAAATATATCTTTATTTTACAACCAACAACATCGCGCGCCTTGTCCCTCGGAGCTACTCTGCTTGTAATCTTCCGTGCTCTCCAAGAGGAGACAATGCTGAGCCCTAATGCGATTAGATGATTAATGGAGACGAAACACACGCCACACTTTGGCACGCTCTCTCCGAGAGAATTAGAACGATCGTTACAGAGTATGCCGACAGTGACAAAGTCATGGTAACATATATACAATATATACAAATTAGAATACAATGCCAAGGTAGTGCATGAAAAACATTTACATACAATGCCAAATTGACATAGGTTCAACTTATAGATAATAGTAGGATATACAAAATGAATGAAAATAACAATATATGCATATGTATTGAGAATAATAATGTATGCAAAATTCAATTTGATTATAAAATAATGGTAGAATACAGGTTACATTTATACAATATAATCAGCAACTAGATGCTTGGGAAATCTGATGGCATGGCCGCATCTAGTGATATTGGACGGTTTAGTAGGGTTTGGCGGAGCAGTAGAAGACTTCTCAAGGATTGGTTGAGATTGAGAAAGTTCTGGTTGATCAGTATCGTCTGCGAGTAGATATGCAGGTTTTACTCGATCAATTGATACTGTACTATGCTTTCCATTAAAATGAATAATGAAATTTTTATCGTTTCTATTAATAACCAAGTGGGGTCCAGTATAAGGTGGCGTCAGCGGAGGGTTAACCTTATCTGATCTTAAGAAAATATGTAACAATTTTTCAAAGAGGGATTGACGTAAACTTTTGGGATGCCATGAAGGACAGTGGAAACTGGATTCAAAGACCTCATTGCGTTTATTAATTTTGCCCATAAGTGGGGTTAAGGGTTTGATTGATTGAACCACTTGTCACAAGATCGGAGGGTGGTGTCATAAACAAATTGTGCACAGGTAGCTTTAATATCTTCCTTAAGAGCTGAGCGCAAAACTAATAGTACTATTGGAAGTATTTCAGTCCATTTCCTGTTGTTATGTGCCTTAAGAGCACTTTTAAGATGCCTATGAAATCTCTCAATTATCCCATTCGCCTGAGAATGATAGGATACGCTGCGAATTCTATAGCAGCCTAACATGTGAGTAAGTTCTTTGAAAAGATTCGATTGGAAATTTGCACCTTGGTCAGTTGTAATTGTGACTGGACATCCAAATCTGGAAATCTAAACATGCACCAAGGCCCGAGCAGTTGTTTCTGCAGTCATATCAGGCGTTTGGATTACCTCAGACCATCTAATGAACCTACCAATGATGATCATGCAGAATTTGCTGCCTTCGGAAGAAAGGAGAGGACCTAAAAAATCTATATGTATGGGGGAAAAGCGGACATCTGGTAAGGCAAATGTGCCAATGGGAGATTTTGTAGGCCGCGTTACTTTAGCTCGTTGGCATTTAACACAGCTGCAAACCATAGATTTTATATCTTTGCGCATGCCAGAACATACGAATCGCTTAGCGATTAATTCGATGGAAGCTGCAATTCCTGGGTGAGAGAAAAAAAATGGAGTGTTTTAAAAATTTGTTGCCACATGTTTTTAGGAACAAAAGGTCGGGGTTGTTTTTGAGATATATCAAAATACAGATGAATGTTCTCTAAGAGTCAATACTGTTCCTCAATTTTTTAGGAGGAATTACTGGATATCAAAAGTTGTCGCATTTTCTCGTTATTTGGTTGAACAGAAGCGAATTCCTTAAAATCAATTACAGTAGGAGATATTTCATCGATATGAATTCGAGATAGTGCATCTGCAACAGTATTTTCAGAAGAACGTTTAGTGTATCTAATATCGGTAGGAAATTGGAATATGAAATCCAAATGGCGCAATTAGCGAGGACTACATTTTTCAATATTTTGATGAAAGGCATATGTTATGGGTTTTTGGTCAGTGTAAATGACAAAAGTTCTACCTTCAACCATACGTGGGACTTTTTTGGCAGAGGTGTAAACGGCAAATAGTTCACGGTCATAAGTAGACCAATCCTTTTGAAGTTTACTTAATTTTGAAGAATAAAATGCTGTTGGTACCCACTGATTATTCTATAGTCGCATTAAGGAGCCGCCAACAGCTGCGTTCGAAACATCTACCCACAAGCGTAATTGAGCACCAGGTATGGGATGCCTCAATAGCGTTGCTTTAGCAATTGCTTCTTTAGAAGTATTGAAGGAAATTGTTGCTCCATCGTTCCATTGTAATTGCTCAGTAGGATTGGGAGCTTTGGAAGGAGGATGCTTCATTTTGTTTTTGTGCCCTTCAAGTAATTTTACAATGAGTTCTAGAATATCAGCAGCTTTAGGAATGCAACGCCGATAAAAGTTGAAAAGTCCTAAATAACGGCGAATTGAGTCACGGTTGGTGGTTGGGGAAATTCTAGGATACATTTTACACGATCAGATAAAGGTTCAATTCCTTCCCTTGATAATTTGAATCAAGAATAATAAGAAATTCAATTGTAGATTGTCCAAATGACATTTCCAACATTTATGCATAAACCATATCCATATAATTTTAAACATAAGATATCTAAATGTTTTAAGTGATCATTTGCATATTTAAAAGCAACCAGTAGGTCATCAACAAAAGCGTAAACAAATGGTAAGTCCTTGTGACCTCGTCAATGAAGCACTGGAAGGTTGATGAGGCATTTCAAAAACTAAACTGCATTCATATGCCAAATGGAGTGCATATTGCCGTCTTATGCACATCATGAGGGTTGATAGGAATTCGATGGTATGTTTTGACGAGATCGATGAGACTGAACATTTGTTTACCATGCAATTCAGATGTAAAATCGGCAATACAAGAAATCGGATATTTGTCTTTGATGGTTTGTGCATTAAGTGCACGATAGTCACCAACCAGTCACCATTCAACAGACCCTTTTTTTAGGCACCATGTACAAAGGAGAAGAATATGTACTTTTAGAAGGTCTCATATGACCGAGATGGATCATGCGCTGAAATTCAGCTTTGGCAATTTTTAGCCTGTCTGAGCTAACCTCCGAGGTTTAGCTGAGACAGGAGGACCTTTGGTATTGATATAATGTACAGCATTATGCTTAACAGGCTGATTAGGGTCTGGAAGTTTAGTAATTGCAGGATATTTCATTAACAATTTACCATAAACAGATTTTACAGACAGATTTCTAGATTTGATAAGTTAAACTGATGATAAGTTAAACCAGGTGATAAGTTAAACTGATACAAAAAAATTGGCACCAATGATAGCATATGAAACATTACAAATAAAAAAATGAATAAGTGAAATTTCTAGGTAACCCAAAATTTACTGTTATAGACTTTCTACCATAAATATTTATTGTAGTGCCATTTGTGGCACAAAAGGTTTGCATAACAGGCATTTATCTTTCTCTTTTAGAAGAACAATTAAGCTGGCGTCACTGCCGGAATCGATTAAAAAAGAAATACCTGTATTATGTTCGCGTAGAAAGAGACGGCGAGAAGTATATCCATAGGAAGAGACCGCTGCCGCTACTCTTCCTGAACAGGGTTTCCCTTAAAAGAGCAAGACGGAATGCACTTTTTAGCTTTCTCCTGGAATCGAAAATGATACCAGCAGTATCTATTGTCCCGTGATTTTGAGCAAGCACAACGCGTACTACTGAGCGATCAAAATCGGCTGCGAGAACGACGGATGACACCCAACTCCTTGAGGAATGCCTTAATTTCGTCTCGAAGAAAATCCATATCCGATTTACGCTCTTTCACAGGTAAAGAGTTACTTTCACTTCCAGAAGAAATAGTGCTGATTGAAGTGGAATTGATATCCAGAATTCTATAGGCTACATCTGCTGCCTTGTCCAAAGTAATCGGTGAAATAGAGGTCAAAATAGTTTGCACAGGTACTGGCATTGCTTGATTAAACAGTTCAAACAAGAAGGAATCATTGATGTTATGACTTTCGGCTCACCTTTTCATGACGCGAAGCAACTTGCTGGGCTTCTGATCACCTAAGGGCAGCCAAAAGGCGTCGAATTTCTTGTGTCTTTGAGGCAGAACAGCGTTCTATGACTTTAGTTTTGAGATCCGAATATGGATCCGTGGAATCTGATCAAATTATTACATCGCGCACAACAGTGGCAATTTCTGAAGGCAAGTGCGTCACGACTTAATTGTATTTCGTTTTTCTTTCAGTAATGACTTTCGGAGAAGCCACTTCAAAAGTGGAGTCGAGCATATGCAACCAAAGTGCAGGATCCGGCTTTATATGAATGGCGGGATTACTACTGCTGCTGTTTCAGCTATCGCCATATTGACAAGGAAAAAAATATCCAAAACGATTTTCTTGACGAAATAGATTTGAATTAAAGTCCGTCGTCACCACTGAAGAGGTTGATTAATCCATAATATTATTTATCATGATCTGACTCCATATAAGGGTATGGAAGCAATAACTCTGCATTTATTATCAGAAATGTATCTTTATTTTACAACCAAGAACATCGCTCGCCTTGTCCTTGGGAGCTACTCTGCTTGTAATCTTCCGCGCTCTTTGAGAGGAGGGAATGTTGCACCCTAATGCGACTGGATGATTAACGGAGATGAAACACACGTCACACTTTGGCGCTCTCTCTCCAAGAGAATTAGATGATCGCTACAACTTTGATTCTTGCTCTTCCTGAATAGTTGGATATTACTACCAGGTGGAAGAACTTCCTATTCTGCTTTGAAATTGTCATTGAACATACTAATCAATGAAACATCCATGTACAGCATTTTCAAATCATTTGGCATCAAAAAAGTATCACAGCAATGCAAACTTATTATTTGGGATGAATGCACAATGGCACACAAAATAATCACTCGAGGCTCTTGATCGATTATTGCAAGATTTGAGTGGAAACATCGGAAAGAAAATGCATAAAGCATAAATATTACTTGCTGGAGATTTCAGGCTAAAATTACTTGTAATTCCTTCAGCGACCTCTGCAGACAAAATGTCTTTCCAATCTACTTTGTGCCAACTCATAAAATCGTAAAATTAACTACAAATATGCATGTCCAGTTTCAGAACAGTTGGTCAGTTGATATATATTCACATCGATTGTTAGAAATTGGGAACAGAAATATGTCAGTTGATTTGACTTCAGGAAGAGTTTCGTTGCCTCATAGTGACATGAATAGAATAATTGGTTGAAAAAGTATCCCCAATATTCAAACAATTATAAGAATCACTACTGGCTGACTGAAAGAGCTATTCGTATGGCTAACAACAAATATGTCTACGAATTTAACAATATTTATCAGTCTAACATTGAAAGCGTGCAGCTACGTACAAATCCGACCATACTATTATGGAAGCAGATGAAGCAGCTAATTATGCAACAGGATCTTGAATTCACTCAATTTGGTAGGGATATCACGCACGTATTGCGATTGAAAATTGGCAAGCCAATTACCATGTGGCGAAATGTCAACAACCAAAGCATTGCAACGGCACGTGGCATGGATTAAGAACATTAATGAGCAACGTCGTAAAAGCAGCAATCTTGATAGCACCTTACAAACATGAAGATGCCAGTTATCCTCATTCTCGCATTCTTATGATGCAAACGGAAATGCCATTTCAATTTAAGTGATTGCATTTTCTATTGTGATTGGCTTTTGTAATCACAATCAATAGTTCTCGGGGCTAATTTTTTTAAATTGTAAGTCTTGAATCTAAACATGAATTTCTGTTCACATTATATATTGTGTGATCTAGTGTCGACAAATCAGAAAATCTCTGAATCTGCAAAGACAATGGAACAGCAAAAACTATTGTATAACCTCAAGCGTTGTGAAATTAAACTTATTATAAACGTGTGCTTTTTCTTTTTCCCCCTTTGACTGAGCCACAACAATGCGTGGCAGGGTAAGGGCAGGGTTATTTCATAAGACTTTTAAGATTTTTTTTTTTTTTTTCAAAAAGAGGAACATTGAACAAAATTGAATTAAAAAAGATAATATGAAAAATGCATGTTAAATTTTAAATTGTAGAAAAGGAATTGAAAAAGAGTTATGTTATTTTCTGTCATATGATAAATTTAATTGTTTATGTCTCTAACACTATCTTATATTTTATTGGCAAATCCTTTTTTTTCCTCTAGGAATAAGCATACTGAATTTCAAAAATAAATAAATGTTCTTATTTGATATGTACCATGTGAGCCTGATTCAATTTTGCATTTCTAAGCTATAGTTTTTTAAAAAAATAATTCTTATCAACTATAGTACACCTTATATGCACTCTTAGCATTTTTCATTTCGCCAACAAATGAGAAGTCATTGATGTTTTGAATATACTTTTTTTAACCCTTTAAAGGGCCATTTTTTTCTAGTCATATTATGTTAAAATATTTTTAGGCTTGAAATGAGAATAAGAAAAGGGATTAAGTTAGCTTATTAGATAAATTTAATTTGATTAATTAATTAATTTGGTTAATTAATAATTAAGTAATAAATCAAGACACATCATTTTGTGTGAGATAAAGAACTGAAGCATCTAAGTTTCTGTCTTTCTAAAAAAATTTGTCAGAACTTATGCCAGCCTGCATAATTTCATACAAATATTGATAAATTTGGTGGGAAGTATACTTCCCACGGCCCCAGAAAGGGTTAAGAAATGATAATATGTGGTAAAAAAAACTATAAGAAATATAAAAAAATGTAATCATCAGATTAGATGCTTCCTCAATCTTCCTCAATGTTAATAATTCTTCTCAGCTTTTGATCCAATTGCTAACATAAGAATTTCAAACTTCAACTTCCAAATAAAATATTGCATCTCCTAGATATTATATTTTTAAAACGTTCATAGAAATAGTATAGGAAATGGTGCGAAATCACTCACGCAAATAAAAGCGTTCAAGAAAAAAAAAAGAAAGAAAAAGCGGGCAAGCATTTTACAAATGAACCTTTAAGATATCATAGAATATTTCATCTTTAATGTTAGAATATACCTCAGATAAACATTATTTTACTTTTGTTATGCCAGCTATACACAGACTTCGAAAAAGATAATTGAATTATTATGCAATATAGCTTTTCAATTTTTTTTTACCCAGTATGGACATGGAGAGATGTAAAAAAAATGTTCTTTTTAAGCGCTACATATTTAAATATCCATCTAATTTTCGAATCATTACAATTATATTAAATATATATTTCAGATGTAAAATATAATTACTATTTCTTACCGAAATATGTAATCCGAAATGGATTTCTATTTTCATCTCTTTTGCTTGTAATTCTTATGTGGTTTATTTCTTTTCATGTTCACAAAAATTATCGAAATTATTTCATCATCCTTATGATTCTCTCGAAGTGTTCTAACGAAAGAAAAACGTTAAAAGCGCAATCTTAAAGTGTAATTTCTTTATATATTTAATGGCAAACAGCATAGTCTGTTGAATGTGTTTTGTTTAATAAATAATTATAAAATTTTATGTAGTTAAATTGTAGGAAATATCAATTAACTTCAGCTTTTAACTTCAACTTTAACTTAATTAACTTTAACTTTTAACACTTCCAGATACAAATTGAGATTAAAGAAATATAAAAGTCGTATAGTTAATGGGAAATTCTTAAGTATGTAAAAATATACAAAATTTTTTATTGTTCTTAAAGAAATAATCCCCCTTGGCTTGACTTATATTGAATTTTTAAAATAAACAGAATAATAACTGAATTTACCCTTAAAGGAAAGTTAAAAAGCAAGTGACTTATTTACAAAAATATAAAAACAATACCAAAAATGTTAAGATTGCAATAAACATTCAAATACTTTAGCAGGCGATTTTTTTTCTTCTTAAGCGTTAAGAATGGTAAATGATAAATGCATTCTAAATAATAATGTTGAAATAAATTAAGCATTTTTCAATTTCACTTTATCAAATAATACTTTCAATAAAAATCAAGTTGCATTAGATTTATAGAAACAGCATAGCGAAAGAGCATAACAGACGCAAATTTTTCATGCGATTTATAAGATATATGAATATATGTACTTTACGATTCAGTTATGAATTTCTTTTATAGCTGAAGAATTGTTTCTTGTTTTTGAAAAACTAATGGAATATTTTTTCTGTATTAAATGTAACGTATCAAGCTGTGTACAGTTAATGTTATTAATAATGTCACCATTTATAGACGAACCTTGGCCTGACACAAAAATTTAATGATTTATGAATTTTAAGCAACTGTTGGGACACAGAAAATCTTTAAATACACCAATATCAAGTACAACAGAAGCTCCAAGGAGGTGTTATAATGAAACAAAACTACAGATAAAACCCAGCATTATGCCTCATATTTTTTAACAGCGGAGTTTCTGTTGTTGGCAGTTGAACAATGAGGTCTTCTTCTACAAAAGATAAATGATTACTGAAGAGCACGAAGTCTTCACATGACGTCCTACTTTAAGTTGATTGCCATCTTCTTTATGCGTCAGTCCTCAATCCACGGCCAATATCGTGAGTGCCAAAAGTCACTTTTAATAGTTACTGGGAAACTATATTGTGACAAAGGACTGACAAAATTTTAAAACTACACAAGCAGAATCCATGCCTGATGGAATGTGCTTTTATTGAGAATGATGTTCATTATCACATGAGAAACGTAATTTTGTATCTCATCCAAATATATCATGTCACAACATTTTTCCTTTTGGAAGATGCGTAATGAATTCAAAAATTAAATTGACCTGCCGCATTAGACAACTATCACATGAAAATAAATTAAATACGTTGTTTTCAAATAGAAAATACAAGTTTTAGCTTATTAGATTTCTCTCTCTTTTAAAAAACCTGAAAAAAAAACCCAAATTGCTTTTTTTTTATACTTTATTGAAAGATAATAAGAAGTGAGTTCATTTTAAGAATCTGCTTGTCCGTAAAAAGATGATGAAAAAAAAATCGACGAAAATTTAAAGAAAATTCGAATCTCAAACACGAAACATCGCAGCTTGATAATATTTCATATTTGATTCTTATATCTTCATTATATTTAAAATTTTCTGCTCGTTATGTAACAGCAAAAATGTGCATAAAAAAATGTGGTTGATGTCTTCGCGATTCTGAGTTTAAATCTAATAACTTGAGCAAAGAAAAGTAATGTAGTAACGCATACTTTAAAAAGTTAAATTTATTAGAAATTATACTGCTGCGTTTTTCTTTTTTTTTTCAATTGCTTTGTTAACTATTAATATATAAAATTTCATCAAAAACATCATAAATCATTAGTCCTGATGTCTAGTTTTACATTAATTGGAAACATGACAAATTAAATAGATATTTAAGTGTTAAGACATTAAAAGAAGAGCTTTTGGCAAAGTTACCCCCGACAAATGACACGTTTGGCAACTGTGTTAAAATCAGTCGAAATTTCCAAGAAGTTTAGGAAAAAAAAGGTATTTTTAAACTATAAAAGTTATTTACACATTAGTAATTACTCTTTATCGTATAGAAAAATAAGTAAAAATACTGAAGACATAAAAATTGGAACGTTTAAAATTTAAGCCTTAAGTCTACAAATATATATATATATTTTAAACTTTCGTCAGAAAAGATCCACGGTTTTCATTGTAAGAAGGCTTGGTCATGTACATGATATCTTGTACATTCAGTAAAGCTTCATCACACACATTTAAGGAAGTAAAAGGTTTTTCTTTTGTCATTTATACCAAGATATGATACCTCAAACTCCCATTATCTATTCAGTTGAGTGAGGTTATTAACAAAATGCTTCACACTCTTTTCCCTAGAGAGATCTGCCACAGCAAACATTCCAAGCTTTGGTTTTAAAGAACCATATCATAAAACTCCCGGGTCTGTTGATCTTTAACATTTCATCGTGTAAGATAGACTTGTAATGCGACAAAAATGCACGAATCGATTCAATTCTGCAATTATGGTCATTTCTTTTATTGTTCTTGATTAATAAATCTAATAGTCTGATTAATCTGATTTGCTGTAGAAATACTTGGAAGAGATTTGTCTTTTCCCATCTATAGAATTAATGAAATTGTCTCCCTAAAGAATCCGAGAATTTTTTTTATTATGAACCGCTGATCAAGAGCCCCCAAAGACATTTCCTAATCCACACAAGTAAGCATCTGTTGGATGATCTCTTCCTCATCCTCGCTCAGTTGAGTATGGCTTCTTCGAAACAAGCCATTAGGTTTCATTCTCAATGATTCTTCGAGGGATATTATACATATCAGATGATTTTCCACTTCTCATTTCCTTACAAATCGCAGAAAAGACAACAAAGTATACCACAGTACCATCAGAATTTTGATATCTATGGCTCTCCAACTTGGTCTTAATTCATATCGGCATCTTAAATATTTATAAAACAAATATCAAAAACATACGACTTAAAAAAAGTTTTTAAAAACTTGAGAGAAAGACGAAATGTAACACTGATGAAGTTGTCCTATTTACACAAAGATTTCTTCTACACATTGCCAAATTATGTAATTAAATAAAATTTCCACTCATAATAAAGATGTATGTGCGTGAGTGTGTGCGTGCTTGCGTGTGCTCTGCAGACCCGACCGTTTGATCTAGAGCCACCAAACTTGGGGCATAAATAATTGATGGGTGGAAATGTGCACGAAGGACCAATTTTGTGAAATTTTAATTAATTAAAAATTAAGCAGGATTTTATCATTTTCCGTGCTAACAATTGAAAATATTACAGCACAAATTTGAATTTTATTAAGAATAAGTTTCAAAATATTTTCTTTTAAATGATTCCAATTTTCCGTTGAATCTTTCTATTTTTAATAAATTCTCAAATAATAATTTAAGTACGCTTTCCGACAATACATTCCATATAAAATAGAATTCATCTCGCACGAGTACGTTACGCATGCATGAGAAAAATTGATTTTTATCAGTGTTATTGCCATTACGTAGACGAAAACTAAAATTAAAAGATCAAGTTAATTCCCATGATAAATTGAACATAAAGATTACTATTTTTTAGCAACTATCTGTATGAAAAGAAATAAATATGGGACTTGATACTTTCTGTAAATGGAGGAAAGTGTTCTACGGTCTTTTAAAATATCAATGTTATTAACTCAATAAATCTGTTTTATTTAAGACAAATATAGTTTATATATATACGGAATATCCATTCCAGTCGAAAAATCTTTCGTAAAAAAGCAAATGGCCTAAAATAAACAGCAATGAAAAATGACAATCGTATTAAATAATAAATTATATCGAGAGAATTTTAAAACTGAATAATTTTATACACAAGACAATTTGCTACTTAGACAATTCCCACTTTAAATAGACTAAAACGTTTTTCTCTTTTTGGTGACCAATAGATTAAATTTCAAATATTCCAAATATTAATGTGGATATATATGAATTAGCCGCCCAAAGTGATAATCAAAAGTTAGACACTTTGCCACTGCCGAAACACACACAGAAATCTAGTTGGATTTATACCAGAAAGCTATTGCAAATTTGAAAATAAAAATTAGAAATTTCAAATCTTAAATATTGGATTGCAATTCAGATCACCGGGTCAATGTAAAAGCCGTTTTTCGAAAAAGTAAAAATGTACAGTCTTCCAAATAAAAAGAAGACTAAAATAAAAAGTATACGTTCACTCCACTGTAGTTTCAATATTTTGCGATAAAACGACAGTCAAAACTCGGCCTACTTTCGGTTATAATAAACAATGGAGTGTTGTTGTGTGTGTCATCGACTGCTGCCAAGAGAAGATTTTTTAACTACCTTGACATTTCTAGGACGCGAGTTGGTCTTAATTAGGGCTGTTACCTGAATTGAATGATTCGGGGGAAGAATGGTTTAAGTAGGTGAAATCTCTTAAATAGTGAGACTTTTGGCGAATAAAAATTCATCAGGGTAGGGATTCTAAACGGATGGGAGCTTCCACTTTAGAGGCCTGTTAGCGTTCAAGAGATTTTTTTTTTTTTTTTTTTTTTTTTTTTTTTTTTTACCTACAAGTGTACGAAGTATAGAGAATAGAATTTAGATAAACTGATATATTTGAGCAGTAATGGAATATGTGATTAAGGGATTATAGGACCTTTAACTGCTAAAATCGACCTCGTAAGTTAGTCAAATGTGACTCTTCCTAACGTAAGAAAAAATTCTTGGACTTAATAGAATTTTTATCACAGTTTTATATGAAATTTAACCTTATAATTATGAATTTTACAGTCAGTAAAATAATTTTAATTAATTAAAATATATGTGCAAATAAACATGTTCTGTATAAATTGTCGGAAACGGAATTTGTCTGCAAGCAAAGTTTTTCAAAAAATAAGCAATTTATATTAACAAATTAGTTAGATTGTTGCACCAATCTACTACTGGAAAAAGTAGATTGTTACACCAATCTACATTCAAAGAACATAATTTGATAACATGCAAAGCGACAAATATTTTAATAGACTCAATGGTATTATTTTACTTTTTATGCAGTTAAAACATGATTATAATTTTTTAAAAGATATTTTTAGCATATTAGAAAGAAGAAATATGCTAAAGAAAGCACTGAAAGAAGAAAACATAAAAATATTTTGATTTTTCATGATTTTTCTTTATTATGTGTATATAAGTATACCTGGAAAATTTCATATTGATGAGAGAACTACTTTTTTGTTTAATCCTACCCGCAACCTCTGAAAATGTAGTTTTGAGAAAGATGTCTTTAAAGTAAAAAAAAAAAAAAAAAAAAACTTTATTAAGCTTTTATATTCAAAACAAACACCACTACAAATACCACTGACCTTCACGTTTCTGAATCAAACGATAGATTCAATAAAAATGCAAAATTCATGTAAAACGTTTATATTCCGTAACTCTTGAAAGCTAATGCTATGGAAGGTGTTCTCTGACACAACACCTTTATTAGTATGCGATAAAGTTTTGGAAAGAGCACTCCCTCTAGTTTGAAAAGTATTCTTCGCGATAATTAGTAAATCGTGGGCATCAATAAACCATCCACCCACCCACAAGGGACTCTTTTCTCTTTCCTAAAAAAACAACTGTTATAAGGCAGAAAAATTCCATATAATGTAAGTATATGATTCAAGTAAAAATTGCTTAAACACGTCTCCATCTTAATTTCGATTAAAAAAAACATGTCAAAAATATAAAATTATTTATCTGTTTCGTTATATTTTTGAGTTATCGTATTCACATGCACTTAGATAAACAGACAGACAGACAAACTTCATTTAAACAAATTTCTTCTAAAACTTGGTAGACATCAGCAATTTCGAGTAAAGATCACATGACAAATTTTATTCAACTCACTCGTTGCGTTTTGCATTTCCTTGCTCTTAGCCAGATCAACCGATACATATCATTACTATTTTTCTAAGGGGGATTTAATAATACAGATTCGTTAAAATCGCATATTTTTTTACTATTGCAGCATCTGTCACAAGAGGAACATTAGAGAAAAAAATACATTATTCAGTAAATTAATAAATTGTTCATAACAAACTACTACCAAGAAAAAATTTCAATTCGTTCAAAATTACCTATTCACAGGACCTAATGAAAAGGTGCGGGTTTTTTTTTTTTCTTTTTGTATCAAACAACTGAGATCAAAGTGAGCTATACTTGGTTCTATCAATTAACTCGTAGTGTCAAGAATTTTTCATAATTGTAAAGCATTGCTGTAGTTATTAAAATCTGAAAAAATGCAATGAAATAATTTAATGTATTAAAATTGATGAATAAACAATAGCCTAAAATCATTGCTTTTACGATTCTCTGAAAGGTAATAAAATATTAACAAGTCTAATATCCTTTTATTTGCGTCTCCTACAATTTTCAAAGGAATTAAAAAAAAGTGAGTATTGCAGATTAGGTATTGTTACGGAAATCATCCGGTTTGTGTGTGGTGCAAGAAGTACTACTTGCTCGATAACGGATAAGCATGCTCTGTTCTACATGAAAACGAGGTACCAGTAACAAAAAATAAAAGAAATGTGCTCACTGGATTTGGAGAGCTTAACAAATCACTATCAGACAGAGAATCGTTAATTAAATCACTCAACTTAAAACAACTAGAGAATTTACTCTGTGATCAATACTTCACAGAGAGCATTCGCTAGATTACATGTTTTAGTTGTCTCTCTCTTTTAAATATATTCCTCTGAGAGGGTGTAGAAAGTTCTAAAAGTATTTTTGGATCTTGAATCCTAATAGAGATATCACCATGATTTTTGTGTTTTCCAAAACCTTCATTTTTGTCAAAAAGATGTAAAGTTAGTCTAAATTTGCCAAATAATCACAAAGTTCGTCGCCAAGTTTGTTTATTGTTCGACCAAGCACCCATTAACAGTATTCGTAGAACTCTCCTCCTTATTATGAAACTAGCTGCACAGGATTGCAATATTACAAATTAATTGTAATATTTATACAAACGTACATATGTTTCATGTATGAGCAGTGAAATTCAGTTAAAAATATTTTAGGAATTTTTTGATTCAACGAAAGAAAATGGCAATGAGGCTAAGAATTTTATAAATTCCTGTAATTTTTTGTAACTTATAATTATTTTCAAAAAACTCAATTCTCTGACGAATTAAATAAGTAATTTTTTTTTTGATAAGCAAATAAAAACATTCATAAAAATAAATACTTGATATTTGATTTTTAGTGTCATGATAATCCACGAATAAGGAAATAATTCTGATTACAATCAACCAAGCAATTCTGAACAAGATAATCATATGGGTTCCAAAGATTTTTCCCATCGCAATAACCTTTTGTTTCCAAATGGATCCTGATACTTCACAGAATACATTTGGAAACAAAAGGTTTACAGACATTTCGGTCAGACTTTACAATTTTTAAATGAGATCTAACATTAAGAACAAGATGAGGGCACATTCATTCCATTCTTCTACCCTCTATACTACGCCCTATTATTAGCATTTTGGTTATGGCGTAGGTTTAAACACACTTTGCGAATTTTAACCCAAAATTCATTTCCGATTGAATTCTAGACTTCTACTAGAGCATTTGTTTTAAATGGAATGCAATGCTACTAAATTCAAATATGATTTATTTTGTCTTTTTATTGATTTTTAGGTAGATTCCTATAGAAAAACTACCTATTCCAATTAACCAAATTTTCGCCTCAAGAATAACTTTTGTCTTTAGAGTTTTTCTATAACTACAATATCTTATAAGATAGGGGCTGAAAAGTAATTCTCAAGCTCTAATTTTGATTGTTTCTAACACCAACAATTTATGTTGCCAGATAGTAACTTAGATGTAAAGGCAAGCTTTGCCTTCCAGCTTGCCGAGAGGAATTTTTTTAATTAATATTCTGTAAGCTGGAAATATTTTGGTGCTATTGTTTGAAAATTTATTTTTTCACAAATTTCTTAAATATAGTGAAAGATACTCTTTCGTTTTATAAATAATATCAGAATTCTAATTAGACTGTTCAGATTTGCATTCTAGAAGTTTATTCTATTTATACCCCACTTTGGAACTATACGATGATGATATTGGAACTAATCTCATAATTTAGAATCGTAGCCAAATGACCAGGATGACATCTGTATACTGATAACCTTGCTCCAAACACCCACAACGTACACAAATCCTCCCACACAACGAATGTTTGGTGTGATCATATATCATATTTCTGACCCTCCAGATTCGAAATCGGAATTGCCACTGAAGTCCACAATATGCATACTTACGCATTCTGCGACCTGTTAGCTTTCTCTTGCGATTTTATTATTAACGATTTGTTCAATAAACGATGTTCCAAGAATACATTGCTTCCTTTTGCATAATAATTAGAATTAATATTTTAAAAATATATAACTTAATACATTTATTAGTGGTGAATCAAAAATATATTTCTTTAATTGTGTAACAGCTGCAATATCTGGCAAAAGGATTTTTAAAAAACTGGATTTCTTTTATGAGCAAGAGAAAAAGTGGAAGCATGAGAAATTCTCTATTGATAACAGCTTCCTGCAGCAAGTTTCGTTTGGTGTATTTATCGCTGCATTTTTAGTGTTATAACATAAGTATCTGTGTTTTTGTACTTGTACTTTTGAGTATTGTCTATCTGTGTACGTCGAAAATAAAATTAATTAACAAGCTTATTGTGACTTCTATGAGTGTTCTTCTATCTTCCAAGACGGTACAGCAGCATTGCTTTAAACTAAAATATTAAAAATATCAGTTGTAATAAAATAGAAAGTATGCTGATTTTCTGTAAAATAAGTTATTATTATTTTATTTTTTTACATAAAGCTACCAAAATTCTGTACAAATACAGTTGAAAGGATAAAAAGAACGTACCTCGGAGAAATTCTTTGAAATTTATTTGAAGAATTAGTTATTTTTTATTTTGAGTAATAAAAAATAAGGAAAATTTTGGCATTTTCCCATGATAACTTTTGCAAATAATCTTATTGTTTCAGGTCTGAAATTATCAAATTTTCGGCTTTAGTCTTTTTTCTTCCATTACTACTAAGACAAAAGCCTTCCTTTCAAACAATGAAACAATAAAGGACTCATTGATTGGTACTAATTTAAGCTATAGTGAAAAAAAGAATTTTAAAATGTACGTCTTTTAAAGACGAAGGGGATTGAACTGAAAAACTTCGAATTTATTTTGTACTAGCCGCCTTTGGCGACCAGCCGGTTCGCCAATCTTAATGTTCGTTAAAATTTTAATAATTAAATATTTTATGCAATTCAAACTTTAATAGATTCTTCAGCAAAATATTTTAAAACTACAAATTTTGATAGTCATATAATTGACTCATAATATTATAAAGGCCTTCAGTCATAACGTGATATGTATCTGTCTAATTTTCTGTTACCCCTCGTAGAATTTATGCTTTAAATTAAAGTGCGAAGGATTAATCTGCAATTAATATAATAATATTTTTTACTGAAACAAAGCATTTTTTTAATAATATGATTACTGATAATAGAGTCACTGAGCGTTTAAACTTTATGGGCACTCAAGAATATCTTTTTTAATTTATGTAATATCTCAAGAATTTCTCAACAAAATTTTCTCAGACTCATAATGAACAGATCGATTAATGAACGATGTTTCATTTTAAATGCATTAAACACTAAGAAAATAAAATGAATCGTTTAAAATAATCGGTCTAAAACAGGTTTAAAAAAACTACTTAAAAAACGATGTACTTAAAACTATAAGCATATACAAAAAAATATATAACTAACATAAATACAATTTACTTACAAAAGCATGCAACTAACCTAAAAATAATTTAAATCGTCCGTTGATAAGGTTGTCATGGCAACAATCGGAACAGAATGCGCATGCGTGAATTTTCTTCGCCAATTACGGTAACGCAAATGCGTGAATTTTTCTACGCCAGTTGGGGTAACGCTATGCAGATTATACATTTTTAATTTCCTTTATTCCGTGTTATTTTAATTCAAAAGTACTTCAGAATGAATCTGAAACATGGATTAATGAACAATGTTTAATTTTAAATGCATAAAACATTAAGAAAATAAACAGAATCGTTTAAAATAATACGCCAAAAAATATTAACCCTAGCCTCATTACTGTTGGGAGAAAAAAGAAACTGAATCCTTACTCATTTGGCGGTGGGGAAAATGGAAGATTTTTTTTGGCGGGAAAGTTAGTTTTTAATTAATAATTAAAATTTCAAAAAAAGAGACCTCAGGTGCACATTCCCGACCTCTAAGGTATACATGTACCAAATTTGATAGCTGTATGTCAAATGACCTGGCCTGTACAGCGCCAACACACACACACACACACACATTGAGCTTTATTATAAGTATAGATGTAGCAATATTAGTGAAAACACATTTAATAAGCTTAAATCGAGGTTTAATGCTGTACCTATTATTTACAGGCAAACAGTAAGTCAAACGATGATTAAAGATTTTTTTTAATAATGTCTATTTTTATGCACATAAGTCATATAATTAAGGAATGATATTTATGATAAAGTATTCAAGAGATGCAATGGAAATATCATTTTTTCCTTTAATAATAAAACTATGTTAATGCAAAATTTATTAATTATTTCCTATACAATGTAGCAATACTAGATTAAATAATATAGCATTAGCTTGAAAAAATTCTTTTATTATTAAAAATTACTTATCTAAATGAATATGCATAAGAAACATTAAATTCATACTTAAATTTTTTATTAAAACTTCCATTTTACGTTGTTTAACATATGTCCTTTGAAAGAAAAATAAATGATTTTTGAATATCACTAATTAATCTATTTCTGTATATATGTAAAATATTACAGTCACAGGATGTGATTAACGTTAGAAGCAAAGGATTTTATTCACTATCTTTCGAGGCATGAGTTAGCTCACACCAACTGTTACTGCTAAAAGAAATAACGAATTCCTCAGTTTAGTTGAATCTCCTTATATGAAATTTGATGATTCCTGAGGAAAATTTCGATATATAAAAATTTCAGTGAGCAGAAATATACACTGCAAATTTATTATTTGTCACTAAAAAAACTATTCATTACTAATTTTGTAAAGTTAAAGAAGACTTAAAAATATTAAACTATCAAAAGATTTTATTTAAAAAAAGTGTGGAAATAATTATTAATACCTTAATAGTCAAAATTCGTGCTTTTTTTGCCTTCACCTTTCTATTTTTACTCACCTTTTTATTTTGTTTTTTCTTGACATATTTTTTCTGTTAAGCTGAATTTCTCTTTGAAGCCTAAAGATTTCCGTTTAGGGATCGTATTCACTTTAAGAATTTTAAAGATAAACTGAATTTAAATAGAAAATATCTCTCCAAGTTAGGAATGTGATTAGTAAAACAGAATAACACATGACTCCTTGCGAAGTGTTTATCTATATTTAACATGTGTTTATTAACAAGTTTTAGTCTCTATCTGTTTGTCTGTTCAGTACAAATTTTTCAATGGATTTAAAACTAACTTCCCGATGAGCTAGAGATTTGAAATTTTTAGAATGAGGCAATGCAATGTTAACTCGTTTTCTTGCGGGTCTGTTTGTTCGGCGGTTCAGTACAAAGTTTGTAATTGATTCAAAGCATTCATTATCGACGGATGACAAGTCATTAGCTCATTGGGAACTTAATTTAAAATCGATTGCAAAATTCGTACACACGCGAGACTAAAAAGCAGAAAATATTAATATTATCTAAATGAAATTATTTTTAGTGTTAAAAAAGGGATAAAAAGTTTAAAATAATTTCTCCCATCCCGATACAGATTCCTAATCTCATTCAGACTGTCCTGAAAACATTTGACTATGAATTCTTTATAGATTTCTTCCTCTATAAAGTCTGTTCTGACAATTTGTGAGTGCGATTTTTAAATTCGTGATCACCAGTTTTCGGGGAAATCTATATGAATCTAAGAGAAATTATTTAATTTTTTTTAGCCCATTTTAAAAACGCTATGCGTTATATTTTTTTATTTAAACAATTATTCGCAAATATCCTTGGTGCACTGAGAAGAACGAAATCAACTCTTTGATTGCAACATGTAAGCATAAATATTTTATGTGAAACTTTTTGCTCGATATATAGATATTTTATTCGATATGCAGAAACGATTTTTCTATTTAAAATCTGAAGTTCTTGGAAAAAATTCGATATATAGATATTTTCTATTTAAGGAGTTTCGATATATGGTGCTCCACTGAATTATTCTATTAGCTGCAAAATGATATACCACATATATGATATACAAGCCCGATTTTTCGGTTAGCTGATTCATAAGTATTATTGGTTTCTTAAATTTTTTTATCGAATCTCATTTCAATTGAATATAATTGAGTCTTAATGGTTCTCTTATCAAAATATTTTTAAATTTTAAATTTTGATAGCCATGCAACTCATACCTATTTTAGAAGTCTTAAACAGATATTCTTCATTTTATTTTACCCCTATTTAATTTTATATTCATTTCAACCATAATTTGAAGTTTAGTTTTGAAGGAGAAATGATTAAACTTCAGCTAATTCAGTCACTTGTTTGCTTAATAAAAGCACATTCGTAAAAAAAGATATCAATAGAAAGAAGGAAAATTCAATACTGTGATTTTAGATGAAATACAGAATATCTTTCATAATTTAGCAGTATATCAGAGGATTATTTGATTAATTTTTCTGATTCAATAAAAAAAGCGTAGAAAAATAAAACGCCAAATTGAAACCTCAATATTATAAAAATGTTTAAAAATGTGCGAATTTTTAAAAAATTCATTATTTCTTGGTTCTTAAGTCGAACTTCAGCCGCAGTTGTCATAGTAATCCAAAATTTTATTAAAAGCCAGCTCTAAACAGAAACCTAATCAATAGAGAATAAATAAATTAAATCGTCACAACTTCATCGTTAACTAGGGTAATTTGGTAATTTGTCAAGTAAATTTGCCACATTTGAAAACTGGTTTTTAAATTAAGAAAACCGGTTTAAAGAATTCATATTATTATATAAAAATTAATTTTAAACTTATTTGATATGCTATTCATTCTATGCAACGGCCAGCAAACACATTTTTTCAACGTTGCAAATTTCGTTGGCCAGTGCTTATGCTTTGTGCATTGCGCAGTTGCGCTTGCGGAAAAGAAGTGCCTAACGGATTTATATTATTTACATTTATATACATATGTGCAATCCGTCACGAGTCACGACAGGTTCGCTTAATACTGTAAAGTGAAAACTGGAAACAAAAATATAAAGTTGCTATATTTGGCAAAAATAACGTAAGTATTAAGTATGTTTCTAATTTTTATGTTTGTATTTTCTATTTCACACTTTAAAACTTTAATTTTATTATATAAATTTCTTCTATGTAATCCTCATTTTTTTTTAAATATATATTTTGACTTTGTCCTTGATTTTGATTTTTGTTACTTTATATAAACTAAAATTTTGTTATTATATAAAAATATTTTTTCCTATTCTCTTTTGATAAAAATTCGAAAACCGGCAAAAACCGTGTTTTTTTTTTGGGGGGGGGGATTCGAAAACCGGTTTTTCAAAAAGTCGGTTTTTATATAAATCCTATCGTTAACAGATGAAGAAAAAAGCCCAAGATGAGATATTTGAGGCAACAATGAAAACGATTCAGGTTTCCGTCTCAACAAAAGTTGCTACAACATACAAAATTTCTTAAAAAGTTAATTAAAACTATACTATAGAATTTTGCAGCAACAAAATTGCTTTCATTGAAAAGATATATTTTTTCAACTATAAAAAGCTTGAAAAATCATTTTACTGCAATTTTATTGAATATTTTCGAAAGTTATCGCATAAAAATTCTAAAATTTCACTTAGTTTTTAATTAATTAAAATAAAATGATATTAAAAAAGGGCTCTCAGGTGCATATTCTCATTCTTCAAAGTATGCATGTGCCTAATTTGGTAGTTCTTAGTCAAATGATCTGGTCTATAGAGCACCAACACACATACATTCCCCTTTATTATTTGTTAATATAGTGGTTTGCAGTAGTCGTACATACGTATTTTCTTCATATGTGAACAAGATCCATATTCGTCTTGCAAATTGAGATACAAGCAGTAACTCTTTAAACTATACCAAATTGAATTAGTTACAACAATCTCGATTTTTTTTCATTCTTTGTCACACCTTTTCCAGAGTTTTTCCCGATTAAAAATTTTTTCCCAATTTTGCAGTTCTTTTTAGTTATATTAAACAGACCGTTTTCAGAAAAAAAATTTAACATATTTAATAACTTTTAAACAAAAACTATTGAAGAAGGATCATTGAATATGATTATCATATTTTAATGTACAATGGTAATAATTTATTGCAATTCATCCTAATATTGCCCTTCTGTTTATATATTGTTACGGATTTCCCTCTATCACTATCAATCCATCGGGTTCGTTTACTTGTGTGTATTTAGTGGTTGTGTATGGTATGAAGATAACACAACACAATGATCAATCCTTTCAGTAGACGAACACACAACACGTTTATTGACACTACGACACACACGACAGCACAAAGACGACAACTATATACAGCATAGAGAAGACAATTATCTTCAGCCGAGACGTGCACACAGCAGCACACAACAAGACTCTACTGCAGACAGTAGCGCACAGCTTAGTTCAGCACTAGCTTGGCTCCGTCGCTGCTCTGCTAATCTCTGGAAGGCCCGTTGTTTACCATCGATTCCGACTACTACCGGCAGCTGCAGGCTGCCTCCTTTTATAGGTCTCAGGAGGCGGGGGTAGAAGCCTCTCAACCAAGCAGGAACTTTCGAGGCGTATCTCGGTTCCTATTGGACGGTTCGGGAAAATTCTCGATGTTTCGGGTATAAGCTATTTTGGCGCCAAAGTCGCCAAATAGTCGCCAAGCTCTGGGACTTCCGACTAGTTTATCTGTCGTCTAGAGTGCCCCGACAGAAAGAAATTAAAAATTCAGAGAACAAATATTCCTATAATTTTGTCAATTGTAATCACGTGAGTAAATAAGAATAAATCTCATTCCTTTAACTATTAAATTTTCTTAAAAACCCTTAAGTAACCTCTTATAGTAGATGCGGTACTAGACAAAGTAGTAATCATTTCTTCGAAACTTGTTTTCTTAAACTTCTTCCTCACTTCGTTTCCCCCTAACTTCTAAAAGAAAGACCGACACTGCTTTTCGATTTTGGTTGCTTGTTCGGAACCAAAATAAACATTTCTCATGCCCTAAAAACAATGATTTCATTTCTAAATCAGTTAAAGAAATGAGATCATTTATGACAAGACGCTACTCAGAAATTTTTTTACAATGATTGATTCACAAATGAGATACCTAAATATGATTTTAGAATATACTAGCCATCTTTGGCAACCAGTTCGTTCGTCTAGTTTATCGACTTTTTAGATTGTTAAATGATTGCTTTATTATTTGATACGGTTGAAAAACATGAATTCAATCTGTATATTGCAAATTAAAAAAGTGTATGTTTTGTGAAATAAAAAAATCCTACTACTGAGTTAATGACAGATAAAAACAAGCGATTGAACGTTTTTATGTATAGCTGAAATTGTCACGTTGATGCTCTACTTGATTATTATCTTTGTTTTTTAATATTTTGTAAGTTCCGAATGGCAACTGTAATAAAAATGGAATAATGTTATGGTATTTTGAGAATGGCTTTTGAGTAGAGTTTCTTACTTTGATGATAGTAATAAGCATGATTTACGCCATAAATATATATTTCTGAGTGAAAATTTGGGAAGTTAAACAAAGAGTATATATTTGAACTATAAAAAACGTTTGTGTTAAAGTGGAAGAAGAGAAGTTTTCATCCATTTTATTACACAAAACATCGAGTTTTGATATACTTCTGGTCCGTAAAGTACAAAGTACGAAAACGGAACAGAAATTCCTCCATAAAATTTAAAAACATTTTTTTAGATGATGTATTAAATTGAATTAAAAATATTATTTCTTTTAAAAAGGAAATTATGAAGAAGTGAAATTGATATCATTAAAAGGATATTTGGTTGAACCGGAGTTTAACCCCCTTCTTCGCCAAGATGCGATAACGCGCCAAAGCTGGCAACCTCCGTTTCCTCTAGATTGGCAAACTTATTATCTTTCGCCTTTATTATGCGCTATGATTGGACATCTGATCCCTCGCTTTTGAACATTTCGCAAAACACGGAGCAAGACCGTTGTTGGCGATTTTAGAAAATTGCGCAAGCACGGGGTTAAACTCAGGTCGTACCGATATATATATATATATATATATATATATATATATATATATATATATATATATATATATGTGGGAAAAGGCAACGACCAGCATTAATATTTGAAATATATTTATTAAGATTAAAGTACAAAGGACAAAACATTACTACATAGAACATAAAAGATACATGAGCGTGAGCTACACGTCTTGCAGTCTCACTGCCTAACTCTCGTCTGCCAATAATGGCGGGAAAGCATCACGTGATTAATGACGTGACGCAACATGGCCAGCATGGCGCCATACAGGATACGGGATCTGTCAGCGCTTCCCACATCGGCCATCATGACAGGATAGGCGACCTCGCCTTATGGTATACAGTACAATGAAGTAAATATATAAAACAAACAGCAAATACAGGAAAATAATTTGTAAAATTGAAATATTCACAAGATAAAACAAATAAAATAGTCATACCATCCGTGACAGCATAAGTATATAGCAATACAATAGCGTGCACTGGAAATATCGAATAACTAACTAAAAATAAAAATAATATTAGTGTTGAACATATAAAAATATAAAAACACAAAATAAACAGAGAAAAAAAAAATCAAAGTCTATATCGTCCAAATATACACACACAAAAAGAAGGAAAATAGTTCTCTTTCTCTTTAAGTAGTGTTCAGTGTTTTCTTTTGAAACACAATTCAAGTGATATGTTCTATATTGCTGGACCATGGTTTCATATATTCTGCACAAGTTGAAGTTTTTGATGGTCCATCGAAGAAATCACACTTTTCAACATCGTATGTGTCGTTTGCTTTAATTTTGATCACTTTATATGGTCCGAGACATTTTTGTTTCAATTTCAGACCAGGGCCAAATTGAGTGCGCTTGATTGCGACGAGATCCTTCAATATAAATTTTTGAGCATGTTTCCTACGCAGATTGTAGGTGCGGCGATTTTCTTCTTGGATTTTGAGGATTTGTTGTTTTGCATCTTTACGGAGCTCATCACGCTGTTGGAGAAATGCAGACTGGATCTCTTCGTTGACGATTTCGAGGATTTTTATATCATGCTCAGATTTCATTTTAGTTCCAAACAGAATTTCGAATGGAGTAGAATTGATACTTCGTTGAAATGTAGAATTAATAATTTGCTGAACGGAAGCAACATGGCTATACCATTTCTCAGGGTTTTCTATGGATAACTTGGAGAGTACAGATATGATAGTAGAATTAAGTCTTTCTACCTGACCGTTTGATCTAGGAAGTCCAGCTGTAATAGCAATGTGGGTGATATGCTGATGTTCACAATATTCTTTGAATGACGTAGATGTGAAAGCGGTACCTCTGTCCGTAATAATCCTTGAAGGATTACCGAAAACTGATCTTTGACATTCGAGCTTATTGAGAACTTCAGCGGTGTCGGTGGACTTGGTCGGGTAAAGCCACACAAACTTCGTAAAGGAATCGATGATCGCCAGAATATGCTTATATTTCTTAGAAGTGCTGGGAAGAGGACCCAAATGATCAATATGATATGTATGAAAGGGAGTATCGTCTTTGTCAAGTGGATGCAAAGTGCCATCTAATTTGCCACGTTTTCTGTTATTTAGAATGCATGTTACACAGTTGCGTATGCATCGTTCAATTTTCTCTTTCAAGTTCGGAATAAAGAATTCTTTGTTTAACATTTCCTGCGTGCGTTTTACTGCAAAATGGCCTCGTTCATGACAGGATTTAATAATGTTGGCCTGCATATCATCAGGTACGACAAATAAATCGATTCCGTCTAAGTTCTTATATAAAATGTTGTTTTTGACTATGTAGTTCTCGTAAGGTGCATTTTGAAGTAATGCTTTTATAGCTGTAATATGCTCATCTGTCTGTTGAGCTTTGAAAATTTGAAGATTGACACAGTCTTGAATGATCATGCAGCATGGGCTTCGGCTAAGAGCGTCGACATGAGTAATCTTTGAACCGGTTCGATGCTCTATTTCGTAGTCAAAATCCTGAAGGTATAATGCCCATCGCGAAATGCGGGAATTCATTTCTTTTTTATTTAACGTTTTGACGAATGCATTACAGTCAGTGATAATTTTAAAGTGTGATCCGAGGATGTAAATTCGGAATTTTTTAAGAGCTTCTACAATGGCGAGTACCTCCAGTTCATAGCTGGTGTATTTTCTTTCGCTGTCAGACGTTTTCTTGGACATATAATACACTGGATGGAATTTGTAATCATCTTTGGATTTTTGTAGTAGGACTGCCCCCAAGCCATCAATTGACGCGTCTGTATGAATTTCAATGGGACTGCCTTGATTAAAAATAGTTAAAACGGGTTTATCAGAAAGTAACTGTTTTAAGCGTAAAAACGCAGTTTTTTGCTGAGCTTGAAATAGAAAGGGGCTGTCCTTACGAAGAAGATCACTAAGTGGTTTTGCTATAGTAGAGTATGAGGGAATAAATTTTCTAAAGTATCCCGTAAGACCTAGAAAACGTTGTACGTCTTTTGCATTTTTTAACTCAGGATAATTAAGAACGGCTTTAGTTTTGGAGGGTGAAGGGAGCAATTTGCCGTGTTCTACTACGTGACCCAAAAATTCAATCTGACTATGCAAAAATTGACATTTTTTAAAGTTTATATCTAGTCCATAATCGCGAGCTACTTTTAGAACAGTGTTAAGGCGTTCGAGAGCCTCAGATTCATTATTTGCTGGAATGACGATGTCATCCATATACGGGAGGACAATGCCTTTTGCAATAAGATCACGAAAAACGGCATTTATGTATCGCATAAAGACAGGAGGACATGAACTTAAACCGAATGGCATATAACGGAATTGAAATTGACCTGTATTTGTGACGAAACTGGTGTAACAACGACTTTTTTCTTTTACCGGCACATGAAAAAATCCGTTACGCAAATCGAGAGTACTGAAAATTTTAGCATTTTGAAGACGATCTAAAATGTCATCAATTAATGGTAGTGGATAATGGTCTTTAACTAATTTACGATTTAATTTTCTATAATCTATACAGACTCTATGTTTTCCATCTTTCTTACGAACTACGACAACTTGACTAGCATAGGGTGAAGAACATGGTTCTATAATTCCATTTTTTAACCACTCGTCTATCTGCGCATTTACTATATCACGTTCGGCAAAGGGTAAACGTCGAGGAGAGTGGAAAATTGGCTCATCGTCAGTAAGCGTTATATCAAGTGCGATGTTCGTGGTTTTAGTTTTGTTAGGTTTATAGGCTAACAAAATCTGTTCAACCTCATTGCGAGTTTGTTTAGAAATATTCGGACCTATATCAAACGTGGGAGTTTCGGCAGAAATAGCCATTATAAAACTGTCAGTTTCAACAGGATCATCAGATTTAGAAATTTTGGAAAATACAACACCGTCAGGTTTAATTGTCAAATTTGCCTGATTTATTACGTCGCAACCTATTATTAGGTCATAAGTAGTACAATTATTAGGTACCACAGAAATAAAAACAGGAAAACTTTGTTTGTCAATAATAATTTCAGATTCAAAGGAACCTATTATTTTAGTTTGGGAAAAACCGAATCCAGTTAGTGTCATCTTGTTATTCGTCAACGGCGGCGATCCTAGTTTAATCCATGCAGAATGTTTGAGAAGTGTCGAAAAACTACCAGTATCGACTAATCCGGAAAGTGTATTATTAAGAATAACAACCTCTTTATGCATATTCGACGGAGAATGCAATAAATGTAAAGTGTTGACATTATCCCGTGGGGTAGAACTGTCATTCCGAGTAGTACGATGACAATCGGAAGATTTATGTCCGAAAAAATTACAAGAAAGACATTTAGGACCACGATTACGATTAGGGCAAGACTTTGCGATATGTCCAAAATCGTTACAGTTAAAACAACGCGTCTTACTGTTAGTCGGATTACTAAGATTCAATTTTGATTCTCTTTGTTGGACAGGGATTTTATGTATTGTATCACGTCTTTGGCCGTCATTAGCATATCTAGAATACGACATCTTTGAATTATTTGCGTTCATTGCACTTACGATAGTTTCGAAAATTCGTAATTTTTCTTTAAACTCAGAATAACATTTTGCACCATAAAGAATAATTTTATCAGAAGGAGAACCCTGTATCCCATTTATTGTGTATTGAATAACAGAACATTCATCAATAAGGGTTTCAGACTGATTCGCAATTTCACGCATGGAAATAAAATATTGCATAAAAGTTTCATTCGAGCGCATTTTACGTCTTTCTAGTTGTTTATGTATTTCAATCGAAGTTACTTTATCGGAAAATTCATTAATGAATGCACTTTTAAAAGCATGATAGGAATTTAGATTTCTTTGAGAGAATAAAAAAGATTTAGCTGCGCCGGAAACTAATCTCTTTACAAAGATTAATTTTTGTTGTTCGCTTAAAGAAGGAAAAAGAGAAAAATTCTCTTCAACATCATAAAAAAAACTTTTAATCGAATAGGAATCATTTCCTGTGAAGTTTCTGCTACTACCACAGAGATCGCGTAATAAAAAACAAAACTGAAGGTTTATTTCATTCATCGTTTGTTTATTCGAGGGATCATTTTCGAGTGATTCCCTTTTGGCGCCAGTAATTAATGCCTGACTGTTATTTATTAATGTTTCGTCTGAAGTTACGGGGATGGGGAAGGAAGAATTATTACCCGTATTACTCATAGAGCTGTTATAAATAGATGAACTTTTGGTTTGAGAAACCTTTTGAGGAGACAAAGGTTTTTCTTCTATTTCCGATAAAAAACTAGTATCTAGCGAGTTCTGAAATTCATTTAAATTTGTTAGGGCTTTAAAAATATTTTCACACAAAGCATCTTTGTCGGTCTCAGTTACTTCTAAGTGTAATAAATTAGAAACGGAGATAAAGTCAGATAAAGAAAAAATCTTCAGCAATTCTTGTTTATGTTTTTCTACATCTAAATTTTCAAATCTTTCAAAATTTCTCATTCTTTTTCGAGAAGAATGGTCAAAATTACTGTAACCTAACACAGAGTTAAGCAATTTTACGGAATTAGTTTTTGCATATTTAAGGGAGTTAGCGATTAATTCAATATCGCCTAGTTTTAAAGACATTGTAATGAATTAAAACAGAACTAATGCACATTCACTCGGGATTAAAATTTAAAGGGAGAATGGAATAAAGTAACGTACTATACTATAAATTACAAACTTGGGAAAAAATTGCGCCTACCTGGTTGGGAGCAGTCGAATTATTCACTCTTAAAAGTTCCTTTTTTTTTAAAGCAGCCAGTATATGTCAGCACAGTTGCACAAGAACACGAAGTACTTGAACCTTTAACGTTTCCACTTGAATCATATCCATCCAAAACGTGCACTAACGTCCATTAAAATATCCACGGCAAAAATCCACTCTTATCAAAATTCTTAGCATCAATTTAACGTCTTAAATTGTACTAACGTCCACAGCTTTTCAACAATTTGGCGGGATTTGCTAGGGGTATTCACGAGAAAGGCCGAGCCCCCAAAAATGTGGGAAAAGGCAACGACCAGCATTAATATTTGAAATATATTTATTAGGATTAAAGTACAAAGGACAAAACATTACTACATAGAACATAAAAGATACATGAGCGTGAGCTACATGTCTTGCAGTCTCACTGCCTAACTCTCGTCTGCCAATAATGGCGGGAAAGCATCACGTGATTAATGACGTGACGCAACATGGCCAGCATGGCGCCATACAGGATACGGGATCTGTCAGCGCTTCCCATATATATATATATATATATATATATATATATATATATATATATATATATATATATATATATATTAGTCTAAAGACAGTGCAAAGGTCATTTTTTGAAAGCCAATTGTTTCAGATAATATGAATAACAATTTCCATAGGTACTTCATAACGATATGGCTTGACATAAATTAATCCATGGTTGCCAAAATTGAAATAGCTTGAGGTAATTTGTCGCCATTTTTTTTTTTTCCAATCTCTAAAAACCATTTGTTACCATTTCTGGTATCCATCCGGAATAGCAGTTTTTAGGCGAGTTTTTGAACGATTGGCACGATTTTGATGTGCTTGTCAAGAAACAGTTAATTAATCTAAAACCTAACCACGATTGCTTATCGCGAGATGGGTAAACCTATTTTTTGACCTCGATTAAACTTTTCGTTTGAAATCTAGGTACTTTTCCGTTAGCTGGGCTCAAGTGACAAATCGTCAAATAATGTAGAATTCCAACAAATTTCTTACGCCAAATTTGCGTTTGGTTCACAATTGGCGACATTTGGCCCGGCTAACGGAAAAGTACCGAAATCTATTTCGTTATTTCATTTATATCTTCTTTCCTCTTATCGAATGTACTTTGAACATCTTCATTTCGTGAAACACGTCCAGAATAGTTCTAACAAAATTTTGCAACTCCATTAAATAACTGGGCGAAGCGTTGAGTTTAATACATCTGTGACAATATTTAATGAATGAAGCAATCTGAAATATGTATGATAGTTTGTTGATCGTAAAAGATATGACTACTTTATAAAGATAAAGAAAATATCGTATTAAAAATGATTTGCTAATTTAATTTTTCTAAGTAGTGCCTCATTTTAAAACTGTAATAAATATAGAGTATATGATCATCCAAAACTGTCAGGAGAAATAAAGTAAGGTTTCTCTTCTTTTCGCCATAATTACTTTTTTACGATTTGGAAGGGAAAAAAAGAAAAGTGTTTTCACCGCTTGTCCAATACTTCAGATATGGAATTCTTTACATATTTAAATGATGAATATCTCATAGAATAAATGGAAAATGTAATTTTTTATGTGAGATTTGTAAATATTATTTCCATCACACAAAAAAAAACCGGATTCAATAAAAATGTAACAAACAGATAAAAATGCAGCAACAAACTACGCAATTAAGAAAAGAGATCGAAATGAAAAATCAAATCAAAGTTGAAAAGTATGGATTTTTAATTTTTCTAAAAAAAATTCTGGAGCAAGATTCTGAACACATAAACATTTAGTATTCTATGTTATCGATTTTTTTTTTAACTTTCTTAGGTGATTTCCAGTATTTTTTAAAAATAATTAAATGACTTTAAAATATGTAGAGGTAAAAACTCATGCTTATTATAGAATTCAAGTAAAATAGATATTTAATTATTAACCCTTTGCATTCGGATGGTGCCTCTCCCTCACCATTCAAGATGGTGTATCATTTTGACATTTTACTCAGTTATTTTTTTTTTCCAATTTTGATTTTTTAAAAATATTTAAAGAATGGTAAAAAGATGTAAATTAATTTCTCGGTAAAATTCAACTTAAAGCGATAATATATACTTTTTTTCATACCAATAAGCAAGTCCTTGTGTTAACTGAATAATTTGTATCGAATTACTTTTCCAACTGCAAATGGTTAATTCTTGATCCAAGTACAAGACTGATTTTGACCTCCTTATAAATAATTATTTACTACATTTATTGATATTTCAATTTATATAAAAGAGGAACTGATATTTGGGATACATGTGTGAGACAAAATGGCTTTTTTTTTTTCTTTTACATTCATAGCTTTTTGACATGATTATAAATTTATATATCAAAAATTCTGTAAATCAAATACAAATAAATAAATGTAGTAAAAATATTTATAATTATTTCTTAATTTTTTTTCTAGAACGAATGAATATTTTTTTAAATCTGAAATAAGTTGATGATTGGGTAATTAACGCTTGCTTAGATGCACGTTGTGTGGTTCTTTAAACAATCACAGCCTATAAATGCCAGGTTATTTAGAACAGTTCGAGTTGCTAAAGTCTTGATGGATAGAAGTCCTAAAATACAGCATAGACAGCATGTCTTCAGATGAAGATCAACGTTCCGAAATTGCGTAATTCTATTCAGGGATTCCAAGAAAGACATTTTTGTCTGGGCCTAACGAGTTGGACTCGATTTCAAGTACAGTGACTCCAACGAACGATGACTGAAGCAGATAGTGCGGCAACTGTGTCGGATTTCATTACTGCGCTTGGGGTAACTCGAAAAAGCTCTCGCTGATGGATCCTTTGTCAAATGATGGTGTCATTTCTTGATAAAAGGTATAACTTCGAGGTAGAGTTGAAACATTTATTTATATGACAATTTATAAACATTCTTCTCAGTTGCGATTGTAATATAACATTTCGTGTAATCAATCACAAAATGTGGGTGACCTAAAACTTTGTTGCGGATGTTGCAAGATGCGATTACTATTAAAGGGTATATATAAAATTTGATGAAGTATAACAATACTACCTATTTACCAAGGAATTTAAATAATTTTGTTTGTGGAAAAATTGTCATTTTTTTTTTAATTTGTGTATTTGCAACCCCGCTGGTATTTTTATTAAAGAGATTTGAAATGTAGATCAAATTTGTCTTTTATGTCGAATTAACTTGTTACTAAAGTTTTCTTTTTTAATTCCACTGTATCATTTCCTTTGATGCCGCATCCATAAAAAAATGTAACTGCACATTTCACATACCATCTAACTGGTGGTTTCTGTACGTGAACCGTAATATTGTATTTTTTTCGACAGCAGGTTGCGAGAAAGATTTCAATATTTAATCTGCGCGAAGCCCTTTAATTCTTATTAGTTTAATTTATTCCTTTAATTACTTTTTTAAGATTCATTATTTTCAAAATAGGACAGAATTTGTTTAGCTGACCTCTTCATTCCTACATACTGTAATAATTGTGAGCGGAAACAAAAAGGATGACATTTGACTATGAAATTATGAGAAAACACATCAGATTCTTCTCATTTCAACCCAAATAGTTTTGTTCGTGTCAATTATCTTGATTCGAGGATTAGTGGTGCAAATTGTCTCAAGAATCTGATTTCTATATCTACAGTGGGATCTCGTTTAAGTTTTTCAGAAATTATAAAAATATATGATTTAGAAACAACTTTAACAAATAACAATTCGCAAGCAAATGTAAATAAAAAAATACTGTTTGTACGGAAAGGACGGATATGAAATCGGACTCTTTGTTGCGAAACCATAATTAATTTTTGTAATCGTTCGGTAGCTTATATTACACAGGATGGAGCAATGGCTAGAGTACCAAATTTTCAAAATTTCAATATCCGATTCAGTAGCCGAGTGTCAGATAATGAACCACATTTTCAGTAGTATTCAATATCACTTTTTTATGATTTGGCAGAAGAATAACTAAATAAATATCATTTAATGTTGTGCTGGCTTGACAAATCTGATAAAGAAAAAAATATTGCTCCTTTCCTAATACCTGAGATTCTGAATGGAGTGCCCTACACTAAGCATTTGTGAGCCTTTTAAGAGTGGGTGGAAATGAAACTTTATATATTGTTACGAAATCATAATTTAGTGTTTAACTAAATTAACAATTTGAATTATCAGTTGACACTGCAACTTTTATAGCATACATTGCATAGGAGAAAATAATGATCGGAAAAAACACTTTATAAGTTTTTCATGTGACTTCGCTCCATTCAGTAACATAACTGGGTGAACTACACTTTCCGCCGTATTCTATATGATTTTTTATAGCATAGAAGAACTTCAAAAACATATATTTTGCTTAAAATTGTGCTTGACATCCCCGATCTGACAATAGTTTTTAAAAAAACATAAAGCATACGTCGCTGCACATTTGCGCATTATATTATTATCATACAAAAAAAAACTATATTATCAAATACGCAGGGTGTTGCCGAATTTGACAGAGAAATTCAGAGAGATGATAGTACGCATCAATAGGATTAAGACTCGCTATACAACGTAGGGTCCCAAATGATGTTTAGTAGGTGGAAATGGTAAAAACATAGAAAGCCCGAAAATTGTCGGAAACTAAAAAATTAATTAAAAAATAACAAATGATGCTTCAACAATGAATTTTCCTTTAATTGAAAGCACATTCTTAAAGGTTATTTTTCATGTAAGTAATATGCCGATTTCATGATCCAGGGGGTCGTAAATTACTTTAAACAAAAAAGTAATTCATAACCATTATCTGCAAAGATATTAAAACTTGAATAAAAATAAAATCTTGAAAATGGAAGAAATTCCATGCTCTTTAATTTGATATAAACACGTAGTATGAAAACTGAGGAGGTTTTAAGATATTCAAGAAAAACTAAAATGTGTACCAGGAGACATCGCTGCAACATCGGTACCGATGTTTGCTGAGGGTGTTGTCAAATTCGAAAGATAAATTCAGAGAGGTGATAGTAGGCATTAAGGAGAGGAAAAATTACTATAAAACATAGGGTCGCAGGTGACGTTTATTCGATGAAAACCGCAAAAACAGACGTTGAAAAGACAACGAGCCTGACGAAGAGAATGGCCATATGAATGCAAGGATTAGGAACAAGGTAATCGAGAAGAAGAAACCTTCTTGTGAGTAAATTTTCCATGCGTTCGAGGAAACTAAAAGCTGCGAGAAAGTATTCATTAATGAGCATTGTAGAATTGATAGTCGTTAAACTTCATTCTCAAATAGCATGTCAGATTTCATGAATGCAACTGAAATGTGCTGATGCATCATCATGCATCAACTGAATGTTGTTTACCTTGTTCCTAATCCTCTGATTCATAGGATCATTCTCTTCGCCAGGCTCATTGTCTTTTCGACGTCTGTTCTTGCGGTTTTCACTGAATAAACATTATCTGAAATCCTATGTTTTCTGGTAATTTTTCATCTGCTTAATGCCTATTATCACCTCTCTAAATTTGTATTTCGAATTTGACAACACCCTGTGCAAACATCGGTACCGATGTTGCAGCGATGTCTCCTGGTACACACTTTAGTTTTTCTTGAATATCTTAAAACTTCCTCAGTTTTCATACTATATCTTTATATGAAATTAAACAGCATGAAATTTCTTACATTTTCAAGCTTTTATTTTTCTTCAAATTTTAAAATTAGTGCAGATAAGGGTTATAAACTACTTTTTAATTTTCAGTAATTTACGACCCTCTTGGATCATCAAATAGGTATGATAAACAGACCCGATATATGTCAAATCTATTGAATTCAACACCCTGATGGTATGGTTTGGAAAAGAAAAATGAGATAGGGAGGTCATCTCGTCATCTGACCATGTTTCAAATTGACGAGGTTCATCTCTAAATAGTCCTCAGATAGTCTCAACGCCACACGTTAATCTCAAAAACTGTTTCGCAATAAATGTATGTGTTTTCTTACAGGATTAAACGAATTAGGAAAGAAAATGATTGATGCGACCAGATAATAATCAAGCTTGTATTTTTTTTTTCTTCCCCACCATCTATCGAAACTCAGAAACAAAGGAACCATAACTGGATAACTTCCAAATATTCTTCTTGCTTAATTTTGACAGCGAAAAACTCTTACAGAATTCGCTTATCACAATCTAAATCAAGCCTTTGTTATATGGTGGCTCATTTTCCTTGAACATTAACAATGGGCCGTGAATGATTATTCTAAATGCGCGACTAAAGAGTTCTTCCGCTGGCACTAAACGTTTTTCAAGACTGCATCTCAGTTACGTAGATATAGTTCATAGATTTTCTCAACTGTCTTGAATTTAAGACAGCAAATATCTTAGGAAGGTTTAGTTTGTACTTCAAACTGGATTTTGTCTTTGCTACAATTTCTGTTTGATAATGTTTGAGAAAGATATAATTTAATTAAGTTTATTTACATTAACATTCCATTTTAAAGCAGTACAAAAGGCGTTTTTGGACGAAATTCATATTTTAAATACATGGTCAAATGACAAAAGCATACATGAGGTAAAAACTGTTATCTCGAATATTTCACATCATGTTAACGGCAGACCTTTGACTTTTGGTGTCATATTTAATTTGCATCAAGCCTGCAAATACGACGGAGTTTTGGTAAAATCGTGTTTTGAACTACGCCCTCGAATCCATCCAAAACCTTAAGACAAGGCTATCTTCAAAAAAAAATTATTGAATGCAAGATTGATGAAAAATTACTTCATGGAATAAATTTTCTCGGCACATAAACATCAATCATTATGCATTATTTATGAATCAGTTTTGATGCAATTGCAAATCATTCTTTTGTTAGTATATCTTTTCATGCGTCAGTATAATTTTATTTTGGGTTGAAGAACAGTAAGGATTTGGCATATGGACAGAAAATGTTAAAATGTATAGACAACAAATAAAAGCAGCGAGATTAGTCTCCCAAAACTTTTCTCGTGCTCTTTTTTAAAAGGTGTAAGAGAAATGTAAAATCGAGGACCTTGTGCAAATCCATGAATACTTTGCATGGCATTGTTAAACATTTGTGAAAAAAATATAGATTTGGTACGAATCTAGCATTTTTATTGAATCTATGGTTTTTTGGCGATTAAAACCAGACAATCAGTTAATAGCACGCGAAAATCGAATTTGAGTTTTAGATGCTTTCTTCCAAACCGATTGAAATCAAAATTTCTCACAGAAATACAATTTTGGTCATAAAATTGCATATCAAATTTGATGCCTATATCAATCTTTCAACGTTTTAGAGTTGTCGCGTTTACATTCTTGTGAAAATATAGACCGATAGGCTGTCGACTATCTGACCGATTTAGAACCAAATTTGATAATCATATATATTTTAGATGTTAAATCTATGAACAAAATTTCATTCATCTAGCTCTTTATTTTGTTGTTATCCTGTCAATCCTTTGCACTCAGGAAAGTAATTCGATCCATAATTATTCACATAATACAAGGGCATGCTTATTGCACCGAAAAATAAACTTATATAACTGTTTTAAGATGAAGTTCCCCGAAAAATTAATCTACATCTTTTTATCACTTTGTAAATATTTTTAATAAACATTTTTTTTTTTAAAATATGTAAAATGTCAAAATGATGCACCGTCTTGAATGATGTCTTAGAGGAGACATCCGAGTGCAAAGAGTGAACTCATATTCGAAGAGCCGGATAGACAGACTTTCGCTAAATGCATTTCGTTCAAAATTTGGAAGAAATCTACAAAGTAGACTATATACAAAATTTTACCCATTTACTTTAAAGTGTTTTTGAATTTTTAATTCATAGATAGACAGACATAATGCCAAAAAATGTGTTTTTCGAACTCAGAGAAGTCTAAAGCATGTAGATTCATATAAATGCCGAGTTTGAATTTTTTTTTCATGATTAAAATATATTTTTCTATTCTCCGTATACAAGAAATCAAAAATATGACTTTCAACTGGTGATCAGAGCATGGGAATAACGCGAAGTTGACAGCTTGTGAAAAATAGAGATTTTATTTATTTATTTGATCACACATTCGGTTTAGTTCTAAAATTTATCTTGTTAGTCTCTTTTGGTGATCAACCGATTCTTCAGGAATATTAGTTGCGTTTAATTTCAATTCTTAGGTCTAACTTGATATTAATGATTCCCTCTTTCATATCAATTCCAGTACAAAAAATAATACAATAAGTAAAATGTACCCCATACAATAAGAAGTTGATGCGCAACATTTCAGCATTTTATCATAAAAAAAAGTTTCAGATACATAAAAATACACAAATACTGTCTTATACCACGTCTCAGCTATGAGTTCGCAAAGGGAAGAGAAAAAATCATGTCGGATGATCGTTTGCGAAAAGAAGCTATGATTACGTAAATAAATAGTATTTATTTGTATAAAATCAGGAATAAAATCATAATAATACATAAAATCAGGAAAAACTCATAACATATTTGTCTCCGATCGAGGTGTCTTTATACAGTATGGATCCAAGCAAGCGGTTTCTAAAAAACCCCACCCCTCAGGGGCTCACCTACTATAGGTGAGTACGGGTGTCCCAATCCCGAGGTACCCAGGGATCTTTACTCCCTTTAGGTTTACTCTCCTCTGCGCCTTCTGCTGTCGCCTTTGTTTTTTCTTTCCCTCGACGGCAAGCGAGGGAGCTCTCCATGAGAAGCTGTCGCCACTCTGTTTGCTTCTTGCTTCTCATGGACAGCCAATGTCCCACGTGTTGGCCGTGCGTGGCGACCCATTTGAAAGACGGGTGGTGTACTGTGGTCCCCTGTGCATCAATCGGCTGGTAGATGGTCACCCGAGTGGCTAGTCTGCTAGGGATCAAGCGAAGGGGTTACTCCTTGGGCTTGGCGTTAAGGGTGGTCACTGTCCCCGGGGGTAACTCCCAGCGTATAGGTTTCGGCTAGCACTGAGGTGTATGCCGAGGCTGGAAAAGACCAGAGCCGGTAATTGCCTTCCCTTGTAGGGCTCCGTGGTGGGCGGTGCCGTCGGGCCCGAATCTCCTTCAATATCATATGGCTCCTCCCAAGAAAGGTCCCTTTAGTGGGCGTCACATTATTCCTCAACAAGTCAATTTTGAAAACCATTTTGATAAGTTTTTCGTCATCAAACGTATTTCCGAAAATAATGAAACGTTTGAAACCGTTTCGCCATTTTTAGTGCAAAAGGCTATCGCTGCAACTGTTGGTGACATTACATCTATTCGCAAGATGCGTTCTGGTGACTTGCTTGTCGAGGTAAATTCCCGAAAGCAAGCCCAGCAAATTCAAAAATTGAAAGCGTTATCTACAATACCTGTCAGTGTCAGCCCTCACCACTCGCTAAATATATCTAAGGGTGTCATAACTTGTGGTGAAATACTGAATCTTCCTGTAGACTTAATTACAAAGGAATTGAAGTCTCAAGGTGTCACAGATGTCCGCCGCATTACCATCCGGAGAGACGGCAATATAATTGAGACAAAACACCATATCTTAACTTTTAAGTCCCCAAAATTACCTGAATTTATATATGTGGGATATATAAGGCGACCTGTCAGACCATACATACCTAATCCCCTGAGGTGTTTTAATTGCCAGCGTTTTGGCCACTCGAAGGCGAACTGCCGCGGGACCCTCACTTGCGCCCGCTGTGCAGGAAAAGAACATGATAGCCAGCAGTGTACCGCACAAGAAAAGTGCGTGAACTGCGGGGGAAATCATACATCCTTCTCTCGATCGTGTGAACGTTGGATCTTAGAAAAGAAAATAACAACAATTAAAATCAAGGAAAACATCTCATATCCTGAGGCTAGGCGGAAAATCGCAATACAAACGCCTACGCCTGGTGTAAGTTATGCGTCTGCTGTCCAAAAATCTTTTTGTGCAAATTGTACATGTCCCAGTTGTACGAAATCTGTCAAAGCAGGAAAGAAAACCTCTGAATCGGATACAGAACAATCCATAAACAGTGCTTCTGACACTGACAAACAAGTAAAACCTCAAACCAAATCTAGACCTCAAAAGTCAATGAAATTAAAACTTGCAAAGCGTGGCCAAACGCAGAAAGATCTATCTGCGAAACTTAAGAAATCTATTAGAAAAAATTCTGTCGCTTTGGGACTAGCGGCACAAGGTTTAGCACATAAGGACTTGACGTCCGTATTCGGTGGTAAACGTAATAGTCCCGACCTTAAACTGCGCCCATCGGAAGATGAGGATGATTTTGATATGAGTTGCGACGTTTCTGCAACTCCTACTGTTGCTCCTTATAATTCTGTGACACATCTCTCTTAATGGGTACCTTCCTTTCGTGGAATTGTCGCGGCATTCGGTCCAAACTTCAGGACATGAAGACCATTATCAACACCTTTCATCCTGTTTGTTTTGGTGTTCAAGAGACCTTCTTGACACCCAACATTCCATTAAAACTACGAGGCTATAATTGTGTTCGGAAAGATGCAGGCACCGGAGTGCACAATTCTGGAGGTGTCTGTATTTTGACATCAAATCTATACCCAAGCACACCGTTAAATTTACATACACCTCTACAGGCTGTGGCTGTACAAGTTCATATCAGAACACTGGTTACAGTCTGTAGTATCTACTTACCACCTCATGATGTTATTAACTTACAAGCACTTAACAACTTGGTGGACCAGCTTCCAACACCATTTTTGATCATTGGAGATTTCAATGCACATAGTTCCTTGTGGGGTTCAGGAAATACAAACATTCGTGGGCGACAGATTGAACAGTTTTTAACTGATAACTGTCTCTGTCTGCTCAATAAGGATGATAAAACGTATTTCCATGAACCCACACGTACCTTCCATAATCTCGATTTGGCCATATGTTCCCCCGAGCTATTACCATTTTTGAATTTGAAAGTTGGGGATGATCTTCATAATAGTGATCATTTTCCTCTAATTGTCTCGCATGCTGATAGAGGCTGTGGAACCTGTCTGCCACAGCGTTATCTATTCCAGCGAGCGGATTGGGAGACTTTCAGACAATTGGCAAAAATTACAAAGTCTATGGTCAATACTACATGCATCACGGAAGCAGTACGAAACGTCATTAAATGTTTAATTAGTGCCGCTGAAAAAACAATTCCTAAAACTTCACCACGCTTACGGAAATTCCGAAAACCCTGGTGGAATGAAGCCTGTCGTGACAGCCACAAACAGCAGAAAAAGCTGTGGAACATCTTCCGAAGGTACCCCACCACAGAAAATCTCGTCGCATTCAAACGTGCCAAAGCCATTGCTCGTCGCATTCGTCGTCAAAGTCAGAGGGATTCCTGGAGAAAATATGTATCTTCGATTACATCTTGTACTACAAGTAAACAGTTGTGGAAGAAGGTAAAGGCAGCAAATGGAGTCTATCAGGAATTTTCTTTTCCTGTTCTTAAAACTGGAAGTACGACTCACTCTGCTCCATTGGATATCGTTAATATTTTTGGGCAGACATTTGCACAAAATTCCTCAATTGATTGCTATAGTTCTTCATTCATAGCAACTAAGAATCGCGCGGAAAAACAGTCTTTGAAATTTCATACTCGAAAACCTGTTCCGTACAACTGTGAGTTCAAGATGATTGAATTAATTTCAGCTTTATCTCAAGCTCATGATACCAGCCCTGGCCCAGATGGTATCACTTATAATATGCTTCGCCACTTAGATGAGGTATCGCTCTCCAATCTCCTATATCTGTTTAACAGAGTTTGGAGTGAGCAAAATTTCCCATACCAGTGGCAAGAAGCTTTTGTGATTCCCATCCTGAAACCGGGCAAAGACCCTGCTAACCCTCTGAATTACAGACCGATTGCTCTAACTAGTGTCCTTTGTAAGACACTTGAGCGTATGGTCAATGCCCGACTTGTCTTTGAATTGGAGAAGAAAGCTTGCATTCCGCCCCAACAAAGTGGTTTTCGTAAAGGACGTTCAACTATTGATAACATTGTTCAAATAGAAACCCAAATTCGTAACGCGTTTGTCCGTAGAAATCACCTTGTCTCCATTTTCTTTGACATAGAAAAGGCATATGACCGTACTTGGCGTTATGGAATTTTAAAAACACTTTTCGACTTGGGTTTTAAAGGAAACCTTCCAATTTTTATTGAACGTTTCTTGTCGACTCGTACGTTTCGAGTACGATTGGGAAATTTTTATTCTGATGCTTTTATTCAGGCTGAGGGTGTTCCGCAAGGAAGTGTCCTCAGCGTAACACTTTTTATCCTGCATTTTAGTGAAATTTTAAATATTTTGCCACCATCTGTCAACGGAACTTTATATGTCGATGATTTGCAGATATCTTGTCAAGGGAGTAACATGCACTTAATTGAACGGCAATTACAAAATGCTATCAACAAATTGTTGAGTTGGTGCGATGACAATGGACATAAACTTTCAGCTGAAAAGAGCAAGTGTGTCCATTTCTGTAGAAAAAGGAGCATTCATCTTGACCCTATCCTGTCAATAAGAAATATTATTATTCCTGTTGTTGACGAAGTGCGGTTTTTGGGAGTGGTTTTCGACAGGAAACTCACTTTCCTCCCGCATATCTTGCAATTACGGAAGAAGTGTGAAAAGTCATTAAATATCCTTAAGGTGCTTTCCTGTACATCTTGGGGTGCTGATCGCGCATCCCTTCTTCGTATCTACAATGCTGTTATTTTATCTCGGATGGATTATGCATGTATAGTTTATGGTTCTGCCAGATCTTCTGTTTTACACAGGTTAGATACTATTCATCATGCAGCTCTAAGAATTTGCTCTGGTGCTTTCCGCACTTCACCTGTGAAGAGCCTTTATGTTTTATGCCATCAGTTACCGCTCGAATTACGCAGAAAGAAAATCTCTATTCAATACTATTTTCGAACACTTTGTGTCCCACAACATCCGAGTTCTCATATTCAATTTCCTGCTTCCCTCCGTAGACTTTATGAAGCTCGCCCTTCTCACATACTACCTTTCAGTGAGAGAATCAAAGGCATTGTACACGAATCGAACCTGAGCAACGTTACTTTACAAACTTCTGACCCTTCGGTTTTTCCACCTTGGGATATACCAGTTTTTTCCTTCTTGAATCCTTTTTCTGGCTTTGACAAATCCACAACAGCTCCGATTGTTTTTCAGCAAATTTTTAATTCTCATCGCAACCATTATCATTCCTACACACCTATTTACACCGATGGTTCAAAAGCAGATGAACATGTTGGCTGTGGAATAGTTTTTGGATCTACTATTCACAGTCATCGCCTGCATAACTCTTGTTCAGTCTTTACTGCTGAATTAACAGCCATTTTTTGTGCACTTCAGCAGATTAGAGTTTCTACCCAGCGTAAATTTTGTATATACTCTGATAGCATGAGTGCCTTGAAAACCCTTTCTAATTTTAGCAACCGAATTCACCCGGTTGCTGTTGATATTTTATCCTCTCTACATACGCTTAATAATAATGGTTTTAATATAATTTTCTGTTGGGTTCTTAGCCATGTTGGTGTCTTTGGAAATGAGTTGGCGGATAAAGCTGCAAAAGAAGCTTCTTTGTTTCTGCAACAATCTCTTGTATATACGGATGCGAAGAGAGCATTCTCTTATTTTATTAATCAGTTATGGCAGAATGACTGGGATACACAGGTCCATAATAAGCTTCATTCAATAAAAACTTCTGTTAATTTGTGGCCTGCTCTACCTATGCGAGAGATTGATGTAAAACTGACTCGTCTTCGCATAGGGCACACCCGTTTTACCCATAAACATTTGTTGTTTGGAGATGAAGCACCGAAATGTCCGACATGCCGTGTAGACTTCACTGTTTTACACATTTTAATACAATGTCCCTCCTTTAATCATCATCGCAATCATTTGTTTTCTTCGCCATTATCATTAACACTTCTAGACTTAGTGGGTGAATATCCCCACAAAAATATTTTTCGCTTCTTAAAAACCATTGGTTTTTATAATTCTATTTAGTTTTTATTGCCTTTTAAATCGTCTCTGTTCCAGTTTTTGTTTTACTTTTTAAATTTACATGTGGAATTTAAAAACATTGGTCAGATCAACTTAATTCTTATAACGCTTTTAAATTGTTATGGAAAATATTTTAATCGTATGTCTGGCGCAGTTTTAGCCAAAACATGGCTCTTGCGCCAATAAATCTCAACCAACATCAACATCAACATCTAAAAAACCCCATTATGCATTCACAGAAAAAAAATTTTGATAATGAATATCGCTTACCACGAATGGATATGTGTTAGACCTGAAGTATTCATTTTAAGGATTTACGCATCTATCTTTTTTCTAACAGCATTTGTCAGTCTAAATTTATCCTTATAAGGAACAAGGGATTTCCATCTTTCTGATTAAGAGTCCAATTATAAAAATCTGTACGATGTTGACAATGTGTTGACACTTGCCCTTGCACATTATGAATGCAAAATGAATGGGTATTTTCCCCCTTTCAATGTTTTTCACACTGTTGTACATTATACATTCAATTGTGAAGCAATTACTGGCTTATACATTCTATATGGATACCTGCAAAAATAAACTGAAATATCAATATCTTCATCATTTGAGCAAATCTGATCCTTTCTAATTCACCTGCAAGATGTACGTTTACTCTTTCTAACATTCATTATTCCAATTGAGAAATAAATCTTTCAGAAGGATGCAAAGTAAGCTCAAGTAAGTGAAGTAAACTAAAAGGATGCAAAAGTAAGCTAAAAGCTAAGCCTATCCTTCAAAAGAAAACTAAAATACCAATATCTTCATCATTTGAGTGAAATCTGGACCTTTCTAATTGTCCTGTAAGATGTACGTTTACTCTTTCTAGTATTCATTATTCCAATCGAGAAATAAATCTTCCAGAAGGATGTCGAGAAGTGGTAAATGTACGTTTCTATCCTTTTGCAGATCCATTAGCATTGCGATTGATCGCATCGTTGTACTGTACATCCTTGGCATTTCAATAAGTTTTTCGTTTGCTGTATAACGACTACTATCTGTACAGGTTAGTTACACTCTTGAAATATAGCAGGGATATGAAATACTTAAGAAATAAGATGGAACATTTTCTGTTCCAACTGAATATTGTTCTAATAGTATCTTAAACCACCTGAGTTGCCTAACTTAAAAAATTTTCACGTATCCAAATGACTAAGTTCCACCATGCCGTGTGCTGTTTTGCACATACCATGCGCACTTCAATTTCTCTTCGTTTTTATTTTCGAATAGCAGCTACTTTCCTCCACACTTTTTTTCTCTTTTTTTTCCAAAAGCAAGTGGATCTTTTAGAACATTTTTTTTTATTGCTCCGTCAACATTTCAACAGCGTAACAATTTTACGTTGGTTTTTCTTTTCCAAAAGTTCTGAAAGCTAAAATTTTACCAGATGTCAATCACCATTTCATCAACCAAAATCAAGTTCCAACTCAGATTTCTTTTTTTTATTTCAATGAACCAAGAAATAATTTATAGTTCCTCAACAGAATAAACAACATATACTTAAAACTTACTAAATAAAAATTAAAGAGCCACTACTTAATCTGATACAAATTAAAAATCACGTGATAGAATTTTAATTAAACAGTCCAGGATGAAAAAAAATATGGAAAATATTTGCTTTAAATTATAATTTCTTGGCCTACTGGGAAAAACCGCTTTCCTTTTATGATACTTTTTGTACAAAATGAAAATAAAAAAAATTAAAAGTTGATAGAAAGACTGATTGATGCTGTTAAGAATTGTAATTCGTTTTCGTTTTTTTCTCATAAATTGCACGAAATATAACAAAACATCCTAGAATCTAGAATTTCAGGCCTTAGAACTTTTTTTTTACGGATTATTATCGTTTGATACTTTCATGAACAATAAAGAAAATAAGCGGCCATTAATGGCACATATTTCCATGTTTTATTCGAAAAATGATTTTATTATTACAAAAGAAAATATTGTAATCCAAAAATTTCTACCTTTGAGTTCATAATTCTGTCCAGATTTAAGTAACACTAAAATTTCAAACGTGCATTTTCTTTATAATATTATTTTTTATATTGTTTTCGAGACATATTAAGTTTAGAAGATTTTTCTAATTCTTTTTATTTATTTTTTAAGCAAACTCATGCTGGTTTAAATTCTGATCGAAACGAAAGAAAATGTCATGAGTTTATAATTTTGAGCAAGTAATGTAGTAGTGTATTTCAACTTATATATACTCAAAACTTAATTTTTAATAATTTTTTTAAACTTGTAGAAGCACGCTTCGTCATAAGATTTGTTAATTGAATATAATTGCTTTTATTTGCAACATGATTTATTGTTTGCTATTCTGTAGTTTGTATAAAATCATATTTTAATCCCCTTTACTTTTCTTTGTATTTCATCATGTGATTGTGGCATCCTAGATAAAATTTTATTTAAATATATATATATATGCGAGTTCGCAAATTGTACAGACTAACTCTATGGCAAAGGATACCGACGTGCTCTGATTGGCCGATTTCTTTCGCACTGGCATTCTATGCTGTAGCTGTTGCAACCCTGTTGCATTGTTTGGTTTCTACGTATTTTTTTGCCTGTCATTTTTCAAAATGGAGGAATTAAATTAAGGATAATTAAGGAGTATTATTAAAATAAGACTTGAAAATTAAGCTTTTATTTTACGGGAAATGATCGGCCAATATTTTTTATTGAATTTTCACGTTAAAATCATTACCATAAATATTTATATGCAAATATGCTATATTTATTAAAATATTTAGACGACATTAAACGGAATAGAAATCATTATCTTATTGAATATTCATGCAAAATAAAATAAAGAGATATTTATTTATTAATTTCATATTCAAATTATTACCATAAGATGTCTATCTGCAAATGTGCAATATTTGTTAAGATATTTAGATTCATATAGTTATTAACAATCTAATTATTAATCCGGATATTTGTTATTAACTTAATATTAAGATTTATAAATATATAAATAGTTTATACATTTCTTTTGAATACTTATTTCTTGCATTTTTGTAACACATATTTTAGGAATCGATTCAAGAATATCAACATAGATCTGAAACAGTTTGGCACAGTTTTGCAAGGTTTGAGCCAAATAAGCGAAAACTACAATATTATGAGTGCAAAACATTGCCAAAAAGATGCCAAGGCTGAAACCAATCAGAGCACGTCGGTATCCTTTGCCATAGAGTTAGTCTGTACAATTTGCGAACTCGCATAAAATACTTAAAAAAGGCTCTTGCAGAATTTTTACACAAAATTGGCAAGACGTTTAAAATTTACTTCTTTCGGTTAGGTACTTGGTCATTAGTTACTACGGTGAAATAAAAGTTTTTATGCGAAATTAAATCAGTTCTCTATCAGAATTTCATTCCTCTCAGCTGCGAAAATGAGTATTTAGGTTTATTTTAATTCATTGTTCTATATTAATATTTTTTGCACTTTCGAAAATTAATGCAGAATGTACATTTTTTTTCAATTGAATTCTTTAGAATGAGAAAGGGTAAATTCTCTGATGACGAATATCAAATAATTTTTCGAAAGATAACTTATGATCACATGATAAACGTTAAGTGGCCCGGGCCATTTAGATTTTTGGATCTGCTTATGCTGTTCAATTGCTGCTGATAACATTAAAGACATTTCTTTTGCTGTTTAAAATTATAGTTTAATTGCATTTTAATTATCATACTAAAAATATGTTTCAGTTTTTATTATTTTTGTTAATTGTTAAACATTGCCTAATTTATTTAATACATTTTTTTCCTTTTGTTTATGACAGAATTATTTTTGATCGTTAGTTTTATTAAGAAACTATAATTTAATTTGTATTGACATTTTTTTGAATTTATAATAGGTTTAATTAATTTTATTTAAAGTATTTATTATTTTATTTTTTTTACAGTTTAGTTAAGAAATATGATTAATCAATGAATTGATTTGGAATCTCTAATCGGAAAAGTCGCAGCATAATAGTTTTATGCTTGATCCGTCTGTCTTGTTTTCATCTGACATGATTGCAATAATCCTTGCCATATGTGCAAAAATGTTAATCTGAAAACATCATAATCATAAGACTTTTATATTTGAAAAAAATACAATGTATAATATGATATGGAAGTCCATTCGAATTTTCACTGTTTATACTTTTAACAACTCAAGAAATTCAGAAAACATTTTCGCGTGTTCGCATTTTTCTCTTTTTCTTTATTCTAAGCAGAAGATGAATAATTAATAGCTTTTCTATTCTAAAACCTTGAAGGCAACTTAAGCAAACGTCTTCGGGAAAATTAAAATATTAGAATGGCAAGTGAATGAGTTCATATTCAGTTGCTTTATTCATATGGTTCAGACATTATATTGTTACTAATTTATAATATTACTTCTCAAGACAATAAATCTCCTAGTAAGGAAAGTAATTTTACATATAGCTGCTAAATGGACGACCAGCATGGCGACTTTTGCGACAAAATCAGAGATTCCAGAAATTAGAAGAATTTTGACGATAGCTTCATTAGGGTTCGAGTTATGCCGATCCTTCTAGAAGCTTCTGCCCCTTATCTTGGAACTTATTAAAAAAAAGAGTGAAAATGTTAGGAGTCAATCAGTACCGAACCAGTGGACTGAGTAGCAGATGAGAGAAGTGAGTAGATGGAGTAAAAGAAGAGAAGGAGTAAGGACGTGAGTAAGTAAAGAAGTGAGAGAAGGAGTAAAAACTTTCTCCTGTGAGTTCTTTCGAGTGTTTTGCGTTGATACGTTTATTTCTTACCGATTTGCTGCTGTTTACTGTAGTGCTATTTTGTATATGCTTCATCTATGCTAATTATTTGTACTTATACCTTTGTACCATGTCTTTGAATAGACACGGTACAAAGTGTTAATATGTGTTAATGAGTGTTGTATTTGTAATAAACACTCATTAATAAAGTGTTAATATTTGTTACTGAGCCTGTTGGACTTTTCACCATACAACCCACAGACTGAGTTTCGGAAAATTTCCCTAGCAATATGAATTGACTTCATGGTAATTGTGTTTCAATTCTGTTCCTGAATAACTCAAAATAATTAAACGCACAATAAAAGTTTTTGTAATATGAGTATATGAAAGTTTTGTGTTATATTATCTCACTTATCGTGAATTACATTGAAATTAGTACACCAAAATGCATGTATACACGTTCCATAATATTTTGTAATTTTGAGTCTTTTCTGCCCAAGAAAAAAAAATATTGTAACAGATTTTTCAAATCGAACGCTTCTTTTTATTTTCTTTAAATGCATGTAAATCTTAAGTAAAATTCTTGCAAATTTAATTTCTATCAATTAGTTTTGCCGGTTAGCATATAAAAAGTAACTGGTTTTGTTTAAAGGACGACATATTTCATTTTGATACTAATTTGACTAAAGAGCGGAAAGAACGGGATCGCTGAAAAAAATACCAACTCCCTCCCGCAAATGAATGTTCCATTTAAATTTTTTTTAAACCCTAATTATTTAATCCATTTTTTTTTTCTGAAATTTCTAAAAATATACTCTTTATAGCTGCTTAGAAAAAACAGACAGATATTAAATTCCGAGGTTTTATATTTAACCTAGTTCTGAAATAAGTTTTATAGCAATAAGACGAATAAAATCAATTACATTCAATTTGAATCTATCCCAAGAGAAGATTCAAGGGGAATCTATTCGAAGAGAATAAAATTAAGCTTGGCAAGATATATAGTAGAAGAACCTTTCTTGCAGCTATATTAAACAGCCAGTAATAGTTCACAACACTTATTTCAAAGAAAATAAGGGCATTTATGTATTGCTCTAATGATATCTATAAGACATACATTCACATCTTTTTATTACAGCAGGCAATGGATCAGGCACCTGATATAGGCAATTGATCAGGTATGCGCTAGATATTATTCCTTTCCCTTGAAGTCTAATTTTAACCGCTTCTGAAAAACAGGAATTGCAATCCATATGGCACAACTCTGAAAATCCACTACATTTACAACGATTTCTTACATGCAGATGAGAATAAAAGAACATTTATTTCACTTCCTAATGATAGAAATTTCATGGGATCAGTACGAAGGATATATAATTATCTGCTGTCTTGAAGACAGAGTTGTTTCAAACTCAGCAAATTTAAATTTATCCAAAACTCTAATAAGATGGCATGAAGAAGTATATGGTCCTGTATTTCTTCACATAAAACACGCAGCTGAAAATGTTTGTTATTAGATATTGAAAATGCGTTTAATACAATTGGTTGGTCGGACATCCAGAGAATACTTTAAAAATATGGGTTGAACAAACCATTACATGGACTTTTGGATAGTTTCTTTAGTAATTGTGCTGAAAATGTTAATGATCTTACCAACATATAGACAGTGGTTTTAGATGTCATTATTTTGATAATATCTTTTTTTTTTCTTCCTAAAATGCGAAATGTTAAGCATTTCATATTTTAAGTAGGTTCCTGTTTTCGCTAGAGCAAAGAACACCAAAGAATGATTTATATATATATTTAATATTTATATTATCTTCGTTTCCCGAAATATGTAGTAATTACCAATATTTAATTCACAGGAGGAATATAATCAAGACATTTTATGTTAAAGGTGGAAAAAAAGAGATTAAGTAATGTTATGTTGAATTTCTTTCTCATAATTAACATTTTTGTTGAGACGCTGACTGGCAACATGATTGGACAAGATGACTCCAGATGATTGACTAATGCATGCTGACTTGCGATTGCCACTGAAATACTGTCAGTGGCTTTCGACATTTCTGATATGTCAAGAAAAATATAAACATTGTTCACATCCCATCAACTGAAAATGAAGATCAAGTATTCAGCAAGTGAAGGGAGTTATTCTTCAAGCTTTAATCACAAAGCATTGTCTAAAAACACATTTGGATCTTTCAATACCACAGAATTTGATGATGGTTACCTTCCTCTTCGGAAATTCCAAAGATAAACGCCCATATAGCTGCAAAACGGTGTTTAAAGTGTGATGTATTAAAATCGGATTTCAGTGAGTTTAGCTGTGAGGAAAAATGTTCCAAACTATTATCTAAGAAGAAAATTATATTTATTATGATAGAGTAACATTAAGAGTTTTTTTTTCTGTAAAGAGTATACCTAATTTGTATGATTTTATTAACTGAATTAAAAATATTTATGACTCTCTTTCTCTCTTATATTTAGACAATTATTATTTCTTGTGAAATGTATTCCGAATTTTGTACAGAATTTATGGAACATATATTTCAAATGCTTCATAAGGAAAAACATTTTTAGAATGAAATTGTTGTTTTACTATTTAAGTTACAAAACTTTATCAGCATTCCCTTGAATAGGAATGGATTGACATCGAATATAGCAATAGGATGGGAAAATAATTTAGTCACATTTAGTAAAATTATCTACCTGAAACATTTAATAACTACTTACGGATTAAACATTTTAAGCATGAAAACAATAAAACATATATTGATAGTTCTATATTTATTAAAATTTTAAATATTGTGAAAATGTGTTGAATTTCAAACCACCTAACGTTTCCAAGTTTCCTTCAAGTCTTCGTTTTGATAGCGCAATATCAGACGAACAAGATCCTAAAATTTGGAATCTCGACTTTTTTTTAAGATACAAAACAAAGTGACTTTAAGGTGTACGTACACACTTGACACTTCGAAAATCATTCAAAATATCGAATATTTTTTTATTGCTTCAAAATGTTCTCTGATCCTTTATATTTCAAACGATACCAAGATGTTGTCAATATTCGGAATATTTCTCGAGTTATAATTATTTTTCTTGAAGTACTTTCACTAAAATCTCTAGCTTCGGTTTTTTTAAACTCATTTTATGAAGAATGATATTTTTCCACTATGTTGCTTCATTCAAACAATCATAACTCAACAAAAAATTAACCAAATACAATTATTTACATATCAAAATAATCTGTATGAAACAATGGATGTTTTGTGCCTCAATCAAAGTTAATTTATAGAAATAAAATTTTAATAGCTATTTAGTAAAAGTACAGAAAAAAATCTCGCATTTTCTATTCATCGTTGATGAAAAAATTGGTAAAAAGCAACAACTATATTTTTATAACTTGATTGAGGCGGACAACATGAAGACTAATATTAGGCATAATTTCCAACTAGAATTGTATATCTGTACAAATTAGAATTTAAGATATCATGTTTCAAAAAATATGCTAATTAGCTCCTTAAATATTATTTAGTTAATTAATAATTAGTGTAATATGGTTTTTTTCTCTCACTGAAATGAGTTTAAACATATATTAATAATCTACTGTGAAAAAACTGGATTTTTAAAGTTAAAATTTTAAAAAAAACCTTCCAGTGTATACGTACACCTTAATATCCAGAAAGGTGCAATTTCATTAATATTCCTTTATTTTTTCTAAAGCACCGATTTTAATAATGAGAGGCAAAGAAATGAAATCGGTAAATATTTCATAAATAAATACAATTCAGTTTTAATTTTTTTCCCCTGTATTAACTTTTTCGAAAGAAAACCAGCGGCAGTAGTCTTCCCAAAATTTTCTCGCATACTCTCAAATACAGTAGTAATCCTCCATCCCATTCCCGCATGGATTGGATTTGAGATCCTCTCTCCACTCCCCGTCTGGAGTTTAGGCAAAGATAATGTTATGAATGTACAGATTTTTATTTTTAGAGTCCCATACGTGAGAGTTTCGTGCTTCGAAGTTTAGTAAAGAAAATCGAATAAGCATTTTGAACGCTTTTTTTCCCTTCAATTGATTAAAATCGAAACTGGAAAAGAGCTACAATTTAATTAGCAGAATCATGTACCAGTTTTAACTCCATGCGTATTTTTATGCATCGAGTTTACGTGCATGAAAAAACAAAGTCGATCAATCCCTTGATATGTTTGATTTAAAATTTGATACTGATATACAATTAAATACTAAATCTTCGTTTTTCATATTTTATCTATTAAGCTCTTTAAGTTTCGTATTTATTGTGTTCACTTGTACTCGGACAGCAGAAACGATAAACTTCCTGTCAATGGATTTCATTCCAAATTTGACAGAAATCTTCAAATTTGGTATAAAGACCACACACTAAATTTCCTTTTTTGAGCTATCGCGTTTAGAGAAATACAGAGTGATTGACGGACGTAATTTCAAAAAAGTGCTTTCCAGACTCAGAGAGATCTAGAATATAGGCATTTATCAAAATCTCAAGTTCGAATGTTTTGAGAATTGCTATACTTTCTCTTCATACACAAGAAAGTAAAAACACTGAAGAACTTCCCTTCTATTCCTTTCATATGTCACTTTTTTTAAACTTTAAACTTCATTTTACTTCATTTTATTACTTAGAATAGAAGCTTTCGAAAGAAAAAAAAATTATGAGCGTAGTAGTTTTTATGTATATTTTTTTTTACCATGACATATTTGATTATCTCTAACGAAGACTTATGCTGCAAAAACTGAGTTAAATGAAAAATTTATTTCTTCGTATTACATTTGAAACAATGCTGCTTGCGTATAGAAAGTGAAAAATCTGAACTAAACCTAAATCAAACGTGTTTCAAACATGATATACATAAAATATTTACTATTACCACCTTTCAAAAGTATATAAACCCTTTTGGTCCGACTTTGCGTGGTTAAAATTTTAAATCCCATGTAAAAATTGTTCTTTCTACGATAACCAATGTGAAAGTATGATTTATCTACCCGAAAGAGAATGAAGTCAGTTCGCAGGGACGTATAAGCTCATCATGGCCAAAAGAGTTAAAAAATAACAAAAGTTGCATGAAATAGTTTTCCTTTTAAACAATCAGATGATTTTGCTAGTGTCGTATTATGCATTTATGAAGATAAGTCATTTTAATTCATTTCTAACGTAAGTAATTTTCTTTTTCCTTTTTGTTTGATAAAAATTTTTGCCAAAATTTCTTCAGTGAATTGATTTAATTTCAAGTCATTCACTGAAGTTTAATTACTATTAATTTAATTTTTTTGCAAATTTTGAACACCGACTCATTTCCATTTCAGATACATTATTTTTTTAGGTCAGCAAACATGGATAGCACTTTTCTTTGCTCCAACCTTGAAATCTTAATTATTCATATCCAGTATCCTAACTAGAATTCTCCACATTCCGCGTTCTTTAATCTTCTTCAATCCGCCTACACGTGAAAAAAAAACTTCTTTCAGGTTGACTTTCATTCTAACTTCAAAAAAGAAAAAAGGCCGCAGCATAACCTGTCACATTTTGACTCACATACATCCCCACACACCACGCATACGCGCGCGCATTCCCAGCTTCCATTTAACAGGATCCATCCCTATGACGAAGTTTAAAAATAGTCCAGCCTGATTTGGGGGTGACTCGCGAAGACGTTTCAGAAATCCGAGGTTCGGAGGAAGAGGTGAGTTAGTTTTTCCCAAAGATCCGTTGGAGAAGTCAGGGCAGCGTGTTGACGGGTGCTTGCTTGAGGATAGTGTGGTTGCAAGAAACTGTGAAAGTATAACTAGCTTCTGGATTCCATTGTTTTGGGCATCTTGAAAGGTAAGGTTAAGTTTGGTGTCATATGTCAAAACAGTGGATATCATTTGGTAAATGCTTGTGTCTTGGTTGAATTAGCACTGAGACGGAACTGTTATTTTTGATGCGGTGGGATATTTTTAAAGCTGATAAGGCATGCATAAATAACAAGCTGTGAAAAAGTAAACTATCGAACGCTTGTACGTCTGATTGTATATTGTAATAATTGGCCTGATTGGGATTTTGTAATTTTGATGAATTTCTTATGCTTTTATGTAAAAAAGTTCTATGATATTTCTTTAAAATATTCTAATATTTCAGTACTTATCAGTTTAACAATCATTGAATAAGTTATGTTTATGTTATGTGTAATATCATACTACTATTCAGTATTGATTAACAGTATATTGATTTATACTCTCTGTTGCCTTTCTTATTTATATTTGTTAGAGGATATGGTATAAATTTATATGTATATTTATTTACTTATTCAATAACATCTTGGTGAGATAAATGCTTCGTTATTTAAACTATAAAATTAAATAATTAAGCTCACTAGTCTCATGAACTAGTCATTCAGATAAGGATTCACATTAACAGATATTGTATACCTACTATTTTTGGATAAGAATATTTTTAGAATATTTGAAAATAGAACTGCCCTAGAATGAATTGTTTAAATGCCATATTTGTGTTAAATAATTTATATAAAAAAATTAGTGATAAAATATGACGTGAAAAATATCATTGTACGGAATAATTTTACGAAATCAAAACAGGAGTAAGCCATTACAAGTTTTCTGGAAACTTAGAATTCTGCTAAATGCTTTTAATTTCTCATTTGAATTTATGAACTAAAAATTTCACAATAGAATATAGGCACTTTTTTTCATTTCTTCGTTGATGTTGACACTGCATGCACACTATGTATGAAATAAAAGAATATATTTACTGAGAACTGGGTAAAAAGTTCATGAAATTATTTTTATCGTCGAATATAATTTGAAATTAAGCTAACATTGTTTAAATAATGTTTCTAAAATAAAAAATTGAAAAAATAATTGAATTAGGATGTGTCTTTAGCTGAAACTTGTTATGTTACTGATCTCCAATAAAATTGTTGAAATTTTATTTTATCAAAATTCTTTTATTAGAGCTATAAACTATTTTATTTATAAATGTCTTATCCTATTTTAAAAAATAATTGAATTAGGACGTATCTTAATATTTCCCTTAATAAAATATTTATATATAATATTTGTATAAAATATTAGTATTGTTATAAAATATTTCCCTTAACTATTTGAATAGAAAAAATTATTTCGAATTGCGTTCATTTAAACCGCACGGTATTGTTAAAAATTATTATCGCACGGTATTGAATATAAATTATTTAATTAATTACCATAAATTACCATATTAATTACCATAAATTGTTTAATTTATATTAAATGTTTAACATAAATCCAGTGTCGTATCGAGGATAATCGACGAGTGAAACATAATATCTTCTTTGTTCTCAATCGCCATTATTGGTTTAGAAAAATATAAATGGCATACAAGAATTGTATATTTTCATCCATTTATGTTCTCTTTAAAAAGTGGCATAACAGCACTGAAGTTTTATTTTTTATCGAACCCTTTAACGCCGGCGTTCAGAGCTACACCACTCAGTAACCATCAGAACTTCCTGATTTAAAATGATAATTTTAAAATACTTACTCTAAAATGATTTTCATAGGATTGTATAAAGTGATAATGCTTTGAAAAAGCAGAAATCAGAAAAAAGTCACCTTAAAAATATAGCAAAATGTTCCTTCAAAAATATGAATTTGTATCTCAAACGTAGTTAAACGTGTACTTGTTTCCATTAAATTACCATAAAAATATTCGATTTATTTAATTAATTAGAATATAAAATATAAATAAATAAATATATTTATTAATGAATGTGTATACTTTATTTGCCAATTTAAAAATGTGCTAAATATATTAAAGTACCTTTCCAAACTAGATATAGAAATCTAAATGAATGATTGGTAATTAGAATTTTTAATATAAACATTAATACTGTTAAATAGTCTATTCTTTTTTCACTTTATTAAATGTAAAGTATAATAAAGAGAAAGCGCCGTAATCATGGAACAGTTCAATCTATGAGGTTTTGATGAATCTCCATGCTTTAAACCTACCCGAGTCCGTAAAAATTATTTTTGGAATTATAATTGACCGTCTGATTGTCTCTTTGTTTGTAATATATGAACAAAAACTCTGAAATGTACCAAGATAAAAGGATGAAAAACCGAATACGATCTTTACACAACGATAGTGTGTATGTCAAATTTTGAATATGAGTGTGAGAATTATATTTTAAAATTAAAACAAATTAGATGAATTAAGTTTGTCATGCGACTGATAGTACAAATTAGTGAATATGTGTTCAATTTGGACTGTTTTTGGTAAAAATTATTCTTTTAATACTTCATTTTCTCTTCATTATGTAAGGAAATGAGAATTATGGCGCTAATTTTACAAAAATTGACCTAGGCTATAAATATTCTTTGAGGAAAGAGATGAGAAATATTGAGACATTGAAAAAAATATTAATAAAATTCAAACAGATTCAAAACTTTTCGCCATATTTCTTTTTAAAAAATATTTTAAACAACAATTTTTTTTAAACTTTTTTAACTAAATTTATAAATTCAACAGTAATTGAGTTCCTTATTTTTTTAAAGATAAATAATATATGAAATAATAATATCGTAATATCTTCCCACATATTTATAGGATTTCACAAATTTGTTCTGATTAAGAGGCCATATGAATAGTAAACAATTTCGAAATCTCATTTTTGTCTGAAAAATTTTATCGTGACTTTATTACTTAAAAATAAATTAGAAAATGGAACACTAAATTAACGTACACTCAAAGAAACATGATTTTAAGGCTAATTTTACGTTCAAATGATTTTCTAAATTACTTTCATTATAAATATTGGAAAAGTGGAAGTAATAACTCTGTTAAAAGTTCAATCATCTAAAAATTGTTCTGGGCAACTCCAAATTGCGTCGTGGTTAATAACAGAGAAACTTTACTGGATGACAATGATTACATGAATGCACATTGGATATTATTATTGTTATCCTGACTTTCAGTATTTTGATTTATTTTTAAAAAATCTGTAGGAAAATAGGTATTGGGAATGAAATATTTATTTCAGGATTTCTCACACCAAATGACCACAAGAGATACCTCAAAAACTTTCATATTTAATCTTTTCTCCCTAAAAGAGGGCGTGAAAATACAAAAACTTTAAGGTGTCATCTGATTTCTTCCATTCACTTCAAATATGCCTTTGTATAATGGCTTCTATTCTCTTTTCGTAAGATTGCAAAAATAGACGTGACTTTGTCTCACTAAATATTTTGTAAGGTCTTTGAAGAAAATTATTTTTCATTCTCTCTTCTTTTATTAAAGTTTATTTTTCAAGCAGGCCTACTTTCCTTTGGCAAAACACCAAACAGCGCTAATCTTAAATATTTAGAAAACACAAGGAGAAAAAAATGTTCACAATGAGGTGATGTTATTTCTTTAACGACTTTTAACTGCTTTCAAAACCGATGCTTGGAATTACTTTATTTTTTTCCTTCTAGGAAGAAAATTTAATCGTTTATTATTTGATGAGTATCATAACAAGAGATTTATTATTCATCGGTTTATTCGCTTCTTCAATAAGGATAAGAATAAATAGGTATTGATAAAATAGAGAATTCACCAAATGAACTATAACCGATAACACTGAATTGAAACTTATTTTTATCAGCTAAATAAATTTTTCATAATGTTTGTAATCGATGGCAAACTTATGAAATTGATAAACTACCTACCCCTGTCCCTTTTTTTAACGCTTGCATACAACCCCTTCTTTCAAACAAATTTTAAATACTGAAGTCTTCACATATTTTTCTGACAACAATCTCCATTAAAAGATATTTTTATCATTTCTGTCGGAAGTAAATTAGCTATTAATTTCATTTAAATTCATCTTGCACATTATTTTTCAATAAAAAATTTTCTATATACATCAAGTGACATATTGATAGTATTTATTTTTAAAATGTTACGAATGGTATGCATAACACTTTTATTTTTTTTAAAAAATTTAATAACTATCTTTTTTTTTTACTCTTGTTTTGCCTTTTACTCCTTTCTTTAACAATAATCCTTTAATAGGATTCTAATGCTCGTAATTAAGCTTTTACTGTGAAGATTTATATTAAAATATAATATTCAAATATAACAAAATTGTTCGTAAAAATAGATATCCGTGTATAATTATACTATACTGCTAAAACTAAATCTCATTATCATTGTAAGTATATGTGCCTTTTCTCTTAAAGAAAGAAAAAACTGCATTAAATTTAAAAATCCAAATTACATTAGCTTACTTTTTTATTAAAGATGCTTTCTTTTAAAAATCCAAATTTTAAAGCAATGTTGAGATGTCAGTTTTGGTCTGATGTACTGTAATTGCTGTATTTTACAAAATGCACCAATTCCTGACAAAAAAAAAAACCATTTTTGATAAAACAACAGTAGAAGGCATGCGCATTGTCATAAACAAGAAAACTAACTAAATAAATAAATAAAAAATCAGATTCCAAAAGGTTGGTTATGATATGAAGTTTTTCGTCATTTTATTTTCTGAAAACTAGAAAATAAAAGTGAAAAATATAATTTTATAGATTGATACGAAAGAATAAAAAGACAGAAAGATGGTTCCCAAGTATTAAAGTAATAAAACATTTATATATATAATGCGAAATTCATTTTTCTCATATTCTTAACTAAAATTCCGAATTTTTTAAAGTTTTCGTTTGAAGATCTTTTATAAATTGAATGATTCAAAACATTTTCTTCGTCTTCAAAATAGTTGCACATTTTCATTTTTGTCAAATTTCTATTATATTAAGGACATAGTAATTTTTAAAACAATATTGTAGAGTCGTAATGTCAAGTAAATATCATACTCTTTCTCATATTCTTTTTAAAATAATCACGTGTATCCCCAAAGTGATGCTAAATTGTGTATGAATATCAATATCAATCAAATTGAAATCGATTAAACTTCATTTTCATCGGACAACTACAAAAAGAACCTGTGAAAATATAGTATAAAGTATAATAAGAAAACCTGTTACGAATTGTTTTATGTTATTTTATCTTAGATGGATGCTCAAAAGTACTTCCCACAGCAATGTAATCTTTTATAGAATTTTAATTTCTTCCTAAATTAGAAAGTTTCAAGAACAATTTATTATTAATTCCTTGCACTAGCATGTCGAATTTGATTCTCCATGTTGGTTTATACAATTGATTTTTGTTTGATAACGATTATTATATAAGCCCAAAATTCTCAGAATGATTATTAGGAAATGAAACAAATATATTTATATAATATTTCTTAGCCTCTTAAAAGAACTCAAAATTTTTAGATAGACATAATTTGGGGGGGGAGTATATTTTATATCTTTATTGCAGTAATTTCCATTTTGATGTAGATTTTTTAAGTACAGGCAATTACTGTTCAAAATAGAATTTCATAACAAAAAAAAGGTTAAATGTAAATTGCAAAAAATATCCCTTAATGAATACTGATATGAAAAATCGGAAATAAAAAACTATCTGCATGAACAATTTATTTTTATTATTACAGAAAAAAGAAATAAAATCACATCAATGCATGTTTTTAAAATTTTAGATTGTTTCTTTTAAAAAAATTAGTGAAAGTTTAAATGATTTGATTGAAGCACAAACCAGAAAAGCCCATTGTCATGTGACATAAATATGACAAAAAAAAAAAAAGAAGAAGAAGAAGAAGTAGAAAATAGTCAAACTACGCGATGTCACATCAGTATCATAAACATATTTACTGATGCCAATGTCCTTTTTTACCCTTTATTTACCGAACTATTTTACCATCAATTCTTCAAATTTATTTTTGAACCATTAGATAAGTTTTGGTACTGAATAAACCCGAGGAAGAAGAAAAAACTTTTCTAATTAATTAAAATAATTTAATTAATAATTAAAAGATTTTAAATGTTGCTTTCTATTGGAGATACATTCTTCCTGTTCTTTTGCATACAATTAGAAAAAATAGTTATATTAAAAAGATAACTGCCTGATTTAAATGTTACTTTAAAGTACCGCTGGTAAATAAAGGGTTAACGCAACTATGCCTTAAATTCTTTCGTGATGCTTATAACGTTCCCTTCTTCTGAATGCAGATCCTAACGGAAGTTTATGCTTTGAATTTGATGAGTATCTTAAGAGAATGAAAAGTATGACGTTATTTAATCATTGGCTTCTGAATCGAAAAACATTTGAGTCTGTTACAGATTCTTGGAATTACATCTAACTTTACTAACGTAATTTTTCAAATCTCTTATCTGATATTCGATACCAGTTCAGTAGTTTCAAAGCCTTTGTCGAATCCTGTTTAACGTTTTCAAGTTAGTGTTTTCTTTGGATACCACTCAAAGAAGAAACAACTAGGAAACAGAACAAAATTCTACCGGGGGGAGGGAGAACTGCGAATGTTTTCGAAAGGGATATTTCCTCCCAAAAACTGGCATGTCACAACCATCCAAGAATGCCATTCTTTAAACCTAAAGTTCAGGCGGAAGTATCATCATTCAGATACAGTGGCATATTTTCTCGTACTATTTTGTTTCTGTAGAACATGTCTGCCCCATTCAAAAAAAGATGAGGTAAATTTTTTAATTTTCTTTAGGGGTTGTCTTTTTTTAAATTTGGAAGAGGTGATGGAACTTTTCTTTAAGACGGCTTGTTAAATTCTATGAAGATTAATTATTCTGAAAGACAGACTCCGCATATTTTGTGACAGAAGTGACAAAAAAATGTTCTACAATGTTTTTGTAATGTTTGTAATTGAAATCCTCTGATTATTCACGGGTTTTCTTCAGAAAAAAGATTTAGTACTTGTCATCTTTGTTTTTCAAAGGTATTCACTGGAATCAATTCACGTGTCATCAGAGGGTGTTGAAAGAGAAAATTGGACACTTAACTACTCATCTTCTTGAACTGCATCAAAATATATTTTATTTTTTCTCTCCTTAAATGCTCAATGAATTTCGAAATTAAATAGGTGCATTCATTTTACATGTTTTAATATGAGTATAAATCAACCACATTAGAATGAGATAAAAAAAATGTGGTTTAAAGATTTATGCTTTAAATTAATTAATATGGAACTTTTGAATATTAACCCTTTTAAACTAGCTTAGCATTTTTCTGAATTTAAACTCATCGTGACATTATTTGAATCTTTCAAGCAGTTCTTTGAGCCGAGAACAAATGCTTTTCCTTATATTGACAGAAGACTTTTTTTTTTCTTTGAATTATTGTCGCTTGTTCTAGTCATGCACTTCTGGTATTCCGTTCACATTTTCATGTTATTGTATGTACCGTCACTGAAGAGAAATGGCTTGGGTGTTTTATATATGTGAAAATCTGAGACAAGCATAGAGCTATCGTTTGAAAGAAGGTATTTAAAATTTCGAAATTCATCCCGAACAGCTTACTGAATCCCGTTGCTGAAAATCTTACGGGCCGTTAGCCGCATAAATGTAATCAACAATTTTCATTTACACTTAACGTAAACGGAATAAACCATATTCATTTGTACTTAAAGTAAATGGAATGAACCATATTCATTTGTACTTAAAGTAAATGGAATGAACCATATTCATTTACAATTTATGTAAATGGAATCAATCATATTCATTTACAGTTAAGGTAAATGAACGATAGAAAATATAAGAGCAAATTAGCTGTTCTATTAAAAATATATTATTTCTTAAATGATTTTACACGATTATCAATAACACTAAAGATCTCAGTAACGTGAAAATTTTAAGATAATTTTTTAAAATTTAACCAAGAAAAAGGAGCTTTCTCGTCTGTTACTCTTTTTTTTTTTTTTTTTTTTTTTGCCATTTTTAGTATTTTATTCGACTGAGGTTGTCAGGTTTATTGATTGTTTATACGTTCAGCTGATAAAAATATTTATTTTCACTTCAGCTACGAAGAATCGAGAATTTTTGTTAGTCTTGTCGCCAAATAGTTGCGCAGCCTGCTTTCATCACTCGTGCTGTTTGGTGTCTGCTTTACAGTCCGGTGAAGAAATGAGAGCGTTACCCTAGCTCCCTATTTGTTGATTTTTTTCTGGGGAATTTAGTTTTAAACATCCACGGAAAAACAAACAAAACTCGGATTTAAGAAGCTAAAAATAGCAACTTTCCTCTCATTTTATAACGACAGAAGACACCAGAAATGTGTTTACTTATAGCTCTGCTAAATAACAATCTTTCCTCGTAGTTCTCAGTAGAACACCCAGAACAAATAAAATTTACATTTCCTCATAGCTCTGTCATTTCGAAACAGCATAACATCTACATAAATTTTTTTTTTAAAAAAAAGAGGAAGAAAAAAAAGTTTTCTCTTGTGAAAGCCAAATAGAAGACTAAATTGTTGCAACTACGCCTAGAGTAAATAGGAAGAGATGCGTAATATTCAAAATGTATTGTTCCATATTTCCTTCGTTATACACATGTTAGAAACAAATCTTATAAAAAGTTAGGGATCATAAGAAGAGTATTAAATAAAAAAAAAACTCTGTCAATCCGTTCTAAAGCATTCTGCTCATGGTTATCACTCTATGTTATGTATTTCTAATTTTAAAGAAGCTGGGGACAGAGGGGGGGGGATATATAAACGTGATAATATACCTTAGGATTTTATTTTACCTAAACTAAAATAATAAAAGAAAAATGATTAAAAATAATCATTGTTTTCACTTTAATATGGTTAAATACTTCTAGTGTTTAAGAACATGCAAAGGGGGGGGGGGTAAAAATATCAACAAAAAAAAACTTATACCCTCTAAAAATATACTGAACAATAATTGCATGTAACCCCTGTTTATATTTAGTTTTGTAAAGCCCAATCAATTCGATATTAATTACATTAGAAGGAGCGCTAATAACATCTGTAACTCGAATGTACATCAAAGACCTTTCACCTGCACATTTCAATACATGTTAATGGTTGATTGCATTAATTTTTCTCTTCCAACCGAACTTAAAAATATCAACATTCAAATAATCTAAGTTGGCTCTAGAAATTTCCGAAAAAAAAAAATGAAAATATACATTTAATCAGAATAATTTTAGCTACTTTTGTAAGCATCCATCCTAAATAGGAAGACATTTCTTAAAAAGAATTTTTCTTGAAGTTCCTCATAGTTTTAAAAATGTGGAGCTCCAAGACTCTATTGACTTCACTACAAAAAAGAAAAGAAAGAAACATTTAGGAGACAAAAGTATGTTAATGAACATTAACTGAGAGGGGATTTTTTTTTCCCTTAAACAATTTTAAATTTCTCATGAACTCGCCGAAGCCATCTGACAGTTCAGTTCTAATGATGTTATCTAGATAAAAACCAGTAAAAAGAAATTCATTAATTAATCCATTTCTATATCCAAGATTAGTATAAGGTGCATCCATTTTTTTTTTCTGCGATGACGTGGTAATATCGTTGTGAACATTTAATATCTATTAATATTTGCTCTTGAAAGTCGGTTTACAAATATTAATTCTTTTCTATAGTTCCATTTTCCCTAAATATCTAGAATTCAATGCAATTAAGCAAATTCCCGATAATAATTCTTAGAAAACAAAATTGCATTGCTGATGCATACCTTCATCATTTTGTTTCAAGATACATGCAAACAAGGGTATGGTCATCTTCAGAAATATCAAGTCGGTCGCAGATTACAGCTTTCTCTCTTTTTATTGTTTGTGTAATGCTCGGACCAGGAACTTTTCATACTCTAGATGTAAATTGTATTTCGCTAATTTACTCATCTATAGGGAAAAAATTTCATATTAAAATATGAATATAAGTGATAAAAATATGTTCACTTGAGAACATAATAAATCAATAAAAAGTCCTGGTATATATAATTGATGAATGAAATGGGGAAAATTTCGTTGAATGTCTAGATGAAAGGGTTACCGTTGCATCAAAAGTTCGCTATAGAAATCATAAATTGAAAAGAAAAGGCAACCAACTATTTTCATGGCTTCTTTGTTTTGCACAAAATTTCTAACTCGTTTACTATTGCTATATTACCTTCTTATTTATTTTATTCTAGAATTTTTACCCCATGATAATGCATATAGTTATACATTCATCATATATGTATGCTACCATCCTCGTCTATTATTTTTTTGATTTCATGACCTTTACTAATATATGTTGTTGTTGTTTCTTATGGCACTTGCCATGGACAAGCTCGCTGTTCGAAGACAGCCGATTTAAGCCTGAGGGGGGGCGTCTCTTGTTTCTATAGTAGCGCCATCTAGGGCCAAGAGAACGACTTAGCTACACGCACGTCATAACCCTTTATACGGGGCGGATTTCATTCACTCAACCACAGATCGTAATTTAGACCTGAATCAGAGAACGATCACCCCTGATCCAGTACCCCCAGTGGTATTACTCTCGACATGGAGGACTTTATGACCACGACAGATTTAACGCGAGTCAGCCACCGAGTACCCGGGGGACCTTCGGCCGGCGGGGTTCGAACTCGCAACCTAAGGGACGCGAATCTTACGCTTACTAATATATAATATGTATTATTAAATATTATATACTTTTATTATATCTTTAGCAATGCATAATTTTATGAATATTAAATAGTGGTTTAATTTCCTATTGATAAAACGAGGAAGGTAGCATACAAGTCTCCAGTATATTTTTCTCATTAAAACGGATATAATAAAATAGATTTAACAAAAGGAATTTATTTTCGGTTTTTACGAGATTCAAAATTCCGAAAGGGAGGACAAACTATTCTTATAGGCAACTGATGAAAAAGTGTTTATTGAAGATTTTACATAATAATACGTAATTAATATTTCTTAATTTTAAAAACAACTCCTGAGATTAGCGTGAAAATACCCTGAATTAGGGGTTTTTTTTTCAGAGAATGGTTCATTCTTTCATGTTATCGCTAATTGGGAATTTCCGTTGTTATTGAAGCTGAATTCTGAATATCAATTTCTGTGTTCAAGTTATAACCGTCAATAGTACCTACAATACTTCAATTCAATAATTAAAAACTCTATTGATTACAGGAAGAATCTTTAAAACTAATTCTTTGATCACTACAAATATTTGAAAGCTTATTCAAAGAACTGAAAAAAGTAACTTTTGTTAAATGAAACTCATTGATCTGTTGATAATATGCATCGTTTTTACTCATTTTTCCTTTAATATGATTTATTTCATGTTTGTAAAGATGGGTTTATACAGATCCTATAATTAAAGATTTGAATTTTTTTTTTTTTTCACTTTTGCATTTTTGATGACGACGCATCATTTTACAGTTTTCATGAATTAAATATTAATTCATTATTAACTTAACTTACTTTTGAATCCATAACAATGACATTATCCAGAAAAGAATTTGAAAAATAATGGACTTCAGTAAAAAAAGAAGAAAAAAAAAGGGGGGGGGATGTAAAAAAAAAAAAAAACTCCTGAGATTCACTTGAAAATTACACTGAATTAAGTTTTTCAGAGAATGGGCATTCTTTCAGGTTATCGCTAATAAGGGAAATATCTATAAAAATAGGTTATAAATTCAAAGCTGAGAAATAAAAACAAGTTAAAATGAAAAATTCTGCTTTTTAGTATATTAATAAAAATGTGGTCCCAAAAACAGTTATTACTTTAAAATTGCATAAGTAGCATTAATAGGAACATAAAAGAATGGATTGTCAAAAGTAGCAATTTATGTTTCGGAATCCAAGAATACAAAATAATGTATTAAAATATTTTTTTAAAAAAATTCTTGCTTTATTTTTATGTTATATTTCTTTTTTTTTATTTAGTTCCTCTTGTTTTGAAAGCAATCGACATCAAAAATAATTAGCTAAGTGCTGCAGTTATTATTAAGATTTAATTTAATAATACACGGGTCACTGGGATTGTTCTTTCTTCCTTCCATTTACTTCCCGTAATACTTTTTCCTCCGGCGTTAAACTTCTAAATGCCAAATAAATGAAGAAAAAATTCTCGTTGCGTTGGTTTCTCACATTTGGCGTCGCAGATTTCGGCCAAAAACCTGCGATTGCATCAGAGGTACGCAATCGCCAACATGTGATTCAGAACACCACTCCGTCGCGATACGAATCACGAAAAACATACCTGAGGAATATTTCAGACATTAATGAATGACGTTATTGAGAAGAGACTGAGACTTTTCGAAACATAAATAAAACGTCTCTTCTGGGGGGTGGCAATGTCACCTGTCAGAATTTCTAAAATTAGAAAATCGCTCAGTGTTTTCAAAATCTTTTGCGGCCGGGGACGGATGCCAGATGTTGGGAAATGCCTTGGAACAAAACAAAGGAGACCATCTAGAAGCATTTTCGGTGACCAATTTTTAATATTCTGTAAAAGAAAAAATACTCTTATTTATTTTTTAAGAAGTGTCAGTATTTCAATAAAACCTCGTTTAATATGTAATTAATATCTCTCTCGATGTGTCATGAACAAAACCCAATAAAAATAAATGAAAAAAAATGAAGTGAGGATCAATTAAAAAATAATCATTGCCTCACCCAACATTGAATCACCAACATTACTCTTCTGTCAACATTTAATCACGAACACAAAATCAACATACACAGAAAAAAGTTTTTGACGTATTAAAAAAAAATTCTAATCGAGAACATTTAAAGAACAATTCTGAGCAGTTGCGACATACAGTTACAGCTATGCATCAATGGCATGATATCGTTTATCGCTTTCAAATCCAGGAACTATAATTTTTGTGAGATTATTTCATGCAATAAGCATTTATGTATCTGCGGTAGAAAATAAATGAAATATTATTTGAAATGACTGCTACTTCATATTTTTATTACACCAATATTAAAACTCTAATGGCATTATTATTTTACCAGCAACAAAAGCAAACATTTTTATTACAACAAGACGATAAAAATGTTTTAGATGAAAGCTGCATTGGTATAATACTTTTTTAGAAGCTGATTTTTATATTTTATTTTGAAAGATTTGTTTGATTTTTACATCCTTATACTTAACGTAATGTACCATTATATGTTTCTTAGAAATAATTTCATGATTATCTTGAAATTATTTGGTCTACAAATTGCTCAAAACGCGAATCCTTGCTCGATGTGCATAAAAATAAAGAGAAAAAAGTACTATTTCTATAACATAGTTTTTAAAAAAAAACTACGAAAAATACGCTACATATGATGCGCAGGATATAAGCTTTATAAATGCTTGAGCTCTGATATTTGCTTTTGGTTTTTTACATCTTAGGAAGCTAATGAAGCTGAGAAGGTGATTTGTTTTATCGTCAGGTTACTAGTTACATTGACATCGGAATGAGTGGCATATTGAATATTGATAGGCCATTCCCTCACAGATATTATTATTGGATTTAACATAGATAAAAGGAAGCAATAATAGTATTCAGTAAGAAAATAATTAATCGCCAGGTGAATATAACCAACAGCAAGAGCATAGTAAAATATAAAATATTAACTTATTTTTTTTATTATATCAAAACTATATTTATTATATATTTTCATAAAATTGTATAATAAATTTATATTTTATCTATTATATCAAAAATATTTCATTATTCCATATGCGGAGATTTTCATTTGCGTGAATATAGATCGTTTTCTATACAATTTCATGTTTTTGTTGGCCATTTAAGCGCCTAGTATCGAAAATGATTATGAAAATTATTAGTATGATTTTCTATAATGGCTCTTTTTTATCATTTATTATTTTATTACAATTTTGATTAATTATTCAATAGATTTCAGTATTAATTTTTTCAATATACGCAAATCACATTTATTCTGTCAGTATCATGCTCATTGAATGGTAATAAAAATATTAGTCCCCTATTTTTCAAAGTAAAAATTTTATATAAGCAAATTCTACAACTCTCTTTTTCCATTACAGATAAATAACCCAGAAAATAAAAATCAAGAGGCTGTTTCAAACCGATCAAACTTAGATACTTGGCATTGAAGAATAGATTATTTTAGCAACTTCTCTGACTCATCCTTGTGTCACTGGAATTCTTCCCCGTAAGAGTTGGAAGCAGACCAACACCTGTTGTTCCGCTACAATGATGCAGTGGTTAAATAGATCTCCGTACAAAACCCTCTCTATCGCACCAGATGCTGAATGGAGTCGTCACCAAATCACGATTTAATTCGCAGATCTTAAGTTCTTTGCACACCAAGAAGCAAACAACAAGCAACGAAGCATCTAGTAAGGATCTAATTTAAGATTCTGTTCTATCATTATTATGCGTTATAAATAGCAGCTTTCTTTGAACCCTTTTTTTTTATTCCTTCAGGTAAACAGAAGTCATTATACGATGGAATAATGTAATCCTTCAGAACTAAATTACAGACAAATTACTTAGCTAAAGTTTTATGACACCAACATGAAAGAATCTCAATTGTAACGAAGTTGGCAGTTGCATTTCTTCATCTTTTTACATAACAGTTCAAACATTTCGTATACAATGGTGTGGTTAAATTGCTTCTTTTCAGTCAGCTGAGTGGAATAAATCAAAAGACGTTAGAATTTATTAATATATTCTCTCTCCGAAGTGTGCAATTTACCACCAACCACCATGTCTGGCCCTTGGTTTCGTATGGACCAACTTTTGAAATGTTCGGTGTGTTCGGACAGGTTTCGGAATCCGAAACTTTTGCCTTGTAACCACACATTCTGTGCAGAGCCCTGCCTTTCGAGATGCATCGAAAAGGGCAAAGGATCAGTGAAATGTCCGGAATGTTCCTCTGAGCATCGACTTCCCATCAAAGGTGGCGTCCAGGGATTTCCGCACAATGTGACCTTAGGTCGTTTCCTGGAACTCCGTCAACAGGTCAGTGGGGTTGAACCCGATCTTCCGGCTTCCATGCAGAGGTGTAATACTTGTAAAGAGAAAGGCCAGTTGGAGATGTGTGCTCACTGCAATCGCAAAGTTTGTAAAGAGTGTAAAGCAGCTCATGTGAAAATTCTACGAAAAGAAATCGCCCTCATCAATGAGCAAGTAAGGGAAGGCCTTCAGCAACTCAGCAAATCCCTTCATGATACTGAGGAAAATGCTGATAAACTACAGAAGAACTATAGCCAGGTAAATGCTGTTAAAAAATTTTAAGTTTTTTTTTTTAATTCTATATTACATTAATATTTATAGAAAATGATATCGTTTTAGTATCTCAAGTTATGATATTTAAAGGATTCATAATTAAATTAAGTATTTGAGATTTCCAAATATGCAGTTAATATGCAAACCTTTCTTTTTAAAATTTAAGGGATTGTCTTTTCTTATTACATATTTTATATTTTTAATAATCATTTCTTTCTCTACATTCGACTTTTAGTTTTTAATTTTTTTATAGACATAAAAGCATGTAAAAATATATAATTTAGAAAATTTACTATCCGATTTTTAAGTATACAAAATTTTAAAATTATGAATGAATTAGAAAAATATCAATAAAAAGTATTATGATAACAGTAAATATTAATACAATTGCAGGCTGTGCTTTAATTTAAAACGTAATCTCATTATTAACTGAAGATTTTATTCTGTATTATGAAAATGATAGTTACAAAAGCCATATTGTATAGCATTGTCACATATTGTATAGCATTATTGCAATATTAAAATCTTTTCTTCTGAAAGAACATGTTTGTTTTTAAGGGTAATCACTTATTATAAATTACTTATATAATATATTACTTATATATGGGCTTCTTATGTTTTTTTAAAGCTTAATAATATTAAAAAAATATTTCTTGGTATTCAGAGATGTGAAATTACTTTAATTCTACTTAACACCGAATATTTTTTTCAGGTGAAGGATGAAATTGAAGAAGTTATACGACGCTATACAAGAGATTTGTTAAGCACAGAAGCAAAATTAAAACATCACCTAGATGTGTATCTTAAAACAGAACTCAGGAGTATGAAAAAACTGGAGCACGATCTTCAGATCGAACTGAATAATGTCAACAGCAACTGTGATTTAGTAGATAAATATGTTAATAATGGAGTAGACTGGACTGACGCAGAACTAACTGACTACAAAGAAATATTCATGAAAACTTTGGACTTCTTAAGAGCTTTTGACTCTGACCCAACGGATTGCGTCCGAAAGGTCAAATTTCATCCCCGCTCAGATCCAGATGTTATTCACAAGACCCTTATAGACTTTGCTGAAGTAAAATTGAATGATGAAGTTATACACAATCCCGTTCCCAATGGGGAAACCCAAAATGGTGGTATGTACAATAGTTCCACAAATGTGAATGGCCCTACTGTAACTCTAACACCACCCCAAGGCAGCGCCTTGTCGAGGAGTCAAAGTGACCACAAATTGTGCAATCAAAGACAATCTCAAAAACGAAAAGACAAGAATGAGGAAATTGAGCCTTTGTCGAGGAGATTTAGGGACAGATTTGTCAAGGACAAAGAAAGTTCCGAGAGAGATAATTCCAACAATCGAGATCACTCTCCTTCCTCTTGGAGGAGAGAGCTGGATGATGTCAGAAGCAGTCAAAAGATACGTTTTGCGTCCAGAGAAGCTATTGATGAAATCGGAGACTACGAAGTGGAAAATACGTCTTCCAGGAATCATCAGTCACTCTCTCCGGTGAGAGATGGGGTCAGTGAGACGGAGGATGCCACAAAGGGACCTCTAAGTGGGGTCATCAAGATACTGGACAGTCCCCACGTGATGGAAAGGTTGCACCATAGTGAAGTGAAGCAGAAGAAACAGAGGGAGGAAGAGGAAAGGAAGGCTAAAATGCCGAAACCTGCTCCTCCTCCTGTTTCGAGGCCCATGACGAGACAATTGAGCGAAGACGAAATCGAAAAACAGAAGAAAGCAAATAAAGCAGCTGCTGCTGCCTCTGCAGCGACGAACACAGCATCCAATACTGCAACAGCTAAGGTAACTGAAATGTGCAACCCTTATTTTTACAATTAAAATTTTACTTGACGTTCAAGTATTAAAGTATGCTATTCTAAAGTCAGTTTATATAATTTTTCTCTTTGCCTTAGAAGACATAGCATATATTAGATTAATCCTATGAATTTTGACACTTTCTTGTTGCAAAATTACTCTAGCATATTCGCTTGCAAACAATTATTTCACGGTCATCAATCGTTAATAGCATTTAAATCATTCCAAAACATTAATATACCATGGGATAACTGATCGTTCACATCAGTAATCTTGTTTATAATAGATATTGATTTTGGGGGATTCAGTGTACATTATGAAGTCTCTCTGAACTGGACAATTAAGTTTCGTGTTTCAACACATTTTTAACATGTTAATGATTCATTTTAGGATAATCTTTTTTTTTTATTTTATAAAATGTGCAGAAAGGTATTTTTCTATTATGATTGCAAACAATATTATTGAGATATACGTTCGGTTTTATAAATATTCAAATGACAGAAAGAACGTAATAAAACATATAAGAAACTGACACAATTTTACTTGAAAAGGTATTAACGTTATGCCAGTGTTTTATAATTCAATAAATTTGTATTTTTAACAAATTTATTTATTTGACATTTAGGGAAATAATGTACCGCGAGGAGCATTAGGACTTCTTTCAGTCTAGCGGGCAAAGAACGCAACTGCACAGTCAGAAATCCACCACTGAATATTGATATCCTTCTTTGATTTTTCAAAGTGCATTAAAGAATTAAAAGGCCCTTTTGCATTGGTTATAGCCAATCTTTAATTCTAAGGTTTGATATCTACTACAGACAAGATAAATTAGTTTGAATTTAGAAATTAAAATAGTTTGATAGATAAATTAGTTTATCTTAATTAGAATAATTTTAAGTATATTATTATCTTAAAAATTTACATACACATTTATCAGACAAAATCTTTCCACTATCGTGTTTGAATGTTGTTGTTGTTTTTTTTTTTTTTGGGGGGGGGGGGTACAAACTGCAAATCTTGTCGATATATATATATATTTTTTTTTCAGTTTCTGTTTCTGAAATTGTTAAATAAATTTATTACAAATATAAAGGAGATACCTTAAATCACAACAATAACAGCAAGTTGTTGGAATAGGGATTATTTGACTGAATAATTTACCTATGATAATGCAGTAACAAGAAATTAAGAAGTCTCAATCTTCCAAGAGTATTAGTATCATTTTTTAGATTTTAAATATGCTTTGTTTAGATAAAATTTTCTTATTTAAACAGAAAAGTTATTGAGTGATGGATTTCGGATTTTCGAATAACATAGATTAAGTTTCACTAAAAAATATAAACCTTTGAAATAGTTCAAAAATTCTAATTTTTAAATAGATTTCATTTCATCCTACTTTTTGGTATTCTATACTCTTCTTAATTTCTTTCAAAATACGTGTAATAATCGTTTATCAAGAAATTTTAGAAAGAAAAAAATGTTTGATAACTTTTCTTTTGAAAAGGCTACTTCAGGAACAGAAACTTCAACTAAAACTTCAAAGCCGTCCATTCTGAAAAAAGATGACGAACCTACAAGCCGTTCCTATAGTTCAAGGTACGGTTCAACTCGGTCATCTGTCGATGATACTAGTACACCAAAGCCAAGAAACAGAACTTCCATTGAAGAACCTGCTGGTAGGCAAAGCCCAAGAGAAGAAACGCAAACACCCCCGCCAAGAATCAGAAGCTGGAGAACCACTAGTAGTGCTGCTACTGAACGAGATGTTTCTTTGAGTCCTCCTAGTTCACCAACCAGGAATAGAGATACCCAAAAACCACCTGTTTCTCCTAGGCCTCCCCCAAGCAGGTACAACATTTATGTTGATTTCCCTTAAAATAACAATACGTATATTAATAAAATTACAATGTACATTTATATAAAACATCAATATATATTAATAAAATGACACTATAATATGTAATTGTCATGAAATAACAACATATGGTGGTGATTTTTACTCTATAATTTAATCAATTCTCCAATAAATCTATGAAATTTTTCCGATAAAAATGTTACATTTCAATCTCATCATTAAAGAAAGAATATATGCTCACAAAAAGTCATTTATCTGCCAGAAATAAATGAACCCAAGAAAACTATTAAAATAATACAGGTTTTGGTTTGTATTTTTACTATTTAATTTCAGAAGAATTCAATAAAACAAAACTTTATTAAAAAAAGAAGAAAAAGCAATTTTTTTTTGTTTCCTAATTTGATTCTGGATGCTCAAATAATTGCCTAATAAAAGGTGGAAAATTTATTTTATATTTCCATTAATATCAAGGATATTACTACTTATATAACAATTATAGAATATTTCGTACTTTCACGTTTAATTGTAGATATATGAGCTTATTAAAATATTTTGATTAACATATTTAATATTTTGTGGTTTCAGTTTTTAAAGGTTCAGGTTCAAAAGTATATTTTTAAGCTTTGAAAATATACTTTCTTCATTAAATGTTTTAAAAATTAATAAAAATATTAATTAAAATCTTTATTTATATCTTGGTATAAGCGGTTCAGGAAATGAATCACCACACTTTAAAAAGTTAAGGATCACTTTGTATAAATTCATTCCCCAAATAGAATCCGGTAAATGAAATACAACAAAAATAGAGAACAACAAACAAAATAGAAGGAATTTTATGTTTTAAAATTGAATATTCTGGTAAGAAGTTCATTTTTCAGTTTATGTTTCAGAATAAGACATTTATTGGATTAAAGATCAAAGTTTTATAAATTTTGCAAAATCAAATGCTTCAACTAACCTAGAACTAATTTGCTTTTGATGTGACGCTTCTAACAATATTTGATTACCTGATACATTCCTTAAAAAAGAAAAAGAAAAGAAATTTTTAAAAAATGTTAGCTGCTCCGTAAAACATGCTGTAGTTCTGACTAACTTCGCTATTTCATTTATTTTCCAGCAACAGACCTGCGGGTCGCTCGTACTTAACAAAAAATTCCTCTTTGGATCGAGAGGACTCTCCCACCGAAACCACCAAATCTCCTTCTTTGATGCAACGCCGTTCGAATCTAAGTTCTGCCGGCCGTCCTAGTGCTTTGGACAGAAAGGACGACCGGCCAAGCCTGCGCCTCGCCATAAGGCCAGATCACAATTCTCCGCCCATCAGTGATAGTAGCTCTAGTTCTGACAGTGAAAGTGACGAGGTGGACAGTGAAACCGCTGTGAATAGAGGTGACATAAGTCCGTCTGTCAACACGCTTCTTGCACGAAGTGCTCAGGCCAGGAAGCAGAGTGCCTCGACTCAGGCTAGGCTCTTAGGTCGACCTGACGACAAACTTCCAAGGCCAGGCACCAGATCATGGCGAGATAATATTCGAAAAGATGACGAACCTTCCAGGGATAAAGATAGTATCTCATCGTCAAGGTGAGAATTTATCTCTTGATATAAAAAGGAGCAGAAATTATTAGGACATTCTAATTTATATCTGGAAAAAAAATTCCCCTTTTTTTTTTTTAAACTGATTTGCAACTTCTAACGCATGAGTGTTCCTGAGATTATTTCTTCCAGTGAATAATATCTACTTCAAATCACTAAGCTACTTTTGGACGCCACATTTTCACCAAAACTATCTGTATAAATTCATTAAAGTCAGCAATTTTTTAAAAATTTGGTATTTTAAAATGATCAAAAGTATTGCTTGCTTTTAAAATCAAAAATATGGATAGTTTTAAAAAAAAGATCCTTTAAGTCGTTATAAGTTTATTTCTAAAAAAATTACCTTCCAAAATGGGAAAAATAAAAATGATATGATTTTTCTAGAAATCTCAATCAAATTTCAATTCCAGCCACTAAATCTGGGGTTTACACCACTACTAATTTCATTCTGATAAACTGCTTCTTCCAACTGCTTTGCTACTAATACACTCATTAGCATGTGTGCATCATCTAAAATAATTGTTTGTAAATGAAAGATCTAAAAATTTTTGAATTCTCTATTATATATTAAAAACACATATATTTTAGAATTACATAATTGGAAATCACCAGAACACACATTTTTGTGATAAAACGGTTCATTTCCAAATTTAATAATTCTAAACAATCTGTTGTACAACAAATTGAAAATAGTTCAATTTTTCATAGCAAAATATATTCATTTACATACAGTTTACGATATTGAAAGCCAAATTCCTTAAACGATAATTGATTTGCGATTGTATAACTGCATTCATTTTATACTATCAACTTATAAAAAAAAATTTTGATAAAAAAATTTATATGCACTTGTGAAATCTTAACTTCACTTACAGGCGTAAAACAGCCACTGTGGCCGAACCAGAAGGGCGCGTTTCACCATACAGTCGATTTCTCGAACGTCGGCGTTCCAGTGTCAATTCTGGTGCACAAACAAGAGATAAGAGTCCCGAGGATAACAGCTACGCTGCCAGGAAGAATCGCATTGCTAGAAGCAAAAGTTCCCATGATTTGTATCCAGCTGATGACAGCCCCGAGGATGATGTCTTGACAGCCATCAGAAATAGGTATCGAGCCCGAAGAAACAGGGAGGCCAGCCCTGAGGAAACGCCCCCACATTCATGGTCTCAGTACATGAAGAACAAGTATGGGTCTGGTCTGGTACGGAGTAGGACCTCAGCATCTCTTGCCGTTCCAAAAAGCGACAGTGAGAACAGTTCTGATGAAGATACTCCACCACGAAGGCGTGAGTATGGCAGGAGAGGAGACAGCAGCTCGCCACGTGGGTTCAGTCTCCCACGAAGGACTTACATGCAGAAAGGAAAGTCTTGCATTAAATTCGGTTCGAGAGGAGCTGATGTGGGACAGTTTACGTGGCCAAGAGGGGTTACTGTTGGAACTGATAATACTATTGTTGTGGCAGATAGCAATAATCATAGAGTGCAGGTAAGAGAAAGAATGTGAAAATCTTAATTTAACAGAATGGTGCGTTATTAATCGATGCGATTTAATTTTATATATTTGTATTACAATGTTATGATTTTCAAAAATGCATTTAACTTCCTCGGATTTTTTTTTTTTTTTTTTTTTGAAAATACATACGCATTGGTAGCTACAATGTATGATAGTTACCATATACAATGGCAAGATACATATACAATATAGTTACCATATACAATGGTAACTAGTAGCTTGCCGCTTGCTGATCTCATTACACATCTCACCTGCTGAACCGGTTTTAATTATGTGACAAATAATTATTCTTATTGATTAGCTTTCCTACATTTAGCCAATATATAAATCTAATAATGTGAATAAATTAATTTTCTTTTCTTCATAGTAGCGCTCATATGTTTAACAATATATTTTTGCTAAAAATAGATATACAACTTTACACCTATATAGTTGTTATTAGGTAATGTTGCATGAAATTTTTAACTTTTAAGAAAAATGGAATCAATCCATGTCCAGCATATGAAATATATCCCCAACCATGTAATTTTAATATCCATTGCGTGTCTTATGAAAGAATATAGGACATAACGTCACAGCGTAATCTATACTTATATATAAAGCTCAATGTGTGTGTGTGTGTGTGTGTGTGTGTGTGTGTGTGTGTGTGTGTGTGTGTGTGTGTGTGTGTGTGTGTGTGTGTGTGTGTGTGTGTGTGTGTGTGTGTGTGTGTGTGTGTTGGCGCTCTACAGAAAAGACCATTTGACCTACAGCTACCAAATTTGGTACATGTATACCTTGGAGGTCGGGAATGTGCACCTAGGGTCTCTTTTTTAATTTTTAATTAGAATTTTAATTATTAATTAAAAGCTAACTTTCCCGCCAAAAAAATCTTTTTATTTTCCCCACCGCCAAATGAGTAGGGGTTCATTTTTTTTTTCCCAACAGCAATGAGGTTAGGCTTAAGATTTTTCGGCTGATTATTTCAAACGATTCTGTTTATTTTCTTAATGTTTGATGCATTTAAAATTAAACATTATTAATGAATCGATCTTTCAGATTCATTCTGAAGTACTTTTGAATTAAAATAAAACAGAATAAAGGTAACTAAAAGTTTCTAATCTGCATAGCATTACCCCAACTGGCGTAGAAAAACTCATGCATTTGCGTTACCGTAACTGGCGTTGAAAATTCACGCATGCGCATTGTGTTCTGATTGTTGACATGATAACCATTATCAACGGATGATTTAAATTATTTTTAGATTAGTTGCATGCTTTTGTAATTAAAGTGTATTTATGTTAGTTATATATTTTTGTATATGCTTATAGTTTTAAGTACATCGTTTTTTAAGTAGTTTTTTTTAACCTGTTTTCAATGATTTAAATTATTTTTAGGTTAGTTGCATGCTTTTGTAATTAAATTGTATTTATGTTAGTTATATATTTTTTGTATATGCTTATAGTTTCAAGTTCATCGTTTTTTAAGTAGTTTTTTTTTAACCTGTTTTCAACCGATTATTTTAAACGATTCGTTTTATTTTCTTAGTGTTTGATGCATTTAAAATTAAATATTGTTAATTAATCGATCTGGTCATGATGAATCTGAGAAAATTTTGTTGACAAATTCTTGAAATATTACATAAATTAAGAAAGATATTCTTTAGTGCCCATAAAGTTTAAACGCTCAGTGACTGTTTTCAGTAATCATATTACAAAAAGATACTTTGTTTCAGTAAAAAATATTATTATATTAATTGTAGATTAATCTTTTCCACTTTAATTTAAAGCATAAATTCTACGGGAGCTAAAAGAAAATTAGAGCGATACATATTACTTTATGACTGAAGGCGTTTATAATATTATAAGTATATAATATGACTATCAAAATTTGAAATTTTAAAATATTTTGATGAAGAAGCTATTAAAGTAGGACTTGCATAAAATATTTAATTATTTAAATTTTAAAGAACATTAAGATTGGTGAACCAGCTGGTCGCCAAAGGCGGCTAGTGTTAAATAAAGGACAAATGTTAAATTTCATTGATTTATCGAGAGACAGTGATGTCACATAAAGTGCCTCTAATGGGGAAGAGAGAGAGAGAGGACACATTGATAAAATTGCAAATTGCCACTATTATGTTGCAGGTACAAAAAATGCTTCAGTTTTTTCTTTTAATTTTAAAAACTAATTTTATTTTAAGTTTTAAAAAACTAATTTTATTTTAAGTTTTAAAAAACTAATTTTATTTTAAGTTTTAAAAAATTAATTTACTTTCTAAAAAGCTAAACATAAGAAACATTGTTATAACTTATTAATAATGCAAGAATATTCAACCATTAATACTTGATTGAAGTCCAGGATGAACAAAAATAAAAAAATTCAAACGTGGATTAATTAAGTATAAATAGTATATCATTTAACAGTGCTATGTGCAATACTAACTAACTATTATACTAACTAATGGATTAATTACTTCATTTTGCATGAAATTGGAATTTGAATTTTGCTTAAATCGTGAAGAATTTATTTAATGTTTGGAAACATGAAAATAATCTGAGATTTTTCAAAAAAAATTATTTAAGTAGTATAAGTTTCCGTGAAAAATGTTTTAATGAATCATCATGCAACCTTCTGAAAAAACTAATATGTTTTGATTAAGAGCAGAAAATTATTAACAATATTTTTTTACTTTTCTTCTCAAATATTGATTTGCAGAATAGAAAATAAGTTAATGTTTAAAATATTTCTTGGGGAAAACTCAAATTTTTTCATTTGTCCTTCCAGTTTTAACTTATAAGGAGGAAAAAATACCAAAAAAACTGAATGAAAACTGAATAATGAAGCAGAATTAACACTTATATAAAACTAGCAGTACCCGCACAGCGTTGCCCGTGGCATAACATTTAAAAGGAAAAATTAGCTTTATTCTTAAATCTAGCCTTCACCCGATATGATATGAGAATGTCATGCGGGATCAAAAAGATATTTAGAAATTATAAAAAATAACTACAAAACAATTTTTTTAGCACATATTCAGAAATATTTAGAGCTAAGCTTTGATATACAGTCATTTGGCGCCTTGCGAGTTAGGCAATTTTTCGGTGGCGCTTTTTTGGGGGTTGACGTGGCCGCCATTTTTTTTATGTTACTGTATGTTATGCTACTGTATTTCGATCTTTCTTATTCATTTCCCATGATTTGTTTCTGCTGCACATACTTCTTCTGATTTCTTTCATTTTTTTTCCATTAAATTTTTTTGCATGCATTTCATTTTACTGCATTTATTGACTATTTTTCCTATATTTCTGTTAATTTGCTGCAGCGTTCCTCGGAACCTTCAGATTGGAAACGCTATTGCTACCGTTAGCACCACATTCAGCCATTTCGCTAAAATTTGGCGATAAACTTTGTGGGTGAAAATGACTGTATATCAATGCTGTTCCATATTTAGACTTTTGAAATGGTTTCAATTTTCCCTTGTAAACAGCACACGCCTTTTGATTCATATTTCCATTTTAAAGCTGGGATAAGCTTTCATATACAGTCATTTTGCTCCTTGCGAGGTTGGCACTTTTTTGGTGTCACTTTTACTACCGTTACCCTATTGCTGCCGTTCTCGCCACATTCGGCCATTTCGTTAAAATAAAAAATAAAAATTATTTTTTGGCGAAAATAACTGTATATCAAAGCTGTTTCTAAAGCTCAACAATATGGACAGATTATAGACATTGTTCCTATTGAAACCGAAGCATCATTTCTGCAATCCACACATGGATCGAAATTCAGAGCGGCGTATTCCTTTTCTGACCAAATATCAAGAACGTTTGTTCTTTCACTTCTTCTCCTGTGTCTCAAATTTAAATGCCTTTCTCTGTCAGCAGACAGGCGAGATTCATTCTGTCTCTGTAATTCAATTGCATTGCGATTTAAAGAGAGACGGTTACTTCGCTCAGCCAAAGACTCACCTTTGAAGAAAGTGTGGACATTCTTTATCTGATATTCGCTAACCTAACGTTCCTTTCCTCTACATTTTCATTATCGCGCAACAAACGAAGCGTTTTGGCATTTAATGTGTTCCGGCCAAGGTTGGATTTCCTTTATTTGGGGATAATGAGATTTGAACCGCTGTTTAAAATCAGACGTAAACAAAGAAATGGATCGCATATGAATACCACAGCTCTTGCTATTTGTTCATGCGAAGTTTGAGATTTCCGTTCACGCGCGAATAAGTGCAAAGCACAGATACTGCTGCTTTACGCATGCGCGAATCGTAGTAGGAAAATAATTAAAATCGCAATTAAAGAACTCCTTTTTTTATTTTGATATGTCTTCAATATACTAAAACCTTCCCCAATAAATGCCCTACAAAATGGTACAAATATTTCCAAAATTAGTTAAGTATTTAGCGAGTTTTTAGGGTTTCAACATACAGACGCTTTCAGGAGACTTCATTTTATATTATACTAGCCGCCTTTGGCGACCAGCCGGTTCACCAGTATTACCGCTCGCTACAATTTTCAATTAAATATTTTAAGTAACTTGTCTCTTAATAGATTCTCAAACAAAACATTTTTAATCTTCAAATTTTGATAGTCATACCAAACTTATACTGTTGTTTAGATCGTTTCGTTCAATTTACTATATATATTTTGCTAATTTGGTGTCATTTCCGGTAAAACTTCAACTTTAATTTAAAGTGGAAATGCTGAAATTGCAATTAATATAAAGATATTTTTTAATGAAACCAAGCGTTTTATTTTATTTATCATTTTTGTTGTTATTTATTTATTATTATTATTATTGAATATGAGTACTGCAAACAGAATCGTTCGGTATTTAAGTCTTATGTGAACTACAAAATATTTTTCATAATTTGCGTAATATCTCAAAGAATTATTCAACAAAAATTTCTCAGATTCATCATAAAATTCAGTTTTTAGTTTTGCTTTCAAAAGGATTGAAATGAAATCAATAATAATATTTTGTTCTGGCCTATAAATATATTTCAAAAATTATGAAGTCTAAATTTTATGCAGTAAGGTATCATATTCTGAGAAATATTCTGGATACACCAAATTTTAAATAAATGAATGAATGTTTCTATTTTCCACGATTAACTAAGACTGATTTATGAAGTTTTAAATGTTAAAAATTTAGAAAAACTCAACATTTTTATAATCTTAGGCCAATTAATCTTGAGAAGCCTGCGCGCTGATTGGCGTATTTTCTTTAAAACGATCGATGGAAAATCTAAAATTATCCTTTTTTTTTTTTTTTTTTTTTTTTGAATAGTGATATTCAAATTTTTATAAATCAGTCAGTTTAAGTGATTGATTTTGTTGATTGGAAATTAATTCTTTATTTAAAATATTAGTGTTTCAAGAACATTTTGTTAAACGTGATTTCCACAGCAGAAGCTTCATGTAAAATCAAAAATTCGTTATATATTAGAGTATTTATTGGATCAAGTTACATAAAATATAATCATTTTCCATTTAGACCATTTTAGCAGATCTGTGTCTATTACTAAAGGTTTACAAATTAGCAGTGTGGCCCTGATTTGAATGGATATCCTGTTCATATTAAACAAAACTTGCCTTAAAATAAAACTGATTTATTGGATTAATAATATAGATAGTGTAAAAGACCATAAAATAATTTTTCTTGAATTTATTTTTTAGAAAAAAAACAATATTTCATATTTGTTTCATTTCCTACAGACACGTGACGAAAATCATATTTTTGCAGATTTCATTGCCAAAAAGATTTAATTTATTTTTAAATGGAGCTTTAATTGATGTGATGGCAACACTTTGAAAAAAGCTAATTTTTTCCCCATGAATGCGAAACGCGCTCGTGCAGCTTAAATTTTATTTTTATTTTGTACGAAAAAAATTGTTGAAAAATATAGTTAAATTATTTATTTAAAAATTAATTAAAAATAGAAATTTAATTTTAAGGTTAAAACATTGGTATCATTTAAAAGATAAATTTTTGATCTTTAACTTGATGTAAAAATCTTTTTTGTGCGGTAATATTTTCGGAAGTTATAGCAGAAACACGCTAAAATTTCGCTTATTTTTTAAATAAATAAAATTTTAATTAAAAATTCAAAAAAATAACCCCGAGGTGCACATTTCCGGCCTCCAAGGTATACACGTGCCAAATTTCGTAGCTGTTGGTCGAACGGTCTGGCCTGTAGAGCGCCAACACACACACACACACACACATTGAGCTTTATTATAAGTATAGATATATAGATTAACCACAGCTAAAACCAAGCTGTGAACTCTGAAAAATGGATGTCTTAAAAGGATTTATTAATATTTTATTGCTAAAGTTCATATTTCTAAAAAATTATCTTTTGTTTAGAGAAATGAATCGTATAAAGCAGAGTTTATACTGATATAGAATTAACCTAAATTAAAAACTCGTATGAACTCATTACGATCCCGTCAATATTTATTCTTTAATAAGCTAGTATGAATGATAGTCACATTACAATGATAAACCAAATGACCTTGTAATTGCGGCAAATATTCTCTCATTGCTGGCCTTAAAGGCGTACATAATAGGTATATACGAAACACTTTTGTACATATTTGTTTGTAAATATCGTTTTTATTTGAATGAAGATAATATTTCAAATATATAATGTTTGCTGATATAAAAAATGTTATTTTTATGAAAAAATAATATTTTTAATTAACGTTATCTAGAGTTAATATGATGCTGACAATAATAATCAGTAGTCAATATTTTCCTTTTATAGATTATCACTATAATTTAAAAAGAAAAAAATATTGCAATATGCTTTTATGCATATTGTTAACAACTCTTTTTTTTTTCTTCAGGTATTCACGTCGAACGGGAAGTTCATTCAGCAGTTCGGATCTTACGGCAGCAGTGAAGGTGAATTTGATTGCCTGGCTGGTGTGACTGTTAACAGAATTGGGCAGTTTATAGTGTCCGATCGCTACAATCATAGGCTACAGGTGTTCGATCCGAACGGACGATTCATAAGAGCATTCGGATGTGAAGGCAGAATGGATGGGAAGTTTAGTTACCCTTGGGGAGTAGCAACAGATAACCTGGGATTCATCTACGTATGTGATAAAGAGAATCATCGAATACAGGTAAGTAGCGATGTGTTTCAAATGGAAAAATTTCCCAAGTTATGACTAACTTATTTGTTTATGCTTTTTCCGACTTGGATTTCAATGATTATTATATGCCTTTTTTAAATAATATTAACCAGCGGGTGTTGTCTCCCCAAAACTTTCTCGCATACTCTCTAATGAAGGTGTTATCCCATAGAACTTTGGCAGTGGCAGTAACAGTCATAAAATATTAACTTTTGGCGTGAATTTAACATTTTTACTGGGTCTATCGTGTCATCCTCGGCGATTAATTCCTGACATGCGGTTAATAGTATTTAAAAATCGAATTTGTGTTACAGCCACTTGTTTTACAAACCGATTGAAAGAAAAATTTGACACAAAACTACACTTGTAATCACAAGAACCGATACCAAATTTGATGTATTGAAGTCATCGCGTTTTTGAGTTATCGCGTTTACATATTTCTGAAAGTACAGACGGACAGATGATCGATCCCCTGTTTGATTCGGCACAAATTTTAATAAGTATCTATACTGTAGATGTTAATTATGTGTACCGAATTTTATCTGTATAGCCCCCTTCGTTTCGCATTTATCGTGTTAACTTATATTGGAATAGCTGGACAAACAGACTTCCACTGAAGAGATTTTGCTCAAAATTTGATAGAAATCTATAAAAAGGACCCCTTGTAATCTGGAGTCTTCAATTCGTAATTAGAAGGTCACGAGTTCGAGAATTTATTGCATTATATTCCATTGCGTATGTTTGCTTGGAGAACTGGTTAGGGATAGGCCTGATCTTTTCTAACTTTCGTTTGACCGCTGTGTTTTGGTGGCAGAGTCTCAGCTTGATATTTAAAGAGTCATAGGTCCGAAAGCCCACATCGACTGATGATCAACCATGATTACATGCCAGATACACATTAAATCTTTTGGGACAAACGCCCTCAAGCTGATGTTTTGCGGAACTTTCTAGATAGGGTTGCCAGTTTATGTGTTGCCTCCGTCATCGGATCAGGGCTATTAGTTACGAAGCCCTTCCAAAAGAGTTCTCATGAACCTTTAAAACAGGATATTAAATCAACTTGATTTGATATAATTTTTATGTATCGAAAAGCAGGGTATTCTGGTTTTCTACTTTAATGAAGTCATTGATTGGAACAACAATATGCCCTAAATAACCATGCTATATTCAATATTAGGTGAACATAAATAATGGAGATAATTAGGGTCTAGAAAACAGCATAAATTGCACATGCTCCTTAAAAGCTCATCTTTTTTCCAAAACTCGAAGGAAAGATTTACTTCTACTCACATACCAATAAAAAAATGCTTTTAAAAAAAGATGTCTCCCCTTTCTATCCAAACACAAGAGCCTTTGAAGTTTTCTTCTTTCTTTTATTTTTCCCCCGAGGGGGAACAATACGAAACATTTACCTATTTCAATGTCTTGGAAAATTGCCTGCTGTATTCTTGACAGTTCTAAAATTTTCAACTCGACTCGAAGAGAAAGAAACGAAAGAAAAAAAAAATTCTTGCGTATTTCCTGGGACTCTAGAAGAAAGAGTTGGCGAGGTTTGGGGAATATTTATGGCGAAGAAAAAGCGCCTTCTTTGTCCTTGGAATAGAAAATGTATGTATTACGAGGTGAGGCAAATTAAAACTTTCACGCAATTCTTATTGCCTTATTGTGACATCCCATTGTGTTTTCATACCTGATTTGTTAGTCACAATTCTAGGCATTCCCATTAACCTCTAGAGCTCTAAATAGATTGTGACGATTTCTTCAGTTTACTCATCTGTTCTTATGAGGTTCCTATTCAGAAATTCGTAGACTGTGAGTCTATTCCAACCAGACTGAAGGTCTAAGCAGTAACTTTGGTAATCAAATGAAGCAAAATTAAGGGTTACGCCTCTTGAATGAGAAAAAAATTCAGAGGTCACCATAATTTATAAACATCTAAGACAAGAATTCTCCATCTTTAACAATTCCATGATAAAAAATTCGTTTATTTCACTTTTCTAAATGAAATTCATTAGTTAAGAAATAAAAATGCTTTCCTATGATATTATAGCTAAATTTAGAGCAATTGATTTTGTTGATTAATTGATCAAGTAGAAACATTAGGATAATTGAAGAAATAAAGCTTTGAAAAAGTTCTGAATAGTAATAGTAAAACAAAGGAGAATTGTATGTAAGCTTTATTTTCCATAAACTAACTTTCGATTGCTTTTATCTTAAAAATTGTAAATTGTAAGGTTGGCAACATAATTAATTATTGTAGAGGGACGAGACTCTTTATAACTTCATTATGAAGTAGATGAAAATAACAAATGAGTTTCAGGAAAGTTACTTAATTATTTTTAAGTTCCACATTTCACAAGATAAAACAAACACAGACACAAAAATATACGACATTCACTTCGTATACAATCTAATAACCCCCCCCCCCGAAGAAGGATCATGGGAAATATACCTTGATGTTAATAAGGTAACGCCATCTGTTGTATCAAAAGAGAAGAGGGTATAGTTATGTAACCGCTACATTATCTAATATTAATTATGCTTCCTCAGCAAGAAAACTTTTGATTTGAGTTGTCTTACATTTACTTGAAACTTTATTTATAAAAACTATCTTATAAATGATATTTTTAGCAGCCATCCATAAAAAAAATTTCCAATTTTGCTAAATTAAATTACAGTTTAATTTTTAATTTTTTTTCATCCAGACTTGTTACTCGAATTCAAAAAGCGAATAGAAACAATTATAATCCGTGTTTCTAACCATCATATCATCAAAAAAAAATTATTCATTTTCTTCAGTCTAAAAAGAAATAATGTACTAACAAAATTTCTAATATATTTATGCTGGTAATCAATTTTTTATTGCTGATTTGTTTCAACTATGGAAGGATCTATGGAATTATTCTGTTATAAAATATTATAAAGTCAGAAAAATCATTTTTGTATCATCAACACTATTTTTTTATTAATATTATTGCTTCATAATTTCGTAATTGTTATAGCGCTTTATTGTTTTTAAATTCAAATAAACTTACAGATATGATTATTCAATTTTTTTTTTTTTTACTTCCTTTCTTAATTCTTTTCCTTGTTTTCATTTTTAAAAATTTCAATCTATCTAATCCATTAAGAATTAAATCTTGACATGCTCTGAGCAAAATTACAGAATGTTGAATATGTAAACAAATTAAATTAAATTTTTTAGCCTTAAAACTGAGTGATGATTTTTTTTTCTCCTAAAAATGTCTTCTACTGTTTCAAAATGACTCAGAAGGGTGACAAAAAAACTGTTCCAAAGCCTCAGTTTCGTTTCCTTTAACAAATTTATTTTATTAAGAAATCCTAAGTAACTATTTATAGCTCGCAATGCAACCACAATGAATGTTATTCAAGCAGTTGTTTGTGATCGTCTATTATTCAACCATCAAAAGAAAGTAATATTTGCTACAATATTTCATTTCAAATAGTCTCATCCGCAGGCCTTCTTACGCTAAAGGATGTCTGGCATGGGAACTGGGAACCATTCCTTCCTCCTGAGTCCCAGGTGGCAAAAAAGTTGTTCAACTAGACGACGAAAGATGAGGTGGAAAAACTGTGCCATTTAAACTAAGAATGATGGCATACTTTGGGACCTGCATCTTGTTTTTACTTTTGCACTTAGAACTGTTTTTATTTTTGGACTTTATGAGGATTTCTTTCTAGCCGCATCTGAGGTGGCGATGCACTGTTTTTCTACTCGAACATGTTTTTTTTTTTTTTACATCTCGTTACGATGCTGTTACGTTGTGAGGGGGATTCACCGAATAAAGCTAGGTTTACTGTTGCGCAATTAGTAAGGACAGTATATACTGACAAGCTTGGCGATATTTCTTCGAAATCTAAAAGTAGTTTATGACCGAAATAGCACCACTAGAATTCGAAGTAGGCCCTCACTACTATTTTTTGTTCTTTTTCTTTTTTTATCTAAAGGCAGCGTAATGCTTGATTACACACAACTAGCCGTTTGTTGACAGACTAAAAAAAACGAAAGCACTTTTTTTTTTTTTTTGCGGCCAACTCAATTAAAATTTTTATTCAATAATTAGAATCGAGGTTTAAGAAAACATTTATATAAATGAATTATAAAAAAAATTCTTAGTTGTCAGTAAGCGGTTTTTTCGATAAATTAAATAAATTTAAACCGATGAAAAATCAAATAAAGCGCATTTCATGCAAAACCTGTAAGCCCCAATTAAAGTAAAACTTTTTGCTTTTATAATTACTTTCTTGTTATGGAACTTCCAAAGTAATCAAAAATTCAATTAATTATACATAAACATATTATATATAATCTTTCGACTTCTGAAACACATTTTTAGTTCAATTCCTGGTTTTGAAAATCATTTTTCTGTTTTAATCTCTGAGAAAGTACGCATATTATCGAAAATATTTGTTATTCTAAAATGATTGAATCATTTATGAATAAGAGTCAGGCTAACCGAGCATCGATACATAGCAATCCAGCAAAAAAAAAAGAGTATATGCACTGGTTATGAAAATGAGAAGAGATAATAGTGTAAGCATGTAAGCCGTATATTTATTAAAAAAAACATATACTCTTAAAAAAATGTAAATTGATGATGTGTTAGATATATTATTCAATTTAATGGAAGATTATAACACTTCATATCTATTGCAACCTGTTATGCAATCTGTCATATCTTTAGCAATAATGAAGTCAGCTGTTTGATTCTGACAACTGCATATTATTCAGGTGAACATTTTAAAGGCATAGTCTAACTGAAATTTTACGATTGAGCATTTCTAAGGTGCTCATTGTCATCGTTGAAATATTTTTCTAAGTTTTGTCATTGTATTTTTTATCCAAACGGATAAAATAATTAATATAACGGATAAAATAATGATAAAAATTTTAATAAAATATTCATACGTCGTATTTCGGTTTCAAGAAAATATGCATTATTTTCATATGCATGTAAATACAGACTTTAATTTTAATAAAAATTCCTTCATCCTTCCCTAATCAAAATTTTTTTACCTCCCATTACAAAGGTAATAGAAATTATTTATTTTTAGGAGGAAAATTCTTTTGTTTAGTTATTTTTAACAATACAAATCACAATTTCATCTGTTTTGAAATTTTATCTAAATATAAAGTACTAGTGAAAATTTAGCTCTTAAAAATTTGTATGCTTGTTTATTATCTATAAGAAAGAAAATAAAAAATTTAAGAATTTATATAATTTTCTATTCATTTTTCGATCACCTAACTGCTATATATACTTAATCACCTAACTGCTTTCAATATACTTAATTTTTTTAACCTAATAAAAACTTAACTTTTAATATATAATTAGCTGTGATCAAGAGATTATTTTTAATTCATAAGCCAAAAATAATCAATCGAGTTTCTCTCTATTCTATGAACAGTTGTTGATATCATTCACTTTGGCTGAAAAGATAAAATTTTTGTATTATGTATTTGCAAAAATATTTCGTTTCCATCTGAAATTGTACGCTCAATTTTGACTTACCTCATCCTTCCTTTACTTTGAGATATTTTTATAAATCCTCGAAATAAAAATTAATATCTGGGGAACTAAGCATTTATGAGTATGCTTCTATAGAAAGAAAACATTAATAAATTAACTCATAAAACTACTTAAGTTACTAAAAGTTACATAAAGTTTACTAAAAGATTACTATTAATTTAACAATCATAGAATTAATCTATGAAAAAAAATTTCAAATATGTATCAAATTCTAATTGTAAATAATTTTATTTAGGACTATCGATAGATTGTACCCATTATTAGTAAACAATAATAATATGCATTTTGTTTTAAAAATGTACTAGAATTTAAAAGAATAATACATCAGATGGGTTAACTTTTTTATGACTCTCTGCAGAAAAAGCTTGTTAATCATATTAATAGTTTGTAATGATCTTTTACGATTGAGCTTATTAGTGCATCATTTACTCAATAGATGGCAGCACAAAAGAAAGCACGCATATTTCAATTCGTGAATTGGAATCGCTGATAATACAGCCATATAATATTTTATTTCAAGACTTAAGTAAATGTTTTATTGTTCCAGATAAAAGGATTTTTAGTTGCAAAGGCATTTCAAAGGAAAATCTTTAAAGTTTTTGTCAGCATAACATTACAAGTAGCATATTCTTAAACAGAAATAAATTAATCCTGTTATGATTTTCGCATGTAATTGTGGATTAAAATAATCATTTTTTTAAGTGATGAGAGTGATTTACTTCTCATAAACATTCATATACTTCTGAATTTGAGTAATAATAAAACAAATTTTAAAAATCCGTAGATTTGTTTCTGATCAAATTACTTTAATATTTTCGTAAACTTTAAAATACTTGAAATAGTAAAAAAAAATAATAAAAGTTTATGTATTTCATTTGTTACTTAATTCACCTTCATTCTAGGTAAAATTTTCCCCTTTGTTTTAAAAATAAACTTACTGAATAGAATAACCAAATTTTCCGAAATGCTGTACTCCTCACCAATCAAAAAAAACAAATTTTAAAAATATTTGCTTAATTATTACATTGCTATCATTAAAAAGACAATATTTAAAAAAAATTGATACAGTGCAAAATTCATTTTGTGCAGTAATATTTTTGCCAGTTATCGAGAAGAAAGGCCAAAATTCAGCTTAATTTTCAATTAGTTAAATTTTCAAAAAAAAAAAAAAAATTACTCCAAGGCGTATATTTTTTACTTTTTAAAGATATATATGTGACAAATTTGGCAGCTTTAGGTCAAATTGTCTGGTCTGTAGAACACCAACACACAGAGAGGGAGATATACAGTGGTGTACAAATAATCATTTTGCCTACTGTATATATATTCATCTTTAATATTATTAAAGATTTTTTTAAAGCTGGAATTAAAATCCTGGAACTTAAAATAATTTTTTAAAAATTAAATGTATGAAGATAATTTCTTCAGGGAGACAAAAATATGCACTATGTCATCAGGATGTCATTTATATCCTTATACTATTGTCCCTCATATCAGATCCAATTTCCACTCGCCATCACTTTAAACATGGCTTTATTGATACAAAATGTGTTTGTTTCGAATCTTTCAGGTGTTCCAGGGAGACGGGACGTTCGTCACAAAATTCGGAGGCATCGGGCAACGCCCTGGAGAGCTGGAGCATCCCCACTACGTGGCCGTCAGTACAACAAACCGAGTGATCGTGAGCGACAGCAACAATCACCGCATCCAGATCTTTGACGTGAACGGCCGCTTGCTGTCCACTTTCGGCACCGAGGGGTCAGAAGAAGGCCAGTTCAAGTACCCACGAGGTGTAGCTGTGGACGACCAGGGGTATCTGATCGTCGGAGACAGCGGAAACAACAGAATACAGGTGAGGTCTACCCGGCTCAATGATCGACCACAATATACTCTGGGGATGGATGGGCGAGGACATGGAATATCCAGAAATCAAAAAGTTGACAAACCAAGAAGTCAGAGTTTAACAGAGAATAGTGGAATTCCCTCTAGATGGCGCATGCGCGCAGGTGGGGGTTTATAATTTGGAATGCTATTACGGCCAGTCTCCAACTACGGGGCTCACGGCCTTAAAGCTGAGTGATATTTAAGCTGTTTTGCAATAGCCACGAACGAAACTAATTTCCCTTTTCCAGCTTAAGATGACGGGAACTGGTGTTTGCATGGTGTGTTGGCGGATGACGATTTGTTTTGATTAACATAGTTTGCAGTTTAAGAACTACGACATACTAAGCTAATCTGACGTACTACACTACGACATACTAAGCTAAGCTGAGGTTGAAAATCGGAAATTCTGAGATTTAAATTGATTGGAGCAGCATGAAACTTCAGTGATCAGTCGCATCTTTACAATTAAAAAGGAAAACGGGTGATGTAATTTTCCTTCCAGACGCTATTAGCATTACTAACAGTTTTAAGATTCTTTGAACTTTTGTTGGCCGTTGTTTTCTTACGCTCAAATTTAGAGCGTTAAGAGCATAACAACCAGTCACAATAATCCCTGTTTATACGACTTAGTTGTGCGGTAATGGGGTGACTGGCTGTAATGAATTAAAAAGGACGCTATTAGCAAAATTTCATATCTGGAACCCTAGTTGTATTTGACAAATCAGAGCGATTTCAGAGTCTCTATCTTCCTTTTTAGTTTTAGTGGCAATTGCCAATTTGCAAAGCTGAAAAAAAAGTGAATTTTTATTTCTTAAATGTTAAAATTATTAATTAATAATGCAAGATTCATATATATATATTCTGTTTCGTATTAAAAAAAAAACACTTCTTTTTATGAGAAGATGGTTACTTGTCATTAAAAATCCTACATATCATTTATAAACGGTACAGAATATTAGTTCATCAAAATTTCAATGTTCATAATGCGTTAATTCCTTTTTAATGAATGTTTTTGAAACAAAGAGCTATCTTATTTTGTGGTTGCTTGTGTGAAATTAAAATACACTTGTCTCTTCAAACATATTGGATTCTTACCTCCATTCCTACTTTAAATTTCAGATATTCCATCCCGACGGGACGTTCCTGAAAGCATTCGGCACATGGGGTTCTGGAGACGGCGAGTTCAAAGGCTTAGAAGGGGTAGCAGTGTCTCCGACGGGACAGATACTGGCTTGCGACCGCGAAAACCATCGCATTCAAGTCTTCTAAAACTCATCAGGTAATCCACATTTTCTTTTGAAATTCGGGTAAATGTACATAAAATGAAAGAAAAATTAGCACAATTTCATATTGTTTATTTGTTCATTTTAATGTTCAAAAAGAACATTTGTCATTTTATTTGTTCATTTTAATGTTCAAAAAGAACATTTGTCATTTTATTTGTTTAGCTCCTTATTTTTATTTGTTCATTTCTTTGTCTTTATATTACATCATCATGTACCTTTAAAAGAGAAAAAAAAATCAACTGATAAAACACTTTTTTTGCAATCATTTTTTGCTATTGTATGAATATGTGTATTTCTTACGGTTACTAAATGTAACTCCATTCCATTTTCATTTTTTTCCTCATTTGATACTTATTTCTATTGTTTACATTATTACATGCTTATTGTATCAATATGTTTTGTCGTTATAATTTTGATTTTATGTGGCAATTTGCCATGCTAATTTTGCTACTCATGGAAGTACTTAATTTGCTTTTTGTTTATATGAAGTTGATATGATGATGCAAAATATGTCAATAACGATCTGAAAAGAGGAGTTTTATTATAAATAATAAGAGTTTAAGCAATCTCTCTGGGTACTTCTTTTGAGTTATTTATTAATTAAATTCACATTTTTACCATCAAAATTCTGATTAACCGATCAAAGTTGACTTAACAATAACGCCACATTGAAAAACACCTGCAAAACAGAAAAGAAAAGTGCAATTGGAAAAAAAATCCCATATAGTGGGGGGAAAAAAGCGTAAAACCAATCCTTGTAATCTGGATTTAGAAATATATTCCCTCAAATTCTTACATATGCATAAAGAGATATTTTGGTCATCTTTACAAATATCAATACCTATTATTCTGATCAAAAAATAACGAATGATTTATTTCGAACATTCATAACAGGAAATTCCTTAAAAAGTAGCGGGTGACCATAAAATAAGTTTCTCTGTTTGAAAATTTCCACAACTAAGACTATCGAAAGGAATGGAACCATATTTCATAAGCAAACTACAAAGGCATATAAAGATGAATTCTACAAAAAAATTACCAAAAACTAGTATGCAGTATCTTGTACACAAAAAAATTCAGTTCATTGGAAATGTTATATAACGGATCAGGTGACTCTAATGTAATTAATAAAAGGTTATTTCCTGTAAGTTTCGTATCATTCATTTCTACATGTTATTTTTTTACTATGCGAATATTGATGAAATTTTACAAAGTCCATGTTTCCAAGCGTTTATTGTGACCCAGTTTCGTTTCGGCAGCGCCAAAGCGTCTTTTATTGGCGACTTTTGTTAATAATTTTTTGTCCTGTGTCTCCACAGCCTGTTTATGAAATTTCATTTATTTCGTTCATTCATTTTAGTAGTACGACGTAACTCCAAAGAGAGAAAAATATTTTACGGCATCTTGCACTTTATAGGAAATTAACTTTATTCCTAAATTTTGCTCAAAAATTTAATAATTAACGATTCTGCATTTACCTGATATAACAATGTGTGACTTTTTTTCCATCTCCGAATTTTATATTTCAGTGTTAATAAAATAAGAAAGAAAGCTATTTGCGAATCATAAGTAAGGTGCACAAAATTTTCAAAATATGTTTCGAAGATTAGAATAAACTTCTGAAACATATAAAAGATAATGAATAGATTTAATTTTAAAAGAGCAGTATAAAATATCAATCAATAAATTGACAATCTCCCGTTTTATGGTATCCTTTCCTACACTTTTTGTTCTGTCAAAGTGGTATTCTTCATATCTATGAAGAATATCTATGTTTATCTTCATCTATCTTCATTCTGTGATATTATTGAAATCATTTAAAATGTTTTGTTTTCGGAATTTGGAAATAACAAATGTTGATTTTGCTAATAGATTTAACATTGTATTTAATAAAAAAAAAAATGGTCTTGTGCTGTCATCATAAAAAATATATAAAAACAAAACATACTCTGGAAGTCGATGGAATCATCCTAATCAAGAGATGACGACTTCTTAAATATATTTTCTTGGAATGATCTGATGACTGTAAGCAATTCCTTTTTCTATTTTTTTTAACTATTTCCACTCATGAATTAATATTCATGAACATTTCATTCATGTTTAAAATGCTTCAAATCTGATCATGCTATATAGATTGCATTTTAAGCATGCCATATTAAATAAAGAGATTTCAAATTAAGTTTTTTTATATATATCTATATTTATAATAAAGCTCAGTGTGTGTGTGTGTGTGTGTGTTGGCACTTTATAGGCCAGACCGTTCGAGATAAAGATAATAATTTGGCATGTACATACCTTAGAGACCGGAAATGTGCACCTCGGAGCGATTTTTTTATCTTTTAATTAGAATTTTAATTAATTAAAAAATAAGCGAAATTTCGGTGTTTTTTTGCGATAACTTCCAAAAACATTATCGCACAAACATGATTTTTATATCAAGTTAAAGATAAAAAAATTAGCTTTCTAATGATACAAGTGTTTTAACATAGGACTTAAGTTTCTATTTTTAATGAATTTTTAAAAAAATATTCTAATTATATTTTTCAACAATTTTATGCAAAATAAAATTTAAACGGCACGACCACATTTCGGTTTCATGGGAAAAAAGTAGCCTTCATGAACGTGTTGCCATAACATTGATAAAGCTCTAATTTAAAAAAAAATAAGTTGACTATTATTAGAAATTAAATCTAGAAATGAGTAATTTTCAGCACGTGTCAGCATGAAATGAAATATGATATTTTCTAAAAAATAAATGCAAGAAAAATTTTCCTAACTTTTTACTGTACCTCTATTATTAATTGAATAAATGGGTTTTATTTGATGCAAATATGGATTTAGTATATACAGGATACCACTCTAATCAGAACCCAATATCTACTTGGTAAACTTTTAACAAAAGACATACTTCTGTCAACAATATGCTCTAAATGTAGTAAATGGTTATATTTTATGCCACTTGAGTCAATAAATTCTCAATGTAAATGAATTACGAATTTTAAATTTTTACATAGATCCACTTTCTTCAAAAATATATTTAACAATATATTTTCGTGACACTAATATTTTAAATAAAAAGAGTTACACTACAGTCAATTAAATCAATCATTAAGGATGAATGATTCATGAAAATTTGAATATCATTGTTCTATAAAACGAACGATTTTAGACCTACACCGAACGATTTTAGAAAAAAATACACCAATCGGTACTCTGAATTTTTCCAAGGGTGATTATTACATGCATGTGTGTTTGTGTATGCGTGTGTGTCTGTATGCTTTGGTGCTCTACAAAAGGAAAAGACTTACGAGAGAAAGTTTTCATTGACGATTTAAAATAGCTATATTATTAATTCAGTTTTAATTAAGGCATACATAGTGTAATATATACAGGATATCCACTCTAATCAGGGTCCAACGCTAATTTGGGGCATACATCTGCCAACAAAACGAAGTAAATAATTATATTTTTTATGTAATTTGAATCAATAAATGCTCTTATGAATTAGGAATTTTAAATTTTTACATATATCCTCTGCCTTGTGAATCACATTTAACAAAATATTCTTGTGACACTAATATCTTAAATAAAAAGAGTTACATTCCAATCAACTAAATCAATCATTAAGGCTGACAGATTTATGGAAATCTAAATATCACGATTCTATAAAAACGGGCGATTTTAGATTGCTTCATTGACCGTTTCAAAGAAGCCAGTCACCTCCTAGGGTTTCTAACGAGTGATTAGCCAAGAATATAAAATTTTTTATTGTTCTAAAATTGTAATTTCAATATTTAATAAATAGGTAAAATTTCACCACAGATAGATACGTTTATTTAGTTATTTAAAAGTTGAAGTGTCAAGAATAATTTGCAGATTATGATTCCTTAGGACTGTCTAAAATTTAAACTTCATAATTTTTAAAGTGTATTTGTAAACCCAAAAAAATAAAATATTATTATTGAAGTCATTTACATCCTTTTGAAAATAAAACTAAAAGCTGAATTTTAAGATGAGTCCGTGAAATTTTTGTTGAATCATTCCTTGAGATATCAAATATTATGAAAATTATTCTGTAGTGCACATAAGACTTCAATGCTGAACGACTCTGCTTTAAGTTCTCAATTTTTTTTAATTATATGTTTGGTTTAAGTAAAAAATGTCATTATATTAATTGCAGTTTCCTCATGTCCACTTTAATTTAAAATTGAATTTTGCGGGCGCTGATAGAAAATTAGAGAGAGATCCGTAGTACAATGAAGAGAATGGCTTAAAGCCTACGTAATAGTATAAGTGAACTACACGACTATTAAAATTTAAAGTTTAAAAATATTTTAACTTAACTTTAATTTTAAAAAAAAACTATTATGGGACCAGATTACATAAAGTATTAATTGAACATTTTAGCGAGCATTAATACTGGTGAACCGGCTGATCGCCAAAGACGGCTAGTTATAAATAACAAAATTTCATTATTTCATCAAATATTTCCGAATTATATATTTATTTAAATATCAAATTTAGGATATTTTGTGTAATTAATTATTTTTCATTAGTAAAATTAAGAACCTTTTTCATTAAAAGTGTTAATAAATTTTTAAAGCAAGGCAGTTTTATTTTTTGAGAGATTTTTAATTGATAAACAGAAAAAATTCATCATCAACATATGCACGCATGCATCAATACATTGTTGTCCTCACTGTATAAAATTATACTTTATAAAATTTAATATTTTCAGAATTCAGACTGAGTTCTCTTTGGACTGAATCATTTAGTTGAATTTTTAACGTCTAATTAGAATTTTTTCAATATTTCTATTAAATTAATTGAACTGAAATGTTATTAATTCGTTTAGTAAGTGTTATTGGAATACTTTTAGTATTCTTTTTTACTGTTTTCAGAGTTCAAAAACAACGAGAATAATACAAAAAAAAAAAAAAAATATGATTTCGATTGCTATTGGAGACAAAGGCTCGATTTCGGAATTTGCATTATAATAAATTGTTTATCGATTGTCATAATGAAAATATAAGATATTAATGTCAGTCCCAAATATTTCTCTTTAACAAAGATTCATTGTTGGATGACCTATCTGTCCGAACTTTATGAATTTTGAGATTTTTTCCTCGCATCTCTTATTCAGCATTCAGCCTCGTTGCTAGGTAATTCTTGCATCAATAGTGTTGTAACTACCATATAATAAATCCAACAACTAAATCAATGAAAAATTTATTTGTAAAATATATTTAAAAATAATTTTTTAAAATTAGTATAATTAGAGAAAACTGATATTGGTTTCACTGAAAAGCTTACTTAAAAAAAAAAAGATTTAAAATAATGTAAAGAAAATCACGTAGGTTTTTATGCAATAATTGAAGTTATTGTGTTAGTATATTAGTTTTGTATTGGTTTTCATTTGAGAAACCTAGTGAAAATTTTGTACACCCGCTTTTTATTTAACACCTAATATTCAAAGAGTAATTGCATGCCAAATTGGATAAAGCTCATTGCTCATTACACTCATTACTCATTTTGCAAATATTATATCGTTGCTCATTATCGTTTTAAAATTCATAATTTATTTCAGTTTTAAAACAGTTGTTAAAATATGAGATGCAAGAATATGAATGAATTATTCCCACTTAAAATCTCTCAAATCAAATATTGTGATAATATAATCTTGAATGAATACAACTCATGACAATTCCTTTCATTCCTGTAATGAAATAAAATTTAAAAATAACTTCTAATTTTAAAATGCAACTGTGCTAGACTTAGACGCATAAGAACTAAACCATAGACTGGATCTTCGAAACGAGATTGCTGTTCGATTTCGTAAAGTTATGTTTCCTACCAGGTTGTTGGAAAAGTTTCTTGTTAATACAGAAATATGTTTCTGGACTTTCTCTGAATAAGTCTGAATGAATAACTAGCTTTCTTATTTATAAATGAGTTGTTCTTATCAACTTTCATTGAAGAAATTTCCCCTTCTTCGTTTTGGCCTTTTATCTTTATACGGGAAAACAGTGCGCAGAAGTCTGAAAATTAGCTGTTTTCTTATTCATTTAAAAGAAATTTAAACATTGGAATATGAAATGCATCAACTATAAGCTTTTTTGTATATTAAACGAGGAGTTACAATTTGGTTAATTAAAATGTTTGATATGAAATAGCGTTTCTCAAACTAAATTATAAATATCTCTAATTGTAAATTACTTTTGGTGGTGCAACTTTTGCACAAAAGAGTTAAATGTGAGCTCAAAATAAAAATAAAATGAGACCTATTTTAATATTTTGATTTAATCTTTATGATTCAGATACTTTTTTATTTTACCATGTTTTTGCGCCCCCTTTAGACTGACGTCTATATATCCAGCCACATTGATTATTTGCTAATTATGATTCTGGGGTTAATATTGGAGCGAGTAGTAGATTTTTTCAAAAATTAAGTTAATGAAACAAAACATCCCATTAGCTGGCTTTTTTACTTAGTGCTTTGATAGCTAAACACATTCATACAAACTTAGGTGTTGAATTCATAATGGTAATAAGCGTACAAATATTTTTCATACTTGTATTACAATGATGCACATGATTTTTTATTCTTATTTATGTGTCAAAATTGTTAAAACTTCATAATTTTGATGTATAAGACATTAATTGTAAAATATAATAACAAAATATTTTATTATTTTCCTTCTGATATCAATATACCAATTATATTAGTATTTTCGAAGATTACTTAGGTGTTGATGTTTGTGATACTGTGTCGGCTTCAGAGCCTCGAATCAATGAGAATTCGTGAATAGTTCCCATCGAATATTTATTCGTATTCACAATCAGTCAATGATGATGACTCAAACATTTCCATATTTGTACGTTGTGGGAAATTAGAATCTCATGTATTGGTTCAAGTGTCGTGTTGGAGGACTAACTGTCTCACGAAATTGCGATGTCCCTTTCCATGGCTTTCGTATAGCTCTAAAATGCTACATGGAGGTAATATACCTGAACGATAAACTTCATCTTGCAGATTATGGAATCGTCATCAGAAATTGTTCCTAAGTGGGTATATTCATCAAGCCAAAATTGAATCCATTACATGTCGAACTTCTATACAGTAATTAGTTTTGTGAAAATTCAGCATTATAATTTTTTAACACGATAATGATTATAGGCTGATGTGCTGTCTATTAAACTGTGACATGCATGATGAAAAATAAAATTATCCAGGGCTTTCTACAGGACCTAGTTTCAAATTTTGGCACGTAGTTGTTTTCAGGAAAAAGTGCTCATTAAGAAAGGATTTTTAAAAAATGTAACAGAATTTTTAACTAAAAATTAATCGAATTTTAAAGTTTATCCTCAATAACTTTGGTATATATGAATGGTATGCATGAAATGAGGTATGATTTGGTATATATGAAATGAGTTTATTTGAAAGATATCAGTTTTATTTTCTTACAATTTTTGATTTTATTAAATTTTAAAATATTTTATGTATATTTTATAATATTTTTTTATTGTTCTGTAACATGATTTTATACTCAGGAGAATTGCGACGATATTAAATATATTTTTCATTATATCTTCAGTTGCATCTTTGAATTCTTTCTGTATTGCTTGAATAAACAATGGTATCTTGAAATGTTGTACTTAAAATCGATACCTAGCAATATATTTACATTCCAAGGACAGACTTTGGAAATCTTATATCCAATATAAATATTTGTATGCAATTTATTCATAGTAAATGCTTACAAATCTGGAAATGTTGCATACTTGTGCAGCTACTCAGATACTTAAAACATTGAAACTATGATATAACGATTCTTTAGAGACCTAGGATATTGACAAAAATATGTTGATTTTATAGACAATTTGCATATATAAAACTTTAAATTCTATAAGCTTTTTATAAGCATTTCAAAATGAATTTTTTTAAACAATAAATCAACAATATAAAAATATGCATAAAAGAGATATATAAGTTTATTTCGTAGGAAAATTACAGGAAAAAAATTATTTAGGAAAAAAAATCTGTTAATTTCCTTTACTTACTTTTTGATACAAAAAAAAAATTACTTGCAAATGTATTTCAATCTAACGAACAAATAACGAACTCAGTTGGAATTCGGACTAACGAACTCAGGTGCACGTTGAACTAACGAACTTAGATGCACGTCAGAAATATTTGGTACTGTTGCAACAAAATCCTAAAAAGTATTAATTAAGGCATTCTCAGGAGAAATTTAAATTTTGTTTTTGGAACAATCAGCCGTTGTTTCCTCGTCACTCTGATTACCTAGACTTGATTTTGCTAAAACATTTTCATCACTTACGTTTTTGCACATGATTGTCTAAATATCTTCAGCGTTGAATGGAAAAGGAAGGTGACGACGCTTGGAAAACACCAACAGCTGCGGATAAACTGTCTTCACCTTCTTTTCCGGCGATGCCAGTAAGGTCAATATCCGTGTTTTCGTGACTTTTTTCTTCAAATAATGAGCTTTCATATAACAGTTTTGGAGCGCGGATGCTGTTACAAAATTCTAGCTTCATAAGTCCCAATCAAATTAATGTGTTACATCAATAGCATACGAGTTTGGAAGTTAGTTATCCAGGTTTTAAACAACGTTCTGAACTAATATTTTTCGATAATATACTTTGAAACACTTCATGGCGCCTTGGGGAAGTGTTGTGAGGTTTGCAATTATTAACTGCGAGAGTAATATTCTTCTTTTTCTTTCCTTTTTTTTTTTTTTTCAATCATCGTCAAACTTCCAATATCAGCTTACAAATATCAAGCAGCCAGTAGTTGAAGAACTTTCTCTGTCATCCAAGCCTTCTTACTTGCCTTGTAGTCAACTGGTAAATTTTTGCATTTTTAAAGTACTTTGACTGCATGCACTTCTCAATGACTAATAGCTTCAATCTATCGATTCCAGTACTATTTGATCACAGCAAGATAATTAGTCTCTACTTCGATTAATTTTCAGTTTTACACTTTTCTCCTTTAAAGAAGGATGCTTTATCTGTCTTCAGCTGAGAGAACACCCTATTTCATCTGCATTGTATTAGTTATCATCAGAACATATTTTTCCTAACTTCTCTCTTTTTTAGCTTTGTTTCCAGAATGTTGCATCATTAAATGAGGCTGCTTTTTCCCCACACACGATAATTTTCAAAAATAATTCCTTAATGTTCACGAGAGGGAGGAAACAATCCATTGCTGGCTTTGAAATCGTTGCTGCCTTGTAAAGAACCAAATTTTCTTGATTCTTTTTTTTTTTTTCCAGAAATAGGTCCACTAATAGGCACGTTTTGCAATCATCGTGATTTATCCTAGGTTAGCTTTGCCAACATGATCATTTATGCTATCTTTGAATCTTTTTCATTTTTTATTGACTTTGCTTCTTTCCATAGCATCTTCAATATCTATTTACTTTTTTTCAAAAATATAGCTATGAAATTTCCACTTATGAAATTCTGTGTTTTTAGCAGCATCAACTTGCTTCACTCTTTGATCGACTTACGAAATAATTTCTTCAAACGCTAATGTTTTTACGAATGTGGTCTATCCGAAATGAGTAGTATCTGAACTATGAACGGAAAAGTTCGATAGTTATCACGTGAAGAAAGAAAACCTCCCAACCCCCCTTTTTAAAACAAAGTGGACTACGGCAACCTTCAGAGATTGGAGACAGACAAATTTCCCTTGCAATGGCAACTTTTATAGACCTGAAAATAATTCATATTGGCCCGTAAAAGCAAATTAATCGACAATAGAAGAGAGGGAAACCACAAAGAATTGATATTTTAAGGGATGATAGTCTCTAGATTATTAAATTCTATAACCGACAAACACTTATGCAGATTTCAATACCCCCTATGGCTTTATCCGACATAAAAAAGTAAAAAGAAACAAAGAGTCAATACTTCAACGCGGGGACAAACACCGTTTTTTTTTTTTTTAATCTGACAATGGGATGCCATATCCTTCATTCCTGACGTAGAGCCTTGTTTTGCAGGAAATATGGCTTGGGTTATATACATTATCAGCTTTCTAAAGAGGAAAATTTATCTTTGTAAATACAGTAGACTCCCGATTATCCGCGGACGGGTTATCCGCGGTGCGGATTATCCGCGCCTGCCGCACAAAGTTTTTTTTTTTTTTTTTGACTGATTTTTTCAAAAAGGTGTGGTTTTACAGTTATGCTTTTGTAATTACATAATATATTACAGTATTAAAACAGTACATATGTATTAATTTTTCTGTGTATCCTTGACGCCTCTCGTAAATACAAAGCACTTTTCTGTTTTCATTAACACAATGCATTTTAGGTTAGTTTTGAGTGATATACTAAAATATTAAGCGTTAGTTAAACATTTCCTGCTGTTTATTTTACGTTTTATTGTACATAAAACGATGTTTCAAAGTTGGAATGACTGTTTCCTTTTTTGCTATACCCGTTTTTAGCTTTTTTCGGATTATCCGCGATTTTTGTTATCCGCGGCGGCCGCGCCACCCAATTCCGCGGATAATCGGGAGTGTACTGTAGTTGCAGTTAAAAAGTAATTATGACTGTGCAAGGCTCAAAATATTTTGAGTAAATGAGAACTTCGTTGTGACCAAAGAGAAATATCGTTACAGATAGTATCGGCTACATCATATTTCAAGAGCTCAAACAATTGTGTATATTTCATTCCAGAATTAAATTTTAAATGTAATTTAATAGTTTGAGAATTAAAAAAAATTCATCAAATCAAATTTTACTCTCAGCAGGAACTCGTAATGAATCACAAAAATATAAATAATTCGGGAGTGCATCATGATTGGGAAAGAACAGATGTTACTATTAATGTTGTTTGAATATAGAGTAGTAAATAATTAATTAACTTTATCGAATTTGAATTCGATAGTTTTGATGGTGGCTTATTAATCAGAATTATCACATTATTGGATTTGTTAAATTATGAAAAGAATGCATAATAAAGTAAACAAAATATTTTTAACTAGAATTTATAATAGTAGAATGATAATCCGAAATCTCCTTGGGGACATTTCATTCATTCGTTTTTTAATTTTATTTATCTTATACCTCAGGCTCTAAACGTGATACTTTCAAGGAATGTGATGAAAATGTTTACGGAACGTAATGCATACAATCCATGAATTCATTCTTCCATTTCATTTGATTCAAAAATTAAACAAAAAAAAATACTAACCAGTGATTGTTTTCTCTTTCAGCGAAGCCTCCAAGCTTGCAAGCGAGCGTTAAAATGCGAGTTTACATGTCCATACTTCCAAGCTGTAATGAATCCTTTGAAGTGTTTAATCTCTTCTTCCTCTTCTTCAATTCCCGTGTTTTGTTTTGGCTTTGCTTGCACTGTATAGCTTTGAAGAGCAAATTTGTACAATGGACACAGCCCGAAATTTTAATTTAAGACCTGATCCAGTTTTACACATTGTATCATTTTTTTGTAACTTATGCTAGAACTAATAAAAATGTATTCTCTTCAAAGAGTGTTCTCTTCAAGACTTCACCTTTTTTTTTTTTTTTTTTTTCCTTATTATTATATGGGATCACAGGAAATACAAGTGAAGCAATTTTTCGTTTCTTTTATTTTACGAAACTTCTCAATTTAATTCATTACTTCCTGAGTTCAATAGCCATATCGGCATCTTTAATCCATGAATTCAACAAATGATCTCGCCAACAGTATTTGATAAAAAGATTATAAGTTAACCATACTACCAACCCATTTAATGCAGTTCACGCATCAATTATATATTAAGACTACTATCACCCCTTGACGACTAGTTGGTTAGTTGGAATTAATGGTTACTAAAAATTTCCGACAAAAAAACATAATACAATATATAATGTAATTTGGTTTTCAGTAACATATTTTTTGAATTCTAATTTTGATAGTCATTTAACCCGTACTGTCTTTGAAGATTTACACCTTCTGTTCATTGTTCTATGTATCTACCTATTTTTCTGTCATCTTACCTAAAATTTGAAAAAGATGACATTAAATGTCAGCTAATCCATTTTTTTTTTTTTTTTTTTTTTTTGCTGACACAAACATGTTTATTAAATATATAAGAATAGAACATATAGCCTTTAAATATTAAAATCTTGTGTTTACAGAGTATGAATTAAACTCTACAGTTTATTATTATTAATATTCACAATTTAATAATATCTCAGAGGATTATTCAACGAAAATTCTGGATTCAACAGAAATTTTAGGGTACTTTAATAAGCATCTACATTTAAGGAAGCAGTAAAAAGCAGCAATGCTTGAGAAAATACGAATTTTAAAAAATTGATAATTGTTTACTTTTGAAAGTACACTTTATTTGCAATTACAACAAATATTTTAAAAGAATTATTAAAAATATAATTTACACAGATATTAAATATGAAAAAGTAAGCCATATCTTCAACATTAATAATGGAAGAAAAATACAGAATAAAACAATAAGGCTTAGTAACAATGAAAGCGATTTGAGATTCATTGCAACGAGGAAACATATTGTTGTAAAATTGTTGTTATTTAATTGATTGAAAGTAAACAAAAAAAATTTTGTTATATCTAAATTGGTATCTAGAAAAAGTAGTTGAATTTTTAGATCCTGTAAAAAAAAATGTGCTATAATAATTTCAGAAGTCATCCAGAAAAATATCAAAATTTCGCCTGAATTTTGAATAATTAAACTTTTAAAAATTAGCTTCCAAGTACACATTCAAAACTCTAAGTATATTTGTGCCAAATGAGACAGTTCTAGGTTGAACGGTCTACCCTGACATCGCCAATACGCACATATACATCATCTTTTATAATTAACTAGTTTATATACCCGACGTCGCTCGCAATTAATCTGGAATCACAATGGAAAAATAAAAACAAATACTATCCTTAAAATTAAGAAAATAAATAATATTAACCTAAAAAAATCATTAACATGTTAAAAATGCATGAAAATATAAAAATAAACTGACCCTGTCATTAAAAAGGGGTCTCATATTGTGCCTAGGATCACAAAAAAACCCCAAGAATCTACTATTGATCAGTTCCCTTGGCACCCCAAGGCTCCCAGACTTATTTTACGGTATTTCCATTGCCAATATTATGTTTTCATTTGATTTGAATAGATCATGTACTCAAATGTATCCAAATTAAAATCGATTAACGATTAAATTTTAGAACATTATTCTCCAAATTGTTTTTCGTGTTTTAAAGTTTTGTTTTAGATAAGTGTGGTCCAAATCTTTGTAATTAGCTGACTGATTAACTAAAAAGTCAATAATCCTAGAAAACTTTGGCAGGATTATTAAATATCAGACTGTGTTAAAAATGTTTTATTCTTTTTTTTTTTTTTTTTTTTGCTATTTTATTTCAAAATTACATTTTAAATTTTTTTGATACGTCAATACTCTTGAAAGTAACAAGCAATTAAATGTTTTGTTCTTTTCAATTTGTCCCAATATAAGTTTCTTAAATACCGTTTATACATACAGTAAATTAAAGTAATTAAAAAGACTTTGTTTTCTTTTAAAAGTAATTTATACTCAGTTTAAGATACTCAGTTTTAAAGAGAAGTAAATTTTGGTGCTAGAAAAACATTGTGAATATTCGTTTTACACTACAAATAAATTTTTACTTTTCCGTATACGTAGTATAGTGAAAGTGTAGTAATCGACAAAAAAATTCGAACTCGAGATTTTGACGAATCACCACGTTTTAGATCTCAATGAGTTCGAAAAACATATTTTTGGAAAATGTCCGTCTGTGACAAAGATAACTCAAAAAGTCTTTGAGCTAGACAGTTAAAATTTAGTTGTTGTTATCTAAAGGCACTTGCCATGGACAAGCTCGCTGACGAAATCAGCAATTTTTTAAGCCGAGGGTGCGTCTCTTGTTTATTTGTGATGCCAACTTGGACCAAGAATACGTCTTAGCTACTCACGCATCACATTCGCTTGCACAGCCCCTTTATACAGGGGGGGGGGCACATTCACACATCTCACAGATAGAACAGATGAAGAACAACCATGCCCAAACCAAGACTCGAACCCAGGACGGCCAGATCACGGGGAAGACGCGCTACCCCTATGCCAGGACGCCGGCTAAACATTAGTAAACAGTATTTATAACAAATTCAGAGGAAGTCCGTCTGTTCGACTGTCCGACGGTTAATGCGATAATTCCAAAACGAAGAGAGCTAGATAGATAAAATTCGATACACAGATGTAATATGTCTAGTATAGATTACTGTCAAATTTTGAGCCAAATCGGGTTGTCTGTCTGTCGGTCTATACTATCAGAAATACGTAAACCCGATAATTCGAAAACGCAATGACTTAAATGTATCCAATATGGTTTGGGATTTTGTAACTATAACTGCAGTTTTGTTTCCAATTTTTGTTTTAATCGGTCAAGAAAAATGTGTCTAGCACACAAAATTGGTTTTGGGATACTATTAATGAATGCCTGGGATTAATGGCCAAATAATTCACCAAGGGGATACGACAGATTTACTAAAACTGCTAAATTCCAGCCAAAAGTTAATATTTCGTAACAGTTGTACGCCAATGTCATGTAAGGCCTTCTCTCTGGAATGACAAGTTTATTAGATAGTATGCGAGAATGTTTGGGGAAGATCACTTGTATAGAAATAATTTTTTTTAATTGCTATGAGCATCTATGAATGGGAAAGAACAGATGTCGTCCCAAGAAATCTATAGAGCCGCAGTGGCCTTGCCATAGATTCTCAGATTCGGGATCGGAAGGACGTGGGTTTGACACTCTATTCTTCTACAAATTCGTGCATCCTGGTCTTGTCGTGACTTTAGAGGGGCGAAATGACGATGGTCACGGCCTTATGCACATCGAATTAGTTGAGGTCAGACTGGTTCTCACTAATGCGCTGAGAAAGTTAGGAAAAGGGAGCTCCGGGTCAAGTGTCGATATCGTTATTTGATCGCGTTTCAAAAGCACAAATCTCATCCTCGCTATGTTATTGCTATAAAGTGGAACTTCATTCAGTCAATCAACTAATCCATCCATTCATTAGATGATCTCGAATTTGATTTCAAGTAATATTAATATTTAAAATATTTTTGTTTCTGAAGCTAATATTTTTTGTGACACGCTAGAAAATTTAGCTAGTACAAATTACTAATTACCTGAAATTTTATTACTTCAAAATACAAGTAAAATTTGAAATAATTCTGAAAATCTCTCCCAAATATTATATATCGTATTCATTTTCTCATAAATAATAAATGAAATGAAAAATTAAGTCTCTACCTGTGACATCATGGATACAAATTAAATGTAATTGTAAATTTAAATAAAAATTGTCCGATTAATTCGTAATTTAACATTTCATATGACATTTAATTACACATTGTATTACAAGCACACATTTATTTCTAAATCGGCAATGAATATTGAACTTAAAATGTATCGTGTAATGTAAAATGTATTCCACTACAAATGAGTAAAGATATTGTTCATTCTCGGATTCGAAAATTCTCCACACTTTTGCGCATGCGTCAAGAAGCGTTTATTTCACCAAAAAAGGGGCGAGAGGAAAGATCGACAGAGGAGATGTTTACATTTCGCAATAGAATGAACTCAGATTATTCGCGGAATAGGAAACGTAATAATTACTCGCCTTTCGACGCATCACCTCTTAGCGAAGTACAATCATCGAAAAGTGCTAATCTCAATACCGTGAAACGAACAGTAAAACGTGGCAACAATTACATTTCTTAGAAGAAGCATCGCCTAAAAAATGTAATTAAGACATCATTTATCTGTTAACAAGAATTATGCGTTACTGAAGTGCTAAATTTTAATTTATTAAAATAATATATTTGCTAAATTTTAATTCGGAATGTTTAGGATCTGAAATTGGACGGATATGTTCGGATGCGAGTAATCTGAAATTGGACGTATTGGACAAAATAAAAAAAATAGAAAAAAATTAAATAAGAAATTTGGAGCAACTAAATTATCATTTATTGAAAGTTCTAAAAAAAAAAAGAATAAAAAAAATAAACAATACATTTTTCGATTTATTTGGGTATTGTTTTCATCTTCAATCTCATTGATGCATACTGAGAAGAGCAAAATTGGGAATCAAATTAACTAAAAAGTAATTAACTAAAATTAACTAAAAAGTAATTAACTAAAAAGTAAATCAAAATAATTTATTACTAACTAAATTATAAAAGACATTTAAAATTTAGTGACGGGTCAGCGTTAACTCATAAGTAAAAAAATAAATATAAATTAATTTTTAAAAATCGGAAACATTGAATTTAATTCTAGATCACTTTTTAAACTCAGAATAATTAAATCTAGTTATCTTTTTAAATAAACTATTTACATAAAAGTAGTATTTTCTATTATTTCAATCAGGTACAAAAAGTGAAAAATGTGGACGACTTTTTGACTTAAGACAAATCAAGGACTTGCGATAACTTTACAAGAAGATTTTTTTTTCCCTTACTCTAACAAAATTAAGGTGGCAGTAATCTATAAATGTTTTTTCATTCTTTTAATATTATGTTTGATTTTTAAATATGAACTATATAGAAATCGGGACAATCCGAGACATTTAATTCAATTCGGGACAAATCAGGGATGGCTTTTTATCCAGGGCTAACATTCAAAATTCAGAAATGTTCTATCTAATATGAAAAACTGGATGTCTAATCAGCTCAGTATTATTTAAATGGATAGCCAAACAAATGGATAACAAGAATGTCAAATATTGGACAACTTTAAAAGAAAGATCCCTTTAACAGCTCGGCGAAAGTTCAAGCTTAGTTGAAAAAAATATAACAATTCGTTCTGTCGAGAAAGTGAGCTTTAGCTCTAAATATAGCGTGAATCTCTAACATCTAAAGCCATCTGGAAAACATCCATTGGCAGGAAATGATCTAATATTTCAGATTCAAGCGGAAGTCAGTTTCAGTTGCTTTTATTTTGATGAGTTCTTATATCTGTAAGTTATAAAAATACATCTCAAATGGGCGTATAAATGGATAATTGTATGACAATATGAATTAAATGTACTTGAACAAATATTAGCTTAATGTTTACATCACATCGAATTAAAAAAAATAAAAGGTAGAATTCGCTTCTAGCCGTTTATAGTTTTTCTTGTTTCGTTTTTACTTCTTGTGAACGAAATTAGAACAGAATAAATATTGCATTCTTGATTCTGAAAAAAATGATAACTTTGACATTTTAGAATGTTTTGTAATTTTTATTTTAATTCTTGAAGAACGCTTGTTTGTTCATATGTATGCGAATTTTATAACTCTAAAAATACAATAAATTTGATAGATGAAATTTGACAAGCTATTTTTTTGCATTTAAATTGTGGATATGTATCACATTTTGGAACAGCGTCATCAAAGGGAAGTTTGTCTTCTGTTCCTGTATATGCTAACATTACAATTCAAAGAGATTTCAAACTTGAGGAATGAAATCTAACATCTATTTTTGATCTCAAATTTAAAAATGTTTATCAAATTTTGGTAAAATTTTACCAATCAGAAGATATATTTATTTTTTCTTTACACATGATTTCCTACTCTGAAATACGGCAGCATCATATTTATGAAAATTATTTTAATGTGGATAGTGCCTACATATTTAGTGAAAATAATATACAAGTGTCCCAAAAAAGTAGAACAAGTTTTTATTTCCTTAAATACTGCACTTAGGCATATACACTTGCCCCCCAAAATTTAAGTTACAACCTGTGTTTTGTGTCTAATTTGAGAATTAATGAACATAGAAAAAATAATTAATTATTGAATAAGACCTGAATTAGAATGTAATGTTAGTTGATAAAGGGCGATTAAATTAGGAAGAGATGTGGAATATACATATACACATTAATAGCCTCAATATATAATATAACTAAATATAAATAATAAAAATTCCAGGTTATTTATATTAAGATTAGTAGTCTTCATTTATGCCTAAGAAACAGGATTGCAGCTTAATAATAACCGAATAAGCGAGAATTTGTTGTAATATTAAGCTCTGTATTCTTTGAAGTTTCCTTGTTCTTATGTTTTAATTTCCACCGTCATCAAAAATTTAACAATAATAAAATATGCCAAAGAAATAAATTTTGTGAGCTTATTTTTAAAATATACTTGAACAGAAATCTACCAAACTGAATGTGCTATTAAAACTCTCTATTAACAGTGCATTGCGTGGGAAATGAGCGAAGCGACCACGTAATAAGCTCAAGCTATTGAGAAAAGAACTCTTTATACCATTCACCAGCATGAAGTCAGAGGCACCCACTGGAAAAATCCATTTGCACTAATGATATCATCCGAATCTTCAAAGATAGGAACGCCCCAATTAACCCAGTTTCGACCCCAACTTCTAAAACACTAGGAACAAAATTCTTTTTAAAGCAGCTGTACGAGAAAGGCGTATTGTTGGCTGTCGGCTTAAGATTTTGAAGTTAAGTTAGAACCAATAACATGGACGAGTTAATTGCCAATGACAACGTAAATGCTTGGGAATCACATTTGTATGGCAGAATGTCTTTGAACCGTGCTGCGACCTTGAAAAATTGGGGGATTAACTTCCTTCTATAAGTTGGATTACCATCCATCTAGGAAGCTTAACTTCTGCTAGTTATAATTTCCGTAGGCTTATTTTTCTTGGTTATACTTAGTTGCTGATTAGTTTACTAATTATTAACTTAAAAATAAATGGTAATCAGTTCAGTTTATGCAAATCCTCATTATATTTTACTTCATGAATCCATGTACACTTAAAAGTTAAAAACATTTAAATACTTAAAAGTCCGCACTAAAATAAGGTCATAAATAATCTATTCATAAAAGATTTTTCAAGAGCATTTTATCAAATACACTTTTAGTAATCATTTAGTAAACAGTTAAATCATACTCCCCATGTTAATATTTTTTTTTAATAATTATATAGCCATGCAAATTAGATTTATAGCGATTTAGATATTTTCATTTTCAAGTAGTTGTCGCCGACAACCATTTTATCTAAAAGAGTTGAAATCGAAATTTAAGGTTGTCACATTTACCCACTAGAAGGACTTTTAGAAATAAACTGTCATTAAAAATGTACAGATCGTTTACAAAAAACTGAATCTGGAGATTTTGGCAAAAGATTATACAGTATCATCCAGACTACCTTGATTTTCGCTTCTTTTTTTTAAAAAGATGGAGATTTGATTTTGTTTTCTTACAGTTAAACTTTGCAGAAAGATGTATAGCTTGTTTTCGAATAATTGAATATAGAAGTTTTGCAAACTCTTTTACATTGCTATATTAGTTATCTTAATTTTCTCTTTTTGCTACAGAAAATGAATACATATTCTTCCCTCAGTTAAGCCCCAGCAGCAATGATGTTTATGATAAATTCAACATGCTGGTACGCCATTTTCATTTGAATATTCAATATTTTTCAAATTAAATTGCTCTCCAAAATTAACACTACTTAATGCATGGGAACATTACTTAATTAAGTGAAGATGGCCATGAAAAAAAGAGGTAAAAGTTTCAAAAATCTACACTATTGATGTTATAAAGCATTATTTTTATTTAGCGCTTTCCAGAAATCAATATTCAATTCAAATTACTCGCTGATACTACTCGTTTTTTTTTTTTTTTTGTAATTTTGTAATTAATTAGCGAGGAGAAGAGTAACTAAAATATTGTATAACATATTTTTCTGCTTTGGCTATCTTTCTTAATACGGATATAGAATTACATAAAATGAAATAAAAGAACTCCTCTGTATAGAATATTTAAATTTTAATAGCTAGTAATCTATTTACAATATTAAAAGACATTTATTTATAGACAGGTGAAGAACACCAATTACTACTTCCAACAAAAACATGTAATCCAAATGCTTTTTTTTTTTAATTGTCTTTAATGTTAGTTCATAAGGATTATCGAAAATTATTTTCACCCTTTTGCTACACGACGCTGCTTTTCTTCGAGGGTTATTTTTTTTCCCCATGATATTTAACTTGCTGTAAAAGGCGAGAAAATATAAAATTTCAGAAGTATAAACTTGGAAATTTTAAATTTTTCTGAATATAGGAAATCTAAGAATAACCGACCAAAAGAATGTAAATGTGGCGAAACAGTTAAAGACGAAAGTCTAAAAGTGAAGTAATATTGTAATGTCCCGAGAGTAAAATACATTTATAGAGAATGCCTATGATTTGTCTAATCGTATCAATTATGCAAAGAGAGAAGATTATTTTGTCATTGAAAGAGTATTTTTGTGGTATGTAGTAGTTATTTGATCAAATCATATTAAAAACGTACAAATACAGGCTTAGAAATTATTCCGAAAAATTTGAAGCAAATCAATGATAGAAAGTGATATGTTCAAACAGAAATGTTTAAATTAAGATTCAAAAAAATAAAGAAATAAAAGTTAAAATAAACCAAAAAAAAATCTCAGAAAATTATAAAAATGGAAACTAAAAATGCACGATTAAAAAATGTCCATCTGGAATCATAAGAATAAAACAAAATAATTTTTAAAATAGAGTGATTTTTCAAAGGAAATTTTACATTTTACACTTTTTTTTAAATTAAAAATTTCCTGCTTACTGATGTTCTTTGCAACTAACTTTTAACCAACAACCAATATATATTAATTATCATCCATAATTGATTCGCTATATCATTAGAGATGTTCTGCTTTATAGACGTAACCTCAATCTAGTACTAACTTAACAGAAGTGTGATTTAAAATATCTTAAAAAGTTAAAAGAAAAAAAAATATTATTCTTTTGGTAATTTTAATTTTTATCTGAAATATAATGCCTCTATATACATTAATATAAATAAACCTATTAATTTAATGATATTAATATGATATAATAAATTTTCATAAATACTATATTTCTTTACAGGACTAAAATTATATACAAAATTATTTAATGCCATATAAATTTAATAATATACTTTTATTAGTTTAATAAAAAACACTTAAAAAGACACAGCACAAAAAAAATTCTATTTTAAAAAAAATCAGAAAATTATACTCCACATTTTTCCTTAATTGAGCCATACGGCTCTATTAAACAGAGTTTATCAAAGTAAATAAAAAATATTTTATTGCTGAAAAGGTAATGCAGCATTTAATTGAAATCATTTAGACGTAATATAATGAAAGACGCTGATTCACACTTCACCAGTCAGCTGTAAATACCTCCGTTAGCTGTGTTGCACGATACAAACAAATCGGTGCTACACTTACATAAATGGTTATTTTCGCCAACAGGAACGAGACAGAATACATAAAAGATCAAGGTTGCCAGATTTGGCAAATTAACGCTGCGTTTCAATTAAATTGGATTATTTGCAATTCAACGAAAGGAATTAGTTGGCTCGTTCTCGCTGAAAAAAAATAATTCAAGAGCATTTTTTCTAAGCACAGATCTCATCTAAATAAAAGTACAGAGCAAATAGAAAGAGAGTGATGTTTACTATAAAATCTTAGTTTTTGAAAGTTCTTTTTCCCCTATAGATAATCGAAATTCCGTGGCAATGCAATAAATGCATAATCAGAAAGAAAATAATTCTTTGCAAAATTCCCGCAAAATTATAAATCATAAGATGCCCTTGTCGATCTGTTGGCTCGCTGGGATTAAAAGTAGCTAAAAATTTCAATATTATTACACTTAGTTTGCTTTTAAAGATTAGTTCAACTATATATTTTAAACCTCGAATTTCGATAGGCATTTAACTCTTCGTATTTTTGAAGCTTTGTTTTGCTTGTTTGCTAAAATAAAACATACTCGTAAAGTATGTAAGGATAAAATCATTCAGCTTCGTTTTTAGTGTAAAACTGAATATTTTCTATGATTTTTCATAATGAGTAGAAAATTTGTATTTACAGATCCAATAAATAAATAAAGAAGAAGAAGAAAATGAAATCTACGATCGCAAATTTCAAGTTATCATATGAGAACATTATTATTTTTAAGACATTATTTGTTTAAACCTGTTATTATTATTAATAATAATTTAAGTCATTAATCGGTTTAAACCTGTTTGTGAGAGCTCCAAAACTTTTTTGCCAGAAAAGAAAAAAATTTAAAATGAAAATTGCCATTTATGCTTTATTTATTGCCTACGCGATTTCAATCTTCAAAACCCCCTAACCAAAACAACATCATGCTCTCGCAAAAACGAATGCCACTTTTGGAACCTGAATAACGAGAGCAATGCGATTTTCAAATGATAAACTATTTATCATTAAATTTTTAAACATATTAATTTATATACATTTTTTATGAAAACAAGATTTTTGTAAACAAACTGCTATTTTCTAATTTCTGAGATCATAAAACAGTTTCATAATGGATTAATCTTAGAACAGGAGTCAAATCCTTCAATGTTTCACACATAATAATGAATGAAGTGATATTTCCCCATTGGGGGAAGGAGAAAATACTTTTATCAAAATTGTTAATAAACGCGATTGAAGTTTTTTTGAACATATTATAAAAATTAAATTATTTAATTTCCTCCGAAAAAAATTGCATTCTATGGAAATAACAGCTATGATGTCATAATTCTACGTTAACCTTTTAAAAACGCTCCTGCTGTCAAACAAGCAATACTGGTAAAAGCAGGTCAACCTTTTAAAAACGCGCCTACTTTCAAAGAAGCATACATAATAATAATGCAATACTGGTAAAAGCAGATAAAAAATTATATATGCGATTAAAAATGATGATGAATATTGCCATTTATGCTTCATTCATTGACTGCGCAATTTCGAGCTTCAATATTAATTGGCTATGCGATTTCGAGCTTCAATATTCATTGCCTATGTGATTTTGAGCTTCAAAGCTTTCTAACCAAAACAACATCACGTTCTCACGTGATAATAAAATTCCTGCAATAAAAAAAGTTTTTGAAATGCGATATTTCGGTATAATAGAGATGATGTATAAATTTTATTTATTATTAATTAGCTGCCTTTAATGACTAGCTGGATTGCCGGGATCGATGATTGCTAAAATTTCCAAATAAAAATTAATGTAACTTAGTCTCTTAAAAATATTCTTCAGCAAAATATCTTTAATCTTTACATTTTGATAATCTTACAACTCATACAATTACACAAGCCTTATATCATTTTGTTCATTGCACTATGTATTTGTCAGTTCCTACAAAATTTGAACTTTAAATAGAAATTGAAGCGATTAAACTTCAGAAACTTTTTTGCTGAAACCATTCTTTGAAACAATCAATGAAGTAGTTAAAAATCTCGCCTTTTTATAATATAGTAATATTTAAATTTTTATATGTGATTCAGTTTTAATCGCAATAAAGTGAGCATTTCTTAAAATGTTAGTGTCTCAAGAATAATATTTTACTAAGTATGACTCATAGGACCGAAAACCTATAGAAAATTATAAAATTCGTAATATTCCACAGAATGTGCGTTGATTGAAGCTGCTTAAAATAATATTATTTATCTCATTTAGACCATTTTTCTTTTTAGATGTGTAAATCTAATATTAACTGTTTAGGAATAATGTATTGGGACCCAATCAGAGTGGACATCCTGTATAAGCATGTATATAAAGCCTTAAATACTAGAATACAAACGTCGTTTTCCAAGATCGCGACATTTTAGGAATTATAGGATCCTAAATTCCCTGGAAAGGTAAAGAAACAAGAGCTATTATACATATGATGCATAAATTGACGTTTTGTTTTATTTTTTCAAGTTACCTTCATGCTAGCATAAGAAGAAGAAGAAAAGATCAAAACTCAAAGTTTCAAAGCTGACATTGTACAAAATATAATAACAGACATCCATACGGCATTTGTGGTTTCCAGGACTGGCAGAACAGCTACACGATCAGTATATAGAATTTTATAATTGGTTCCTTCCTTAAGTAAAATCAAATTCTTCTTTTCTGAAAAATGCAATTTAGACGGACGAACATAATTTTAATCAAGATATAAACATTAATATCCAAAACTATCACTAAGAAGCTATTCTGTGTACAATAAACTTATCGTTAATGGCATTTTTTTATAGATGTGTGCTAAAGCATGTTTAGAAACTCTTTGGCTGGTTCCACTCTGTAAACAGTATGCTAATTGATGATCGATATATTCAGTCAATTTTGCTTGGCAATACATCGGAACTAAAAGGCGAATTGATTCAGGCCAATTTACGCTCTCCTTTTTTGCTGACGAATCCAAAAAACCTCTCTTTAAATTATACGAGATGAACTCAATCGCATATGCGCAGGTATAGTTAAAAAATTGCAAATTTGTATACTTCTCGAAAATGTTCATTTTGAACAAATTTTTAATCATTTTACTTTATGTATTATTTGACTATTTGCTAAAAATTAAATCAATATTAATAAATGCGTTTTTATTTCCTGATTTTGTCCTTTTAATAATTTTCGTTATTCGTGTATTATCCCTGAAAAATGTGACGAAAGTCTCGCTCCAGTAGTGGTCAGAGGTATGGATAAATTTTCTAAGTCATTCAATTTGTCTTTTAATATCTTAGTATATTTTCCACATACGGAAGCATGAAAACTTTTGTCCTTATGGATGTGTATAAGAAAAACATTTTACTCACTGATATTTTTTTTCTTTGGATGCTGTATAAAAATTTAATTTTTGTACGTTTTTATTTTCCTCCTCTACAGAAGCCAATGTATTTTTGTACATCGGGATATCTTATTTGATTGAAGTTTGCGTTTAGAAGTATATCTCTAATTCCAATAGTTAGCATTGTTCCACTTTTTGGGGACGACCTGCCAATATATTATAAACTTTTGAACAGAATGTGATTCTGACTTCTAGAAATGATATTGCGTGAAGATTCAAAAAATTTTCCAAAGTCGTGTTATAAGAATTATTGCAGTATGTAGTCATTTATATTCATTGCAGTAGGTATAAAGAATCTATCTAAAAATCTATACTTATATAAAGTTCAATGTGTATATGTGTGTGTGTTGGCGCTCTACAGAAAAGACCATTTGACCTACAGCTACCAAATTTGGTACGTGTATACCTTGGAGGTCGGGAATGTCGGAATTGAATTTTAATTATTAATTAAAAACTAACTTTCCCGCCAAAAAAATCTTCATTTCCCCACCGCCAAATGAGTAAGGCTTCAGCATTTTTTCCCAACACTAATGAGGCTTAGGCTTAACATTTTTCGGCCGATTATTTCAAATGATTCTGTTTATTTTCTTAATATTTGATGCATTTAAAATTAAACGTTGTTAATGAATCGATCTTTCAGATTCATTCTGAAGTACTTTTGAATTAAAATAAAACAGAATAACGGAAATTAAAAATTTCTAATCTGCATAGCTTTACCCCAATTGGCGTAGAAAAATTCACGCATTGTCATTGTGTTCTGATTGTTTACATCTATTTTCAACGGAAGCGGACTAGATTTAAATTATTTTTAGGTTAGTTGTATGCTTTTGTAACTAAATTGTATTTATGTTAGTTTAAGTTCATCGTTTTTTAAGTATTTTTTTTACCTGTTTTCGACCGATTATTTTAAATGATTCTGTTTATTTTCTTAATGTTTGAGGCATTTAAAATTAAACATTGTTCATTAATAACAACTGCTCATGATGAATCTGAAAAAATTTTGTTGACAAATTCTTGAGATATTACATAAATTAAGAAAGATATTCTTTTGTGTCCATAAGGTTTAAATGCTCAGTGACTCTGTTTTCAGTAATCATATTACAAAAAAAATGCTTTGTTTCAGTAAAAAATATTATTAGATTAATTGCAGATTAATCATTTCCACTTTAATTTAAAGCATAAATTCTACGGGAGCTAACAGAAAATTAGAGAGATATAGATTACGTTATGACTGAAGGTCTTTATAATATTATGAGTGAATTGAAATTTGAAGTTTTAAAATATTTTAATGAAGAAACTATTAAAGTAGGAATTACATAAAATATTTAATTATTAAAATTTTAACGAGCATTAAGAATGGCGAACCGGCTGGTCGCCAAAGGCGGCTAGTATGAAATATATCCAGTATTCAAATGCAGAGTAGTTAATTATATTAAATTTATTTTAATATAACTGTTTTATCTAAGAAGAAAAGAAAAAGAATATGAAAGGCGACTAAAAGAAAAAGAATATCTGCAGTCTTGTGCTCTGAACATTATTATTCAAAAATTAGTAGATCGATCGACGCTCTAACAATATATTTGTCTCTACGATCAGACTGCCTGCAGGAAGAGATCGAGGATTTTTATAAGAAGTTCAATAAAATGCATTAATATATTCTTTTGAATAAAAACTTCTCTGTTTAATAAGCATTTTTGAATTAAGCTAAATTATTTAAATCATTTAATAATAATTCATTAGTATAAGAAAGGTAAATGAAACTTAAGGCAAAGTATTTGTTTCGCCTCTTATCTATTTGGCTTCAAGAACATGAAATGATAATAATAACGTTTCGGCCTCTCGGCGGTCATCCAAACCGGGTGAATGGCGTACTAATACAATTGCCACTGCCATTGTCCAATTGTCAATTCTTCATTGCCATTGTCATAACCTAACTTGTACAGGAAACAGTTTCGATAAAATTTAATAACAAGTTGTCAAATATAAAAGGTTTGTGATCAGCTATTTATTTAATAAAGATGCATTAAACGTGATTAAGACAATTATTACTTTTCATGCAGTAAATAAGTTTTTAAAAAGGTTAAGAAAATTTCATTGAAAATCAGCTATGTGTTTATTCACTCATTCTTGCAAATACTGTGGAAATTTTTTTTTAAATTTCAAATAAATATTTGTATTATTTTTAACTTTATTGTGATTACTGATTCATTATTAATTAAATAAAATTTCCCACATTTTTGCAGACTTTGAAATACATTAAATTCTAGAATGCTTTGCTTTCGACTAACCAATCTTACTAAAAAAATAATTTTCTGTGATAAAACAAATAATTTACTTTGACAAAGCGCTATACTTTTTCAAAAAATTAAAAACTGTCAATTTTGCATCTTTCATCTAAGAACCGTAGGAACTACTTACCTTTTCAAATTACAGTAATATTTATCAATAAAAAGTAAAATAAGTTTAAATATTTTTGAAAGACTTAACCCTACATTTTATGTTAATGATTTCTTTATTTTAAGACTGCATGTTTCCATAGTGTATATTACGCGTGATTTTCTGCTTTCTACAGTTAAGCGTTATAAAAGGTGTCATGAAATGCATGCAATAGTTTTTTTTTCCTTGAAATTCCTATAAGAAAGGCGTACAATTTTGGTATAAATAAAAATTATAGTGACTATGTTTGAATATGTATTTATATATGCATGTTCCACATCTCCTCCTAAACAACCGAAATTAATTAAATATTCAATTAATTTGAAACTAACCAAAGTTCCACCCCCCTTCAGTAATTTCAAGACAAATTACTCCAGAAGAAATATTTTTAACCGTCCGAAAATACAAAATTTTAATAGTTCCATAAAATAAGTTTCATTTCTGTACAATATTTCTTGCGATTGTTATTAACTGTAAAAAAATATGTAAATGCATTTATATTAATGTTAACTTTGAAGTACCCTACTACTATTTTTAATTTTTTGTTTTATTTAATTTTATTTATTTTATTTTTTTATTAAATTTTTGTTTGTTTCGAAGTAGTCATTTAACACACACAATGCCTAAAAGTAGGTGTAAGTCAAATGAAGGCAAGAAGAGTAAAGCTCTGGCCAGCAAATGCAGCAGAAGTTCAAGACAGTTAGCGACTTCAGGCTATGAGAAATTAAGTAATATTTTGCCATTTTTTTTCACAGAACAAAATAAAAATGTGGAATTGGATCAGGAAATAAGAGAACATTTTAGAATGAAGTGAATATGGGCTAAATTAAGATAAAAATTAGGAAATTAATTAGGGTTTAATTTAGATTAAAAAACATAATTACACACACACACATATATATATTTATATATGTGTGTGTGTGGGTGCAATGATATTTTAAAATCTAATTTAAATTTAATTAATTTCGTAATTTTTATCTTAATTTAGCCCATATTCACTTCATTCTAAAATGTTCTCTTATTTCCTGATCCAATTCCACATTTTTCCTATTTAATTAATTCAAGAGAAGCTTTGTAAAAATGCTTTCGTCAGCGGTTCACACGCTCTGCGTGAAGGGATAGAAAAATGTCCAGCAAGCACATTCTTTTAAAAAATCCCTGTGTTTCCTTTATCAGAATCGACATGTGTCCCTATCAGAATCTTAATAGTAAAAAAGTACTGTGAAAAAATATTTACCCTATCAAAATATGATATATAAGACCAAGGATAATTTATTTCTCTCTCTTCTTGCCTTTTTCGCTCTTATGCCGCGCTGTGAGCTGACATGCCTTATCAGCACCTCTTGTAAATAAATATGCATCCCGGGATGGATTAAAGCAAACTTAAAAATGCAAAGTGTCTTCACTATCTTCGAAACTGTCTTCTGCTTTCAGAAAAAATTATGCTTATATATATATATATATATATATATATATATATATATATATATATATATATATATATATATATATATATATATATATATATATATATATATATATATATAGTATATAAATTTCCTTATATTTCAACATATAAGTCTGAACAAAGGCTTTGCATATTATATTTTATACAAAGAATTTATGACGGGATTTTAATCCTGCTCAACACCGCTTATACCATCTAGCACAATAACTAAATAAAATAAACATTCATAAAGATCTAGTCATTGTTATGAGATCAGGAAATATGATGAGGGAATTTTGATATAAAAAAAAGAATAGAAAGATAGAAAATGAGCATTTATTAAATATCTGGCTTTTTTGTTTATCATTGTCTTCATGTATATTAGGCCGCATACTCGGTTGTCTAGGGTGTTTATAAATTCTGAAATGAATAATAAAAAAAAAAATCGTAAGATTTTGAAAAACTCAGAGAGTAAAAAGTTATCAAATAAAATAATAATATTTTTTTTAAAATGCGGACGCTGACTTATGAATTGATTTTCTGCTTTCTATTGAAATAAAATATACAACCATTTTAGAAGATTTCTACATTTTGTCATGTCATTTATAGTTATGAGCGTTTAAAAACTGAGCTGATTTCCACATATGAACCGGAAAAAAAAGTAGAAATGGGACAGAAAAATCATATATATTCTAAGACATATATTCTGCCGTCTTAAATCATACTGTCCGAAAGATGCAAATAAAAACTAATGCTAATATTCTCGACATAATTAAACAACTTTTCTAGATTTCCGCGTAATTCTAAACATATATTAATAAACTTACCATTATCAACGCTAAAATAAAGATAAAATTATTTTTCGATGCGGTTGGAGATTTTCAGTTTCACTTTCTAATCTAACCAATGAGTTGCCAACGTCAATCATTTGGCGATAAAAGCTTTTCGCCAAGAGTTGCCCAATGTGGCAACCTTTCTAACCGACTAAACGTTGTTTGTGGAAAAGCAGGAGAAGCATTTCTAGTTTGGTGTTGTGTACTGAACATTGAATTTTGAGTGAGCCCTGTCACAAATTTAACGTAACAATGGCCGATTTCGGCGAAGCTGGAATAGGGGATTTTGTGCTCCTAGAGGATATATGCATGGAAGAATTTATGAAAAATTTGAAGATACGGTAAAGCAATATTTTTCTTAACTTGTCCTGCTTGTAAAAATTGTAAACAACAACTTTGACAACTTGCCCCTCCCTTTGTGTTGCTTGCGAAAGCATGGTTTACCGGTCAAGATGTGCTTTCAGGGCATGAAAACAAATTCGTATTAAAGTGAATGACTTCTAAAATGTGGTTGGATTTTGAGATCTGAGAATGATATATTAACAAATGTAGCCTTAAAAATAGATTCGTAACGTTTTTTCGAAAAATATAAATTCTTAAAAAAATAGTTCAACTTATATTTATTTCAAAAAACTTTCGCCGGATACTGATTTATTGAAATTTTATGCAAAAAGAGATAATAAGTTATTAAAATCCAAATAATTCTCTAAATATCGATAAAACTGAATTTATATTTTCCTTAAATTGTATTATTCATGAAGAAAAAAACAGAATTTGATCTCTTAGATTTTAAAAGTTAAAAAATAATAATAATAATGCTTTTTCTCCATTAGAAATTTGTTACTGTGGTAAAATTGACACTGAATTATTTAATAGTACAAATCTTTTTGTACATGTGGCATTTTGTAATTTGATAGCTGATTTAAAAATTAATTGATTTGAAAATCAGTGTTGACTGACATTTTAAGAGAAAAATTGTCTTTTATATAAAGCAAATAATTCATTGGAACCCAGTATGTTCAATAATTTTTTTATTCATTTTATACTAAAAATTAGTCTATAAAATAAAAAAAATAGCATTTTTATCTCCTAGGCATTAATTGTTACAAATTTGATTTCATCACTCAATTAAGCAAACCATATGATTTATTAAATGTTTATATGTGCTTTAATTTATTTACTTGGCTGACATAGATATGATAAATTAATCTGCCTTAATAGTTTCTTCACTAAATTATGTAATATTATTTAGTAGGATTTTTAATTGCTTAATTATGAAAATTTGAATTCTTTTTAATGAAGTGTTAAATATTTGTAAAAGTGCTTGTTTATTTCATTTTAAAGTCAATCAAATTATCAAATCAAGTATATTGAATGCATAAGTTGAACATTATATTAATTTTTTTAGTTGAATGGAATTACAGCTTTCTTTTTCTTACAGTTTGAGTCAAAATATGAATAGATAGGATTTAAATGGCGTAAAAATATTTTTCATGTGTTCAAATATTGTAGGGTGGCTGGCTTTTTATTAGGAGACCATTGTAGTACACTTGAATCATATGATTTGGTATATGAAACTGAAAAGGAAGGAGAAAGAAAGAAAAAAAAGTAGAAAAAGTTCAGTGTAAAAAATAAATTTGCATCATTCAAGTTATTTCTTTCTTGCTTTCATTTTTATAGTTAATTCAAGACTGATATTAAAAATTGAGATGTTTATTATAGAGTAACAATTTAAAAGGATCCTCTTAATTATGTGAAAGAAATGTAAATATAAGATTAATAATTAGAGGAAATATGAAATATCTCTTTGAAATAGTAATTTTGTTGAGGAAACAAAGTTTCATTTTCAAAATATGCACAAATAAGGCTTCTTTACTTATGGTAAATTACTTATTCTTCTTGTCTTCCGTCATTAGTTAATCATCACATATATTAGTTTCCTGTAGAACTGAGGAATAAAACTGTCAGCAGGATAGTTAGAAATCAATGGATTGATCATACGAAAAAGACTGAAGTAGTGCAATAATGGCATATATATATTCTGCTTTGTAATTAGAGGAGGAAAAAAAATCTGAGTATGCAAATACTTTATGTTAGTAACCATGCTGTTTGAACAAGTGTTGTGGAATTTAAATTACTTGTCATTAAGGCCTGTAAATTATACTTCCTATATCAGCCTTAATGCTAGAAGATGGCTTTGGATTAAGAGAACAATTAAAATTTTTATGGTACTGTAAAATATATTAATAGTATTTATGAAAAAATATATCTGGCTAATGCTGAATGAAGATAGTTCAGATGCAATAAATTTGTATAATTTGAAATATTTAACAAAAATCCCATATATAAGTAATAAATATATAGTAAAAATTCTCTAATTACTATGTAAAGTTTGTGTATATTGTATAGGAATGGAGGGAAAAAAAGAATAGTAAAACTGACTCTTTGTTTTGTATGTGACATATACTATGGCAGGTTTAATATAAAAGTTTTTTTTTTTTTTTAATCTTGTCAACTTTTTTATTGATTCCTGTACCATTCAACTTTCTGTTGTTAATATGCTTCCATTCTTCCTTTTGTAGTGAATATAACTATCTCATTCATCCAAAGTATTTAAATTTATTAAATTGATAGACATTTCTAATAAGATTTCTATTTGGAACTTTGTGTGAAGTCTCCATAAGAAAAACTTTTATAAACTATCAGTTTCTTTATATAAATATCAATAATTATTCATTTTGCCTTATAGATTGCAAATACAAAAAATTGTTATATTTCATTAATCAAATATGGAGACAGAAAATTGATTTCACTTGGGTTGAATTTCACAGAATGTTTGATTTCATTCGAGGAATTAAAAATAAAGTTCCTGCATAACATCTGTGGAATTACTTATAGTTTTTTACTCTTCATTAGAAATCAATTCAATATCATGCTGTGATGTAATAGGACCAAAATAGAATGCCACATATATTCTAATCTTGTGTGACAGAAATGGTCAGAAAGAGAAAAGTCCTTGTGAGTTGTTGGTACCATAGTTTAGTATCCACATATGCAAAGGGGGAGTGGTACATACAACATTTCAGATCTCTGGTCTGAAATATCACTGCATATTTGTTATTTATAAGTGTTTCATGCTACTTGATTGCTACTTTTGCATCCAATGCTTTCTATATCTCATAATTTACAGGGGAAAAAAGTTTACTTACCTTTTTTGTCCATCTGTCTGCCTTTTATCCATTTGCCTTATAACAACACATTCTTCTGCTGGATTCTTTAATTTTTTTTCACATAATTTTTGCACTACACAGCTTATAGATTGCATAATTTATTGTGTTAAAAAAATCTGCTACTATAGCATGTGAACTTCTAACATGCCTTTGCAACCTTTAACTTGCTTTGTTTGAATATATGCAAAGGAAAAATAAGAAACTAGTTTCATGTTACTTCAGTAATATGACAAAATTATAATTTCTTGTTTTGGATTTGCAAATTTGCTACTTATTGAAGATATTGGTTGATAAATGTAATATAAATCCATGTTTGATTAAAGGATTTACTATGAAACTGTAAATGGTTTTATCTGTTCCTTTTGATTGTCATCGTTAGTTTTTGCTAGAATTTTTTCTATATATAATACTAAATATATAAAATACTATATATATATATATATATATATATATATATTACTAAATATTATATACATTATAATAACTGCAATAGCAGAGTCACAATTTTGGAACAAGAGGGCTACCAGTTTGGAATTCATTTTGACAGGATATCAGTTATGCATGTGGACTTTTGGCACATAAAATCTGTTGAGGGTAAGACGATTCAAGTGTCATTATTTTCATATGATCATGATTAAAAATTATGAAGTTTCCTCCAAATTGGCTCTCATGTAGCTTCAAAACAGACAATAATAATCTAAACTAAACTGAATTAGTTTCTCATTGATATTTTGCTAGAAAAACTACTATGTATTTTTTTAAAAAAATTACAGGTAATACCAAAAAGAAAGGAAAAAAAAAAAAAAAAGCATGAGGAAATGCAAATAGTAAACATATAAAGTATTTTTGCTAGTATTTTTGTTGCAAATATTCTTTTTTGTAATCTGATTTTTTTTAAATAATTCCTTTAAGTACACTAGAAATGTACATTCTTCTTGGTTTCTTTCTTTTTCTTTTTTCTTTGTTTCCTCTTATGATATGGCTTCCTTTGCTTATCTACTATACTACATTCCTCATTTATAATGTTATTAACTTATTATTTTTTATAAATTTTCTGCACAAAAAATTATTTATGAACTTAAAAATAAGGTTAACTTACTTTATTTATCCTTGCATTGATGCATTTTAAATCTCGCTAATGAGTTGTAAAAATGTGTTTTTAGGGTTTGTTGAAGGGGGGGGGGGAGTGCATTATATAAACGAGTAATTTTTTTTTAAAAAAAATTCTAATTGATGGGACATTTTTTATATAGAAAAATAAGCAAATGTAATGAAATCTGAAACTGGTTATAAATTATTCATGTTTGTAATATTATCATAATTTTCAAAGTTCACAGAAAATTAATCTATTAAATATAGTTTTTACATAACATAATCATTTTTTAAAAAATATTTTCTGAACTGCCGATTTGTAAATGAATTTAATAAACAATTCATTCATTTTTAACTATGTAAATTATATTTATAGCATAGCATACTCCATCTGTTAAAAGTCGGTAAGAGTTCTTTAAAAAAATTTTTTAAGTAAAGATGCGTGTTGGATTTAAATTAAATTACAATGATAAAGTTCTTTCAAATTTTCTTAAAGAGAAAGAAATGTATTCAGATGATTTACCATTTGAATTGAAATTATTGAAAGAAGAATCGTTATGGATACATTAGTTTAAAGTTTTTACATACGGGCGAAGAAAAGAAAAGAAAATCAACAGAAGCTATCAGCTAAAAATATCGGCTGAGTTAAGTTTTGATGTGTATTCGAAAATAGTTTTACCTCTGAAAGTTCTACTTATAAAATGCGTTACTCGAATTTCTTGAGAAAAGGATGAGACATTTTTATCGTCTTACTTTCTTTCTTTCTTTCTTTTTTTTTTTTTTTTTTTTGGATTACAGAAAAAAGATTTTTATTTTTCTTTTGACATATCTCTACAATTATCATTTGCGGTTGTAAACAAAAATAAATATTCACTTGAAGTAATCAAAGAACAGCGTTTCATTTTAAGCAGTTTCGTAATCGTCTTGAAATTCGTTCAACTCCTCAGGTGCTTAGCAACTAATGTTATTGTTACGATAACAAATGGGACGGATAATAACAAAGGGGGGGGGGGAATAAATAACGGACAGAATCAGTAAACAAATTTTTAGATAAAAGTTAGGGTTTATTTATTAAGTTTGAATGCATATTAAACATTTAAGTTAAAAATTATGGTTTCCTTGATTTTGCATTTTTTTTAAAATTGCTATCCATATAGTTGCATTCACCTTTATTTATATTGAAAATAGAGAAGAATTTTTAAAAAATTATCAAAGTTTTGATGAAAATTTTGGTTCTTATAAAAATGTAGTTCTTATGTGGAAAGGAAGTCTTGTACAAAAAGAGTTAAAAAAATTTCAGACAGTTTGTCATAATGTGGAGAAATATGTCCATCAATTTTTATTTATTTATTGTCAAAAAACATAACCAATGTATGTGTATACATTACCCGTGTTTTATACTCTCAAAGATTAGAGGAATAATGGTCTAAATCGGAGGAAAATTAACTTCGGTAAAAATATCCTGGAAATCTGAGAAGGGGAAGAGGCACAATGAACAGTCTTGTAAACGATAACGAGAATTTGGAATATCCTGTATTTATTATTATTTATTTATTTATTTTTCCTTTCTTTTCTTTGTCACTTCTAAATATTCGTAGGGTGTAAATTAAATCTGAATAGAGAAACTAATCTGAAAGATATATAGGTAATATGATTTTTCTACGCTAATTAAATATAAGGCAAGTTGAATAGCTTTTGTTTACCAGATGTTTGGGAATAACCTGAAAGAAAAAAAAAGCACAACACATTGAAGGAATTGTAGTAAGGGTGAGAATTAAAAATATCGGTTAAACCGCAAAAGTATCTTTTCTAAAAGAGAAACTTTTATTATAAATAAATGGGCCAGTTTTAATGAGCACTATTCCGTCTATCAAAATTTTTGATGTTTCATGCGCAAGGTTGCTGACTTTTCGTCTGTGGAAAAACCTTTCACGCCTACGGTCTTTCTGCTGCATCAATTTCTATGAATTAAACTATAAATTTTGTTCTTTTCTCATAAAATTTAATGCAGAAATTTTGCATTCCTGTTATGCGATTTTGTTTTATCTACTATAAAATATTTAATAGTTTCTCGAAATACTTTATTTCCGCATTAATTTTAGTTCTCTTTCGGGTTTTTTTTTTCTCCCCCTTCTCTGATTTGCATCCACTTTATTTTACATATACCAGTCCGGTGTTCTCCCCACTGTTTATTAAAAACAGTTTTTATTCCACCTATAGTTGTTGCCGGTTTGTGTTTTGTTTTGAATAGAAGTACATTAAATGCGAGAAATAGTTGAAAATTAATGAAAGTTCTGTTCTATCATGTGGTACTTGTCTTCTGTAATTTTTTTTATGCTATAAAACTATTTCTATTTGTCTAAGCTGACATATTTGTTCGACCATTATTGTAGCAAATGGATAACGATTGTTTATTTCTTCTTATTAGTGGGTTTTATCTGCTTGTTGTTACCAAGTTGCTGTGTTCCGAGACTTTTTCCCCATGACTGACCTGGAGGAAAGACATTAAATATTTTTGTTGATTAGTTTATAAGTTTCAGAAGTTTTTTTTCTCTTGCTCGTTCTGTGGTTGTTATAAGTTTGCTTTATATAGGCCATTGTAGTGCTTTGTTAATCTACATTTTATGAATTTATAATATATACATGTAAATTTTATTCTGAGTTTAATCGCTGGCTAATAAATATATCATTTTTAAGATAACGTTTTGAGGCTAGTATACTATATGTAAAAGCAAAAACGCTTCAAGTCCATGGAACAAATCTTTGAACCAAATGTGGCATGTAGTTGCTTTTTCGGTAATAGATGCGAAAGGACTTTAAAAAATTTTATTTCATTTTAATTAGATCGAAATGTTTAATCCGCAATAATTTTTTAATGAAACTAATTTTATTTTCATATCATTTTTACTTTCCCTTATATCAAGGATACGATAAAAAAAGTATTGTAAGCGTCAAAAAATTCGATTTTGTAATTTTAACAAATTTTCACGATCATGATTTCCCTGAATTCGGAAAATACATTTCTGATATTATGTTTATCTATGTATGAACACGATAACTCAAAAACGCTTTCACACAGGTAGATAAAATTTGGTTTATCAATTTTACACCAAATTTGTATATTTCTGACAAATTTTGAACGAAATCCATTCAGAGGTAATTTGTATTTGTGTTCAGGTATAAGTGTACTTGATAATTACAAAACATAAAGAACTAGATTGATGAAATTTGGTACGCAAGTTAAGAATTTAAAATGTAGATTCTTATCAAATTTTGAACCAAATCTGTCAAAAGGTAGGCCGTTTGTTGGTCTGTATTTTTGTATGCATGCAAACATATAATATCTTAAATATTTAAAATTTTATACAGATATAAAATTGTGTCAAATCGTAGTTTCAATCGGCCTGAAAAAAGTCATCCAAAATATGTATTCGGTTTTCGGATATTTGCGTATTAATCGCATGCCAAGGTTTCATTGCCAAAGATAGCGCGATAAATTCAGCAAAGAAACCTCGATTCACGCTTAGCATCTATATTTCTCAATTGTTTGTTCGCCACTATCATGCAAAGCATGCGTGAGATTATCCAAGGTTTGCAATTTTATGCAGCGTGTGTGTGTGGGGGGGGGGGGGGATAATACTTTTATTCAGGAGTATGCGAGAAAATTTTGGGCGACCACTTTTGTTAGATCCCCTTCCTTAAATTTAATAATCTTGTAAAGAATATTTATATATATTTTTCATCACAACATTTTTTTAAATTGTAATTATACACACGCATATTGCAAAGTTTTTAATGAATTTGTGTGTTTTAAGAGAAAAATTTTAAAATTTAATATGAAAACAGAAGAATCAAATCTAAAACAATATCACGGCACGATGTTTCAGACTTAAAGGTTAGGATCTCCTTTAATTTTTTTTCTTCATTTTTACTAAATTGTTCGAAGTTTTAAACACGAGTTTGTTTCCTTTTACTGCTTGCTATACAATAGCAGTTGTGGGTATCAGTCAATAATTTAACTGCTCTTATTTCTTTCTTGTATACGAAGCACACAAAGAGAAAATATTGTAATTGTCAAAAAATTCGATCTTGATATTTTGACGGATCTCCATGTTTCAGATCTCATTGAATCTAAGAAACGAATTTTTGGAATTATGTTCTGTCTGTGAACATGATAACTTAAAAACGGATAATTCTACACTAAAAATTTATGTATTTCTATCAAATTTTGAATGAAATCCGTTCAGAGAAAGTCCGACTGTCCGATTACAAGTGAACGAAATACTTATAACAAGTTACAGACAAAATTTGGAACCGAATCCGCCAAGGGGTTGACATCAGTATCGGTCTGCACTTTCTCATACATGTAAATGCGATAAAACTGAAAAAACGCACCGACTTAAATAAAATTTTGTGTATGATCTTGTGACTATAATTGTATTAACCGCATCTTAACGATTATCGCCAAGATCGGCTGTTAGATCCAGTAATTAACTAGACTCTGCATTGGTCACACTCGTTTACCACACAGACATCTTTTATTAGATGATGGAGCTCCTTTTTGCTCCAGATGCCAAACGATTTTAACGGTTCATCACCTTTTAATTGAATGCCCTGATTTTAATCATCATCGTTTACGATTTTTGTAATGTTTCAACAGCGGACATGCAAATGCTTGTAGGGGAACGTCCCCACAAAAATCTTTTTAAATTTTTATAAGCAATTGGTTTATATCATCTAATTTAATGTTTCATCTTGTTGCCATTTTTTAATCTCGTTTCTAATTTTAAGAGACATTGCCAAGTAATTTTTAATTAGCTTGTAATTTTACAGGTTTTTACATAAAGACGTGCTTTTTCTATTCTAACCGTATGTCTGGCGGTTAGAATCCATAGTCAGCTATGGCTTTTGCGTCTATAAATCCCACAATCCAATCCAGTTAGATCCAGTAAAAGGAATAAATTAATGCCAATAATTGATGTGAAATCTTGTTAGTGCATATTTAGACCGAAGTATCGGTTTTCTTAAGTATTCGTGGCGTTTACGACCTTGCGTAAAGTGCACATTTTTATGAAAATACAGGGAGGATAACAGCTTTATTAGAGAATGTGTGAGAAAGTTTCAGGGAGACCACTTTCGCTGGCTTGACTAAGCAAAATAAAAATTAGATTATCATTTTGTTTTTGCTTTTTTAATATATTTCAAAACTTTGAATGTTTTTCAACATAATCATTTTTGGATGGCATTCTTTTTATGTAAGATGGGAAAATAGATATTTTTAAGTTTTCATTCTCTGAACAATTGACTCTTCCTAATTTTTGAACTGATGTTCCAGTTTCACATGATTCAGAATAAAAATTATTTAATCAACTTTGGGTGGTTAGTTTAAACCATCATCCGTTTAGTATACATGCAAAAAGTTCAAAGCGATAGGCTATTTCTACCTTTAATTATCTTGTTTCTCATTTAGTGGGACAAATTAAAGTTTAGGAATAATGAAATTTTATTTCCAGAATCATCCATCGATTTTTCTTGAATAAACGATTAAAAGTTTAGGGGAAAAGTATATCCAATTGCTAAGGAAACAGTATTACTTGATCTTAAGTCAAATGCGCAAAATGTGGATTGCTTCTGTCAGAATTTTTATAAGTTTTACCCTAGGGTATATCTCTAAAAAAATTTAATAACTTTTACCCCTTTATTTTTTAAAACTTTCCTATTATTTAATTTTTATTTATAATAATATATCGTTCATTTATCAGTTTGCGTGAATTTTGCGTAACTCGTCAATTTTAGCGTCTCAAAATAATAATAATAATAAAAATATAAAACAGTAATTTCTTTTATTATTATTTTTTTTCAATTTTATCTTCACACAACTGTATACTTTACATTTATACTGTATATAATTTTTCTTCTATAATTTATAACTAGCTATCTTTAGTGACCATTTTTGTGTTTATTTTAGTTAAATCTCTTATGCATAACTATAAATGTCCATGATTCCCCCCCCCCCCCCACACACACACACCAAACGAAGTATTTTTAATTCTATGTAATTATATAACCTTATGTACAGAATGGACAATCCAAAATGGGAGGTTTTTCAAACCTTCCTAATAAGATCAAATCCCATGTCATATTGAATTTCAAAACATTACTGTCTGGATAATCTATCTTTTAATTGCGTATTGACTTTCGCAATATTTCATTTTCTTATTTCTCATGTAAATTGACGAAATAATAAAGAGAATACTTCTTTTTTAGCAATGGAAAAAAAATCGCACTATTAAATATTTCACAAAACAATGAAATTTTTCGAGTTTCATTGCTACAATAAAAAGTATTGTAGAAAATTATGCAATATATACATACATATATTGCAAGAAAAATAAATTACGCTGCAATTATGCTTTGCAAAAATTACTTTTGTGCAATTAAAATTTCGAATGTTATTACGGTTAAAAGTTAAAATCCTTCGTAATTTTTAAATAATTGAAATTGAAATAAAAAAATAACTCCAACGTCAACATTTTTACCCTCCAAAGAGCATTTGTGCTAATTTGACAGCTCTAAGTTAAACGGTCTAGCTGTAAACCAGTGACCGACAAAAATACGTATTCTTTTTCATTATTAGAGATTTTGTAATTCTGAACATTGCACGTGTGGGACAAAAATGCTTTAAGATGAAAGATATTAAGACCTTATTGACTATTAAAAACATTCCATTTTTGTATATGCTATTCAAATTCTAATCTTCTTTTAACTATAACAGAATGTTTTGAAAAGAATTTCAAACTGCTTTAGAACATTCAAAACAAGGCTGCAGACGATATGAATTATATTCTTGACACAAATGTTGGGTGGAGAGAAAGGGGATATCGAATTTCTCAACGCCTGAGTCACGCAAATACAATGTCATTGCGACCGAATCTTTTTCGAAGAGTCGTCTTCTGATTCGAAAGAGTTCTGCAACCGTTGAAACGGAACTGATACGCAACCGCTTGCGTCACCTAACGGGAAAGCGTCGCGGTTGCCGGTAAGTGTCAATAAAAAACTCGCCAAGGGTGTCTCTCTCTCCCGTTCATTCTTTCTTGAAAAAGGAAGAAACGGATGTCGATGATAAAATATTTAGTGCCTTGTAGTTGTAAACGCTATTTATAGTCTGATATCAAAATAATGGTATTAGGTCAGTATTATGATGAAAACGGTTGCTTTAAGAAGTTCGAAAAATGCGTTGGCGTAGATGTACATGTTTTCGAAATTATTAGAGAGCACCTATGGAAATGCAATTATACAATGGACAAAAAAAAAAAAAAAAAAAAAAAAAATTCGTTGCCCAATATTTAAACAAAAAATATCATTTTGATGTAGAAATGATATTTTAGGAGAAATGGAATTTTTCTTCCAAAATGTACAATGAGGGGGGGGGGAGCGGATTCGTTACCGAATTCTTAAACAAAAAATATTTCGATTTAGAAAGCATCATCTAATGTTTCCGAAATAAATATAAAATTTAATAAATATTGGGATGAAAAATCATGAAATAAATATTGCGCTTTTAATAATTTTTCCATAAATAAACGTTATTTTTATGAACTTTCTTTGCCATTATTGTTTTTTATGCAAATCAAATCAAAATACTTTTATATTCTCGTTTTTAACCGAATTGAATTACAGTAGACTCCCGATTATCCGCGCCTGCCGCACTAAGTTTTTTTTTTTTTTTTGCTTCCAAGCAAAGAGAAAATGCTTCCAAAGCAAGAAGCAAACACAAATGACTGATTTCTTCAGAAAGATGCAGTTTTACAATTATGCTTTTGTAATTACATAATACATTACAGTATTAAAACAGTGCATATGTACTAATTTTTCTGTGTATCCTTGATGCCTCTCGTAAGTACAAAGCACTTTTCTGTTTTCATTAACAAAATGCATTTTAGGTTAGTTTTGAGTGATATACTAAATAGTAAGCGTTAGTTAAACATTTCCAGCTGTTTATTTTACGTTTTATTGTACATAAAACGATTTTTCAAAGTTGGAATGACTGTTTTCTCTTTTGCTATACCCGATTTTAGCTTTTTTCGGATTATCCGCGATTTTTGTTATCCGCGGCGGCCACGCCACCCAATTCCGCGGATAATCGGGAGTGTACTGTGTTTAAAAAAAAATTAAACTTTAATCTGTCTCTATATATCTATCTATCTTATATATATTAAGATAATATATGTAGGCATTATTTTATGTGAAGCAGGATGCAGTTTTGAAGACAGTGAAAATACTTTCAATTTCTTGAATTAATTTTAATATCCATTCCGGGAAAGCATAATTATTTACAAGAAGGCGCGGACAAGGCAACGTCCGCCACAGCGCGGCACAAAAGCAGAAGTCGAAAAAGAACGAAATAAAATATCCCTCGTCTTATATAACATGAGATATGGATAGGGAAAATATTTCTTTACAGTGCTAATACATTATTAAGATTCTGATAAGGATTTCTGACGCATGCCAATCACAAGTAAGGGAAACACAGGGATCTTTTAAAAAGAATGTGCTTACTGGACAGTTTTCCATCCCTTCACGCGGAGCGTGTGAATGTGTCGGCGTTTAGCCGATTCAGCAATTTTATAAAGCTTCTCTTGAATTAATTAAGTAGAGAAAGTGAAATTGGATCAACAAATAAGAGAATATTTTAGAATGAAGTTACTATGGGCTAAATTAAGATAAAATCTTGGGAATTAATTAAATTGAAATTAAAGCTTAAAATATCAGTACATATATATATACTTTTTTTTTTATTCTGTTTGAATTTTATGATTAAAATAAGTAAATATTTAATTAGGTATATTTATAATATTAATAAAAATTAATATTATAATTAAGCAAAATGAATATAAAAATTATACTTTCCAAAATATATATTTTATACTTTTATAACTATTTCTTTTACCTTTTATAGCTATTAATCTGGTTCGAAACATACTAAGAATTTTGCATACAATAATCTAATTCTTGTATGATCACCTTTTCCTCTCTTTATGCTTAATATTATTTGTTTAAATTTCCTTAATTTTTTGTTTTTTCTTTTGGATTTTCATTTACTCGGATTATATTAGAGTGGATTATAAAATACACAGATGACTACTAGAAAGAAGATTCATGATTATAATCGTTGAAACTGGAGCATGCTTTTTCTTTTTCATTTATGTTTTCGATTTTTTGTCCTGCTGAAATCCATTGGTCTTGTTTAGTTTTGTACAAATTTATTGTGAACTAGACCGTGTCGCGAAATGAAAATCCTGTGCAGAGAATCCTGTCATCACTTTTAATTCTATAAGACTAAATCGTATTCCAGTTGCATGAAATCTTATTATTTGCTCTGATTAGTGTTATTCTGCTCTAATTGAACTTTAATTTTATGAAAGAGAAATTGAAATGTTAAATGCTGCAAATTGTTCTGTCATCGGAAGATTGATATAATTGTTTTCATTAGGAACCCAATGAAATAGTTCTTTTTGAAATTCAATCCTTCTGTGCTTTTGAGTCTTACTTGCTAGCTACCGACTTTCACTCTTTTTTCCATGCCAAATATAATTGATATTGAGTGTGCATGTAATTTTTGTTTTAAGATTATCAGTATTATAATGCTCAAATTATATTTAAATAGAGGGGGAAAAAACCCTTTTTAAAATCAGTTTTAGCTCAAATTGGAAACTTTTAGATAACTAGCATTTTTTGAATGCAGTTTTTTAACAAAATGGTGTGAATCTTCTTTAGAACTTGTTTTGTGTTAGTTCTAATTAATACCTGTTCATTTTGTTGTTTGAAATTGTATAATAGTACCTTGCTTAAAACCACAGGAGAAAAGGATCTAAATTCAGTTTTCAAAGATTATCTAGAATATCTTAATATAGCCAGTAATGGATATTTTTTTTCTGCGTCTGTTATATGTATTGGAATAAAAATTCAGTAAAGAAGAAATATCTATATTTCATTATTCAACAAGGCTTATTGCAAAAAAAAAAAAAAAAATGTTCAATTAAAAAAAAATGGTAAAATTTTTTTAATATTCAGAATTTTATTAATATTGCCTGAAAATAATTATGATTACACATGCACTAAATTTATGTCGATAGCTCTCACATTATTAAAAAATCACACCACAAGAATAAATTTGGACTCTTTTTTCCTTTTATTCTGGTCATCATTGCTTAGCAGGAGCTGCCCTGCTACCGCACACACACTCGCTAACGCTACACTGAAGTGTTTTCCCTTTTGCCGCAAGAGGGCAGCACAGTGACAGGTCGGAACATACCGCCCGCCTTGACATAATGTTGTCAACACACACACACAAGGAAAAACTATGAAATATCACAATTCAATACACAATGCTGAATAAAAACACACAAATTCAGATTTTAAACACTACACATTACAAGGTAATAACATTAATCACACAATAAAGAACACTAATATAAGATTACACATCAATAGGTAAAATACAAAATTTTGAAATGGCTCTTTTATAAACTCCAGAATGAGTTTTAACTTTTACAACTCTGACCCTTTTATCTTCGCCCAGATAACACTCAATTATTCTACCTAATGCCCATTTTTGAGGGGGTGGACAAAGCTAGAGAATAGAAAATATTTAATAAAGTAAGTAATATGCATAACAAATTATTTTTCGAATATTTTACTAACAGATATTAATCTCATATTGAATTTTCACATGAGTTTGATATAAATAGCTACATTAATTTAAATCACAATTTCTTATGCAATACTATGAAGCAGTTTAACAGTTAATATATAAAAATTTCACAAAATTGTTATAACAGAATAATTTCCAAAAAACAGCAGTTCTATCACATTACCATAATGGTGAAACAGAATCGAAAGTTGTACAATTTTCATCAATCCATAATAATATTTAATCTTTCATCCGGTGACATACTTTTGCCAAGAACAGGTTTATTTTTATTTAAACACCTTAACTCTTCTGAAAATTCCCTACTCTGGATTTCCTTTATTATGAAGGTTTCAGCCTTCCTAATTTCCTCTGTTTTCAAGGAACCCAGTCTCCTTTCAGTTGGACTCCTCAAGTTGTGGAGAAATCTGAAAACATAACTTATTACATGCAATATTTTAGTATAACTATTACTACAATTAAGAATATCAGTAACACATGAATTGTTCAATGTAGTAACTAAAACACTTTCACAGTCAACTTTTTTGAGTTCACAGTCTACATCGTCCTTTATCACAGAGTCAGAGATTTCTCTGCACGGATACTCAGTTTTTTAGAAAGGCAGGGCCTTCCCACCACAAGTTACTCTTGAGCATTTTGGACGGATTTACACCACGACTGATAAGATCAGCTGGATTATCACCTGATGAAACATGTCTCCACTGCTCCTGACACGAAAGGTCTTGAAGTGTGGCTACACGGTTTGCCACGAAGGTTTTTAACTGGGACGTCTCTTTTTTAATCCATGACAGCACAATCATACTATCGCTCCAGTAATAGGTATTGGACACTTTCAGTCGAAGAGCCGACTGGATACGCTGCATCAATTTCACCAGCAGCACAGAGCTCCAATCTCGGGATCGTGAGCTTCTTCAGTGGAGCCACTCTGGATTTACTGGCCACCATCTTGACAACAACCTCACCAGCAGGTGTTTGGGATTTGCAGTACACAACAGCTCCAAAGGCAGCTTCAGAAGCGTCGCTGAAACCATGAAGCTCTATAGCTTCGACGTCGGAAAATGGAAGAATACATCTGCTCACCTTGATGTTGTTAATGCACTGTAACTCGGTTGAAAACTTCTCCCATTCACTATGATTTTCAGGAGGAAGCTGATCATCCCATTGAAGATTCAGAAGCCACAATTTTTGTAGAAAGATCTTCGCTAGTGAAATCACAGGACCAAGGAGGCCCAGAGGGTCAAACAACTTGGCTATTGTGGATAGAACTGTTCGTTTAGTATGAACATCCGTTGAAGTTATGGACACCTTAAAACAAAAACAGTCATTAGTATGGTCCCACGTGACACCTAAAGTTTTGTTATCACAGTCTGCAAAGTCGTAGTTGCATCCAGAAGTGGTAGACAACTGAGGATGATTGCCTCGCCATTTATGCAAGTTCATGCCAGCTCGTTTTAACATGGAAGTGAGCTGCTGTTGCATCTCTATGCACACAGGTAAAGTCTTAGCACCAGATAGCACATCGTCCACATAAAAATCTTTCTCAACAACGGGTGCTGCAAGGGGAAAATTGTGTCCCTCATCCCTTGCAATTTGAATTAGCGTTCGAGTAGCTAAAAATGGGGCACTAGTAGTACCGTAAGTAATTGTCGACAGTTCAAACGTTTTCACTGAACCATACTCACTGTCCTTCCAAAGTATTCTTTGTAGGTTTCGCTGACTGGGATGAATGTAAATCATCCTATACATTTTTTCAATGTCCACAATAAATGCATATGGATGTTTGCGGAATCGCATCATAATTGAAATTAAGTCCTCCTGCACAATTCCCCCATTAAATTGTAAGCTATTGAATGATGTTCCATTCGTGGTTGCACTAGAGGCATTAAATACTACACGAAGCTTAGTGGTCATTTTCTCTGGTCTATATACTCCATGATGGGGCATGTAATACACTGTTTCTGGTTCTGTCTCATGCGTCACGTCTCTCATATGTCCCAACTTTTCATACTCATTAATAAATTCTTCATACAATTTTAAATAAGTTTTATCACTAGATAGTTTACTCCAAAGTGAATTTAACCTTTTTAATGCTATACTTTTAGACTCGCCTAAACAACTAGGTTCCTCTTTAAGTGGGATTGTGACTACATATTTTCCACTAGGCTCTCTATAATGAGTTTTAACAAAATGTTCCTCAGCGATTTTTGCCTCATGGGATTTAGGGGTCTCTAACTCAACAGTTTCTAGTTCCCAGAATTTTTTCATGGTATTGTTTAAATCTTCATCAATAATTAACCCACAATGAATTTTTGGGGAATCAAATTCCATTACACTACCGCAAGCCAAAAATCCAAAAACACTATTTTGAAAAAACAACTCTGCATTTGATGAGTAGATCTTTTCTGGCCTCAACAAATGATAGAACGATTTAGCACCTAGGAGACAATCAACTTTTTGGGGAACCATAAAATTATCAGCCAAATTAATATTAGAAGGAATTTGTTCTTTAACACTTAAATATTTAACTGGGGTTAACTCAGTGATTTTATCTACAACAAGAAACTCAAAATTTTGCTTAAAGCTCTTATCAGCATTTGAAATTTCAGCTTTAATAAATTTGGTAACAGTCATTGAGGAATTATTTAAACATGAAATTGTTACATTTATTTTTTCTTGTTTTAACCCTAATCTGTTTGCACACTCCGAAGTCATAATATCGGACTGACTTCCTACATCCAGTAACCCTCTAACACATTGCAGATTCCCAAATTTATCTCGAATATAAAATTTAGCCGTGCTTAACAATCCAGTTCTCATTTGTTTATTTTCAACCGTACTCGTAGCTGAAAATGTCGATTGCACATTTTCATTAGTTGCGCAAGAAGTTGGATAAAAGGAATTAACTTCCGGGTTTAAAGTTGAACTTTCCCCTTTATTAACTATGGTACTAGTTTCGTTTTTACCACTCCCACTGAAATGATCAAACTCTCTGGGATAATGAAGTAACCTATTATGAGGTTTATTACAAAAGCAATTTCTTGCAGAACACATTTTCACATTGCACATTGGTGAGAGGCATTTAAAACATAAGTTTTGGGATTTCACAAATGAAACTCTATCACTAACAGAAAGTTTTTGAAATTCCTGACATTTAAATATTGAGTGGTTGTTCTGGCACATAACGCATTTAGAATTAGTATTCGATAAGAACACTTTAGAAACATTTCTATTACGATTCTCAAAATTTCCTTTACCGAAATTCCTTTGCTCATTTCTATTCGTAACGAATGCGCGGGAAAACGAAACGCACTCAGTTTTGGTTTTGGTTTTAGAAGCCACAAATAAATCACATTCTCTACTTAATTCCTGCACATTAAAAACAGATTCTCCTTGTTTAATACTGATATGACTTTTTAAATCTTGAGGAAGAGTGCTAAAAATCTGATCAGAAACCATTAACTCACACAATTTAGAAAAATCATTCACATTACGAAGTTGAATGTAATACTCAAAAACAGATCTAACTCTTGAAGCAAATTGCACATAATTTTCTGTTGGCAATTTTACTGCACTTTTAAATTGTTTTAGACATTCTTGATAAGTTGGTTGAAATTGTTTTAAGACAATAGATTTAATTTTTTCATAGTCACTCAACTCTTCTTCTTTGATATAAACCATTAAATTGCCAATTCTATCCCCTAAAAGATTTAATAGAATTTCCGCTTTAAATTTATCACTAACTGCTTTTGTTTTGAAAGCTTTTTCGAGCGAATTGAAAAAGAGATTAAAACATTCAGCATTTTTGGGAACAGGAATCGTCAAAACTTTGATACTCTTAATTAAATTCTCTAAACTAAAACTCTGTTCATTATCGTTAAGCTCACACGATGAGGATTTGAGTTTTAAAAGCTCTATTTCTTTCTCTACACGCAAAAGCGAAAGCCTTTCAATCTCCAATTTTTGTTCTAATGAACGCCTTTCGTTTTCGGCTTGATCCGAATTTTTACTTCTTTCGTCTGAAATCTCTTTAATTAAATTTTTCACGACCTCAATTTTTTGCTTATAAATGTCACTATTCTCAATTATACTTATCAAATCTACAACTTTAGCGGAAGATGCAAATTCAATATTTAGTTCCGTACACAAACTCTTTAATTCGTCTTTCTTCAAACTAGACAAAGACATAATGAAAATTTAAGTAATTGAACACTTACCCACAATAATTATCCTTGAGAATTGGGACGAGAGAATAAGCGAAAACACAGAGAACAGAAACAGAAAACACCACTCAAGCACAAGTTTCGTTTCCTAAGCCTACGCTAATCCACTTCGCATATTTTCACACACAAAAAAAAACGTAATCCATCGCTGATCGCTATTTTATCTCCTCCGAGACGGACCATATGATTACACATGCACTAAATTTATGTCGATAGCTCTCACATTATTAAAAAATCACACCACAAGAATAAATTTGGACTCTTTTTTCCTTTTATTCTGGTCATCATTGCTTAGCAGGAGCTGCCCTGCTACCGCACACACACTCGCTAACGCTACACGATACACTGAAGTGTTTTCCCTTTTGCCGCAAGAGGGCAGCACAGTGACAGGTCGGAACAAATTATTTTAGAGTTTTATTATACTCATAAGAGCATAATAAAATTCTAAAATGATTATGAAATTTCAACTAAAAGTCCATTTGTACCATTATATTGCGTTAAAAAAGTAGTTAATTACATTTTGAATCAAGATACATTATATGTTGTTTTTGAGTGGTTCCTTGAACGCATTTAAGAAAGTTTACTATAGTCGTAATGTCTGTTGTTGTTGTGTTGTGACTTAAGGCACTTTAGAAGCCCGCTGACAGTTATCTGTCAGCGATTTAAACCGAGTGAGCGTCTCTTGTTTTTCCAGTATCGCCAACTAGGGCCAAGAGTACGACTTAGCTACTTCATGCATCACATTCGCTTGCACAATTCCTTTTTATAGGAGGGAACATTTACACACCTGACAGATAGAACACAGAAGAATAACCGTGCCCGAACTGGGACTCGAACCCGGGACGCCCAGATCGCGGGGAAGACTCGCAATCCCTATGTCAGGACGCCGGCTTGTAATGTCTGTGACAGATATATTTTCCCATTTAAGAGAAAAATTTATATTGCTTGCGTGGATATTTTACAGACATTGTGTAAAGAAAATTACATATTTGTATGTTGTTTCATGTCTTCCTTTTATCCCTCTTCATATTTCTTCAAATATATTATCAAAATCTTACCCCCCCCCCCCTTCTCTACCGAAGAGAAAAAAATATATGTCTGTCTTTTTATCATAAGTTTACATATTATGTTCTTTATTTTATAGCGCAATAATCGAAATCTTCTTATTTTCCCACTTTATAGAAGAAACGGTTTAAAAAAATATTTATATTCAAATGGAAATAATATTCATTTATCATATGGCTTTTTTTTTTAATTGACAGTTCCCCCCCCCCCTTTTTTTTTCCAACATGAAGTTTCGCGTGAAATTCTCATTTATGTTGGAAGTGAAATTTTTGCTGTAGGTTTCTGCATATTTGATGCATAATCCATTGAATCGTTTGTTTATGAAAACTATTAAATACTTAGTTATTTTGTTTCATTGTTTTATTTATCCAATTTTTTTTTATGTTAATCATCAATAAACTGTAAATTTTGGCTTGTTGTTTCGTTCTCAGACAAATTATTTTTCATTTTAAATACTTTTATTTCTTTTATTATTATCAATGTTATTCATTGAGACTGCAATGGTATTCGTATAAATTAAATTTTTAAATTTCTACAAAGTTAACAGTTTATTTTTATTTTTTTTACTTCCTATATATTGAATTTAGGTCGAACAGGGGTGTTTGTGCTCCGGGGAAACCCCGGAATTCCGGGGATTTTGAACTTCGATACCCGGAAATTCCGGGGATCGTCGTTCAAAAGGAAGTAGGAATAATAAGGAATTATTTTGATCTGGGTAATTTTGTTTGCTTTGAAAGCAGAAAACGCAAGGTCAGTGTGTGTGGTGAAAACTTTTCCTTTCTTTCTCCAAAGGCAGTGATAATGCGTGAAAAGGGGGTAAAAACTTCTTTTTTGTTCTTTCCTTATTGCGAGTTATGACTCATTCCCCCGGTTCTCGGACATTCTCTTCTGGATTCTTTTCGGCAAGTAGGCGCGGCAGAAAAAAAAGGGAGAGACTTTGTTCGACCAGATGTGCGATAACGTGACTCTGGGTTCAAAGGTCTTATCTCTCCTGGCGTGGCGCCAATAAGTAGAGAAGGGGGATTTTTCGCCGTATTAGCTATTTGTCATTGATCGCTTCGCAACTTTTTTTTCTCCGCTGTGTAAAATTTTTGTTTCATTTATTGCTGCACGTGTAAATTTTTCGTTTTGCTTATTGAAATATTTTTTTATTTATGTATGCAAGAGAATTTCACTTTGAAATTTCAGCATTGGAAACAGAAATTACCCCTTAAAAATTCATATCTAATTAGTTTTACAGCATTAGATCCAGAGATAAGAAGTAAAACCAGTACAATATTAGCTTTTGAAAAATTATCATCTTTTATGTCCCATATTTTTAGTGATAATGAAAAGTCAAAAGTAGAAGCTGAAATAAGGTTATACCAGAGTGATATTGATATCACCAAAGAAATGCTCTACACATCTGATGAAAGTGGAAATCAAGTCAAGTGTACAACTGATAAATATTGGTCTAAAGTTTTTAATTTAAAAGATGATTTCACAAATGATTATAAGTATCCTACATTGGCTAAAATGGTCAAAGCCTGCCTTAGCTGTTTCCATGGCCCATTAGTGGAAAGTGCATTCAACTTAATGGATACACTTGTCACTGACTATAGAACCTCTCTTAAGATTGATTCCCTAGATGCAGTGCAGACTATTAAATATGATTTAATGACTTCTAAAGAAACCTCATGTGAAAAATATGGCTCAAAAAATCCAATGACTGATCCAATTCACAAAGATCTCTTACTGAATATGAACAGAAGTTGGAAAACATATCAAGAGGACTTAAAAACATGTATTTCAGATGAGTCACCTATAAAAGTCTCTGAAAAACCTTCTACATTAGCAGAAAAGCTTCTACCTCTGCATGTGCTGTTCTCGAGGAAATTTCTTCAACTGTAAATGAGGAAAATAAAAGTCAACCTTCCTGCAATTATGAAGTTCACCACAAAAGAAAGACAAGCCTTTAAACATCAGAAAATAAAAAAAAAGCAGCAGAAATTAGATAATTTTTTTTAAAAGAATTAATTCAGGTAATTTAAAATATTTGCATAAAATGTAGTAGTTTATATGTTTGAAAATTTATGGTTATTAATTTTGCAAAAAAAGTAATTCATTGAACTTTTATAATTAGGTCATTCAATACTTCATAATTGTAATTTTTCATCCCCCCCCCCCTTCTCGAAACTCCAAAATGCCGGTAGTAAGTCCGTAAAAGTTTCAGGGGATTTTTTGGGGTCCCACAAACACCCCTGGTCGAAAGAGTAAAAAATAATAGCCTGTATTTTCTTTATCAAAATGTTTTGAAGCGATGGCACGAATTGGGGGGGGGGGAAGAAGAAGGGGAAAAAAAAGATTTGGTCAAAGTAATACAATTTATAATTTTTGCTGTCATTCATAAAAATATTCTAAATAAATTTATCAAGTCATGCTTATGTCAATTTGTTCGCTCGACTTAAAGAGTCCATTATAAATCTTAGGGTAGAAAAGAAAGGATATATTGCCATTGAACATCGCAATATAATTGTTAGATGACATGTATAATTTGCCGATTTGTGGAGAGTGTCACGGAGTGCTTGAACTCGAGGTTCTTAACCTCCGAACATAACATGTGAATAGGGTAATGGTATGGCAATGAGATCACTTAATAAGTGGTTGCACAAGAAAATTTGAGGATTTACTTAGCCCTTTCTAGGGCCGTAGAAAATATGCTTCCCACCAAATTTATCAATCTTTGTATGAAATTATGTAGGTTGGCATAAGTTCTGACAAATGTTTTTAGAAAGACAGAAACTTAGATGCTTCAGTTCTTTATCTCACACAAAATGATGTATCTTGATTTGTACTTAATTATTAATTAACCAAATTAATTAATAAAATTAAATTTATCTAATAAGCTAAATGAATCCCTTTTCTTATTCTAATTTCAAGCCTAAAGATATTTTACATTATATGACTAGAAAAAAAATGGCCCTTTAAAGGGTTAAAATATAACAATTAATAAAAAGTACAAGAGGAAACGATGTTGTGTGGAAAATTTGTAAACTGTATATTTTATTGCCATCTGCCTCAAGAGAGAGATAAATAGTTGAAAGTGGAATACCATACCAAAGGGTTTCCAAACGTTGCAGCGATCTCGCCATGTGAACAGGTCAGATAGAAAATCGAAAGCAAGAAGTGTGATCTTTTAAACATCTGTGAATTGTTTCTGCAACGAGATTCTGATAATTGCGTGCATAATATACATTTCGTTGATTTTTATTTTTATTTATTTTACTTTTTCGTTTATGAGGTATTTAAGTTATATATTCGTTGATTGTATATGTATATAACTGAGAATTCTTTATAAAAATTTAATTAATGTTATAGAAATTACATGCTTGAAGTTCGGTGACTAATAAAAGTTTGTTGAGAATATTAATATGTGCCAATACTTATTTTCTTCGTGGAAAACCTGTTCTGAAGATTTTTTTTTAAATTTCTCTTTATTAATCGAGTTTTCAAATATTTGAATTGGTTCCTATCAGTTTAAATAATCGAATTATTTAATGAAATAACATGTTTTATATCTAATTTTGTAGATATCTGTTTAATTTTTTCTGGGCTGATGCTTTAAGGTGATCTACAATCTTTCCAAAATTGAAAAGTTTTACTAAAGCCCAAATTATGTATTATTCTGGAATTCATCGTTTTGGATCCTGTGCATTATTTCATTACTTTTTTCTTTTGTATTCAGCAACAACATCTTTTGTTATTCTTGAAAAGAAAGAACCGGTAGAAAGACTGTAGATATGCTTACTTAACCTAAAATCCGGCCCTGAAAGCGGCTCATCTTTTAAATCAAGAACCGTGGTTGATCCCCCCCCCTCCCGACTCTTATATAAAAAAGAAAACTGTCATTCATATGTATAGAATAAACATTTTCCACAAAATAGCTACTTTTTTTTTTTTTTTGAAAAGCATGGGAAAGAAAGGAAAAAACTTTTCTTTTCCATACTTTTGTCGTATCGAGTTCATGCTTGTCATGCGTTTTAATGATTCCCTCGTAATTGCTGCTTTCTCAAAGTTTAATTTATGCCTATAATCCAGCTCTTTCACTTTCTGGTATGCGAACTCTTAGAAAGAGGAATTATTTTAGTTATAAGAAAATTTTACTTCCAGGTGTTCAGGAGTCTCCACTTTTTAAAATTTCCTGAGTTCAAGAAACTTTTTATTTTTTAATGCATCTGCCTGTGAATTTGATAACTCGGTAACTATTCAGATAAGATTTGTTATGTAAGGTTTATACCAAAACTGTAGATTCTCAAATTTTGGGCGAAATAAAAATAATAATAAAATTGTAAGATATCAAAAGAATATTTAACTACACACATGGTCTGTACACAACGAATTAAATAGATTAAATATTATTTTTTTCGTATTATAATTATATGCGTATATTAAATTTTGAGAGAAATGCAAGGTGGTCTCATTATTTCCCCCCCCCCCCTAATTACAAAAAAAAATTAATTTGACATATGGTAGTTTCCATATATTGTAAAATCGTTTATAAAATTTTTAATACATCCACTTAATATCAATAAGTTTAAGTGTGAAAATCTTGTACCTCGAAGAATGTTATAGCTGCATCTTAATTCTTTTCAATTATCGTCCGACATTTCCGCTGTCACACTGGCATCTGTGATCGTAATTCAGAGTGGATCAGTACCATCAATTGGCATTGCAAACCTTGTGTTCTTTATGTAAACTCAAAGAGAATTGAGATTAAAATGTAATGGCGTTTAACAGTTTATTATCAATACAAATATATTTAATCTCAAAAAATGTATTAAATTTTTTTTTTTTTCCCGCGTCATTAACGCCATTTTGATTACAACTGAATGTAAAATCACTATTCTGAGTTGTACTTTTTGGATTAAAAATAATTTAAGGACGCGAACTGTTCAAAAAGAATTTTTATAGTATTTTATTCAATAGCTTTGCAATAAGGGAAAGACTTTATACATACCCAGTATACTGGGAACAGACTATCAATTCTATGATATATCATAGAGATAGAATTCTATGATATATCATAGAATGGACTTTCTGTTGGCATACATGTTCATAGGTGTGAACACAATACTTACAAATGCAATAAGGAGATTGGATGATTTTTTAGTTTGCGTTCTGAACATCAAAACTGTAGATCTATATATAATTTTAGATTAATTCCATCAAAGAGGACACTTTTTGTTGGTCGGCTTATATCGAGCATGTTAACTCAAATACGCAACAAACTAAAAAAATGAAATTCGCTAAGCATGAAATATAATTAAAGTATATATGGAGTATAATTAAGTATGAAAATTAACAGATGTACATTAAATTTTGAACACAATCGGTATGTGGGAAGAGGTACTATTCCAAAATGCATGCTAAGTTATTCACTGTGCGGCAAAGCAAAACTCAAAACGTGTCATTGTAGAAATATGAGGAGTGTAAAGTCAAATGGAGGGAAGTCCTGTACAATTTGTTTCCACTATATTTTGCGATCCATGTTAAAAATTTCTTCTTGTAACTTTGAGGCTGATTTTTTTGGTGCATGAAATGATCAAAATTTGTTGCAATGCGCTCAGAGCATTTTAAGGAAGCTCGCAGTTAGTCACATCATGTCCAATATTTGGCTTCAGATTTAGGTAACTACGATTCTTATATGTGTTCCGAAGGTACAATATGTATTTGGTGAAACTTTCTCTCGCTGATTAAATGTGGTGCCCACACCTGCTATCAATGTTCATGCCATTCACTAATCATTCGACATTTGTCGCTAATGACTTATCTGATACAAATCGCATGTGTGCACTAGACCTTAATGTAAAGAGCTGTCTTCTTCATTTGATCACGGTTAAAAATTGCGGCTGTGTTTATTATTTGTACTGTGTGTGTGTGTGTGTGTGTGTGTGTGTGTGTGTGTGTGTGTGTGTGTGTGTGTGTGTGTGTGTGTGTGTGTGTGTGTTTTCTTTTTCAAAAGCCTAACATTCCTTTATTTTTTCTTACTTGATAAGACACCTCATGCTCAACTTTTTACATTTTTAAAATCCATGATAAAATTTATACGATTTTATCAATTTGGCGCAACATAGGCAACATCATGGCTATTGCGCCAAAAGAACTCAAACTAATTGAATTGTATATATGTGAGAAAAAGTATAATACATCTGATTTTCCTTATTATTTAAGATTTTAAATAAACAATTGGTTTTCCCGTTTGTTGCATAAATGTAAAGTTTAAATGGAATTACCACTCTAGAATTTTGTAACATATAGTATTTGGTTGCAGAAGAAATATGAAGTTTTTAAGTTTATGCTTTCAGTTTTAAGAGATTTAATTTTAATTTAAGAGGATATCAGTTTTAAGAGAAGACAATCTAAAAGATACTTTGATTTAATACTAATAATAATAATTGTACTAATAATTTGATAATGCAATAATAACAATTGAAAAAACAGAAATGGTAAAGACATATGATATGTCAAACGAGACCTTAAAATTTAAGTCCGACAATATTAAAATTACTGGGTTCTTATATTTAAGTTATTAAGAAATAAGAGCAAAGGTGAAAATGTCCGAAACTTTAACATTGGCAAAAGCATGCAAGTGCGAAATGTGATTAAACAGTAGAAATAATAATAAAGAAAGAAATAAAAAGTTTAATATTTTAAAGGTATGGCCATTGTTACGAATTGTACTGCTCTAATTTAAATTAATTTTATTTTTGAAAAATTAATTTAATTAGAAAAATAGTAATACAGATATGAAACTTATTTATGTCACTCAAGAGCCAACTTCTAAAATTTTTAAGATGTGTAAAAATAATTTTTTGCAATGACATGTTCCAGACCTATGGCGGAAAAACATAAAATCATTCTTCTCGTATTTTATTCCAATAGGGAGGATTGTAGAAATTTTTTAATAGCGTAGTTAATCCTATATGTAAAGGCTAAATTTTTTTCTATTCTGTCGAAAGCTGTGGAATTGTGTAAGGTTCAAACAAACAAACGGAATTTCAATTATATATAGAGAGAGATAAGAGGAAAGCAACACTATCGCAATGAAATTAAGATAAAATACGTAATTTGGAACAATAATTTTAAAAAATGACTGTATAAATAAACAATTTATGGACACTTTTTTATTGAATTAGTGAATAATTTAACTACAGTTATTTCAAATAATGTTTATTACTTATTCAGTGAAATCTTAATTCTAATACACTTTTACTTTCATATATATAAAATATAGAGAAAATATTGTAATTGTCAAAAAATTCGAATTCGAGATTTTGAAATTCTGACTTCGAAAAATACATTTTTGTAACTGCATCAATTTGTTTATGAACGCTATTAACTCAAAAATACTGTGAGCGAGACTGATGAATTTCGGTTTATGGAACTTCAGACGAAATTTATAGATCTGTATCAAATTTTAAACGACTTCCGTTCAAAGGAAGTCTGTCTGCCTGACTGTTCGAGTGCAGGTGAATTCTATAACTATTAAGCTTAAAGAACTGGATTGGTATACAGGTGCCTAGATTGATAAAGAGATTTGCTACACAGGTTTGACATTTAAAATATAAATTCTTAAAAATTTTTGAAGCAAATATTACAAAGGGTTGACCGTCTTCTTTTTTTGTATTTTCGCATGCAAGTAAACACAATAATTTAAATCAATGAAATTCACTATTCGATCTAATGATTACAACTGTAATTCTATGTCAAAGTTAGGTTTCAATCAGCCAGAAAAAAAAAAAGATTCAAAGTTACATTTCCGAATTTTGGTTCTTGTGCATTCACCATGTCAAGGATTAATCGCCAAAGATTGCACTCTAGATTCAATAAAATTCACGCCAAAGATCTTTCCGTAACTATTTTTGACCAATGCAATGCAAGGTACTCGCAGTCTTACTCATGATCCACAATTTAACTTAAGGGAATAATGACTGGAGAGTATGCGGGAAAGTTGCGGGGAGACCATTCCAACTAGTTTGAAAACATTTTCTAACGGAAGATATCTATATCGTAAGAGGATAATCACTGAAAGATTTCCCCCTTTATTTTGTCTATTAAAAATGTAATTACCGGAATTGCTGGCAGAAAAAAAGGAATACACGGGATGTTTTAGAACAAGTCGATGTCGTAAGGCTAGAAATAAGTATGCACTTTTTTACCTTGGGGGGGGGACTCTTGAATCTTATATATTTATTCGTATACCTCCGTTTATGTCACTGCCCCAAAAAAAGAAGTGATCTCACGTGCTTTTTATAGATCGAAAGAGAAGGTGAAGTAGAAACACAATGCTCGAACTTTCTCCCGTTGCAACACGTTGACGAATACGTGAGAGTAATTGTTATTACTGCGGACATTAAGTACCAAGCATGGAAAAACGTGCTCGGTTTCGCAAGCCAGTGCTGTCGGCGGAAATCGCGAACTTCTCCAGTTAACACATTTTGGAGACATAGGCCGCGAGCTAAGGTGTGGTCACTATGCTTCTGCTTAGTTTCCGAATCGATAGTTTATTTTCTTTGCAACTGTCTAGAAGAAAAAGAATGATTGTAATAGGAACAATATCTGCTGAAAATTTTGTCATTACAGCTGTTAATGATGAAAAATCGTTGTTAGTTAAGTCCAATTAAATATCAAAATTGTTTCGATTCTGGACAATTTCGATGTGGTTTTCTTAGTGTGTGCGATTTCGTGTTTTAGCTTGATTTTGTTTGTACGCACAGTTTTATTTTCGCATGGTTAAAAATTTCCAACTTTATCGTTTATATCACGAGAGAGATCAATAGTAATTACACTCGTTAAGGTCCAAACTTATTTTGGTATACTTCCTGTCTAGCCCACCATTTTCTATTTCTTTTATATGCTGACAGTCAGAGATTTATGGAAAGTTGCGATAAGATTTCATGTATTTACCGCATTGTGATCTTCATGTTAAAATTTATTTAGAGAATACAATTTCTTTAAATCTATATCATCAATCAGTAATGAGTAAGACAAAATAAATTAAAATTACTTTGTCAGTCAGCAGTTACTGATGTGGCATGAACGAAAAGTGTTAAGTTAATCACTGTTGACTTCGAAATGAGAAATAAAAGTAGCTGACGTAGTTCGATTGGAAAGTATCAGTCACCGTTACTGACATGACACTTATCGTGTGTAGAAGTTATGGAGAATCGCTGTAGCTTAGTACTAGAAACTAATATCGGTATATCGTTTTTTTGCAACCCAATTCCACCTTCCTGTATATGGTACTGGTTCACATTAAATCTGCTGTGATGAGTCAATGTTTTCATATTGTGTGATGGAAATGAGACTGGTTGCTACCTCATCTTTCGTCCTCTTTATTTGATTGTAGTTTGAGATGGCATTTTGGATGTTTTCCTGTTGATAGACTACGTCCAAAATTTGATAAATATCTACAATTTTGGTGAGATTCATATACTACAATTCATTTAATTTGCTACTTTTTGGGGGGTAATTGATAAATAAACAATATCGACATGCAGCGAGTAACATATTAGTAGAGTTCGACAAATAGTCAACCCAAAGACAGATTTGGTCTATCTACTCATCTGCAATTCTAGGGATAAAAAACTTATGTCAGATTTCATACATCAAATTCCTTCTGTTTATAAGCTCACAGGCAGACAAACATTGTATGATATTTTCTCTAAAGTTATATACATACATGGAATTTTGTAGTAGACTACTTATTAATTTTCATTTTCACGTTTTAAATTTTTTCATAAAAATCTCAGAATCGAATGATTTAAACTTTTACGATATTTTCTCTTTGCATATGTTTCATTCTCGATAAAATAAAAAAAAAAATCACGAATGTTTTCTATGTTAGTTTACTTTAATGTGCAATTTTGATTTTTGAATGAAATGTCGATACGCTGATGTACGACAGATGAAGGCGGAAAAATACTACTTTAAGGAAACATGATTTGATAAATGTCCAAATTTAAGAGATGTTTACCAATTACGCATTTACTATTCAGCAGTTTGTTTGTTTTTTTCTTCCCCTCTCTGAACTCTTGATTTCTATAATGATATTTAATGACTGCTACTTTTTTATTATCTTTTTAAAATCCACTCATTGTAGTTTTTAACCTAGTTCTTATGAAATTTCAACTTTTGCTTGTCTTCCTCCTTGCTTCATTTCCGCGTTCCAAATGAGGGGGAAAAAAAACAGTTAAAAGATGCCCTTATTAAATTTTATCCACCATCTAATTCATTTCGGTGTTGAAATTTTGGCGCAGGGATTATTATTTCATCTCTTCTTGAGTAATTTTTTGGGAATTACTATTTTTTCGGCTACTTGATTATCTTTGTTTTTCCCGTTTAAAAATGTGTGTTTCAAATGTGAAAATAATTTTGTATTTATGTGTTTACGTTTGGAAAAAAAAAAAAAAAAAGCTTCTAATATTTGTTAGTGATTGTGCAAGTGAACTTAAATGTCAGTTTTTCTTTTTAAGGTATGCTCTTATTCGTATTTTATTCATTTAATCGAAAGGTATAATTAAAACTATCTAAAGGTTTAATTATACCTTTCGGTAAGGTAATTGCCCAAGTTATGGTTATTCTCTGCGAAATGAATGAACTTTTATGGTTTTTGGATTTTTCTCTGAGCCTTTTACAGATTCATGTGCGCTATTATTATTACTTTCTTATTTTTATCTATACAAGTAAAACACTAATTTCCATCAAACAAAAAAAAAGTACATTTAATTTATTAAAAATTTACTACCTTTGCTTTTTCGATATAAAATAAAATTGAAATACCAGTTTTTACTTCCTGTAGAAATCCAAGCTATTGAATAGATTTTTTGCAAATTTTTCTTCGAAATATTGTAAGGCAGGATTTAGAGTAGATTTCGCATTAATTATTAACTAACCTGTTAATTTTTATTAAAAATTTGTCTCCATTACACATGTGCAGTATTTCTGCAGTTAACAACATGGCGGCGACCAAGATTTATTTCTTAAGTGAAATTTAAAGTAGCCAAAACGCAGGGAAAAGAGAAATTTAAATAGGAATTATTTTACTGTTATTTTTTTTCTGTGATGTAAAAAATACGAAATTTAAATATTTTCTTTGTATGGTTAATAATATTGAAATTCACGTTTGAAAATATCTGCCTTTGTATTCTTTGTCGTAAATACATATTAAGAAATCAATCACAATCCTTAATTAAGTTTTTGTATTATTACTGGAAAAAAAACTTTCTGATGTACTGAAAAATTGTTTGAGTTTATCTACAATTTTTTGAGAAGTGAAGAGATATTAAATCTCTTTGCTAAAACAGACTTTCGCATTTTCAATTAAGATTGTGCTGCTGACGATGAAAAAGTGTTTGTTTGTTGTAATATTTTATGTAAAGTAAACTTTTACGTTAAAAATAAGTTATTTAAAAAGAATTTGTCTGCGAATGCGTGGGAATTCCAACAAGTGGTATCAAATATATTTTTAAGTTCTTAAATACTGTGTTTATATCTCTAGCTTTTAATTGCTAATTTGATGCATAATAACTTTTTACTTTTTCTGTAAGTATCTATTATGTTATAAATATTTTACATTTTGTGGACAAATACTGAAATATAAGTAACTTTTAATGAATTTTTGCGACAATTCACTAGACATTTATCATTAATTAAAAACTTGAAAATGTTATACCGAGCAATCCCGAATATATCATCTAATAAGGTTCTTGTTCACGCCAATCCCTGGAAGAGTACATTGCTGTCCTCTCAGTTTTGCTACTTAAACATTGCTCACTAACGTGAAAACCCTGCGTCCTAGCTTAATTATTGTTAAAAGAGAGAGTTTAATTCATTTGCTTATAACGCCTTCATTAGTTAGTGTAAAATTAAGTTTTTTGGCCTTGAAAAGGGCCTGTTTCTTTATTTTTGTAAGCATTTAGAAAAGAAATGAAATAACAATAAAAGTTATGAAAGTGCAAAAGGCAGGAAATAAAAGTTTTAAGATTATTTAAAGAGAATCCTGAATAGAAATTATTTAGTCAAATAATCAAAAAAACTTAGATTTAGAATTCCTTGCGCGACATATCATACATAACACAATTATATACACACGCACGCACAAACACATATATATAATTGTTGTATATGTAATGTAAAACATATTTTAGCAGTTCGTGGCCAAATAGAAGAAACTTTTGAAATTTTTAAACTTTGATTTATTCCATCCTGTGAGGCATAATATATGCAGATAAAAAGCGGTAAGCAATACGTCGGTTTATATCTCCACACAAGAGCAGAAGAGACGAAAAGAGCGAAATTTTCCCTTCAGTGGTTTTTACAATAAGATTTTTTATAGAGATTTCTTTGACACGTGGCGATTTAGGATAGAGAAATTTAGGTATCTTTAAAAGAATGTCGCAAACATTTTGGATTTTTATCCCTTTTCTGAGAGCGTCGAGAACCTGCTGAATTTGAAGTCTTCTTGAGCGTTCTTCTTTTTAAATGTAATTAAATAAAAAAAAGTGGGAATCGGATCAGGGAATAAGAGAACATAAGAGTTAATATGGGCTAAATTAAGATAAAAATTAGGAAATTAATTGCGATTTAAATTAGATGAAGAGATATCATTACACACCACACACTGATATATATATAATATGAAAAAAAAAAAAAAAGCCAATTTTGTGAATTAATGAAAGTCCTAAATTGATTTGCTTTTCATATCTTCACCTTCATCCTCAGAATACCATTTGGAATATTTATCTCTACACCCATACACGGGAAAGTTAATGCAATTGTATTTGCGAATTTGTAACCCGTAGTTACGGGATTCCGGTGAATCGGAGCGTGAAAGCTCTTTCATCAACTCTGGACAGCTCGATAACGCCGGCAAGTGGACATTGTCATCATGGCAACAATTACTGGAAGTGTTTCTTTCACTTTCCAAAAGACAAGCTCCAAAACAGATAGTTCTCTTCCACATCAACTTTCTGAACATCCACATATAGTACGCAAGCTGGCTGCGCGTGTTGAAAAAATATAATCCATCTTCTTGAACATCTTTCAAAACTTTCGATAGATTCGTTTGCCCGTTGAATTCGGCTTATTTCTGTGTCCCCATAATATTGAAAGAATAGCTGAGATTCATGTTTAAGTAATAAAAATAAACAGTTAGAATGAAAATCGCATTTGTTTACGTTTTGAAAGAGAAATCACGTGATTATGCTTGTATTGTTGCCAAATCTATAGCCACGAGTGCTCATAGCGAGTGCGTGTGTTACCAATGTGGCTTTGGGAAACAAAACAAAACAAGAACAAGTAATATATATATATATATATATATATATATATATATATATATATATATATATATATATATATATATAAATTAAGTCAATTCCTACTTAGGTAAAAAAAAAAAAAAAAAACTTTTTATTAAACTTGCGACAAATTTGGCGATCATTTAGCAACATGGCGACGGATATGGCGACCAAATATACTGGATAAATTTAATTAATTAATATTAGAAAAAATCTGTCAAAAGTGTCATCCACTACACGTTTAAAAAAATGTATTTGAACTTGAGTGGATGAATAAAAAGTATTTTATTAACGATTGAAAATTTGAACAAGATATATATAGATATATATATATATAAAGTTAGGAAGGAAAAAAAAACGAAATTTTATTCTTTTCTGTAAATCTAGCATTTTTACTGAATCTAGAGTGCGATCTTCAGCATTTTTTTGGGGCGATTAATCGCTCTCATACGATTTGTTTATGCATAGATACGAGAAAATTGAACATGCACTTTGGTCTTTTTTTTTTTTTCCCCTCCCCGATGGATTGAAACGAAAATTTGATTTGGAACTACAGTGAGTCACAGGATCACGTATCAAATTTCAACTATTTAATTCACTGCTTTTTGGTTATTGCGTTTACATGCAAGCGAAAATACAGAAAGATAAATGGTAAGCCTTTTGACAGATTTGGAACAAAATTTGATAAGAATCTACTCTTTTAATTACTGAAACTATAAACCAAATTTTTATTCAAGTATTATTACATTTTCTGATTATCGCGTTTAATCGTATTAAAATTGCTTAAGCGAAATGAATAATAATAAAAAGAAAAAGTGGAGAAGGATCCCATTTCGATATTATCCACATGTAATATCATGTATCGTAATATATACGCATCAATTTAATTTTGGAATCCATTACGTATCACGCAGGAGGGGGAAAAAATAATAAAAATGTAACATCGTATCCCTAACTGAAGGCAGTGTGCTGTTAATGACATGCTAGTTATCTTTGTCATGTGTTCCTAATTTTACATTGGTTAGTGATTTTAGTAATGAGAAAAGTAAAAGGAATTATTATGGTAAATTTTTCAAACCTGGCTGCTGGAATAAGATCCAGAAGGTACGAAAACAATTATAAGTAGTGAATAATTAAATGTACAAAAGTATGGACGGATCAAATACGCAAGCAATAACATTTTACAACATATAAAGAAAATGACTTTTTCATATTTTGCTTGTTTAATTTTATTATTTAGTGTAAATTCAATTGTTCATTAGTTCTTCTAATTGAAAAAAAAAAAAAATACGGACCTTTGAGCAAACAATATTAAAAAAATTACCACAAAGAACTTGACCTTGCTGAATATGAAGGTGAAATCGTAAGCGTAAGAATTGTAAATCGATTGGAATAAATTTCATGCAACATTGAATTTCTTCAAGCCATGACATTGAACGGATGATGTTGTAAATGGAATTGACTTGACTTGCTATATGCTTATTTAAAAACATAGTAATCAAAAATCGTTTGGTAGTAGTTTTTGTTTTTCTCGTATTTGTTGAAATACTCATTTGCTGTAAATTTGTGTATGAAGGTCGAACTGTTTCCACTCGGGAACCGAACTTTGATCTTTAATTCTCTTTTGTTTTGTTTTTAATAGCAATTGAATACTTTAGCTTTTAGAATTTTTCAGCTGTCATAGAAGAAATGTGTTCTTTTAATCATATTAGGAGTAAGCCATGTGATTAGTTTATTACCCTCACTTCACACTATTTCTTAATGCTAAAACTATATTGTTCCCGTTTTGAAGAAAATACAAAGACTATCCTTTTCTGTGGGAAGTAATACTGGTTCTAATCTCATTGACATATAGGATTATAGTAATATGATGGCTTGATGTTGAAAAGTCTTTCAGTAATGTGACATGGAAGTTTGAACAATTATCGTTCTTGTCATCTGACCACGGTTCGAAATTATGGAATTCTCAGATAGCCTTATATTGTAACAAAACGCGATGTTAATTTAACTGAACTCATTTACAGAAACAGGACCGGATTACTAAATAGTCGAAATAAGCAACTACCTAGATCATGTACTCGAAATTATTCAAATTAAAATCGAATATCGTTTAAATTTTGCCACAATATTCCCGACAGCTTTTTTAATTATTTACCATTTGTAAGTTTTATATTCCGTGATTTTATACTTCTTTAAAGAAAACTCCAATTTTATAAGTTAGTTATATTTAGATTGTGTAGAAAAGTCTGTATTATTTTATGTAAAAAGTCTACTATTTTTTTGTAAAATTATTTTTGAATTCCACATCTTTTGTCCGCAATATGATCTTTTAAAAAGTGATCTAGAATTTTAGCATTTGCTATTTTAGTTCGTCAAAATTTAATTGTTTAAAACTGCTTTTATGAAAATTTAATTGAAATCAATAATAAAATTCTTGTTTTAGAAGTGAAAGAGGGGAAGGGTAGGCGTCGAAAGATGCATTAGTTAAGGGTACCTAGAGAGATTAATCCGGCTCTGCCCTTCGGAAAGTTCGAATTTCAATTCATCACGTTGATTCATCTGTTCATCGAGTGTTTCTATTCATCATGTACATATTTTTGAGCACCAAAATACAGAATATAATTTTGTATATTCATAGTTTGGCTATCCACTGGAGTTCTTAGAGTTTATAGACACATTAGCCAAATAATTGCATGCAAATGTTGAATTTACAATTCAGCTGATTTGATTTAAATTAATGTAAGCGTTTTGTTTTTAAAGAGATCGCTATTTAGAGTCAAATTAGTTTTTCAGCATCAGAATTTTCCTTCATGAATTTCGTATATCAGCGAGAAATTTAATTCTTATTTCCTGCCTAAATATCATTATATTTTAGACCTATTTCATTCGAAGAAAACATTTATATATATATATATATATATAACTTATGTGTGTAGAATAATTCAAAAAATCAGGCTAGATAAATAGTTGGAATTTATCATGAAATCTTTAGGTCAAAGTTATAGGTTTGTTTAAAATTTTAGATGAAATCCTTTAGTATTAAGAATTTGCCTGAGGTTGCTTGAATTTTTCTTTACATTAAAAGCTACATAAAAGGACGAACCTAAATTACAAGGATACTTTTTGTTTACATGCGCATTGCCATTAACATGAAAATCCTAAGTATGTTTTTAATTTTTACATTTATATTCATGTGGATTGGCAATACCAAACAAATTTATTTGAACGACCCTTTATATGACTATAATTAAATTTAAAAGTAAATGTATATAATCTTATTGTGAGCATAATTTTACGAATGTGTGCCAAAAACTTTTGGAATGAGCTTCAATATACAGGGTGTTTATAAAGTCCCGGACCCATTTTGATGTTTAATAACTCGTAAAATAATAAAGATATAAACAAACTTATGGCATTTATTGATGGAATAACTCATATATTTTCCTTTTCAGGTTTGAATATTTTTACTTTTGTAAATATCGTCTGCACGTGTGGTTAATTTCAGATAATTTCATTTTCCAGTCTAAATATCTGTACTTTTCTAAATATTGTCTGATTATTAATTGCATTTTTCTCTCTTTTGTTTTTGGCAACTATTGCAATGTTATGTTTACTTTTGATGTGTTTGTTCTATGTAGTACTTTTGTATGTGATGTTTTATTCTAGCGGATATTAAGGAGAATGCATACACCACAACAGAAAGCACAGATTTTATGGTGGTTCATAGAAATGAAATCGATAGTGCAAGCACAGAGAAATTTCAGAAGAATTTACCAAAAAGATCCTCCATCCAAAAACAGCATCTTGCGGTGGAAAAAGAATTTTCTAGAAATTGGAAGTATCGAAGATAAGAAACGTTCCAGACGTCCTTGCACAAGTGATTTTGATGTTGAGGGTGTCAGAGAGACATTTTTACACAATCCTAGAATATCTGTGAGATCAGCGGCAACAGAATTGGATATCACAATTTCGACGGTGTACAAGGTTATTAAGAAAAAATTAATACTGCATGCATACAAAGTTCAAATTGTTCAAGTTTTGGAACTGAACGATAGGCCTAGGAGGATGGCCTTTGCAACAGATATGCTAAGGAGGATAGAAGATGCTGCTGATTTTCTGAAGAGCATAATGTTCTCCGATGAAGCATCCTTTCATGTTTCTGGCATTGTTAATCGCCATAAAGTGCGCAAATGGCTCTGTGGTTGCTGACATGCTTGTCGCTACCTGGCGTGAAATTGACTATCGACTTGATATTCTCCGTGCGACGAAGGGGGCACACGTGGAAGTTCATTGACAAGGGTCATGAAACTTTTTGAGTCTATTTAACCATTTATGTTATTAATTTAAATCTATCTTTATTATTTTATGAGTTATTAAACATCAAAATGGGTCCGGGACTTTATAAACACCCTGTATTTACAAGGACGGAAGGCGGAACATGTATGTTCGCACCAGAACACAAGAGAAAAGAGACAATTTTTCCTTTCAATAATTTTACTATTATATTCTGATAGGGATTTTTTGACACTTATCAATTTAGGTTAGGGAATTTTAGGTATCTTTGAAAAAATGCTGTATGCTTTAGGGATTTTAATGAAACGTGGAAAAAAAATTAGCATTTTTTTAGAGCGCGTTTTAGAAATAATTAAAGTGGGATTTCAATCAGGAAATAAGAGAAAATTTTAGAATAAAGTAACATGAGCTAATTTAAGATTAAAATGAGAAAAATAATTAGGATTTAAATTAAACTAAGATATTATTTATGCAATAATATATAACCTTATCATATCATTTTGACATCCGCGGTCTCTTTTCTGGATGGCAAAGTTATGTCTTTGAATTAACAGTTAATTGAATATAATTAGTTCATGTTTTGAATACGGAAAAGAATGGTAAAACTATATGATATAGGGAATTTAGTATAATATAAGAATATTTATATTGATACTAAATGAGGATATCTTATTCCGTGAAGCTTAAATACAATTATTTCAAATATATTATAAGTGACATTCTTGTTAATTATCTGGAAATCGGAATTTTTAATGTGTATTTTAGCACTTTACTGGCGGGCATGATTTTTAAATATAAAGTAAATTAATCTCGTTATTGCGCACAAGCATTCGTTGTGTATGTCTGTCAGAAAAGTGAGGCTACGTTCTTAGTGCAAAGTATTAAGACTATTAAGTTCCTATAGCGCAGTACATTGATTGTGCTTTGTTTGCAAATTATTTTAAATATTTACGTTTAAGTATTCAGATTCGGAGATTCTGGATTCAGATCGGAGATTCTGCCTAAAACCAAGTATTAAAATTGTGAAATCAGATTTCGTAATACTTTCGTAAATAGTATTTATATCCATTTAAAATGTGTGATGAAAACGCGGATGTGATGTCATTTCAAGATAAATTTATATTTCTGACACTGCGTAATAGTAAGAATGCGTTTCTTAATACCTGTTTGCTAGAAGTTCATAAATAGTTGAGTCATTTCCTCTTCCTTTAAACCGAAATTTTTATATTCCGAATACATCGTTTACTCTTTCACCGACTTCTTTCATTTAAAAGTTTAATTGATAATTACCCCCTCTTGTTTTAACATTGCAAATAGAATAGGTTTCCTGAAAAAATTCAATTGATTTAATTTTGGAATATCTACTTTTCTTGAATTTCGCTTTATTTATTTTGTTCGAGTCGCTTGAAACATGTTGAAAATGTTAATTTTATATTACGCTGCGATGACAAACCACTGCTTTGATAGTTTCTTAGTCCCGTGGGTAGTACTGCATTTTTTAATTACGGCACGTTGAGCATACTTAAAAAGCCGAAGCACAGGAAAGATAAAAGGATGATCACTTATATATTTATTCACTCATATACTCAACTTCAGGCAGAATTGAAAAGCTGCTAATAATGATACAGCCGATTGAAGTTAGTAATAAAAGAAACAATAAGCTATATTTAATATTAGCTGCTGTATCTGCGACTTTGCCTACGTTTATTCATTCTGTACGTATGCAAGTAAAAACAGCAACGCATATCTTACAAGTCTTACAGTTTTCGAATTCTTATATTCAACCCTTTTAGAGGTTTTAAGATTCTGAAACTCAATTAATAATATCTAATTAATTACTATTAAACTTTTGATTAAATAGCAATTTTAGACTATACGTCTGGGGCTTATATGTAAAGATAGTGTTTTTGAGACTCATTCTAGAGTTTAATAATTATAATTGATCGTTGGAGAAACATGGAGTTCTTGATTGTTATTGTCGTTTTTAGAAGATTCACAGATTTAAGCGGAGACTGCCGTTCTACTTTAAGAACAGTGATGTAATCTAATGTTTAATCAAATATTAAAAGTCCAGTATTTAGATTTTGAGTTCTGATGATATGACTGTAATAGGAAAAATAGTTTGAATTATAGACATAACAAAGTTAAAAAATAGGCCAAATTCTGTGGTTAGAAAATGCAGAGCTAAAAAGAAATGCCCATTGACACATTTTAAAAAGTAGACTAAATATCAAATAATGTAATAAAAATTGATAAAATTATTATTTTAGGAAATAAAATTAGTGAACTCAACTTTTAAAAAAAAACAGCAAATGACTCGTATGATACTCCAACCGAAACAGTAAAAGAGAATGCAATAATTTAAAAAATAATAATTTTAAAGGCAAATTACTGTACTTACAGTGCTTATTCTACATCGTAAAAATAGAAGCGAAAAACGCCTGAAGGAATTGATTTAATTTTTTTAAGTGTGCGAGTAATAGATATGATTAAACAGTGAGTTAAATTTTAGATGTTGCAAGAAAGAAAAAAAGGCAATTGTTAGAAATTGCATTTAAATTAAATGAAAAATTATGAAAAGTAGATAAAAATCAAAGAAATAATTGTAAGAATGGATTAAGCATTATTGGAAAAGTAAATGTTTGTGAATTTTATCTTTTTTGCAGTGATATGTTTTAAAATGATGACTGAAAATTATTAAAACTTTTCATCCCTCTTTCACTCCCTTTAAAAGTGTTTTTTTTTTTTTTTTTTAATGTATCTAATCCTTCTAAGCGCTAAAGAAAATATGGGCCAAATTTCCTTCGAATCCATGTCTGTGTGTGGAATTATATGATATTCGAAGAAATAAATACACATTTATATATATAGATGTTGCTGAATTCTGAAACTAAATGATGCATATATTATACGATTATGTTACTCTTAATAGAAATGATTGTGATAAAATTTCGGGAACTGATTAGGCAATATTTGGAAATTTACTTTCCTTTAGATATTAAAATAGCATGTATCGAATTAGCATTTCTTTTTTTTAATTTGATATTCTTTTTAGAAGATAGCTAAATTAAGACATTTGATTAAATTAAATTGTTTTCAATTATTTTTACATCTTCAAGAAAAGAAATTAAGAAATTGCAGCATAACTTCTCAGAGCCTTTATTTGAACACTAGCGATTTCTCAATGCCTACATATTTGTTACCAAATTGTTATTTATAGCTGTCGAATCTAGGCTTTTATTGTCATAGCTTACGACATCACAATGTCCGGAATTGTGGCAACTGAAGGAAATACAAGGTAAGTACCGATACATCATTCGGCGTACTTGAATTGTTCACGATTTCAAAGAATATTTAAGTATTAAAATGCGAGGAAAAATCTATAAATTCTTCTCTGCGACCTATCAACTCTTTTATTTCGATCTTTCTGTTATTATTGTTTTTAACCTTTTTTTTTTTTTTTTTTTTTAATACGCTGCTCACGAAAGAGGTCTATTTTATGACTGGAATTCTGCGTTTTGTTGCTATTTGTATACTTTTACCCTTTCTTTCTAAGTCGTATTTTAAATTTTCCTCTTTTTCCTTTTGTTTTGCGGTACTTATATGCATTCTAAACAAAAAGAGGATTTAAATGTTTTCATTTAGCATCTAAAGTTGGTCCCCAAATAAAATAGAACAAACTTAATTTTGTGTGGAAATTGATGCGTTCAGTATTACGTGTACCTTACGAAAAATGCTTCATTTAATTTAATTTTAAAATTTTTAAAGAAACTCTACTTCAAAAGTTTGACTTAGATCTGAATCTAGTAATGGTCAAGATGGTCATTAATCAAGAATGATCGTTATCTAACCTAATCTAATGTCATTTTCCTCTCGTGTGACATGAATATAATAATTTTTGGTATATATATTTTTTATTGGCCGTTGCTTTTATCTGTTCTGTGTCTATGAAAGAAAAAGCATAACACGCATATTTTTAGGTTGGACAGTTTTCGATTTTTTATTTTCAATTCCTTAAAAGGGTTGAAAACCCTCAATTCTAATTTATTATTTGTTAAATACTTGTTACTCCAAGGTTTTTGGATGAATGACATTAATCTCATTGCTTGGCGAATATATGTAAAGATTGCTTGTATTGCCACTAGTACATGTAACTTGCATATGTACCTTCATGAATTTGCGATGAAAAGAGAGTGGAACTTCTAAGTTGATATGGCAGTTTTTCAGAGCAGATTTTTATGTTTAAGTTATTTGCAAGATATCTCACCTGTCGGCTCTGATGTCTATTTATGAAAACTGATTTATCATTACACTAATTGAGAGATAGTCAATGACCTTAAAGCTTTGAAAATATAGCTACAATAAATGTTTAAAGAAATCATTTCTTAAGCAACTTTTTCATGTTGAACGTGAATTTTTTTTTTTTTTTTTCCTTTCTGCTGTCAATTATTAAAAATTATGGACGTAATTAACTTAGCGTTACTGTTCATTTTACAATTTATCTATGTATATGTATAAGTGAAATATTCCTGATTATAATTCTTATACATTTAAAAGTAACTTATAAATTCATCTATATGCCACATATTGATATTCTTATAACAAGCATTTTAAACGGAAGTTATATTTAAACTGTAGTTTAATTTCATTTATCTCTTTTTATTGACTTTATACATGTAGAAACACATACTATTCCATCTGCCATTTATTCGACTGCTCATAACTTCCTGTGCCGTATACTTGGATTGCCTATGATTATAGCACCTATATCCCATTTCCCTATTGGTTTGGAACTCATTTCTATCTTGGCTCATTAAAGGATTAATATTTCAAGTATCTAATTAATTCTTTTTTTTTTTTTCATTTATGGAAAATACATGTCTGAAATAAAACTCATTCCCCCATCAAGAGAGCGGTTTAATTGGGCGTCACGGGGTTAAACGACTTTCACTCTTCTACTTTTTATTGACTGGTGGCGTCAGCTACTCGAACTCTTTATTTTTGCAAACCACTTATCGCACAAGTTGAGCAATTTCTAAATTTAGATTCTCTGAAGTTGGATGTCAGGACTTATAATGTTGGAAAATAATCTGTTATGTTCCCGTCCCTCGATTTTCTCTTCAGTTCGAATTTTATTTCAGATCGTAGTTAAGACAGTTTTTCATTTAGTGATTTTATTTTTCAATTGATTGGAATGTTTTTTGTTTTTTTTTAAATATAAAAGGAAATGGAAACTGTTTTTTCTCCTTTTGCATTTTGATAAAAATCGAATTTACCATGCATCGTTAGTTTGGTAGGCATGCAAGTGTCATCTTCCTAGGCCCTGATGTGAAGTCAGTGACATAAATAAGTTGGTACTCACGATAAAGTTTTGCCCCTACAAATCACTCGGACCAATCAGTAAGTTGTGGATTAATATTGCAGAATTGCCATCTTAATTCGACCTCCTATATTTTTTCGAAGTGCTGGCGGTCTAAAAAAAATTCTTTCGGATTATTAATTTTTACATCAACATTTCCCCGTCTGTTCTTTAAATAAACTCCATAGTAAAATTTTGTTCTATCTTTATGAATGTAAATGAACGTAAGCGTTTTCTGCTGTTAATAATAAATAAAATCCTTCCATGTTGAATTATTATATATGTTTAAGCTTTCGTAATTAGTGTTGTGAATTAAACGAAGATATTTGCTGTACAGCTGTTTACGGAAAACGCTGCAGAAGAAGGGGAAAAAAAAATTCTGATGTTGCATTTTTTCAGAATTAATGATTGGTTTATTAGAAATCTATTCCGCAACGGATTGTATTTATTTCAATTTTTTCTTACGCATATTTGGGTTCAATTTTCATTGGCCAACCATAAATCCGTAAAATGGTGGTTTGTTTTCAATTCTTTAATTGCATCCAGTTGTTCTTTGGAATCCTCTTGATTTTCTCATTTAACCATTGAAATATAATTCCCTTTTGATTTCATAATCGGCAACTAATTTCATTTAATTAAAATCTGACCACACTGGCAGTGCTCTTATATCAAAACTCCTTCTTGTGTTGAAATTAAATATGATCATTCTAAATCTATAAGCATTTTGCACACTTTTTTGAGGTGTACACGTTATTAATGCAGTGAAACTTGGCTGATTACATACCACCATCTGCTACGGAATTTACGAAAATTAGGTGAAAACTACGGAATTACGGATAGAAAAACTATAGAAAATTTAAAAAAAAAAAAAAAAAAAAAAAAAAAGCTGAAAAGATCTTTTACCTAAATCTTCGCTCACAGTAGTTGGGGAGGGGAGAGGGAATCCTGTTCTAGCATGAATGCAGAAACACTGGAATTTATATGATCAACAAAATCGTGTTGTGTGATTTTTAAAAAAAATATTTTACTTATATATTTAGTTAATAATAAATCACTACAAAAAAATTTCGAATAATGTTGGAAAATATTTGTTTTAAAATTAATTAATATCATTATTACTAATTATTTTAACATTAATTAACTTTAAAATTAAATTAATTAAAATTCTTTAGAAATACTTTTTTTTTCAATAATTTGTTCATACTACGTTATATGTAACAAATCGGTAAAAAATGCGCAGGAGTAACCAATATTGGAAAGGGTATGTAATTAGGAAGTTTCTTAATATAAATTCAATTTATCTAAAAAAACATCCGAATTGAGAAAAAAATAGTCTAAAAATGATTGCAGTGACTATTCTTGAAATGAAAATGATAAGATTTATGCTTAAAATTAAATTTGTAAATAAATAATACATAATTGATTAAAAAGGAGTAACCCGTTTAGTGCCAAATGACGATATATCATCTTTGATAACAGCTACGGAACTTATCAGAGAAGATATATCGTTGCATATATGATGGAAGCTTATTTTTCAACAAATGTTGAAATACAATTGACAATAATTTTTTCCCTTTATTTCGTAGTATCTACCTTTTTGAATTTTATAAACGTCATTTTTATTTTGTTTTTCATGAGCTGTATTTCAAACCTTAGCAAAAGCGTCAAATTCACATGGAATTCTTCTCATTGGAACGATATTTTGGGTCGACACCCAAAAGTTTAATAAACAAAAGAACAATCATTTCAATAGATAAATTAATAGTTTTAAGAAACAAGCAATATGCAGCACTTTTAATACAACTATCCATTAATGCCTCAAAAAAAAAACAGAATAATCCACTAGTGCGAAATTTTATGGGAAATTTTTTTTTAGCTTTTTGATTTAATATATCGTAGTACAGCGAAGTCTTCGAGGGAATTTAGGATCTTAAAATTATTCAGTTACGATCATCGAGGATATAAGGTACGAACCTATTACACAAAATAACGAAAATGATTCATAAATTCTTTTTAGTACGATTTATGATTTAGAATTAATCAAATTGAAATTTTAGGTGACATTTTATAATTAATTAATTGGAAATTTGAAAACTGACCAAAAGAAAATTCAAATTATCAACATTTTAAATTTTTCATGTTCCAATGTATTTCAATCTTGAAAAATCAGTGAGTGCATTCATTTGGTATAAATAGAGTACTGATTTCATAGGAAAATTCTAATGAATATTTGATAGTCATGTCTATTTATATTGTTTGAAAAAAATATATGTAAGCCCGTAAATAATTATTCAAATGTGATGCATTACTTTTGCATCATTTTTAAGTAAGGAAGATGTGATTCATTTTGATAAGCTAGTCAGAAACAAGCTTTCCGTTTCCTATCACGTGAGAGAAGTTGGAAGCCACTGCCTCTGGAATGCACGCTTGTGGAGAGGGAAAAAAACTACAATAAAAAAATGGTTTCATGAAACAAGTCTGCGTGGCACACCTTAGAATTCTGTTTAGTCTTTGCATCATCATGTTACTCATAAAGCATTACGTGTTTAAAGTTTTTAAAGGAAGAACATCTACAATTCTATAATCAGCCTCAAAGTAAAATTGTATTTAACATGAGAATAATGAATTTTATGATTTGGAAAGCAGTCTTTACCCAGAGGAATTCCATTGATGTGTGGTTTTGTTTTATAACTAATAAAAAGCGCTTTTCAGTCCTTTCACTTGATCGAGTTTTGTACGTAAAAATGGGTCAAAATGTTGATGTGCTTTCGAGTTCATGCTGTCTTCCGGTATCTAATATTAGATAGCTTAGAAAGTTAGAAGTTTAGATGTTTCCGTGATACGAAAATTGGCCTAGTTACTGGATTTAGATGTACGCGAACCCTTAGATTTATATATACGGATTAAATTTCTTGCTAGAGTCAAGCGTTCTTCTGACAATTTTATATAAAGTATTATTTAAATTTACAATGCACCATGTTGACATTCTCTCACTAGTTACATTTAATATAAAAATTTATAGAAAAACATAAAAACTTGGCTTTTTAGAAAGGGCTTTCTTTTAACGTGATTATATTTATAATGTGCATACTGTCAGGTATTGCGAATGTTTCAAAATGTTTGCAGGACATAACTTTGGCCTTAAAGCTACAAAATGTGGCGCGTAATTACTTCTTGGGTTTTAGGTATCCGCTGAGAAAAGGTCTTACCATTTTCCCTCAATAACTTCAGAGCATATTATTGTATACATACACACACACACACATTTTTGTACGATTGTGGAATTAAAAAAAAAAAAAAAACTGGCATTTCCATAATACCAGTTTTATTTCCTTACATTTTTTTAAAAAAAATTAATGATTTTTCCAAAACGTTTTAAATTTATTTTGTAAAACTTTTCATTTAGTTATTGAGTTAGTTACTACATTTCTACACACACGTTATGATGATATTAAAACTATATTTTAATGCTTTTGTTAGCTAGCCTTCTTGTTTGTCTGTTTGGTACAAATTTTACTATCGATTTTAAAATGATGTCCCGATGATCTAAAGACTTGAAACTTTACTCTTCTCCTCTTTCCCTTTTAATGCTCCCAGTGGCGGGCTTCGTCTAGGCAGTGGCCTAGAGGCGCTGAAACCTTGGGAGCACCAAAGTTAGATCTATTTTAAAAAGACTTTCATTAACTTCTCTACCAAATAAATAAATTTGAAAAAAGAAATCAAATTCTTTGAGTAACAAAATATTAGAATACTGTTAATACCTTGTTAACTATAATTGGTGAAGTTCTACCTGTTTCATTACATTCATTTAACAATTATAGTATTTGTATACGTCTAGTGTCTGCTTAAATATAATTTTATAAATACTTGGAAGGTACTAGAAATTTATGTACATACTGGAATGAGTTATAATAAATAAATCAATAAGAACTAATGTATTTTCACAAAAATACTAAAATTAAAAAAAAAAAACTATTATGTCAGTGCTGATTAAATTAAAAATATGAACAGATTTGAACTAATTTATCAGTTTGTTAAAAGTGAGATATCATAGTATGTATCGTTTTCGGTGCTTTAATCCGCCAGTGAACACTATCCATTCGCTTCTCTGAAAATGCCGGGGCTGAAATGGCCTAGTGGTGAGATCTCGGTTTCGGAACCGGAGGGCTTTAGGTTCAAAACCTGATTCCACCGAAGAACCGTCGTGTAAGCGGGTTTGGTGCACGTTGAATCCGTCGCGTCAAAACGTCCTCCCGCTGGTGTGTTACAGAAGTTAGGAGAGGGAGTGCCAGTTCAGATGTCGTCCTCTTCATCTGACCACAGTTCAAAATACGAGGTCCGTCCCAAAATAGCCCTAGTGTTGCTTTTAAAACGGGACGTTAACATAACTGAACTGAATCTCTGAAAATGCCGGATTATGAGAGAAACCGAATTGGTACAGATCCGGATTATCGAGACCCTACGTACTTAAAAAAATATTGAACATTGTTTATAAGATTTCTTATGATAGTGAAAAAAATCAAGAGTTCTTTGACCTTTGAGAATTGATACACATCGACAGTTTTAGTTTCAGGTTCAAACGCCGAGTCTTATTTGTGTAAATGATTGTATTTCTGTTTTCGTTTTCAAATGTGCATGAATAGTTAGATTGACAAGACAATGAGGTCGTGGGGGGAATATGACCCGAAACTTGGTAAAGACTTACAGTTGAAGATTAAAACCATGGAAGGGGTCATATTACATTAAGATGGTTAAAAAAAATACAAAAAATCAGACATATTTTGATGTTAAAGTGTATATTGAACAATATTTTATAACGAGATAAACGGGAAAATTGCTCGGTAGTTCTCATATCAGTACTAAATTAAAATTATGTTACATGTGCTTTGTTCCTACATGCTATTCGAACCCCCCCCCCTCATTTCCAAACATTATGTCGGCTTCAAGACCTTAAGAGTTTCCCACTTTTAGACCTTAATTCTATTAATAAAGCCGTACGTCGAATTTCTTTTATCAAACTTTTTGCCATTTTCAGTTATCATGTTTACACAAATGAACAAACTATAATTCCAAACAGACATTTTTTAATCTTGTTATCGAATGGGGAGAAACAAACGAAAACGTGAAGATTCATTAAAATCATCGAGTCGAAATTATTGATGGTGATATCTCTCATTATATCGTACACGTACACACACACACACACACACACAAAAAAAAAAAAAAAAAAAAACTGAAGTTTAAGGATTAAATAATGATGATTATTAGCATTAAAATTTATGTATAGAATTGAAAATAATTTAACATAAAATAATGCATTAAATGAAATTTAAATCGCAATTTCCGTATGGACAGAACTACAATTTTGATTCCTAAGATTTTAAAGTTATTTTTGAGTGAGTTGGCTTTTAAACATCGTGTATCAACTATTGATATTAAGTTTTCTGGATTTTCGCATTGTATACAAGCTATTAATGGAATCAAAATTTAACGAACAAATTGCAGGCATTCTTTACTTAGATTTTTAATTTAATTAATTAATTTAAAATTAATTATAATTACGCTTAAATTTTTATATTAAGCTACCACCCCTTCATAGCCTCTCTCAGCTGTCACTTTTAATTAATATACAATTTATAGTTCCTAGACATAATGTTCATTTCTAGAAGCACTATTCATTTCACTTGGAAAAATTCCGTGAAATTTCACAGATTTATTAAATTTTTTATTTTTGACTTTGGATGTTTTATTTAAAGAAAGAGGAACTAAGAGTAGATGCATTTAAAAGCAACACTTAAAACCAAATCGAAATCAAACATTTCCCAATGTGGAAAGAAAAATGAACTTCGCTCTTTACTGGTTGGGAGATTCAAATAACTGTGGTTACTGAATTTAAAGCAAGGAGTCATTTTCATCATCAAGCCCTTTGACATCTAAATGATGTCCAAGTGCATTTTTCAGAATCGAGAGCTACGTTAAAATGTGATGCGCGAATATGATTAAAAGTAATGAGGTTTTGTTTTTCATAATGTAGTAAAGAAACCGAAATTGCATCTTGCACTATATTTATTCAGTTGATTGAAACTAAAATCCGACTTATGACTACTTTTAAGAACAAGATCATTTACCAAATCTCATGTATTTTAAGTCGTTGCGATTTTAGTTTTCGCATTTACATGCTTGTGTTTTTAGTTTTCGCATTTACATAGATCGACAGTCAGTCAATCCTATGGCAAATTTGGCTCAAGATTTGATACGTATCTATACTTAAGATAATGAAAGTGTGTACCAAATTTCTTTTGTTCTAATTGTTGCGTTTATGAACGTCGTGTTTCGTACAAAAGCACAAACCGATAAGCATCCAATTCCATGATGGATTTGCCTCTTAAGTTGATAGGGATTCACAGTTTAAATGCTAAATCTATGCACTTAATTTTATCCATCTCTCTTTGCATTTTGTCGTTACCTTCACTTGTATACTGTTAGCCAGACTGACAGACTTCCTGTGAATGGATTTCATTCAAAAGTTGGTGGAAATCAACGTATTTAGTATAAAGACCACATGCCAAATTTTATTCGGCTGACTTCAAGCATTTTTGGGTTAACATAATTGCAGAGAGAATGAGGTTTGAAACATGGAGATTCGTAAAAATCTAGAGTTGGAATTTTTATGATAGCGATAATATTATGTACAAGAAAAAGATCTAAGAGCACACAAATTGTATTTTCTTTAAAATAAAGAAACAAAAGGGGGGGAATGAACTTTTATTTAAGCTTTTTTTTTTAAGATACATTTTAAAATTCACTGTGTCAGAAATTATAAATTAGAGCTTGTTTTGATAAATATTTTGCCTTGCAAAAATGAATACCTTTCAGAGCTACCAACAAACCTTCTGAACAACTAGGTTTGCTTGGAAAAGAGGATTATTGCTCTAGAATGGCTTTATTGTATAAAATTATTTTTGATATTTTGTATATATTAGCTTAGTAAAGATATCAAATGCAAACAGATCCAATTTTTTATAGGTAAATGTTCATGGTGTGATTCCTTTGTTTAAAGTTTCTATTATCTAGAGTTATCGAATTTTCCAAGAAAATGTGTCAAAGATCATATTAGATCCGTTTTTCATGATGCGAGGTTTGTAAAGGTCGTTATCAGTAGTTATTTTTTTTAAGCCGTTCAGTGGAGGCAGGAGAGAAGATAGATAAGTAAATAAAAAAGGTTCTATTCTTAAGTGCCTTAATAATAATCAGATTCCATGCATTTCCAGGAAAGTAAGGCATTTATAAAAGCGTTTCGCTTTATTCAGAGAGGGAAAATGTACATTCCCTTAAAAAAAATCATTGAGAAAGTGCAGACGACAATTAATTATATTCCTTTCATTAAAGTTAAACTGTGCTTCAAATATGTATGTAATTATTCTGATAGCATTATAGCAAACACTTTTATTGGTTAATGTCAGATAATTGTCCATTAAATTTTCCTCTTTCTACGTAAATATTGTAGATCAACACTAGAACTATCCATGTTAATGGTTAATACGTTTTAGTACTTACGGGCCTATTTGTATAATTTCAAATAATCGGTCTTGGAAACATTTATCGAATGAAAAGTCGCAATTTAAAATGCAGTCTCTATTAACCGAATTTTCGATTACCCGAAGTGATTGCTGTCCCAGTCAGCTTAGATAATCTAAAGTTTTCTTTTAAAACTTATCATTTCATTTTGAATTACAGTAATACAATTTGAATGATGCTAAATATGAAAATGAATAATCTTAACTTAGAATATAACATCAATGAACAATGACGAGGAATTTTCTTTCCTTTTGTTGGTTCTGCAGTTCATTGCCCAAATCTACCTGATGCGTGTTGAAACAGGCTCTCTTCATTGTTATTTATTTCATTTGGAATTGCATCGCAACAGTTAATGCCAAAGAATTGTCCACTAAATTTTCCTCTTTCCACGTAAATACTGTAGATCAACACTAGAACTACCGATGTTAAATACATACCTAGTTTTACCACACCCTTCAGATTGACGGGTTTTTGATCATCAGTGTAACTTTTGGCTTAGTTTATGTCAATAAAATAATATAATTTAACAAAAACAACATTTAATATAATAATTCATTAATTATTAATAAAAACCCTAAGGAAAACAGTTTGTATTTGCATTTATAAGAGGATATCCAATTAGAGCTCTTTGTTCTAAACTGAATCATAATCGAAATAAAATAATTATAATTATTAATAATATTCATAATGGAAATTTTAATTATTATAACGGCTTCCAAACACTTTGGATCAATCAATATAATTCCATATGAAAAATGTAATTCAAATTTTTCCAGGAAATGTCTGAAAGAGATGTATAAATGAATTTAAATACGTATTGATGTCCATCATTGCATAGATGATCCATATTATAAACTTTGAAATTGCTAAAGCCGTCATTATAAATTGGGTCTTAGTATAAATTAGTTTAAGTCATATTGCTTATGCAAGTTAAAATGGCTGAGTAGAAGTTGAATAGTCGGCATAAAGTTCTAGAGCAATACATAAATTATATAGCAATTTTTAGGCATGAAATTTGAAAACTATCAAAATGCCGGTCTTGTTAGTTCTAGCGTTAAGAAAAAGCGACTGCATTCTTTACTTATAGATTTGCTCTTAATTAGAATGATTAAAATGATTAAGAAATTAAAAATTGATTGAAAATATTTATATTGTTATAAATATCCGGATGAAGCATCATTTCAAAGTTTGTTTCTCTTTCTAATAAGTCCTACTAATTTAATTTCAAGGGATTTATTAAGTTCCTGTGACATATCGCGTAATTGATACAAGAGAAAAAACAAAAGCAGGTTCGTCTACACATGTCAGAATAACCGAAGCGTGCCCGTCGCCACCGATTTATGATGATTAAAAGTTAGGAAGATATCACTTAAAAAAGGAATTGGCGGGAAAATTGTCAGAAATTCGTCAACGTTCATATAATTCCACACCGTTATGTTTTCCGTATTGCAGGCAGTCCTGTCAATCTGACCTCATAGGAAGTGCAGATCGAGGTATGATTTGTTTGACTTGACGGACCGTGGAGTGCTGCGCGTGCTCGTTTAGCAAGGTGATGGGTTATCACCAAATCGTCTCGCGACCTGCTTTCAGTCACTGTTGCGTGTCACTTATAATTCTACCCTAGATTCGACGCGTTTTTTATCATTTCCTTCTCGTTTCACTTTTATATCTGAAAGTGAGATTACTATTTCTCATGTTTTAAAATTCATTATTTCGTGTTATTTAATCTTATCTGATTGAATTGGGATAATTAATAAACCTGTTTTGTTCTTTAATTTGTTATTTACTGTAGCTTATTTATGATATCTTTGACCTTTCCATCTCTGTTGTTGCTGGCTTCATTTCAGTTTTTACTTTTTCATATACGAAGGATATTGTCAAAAAAATATTGCATCGAGATTTTGTGGAAGTACCATGTTTTAAATCTCAGGATCCGGGGTGGGGTGGAGTAAGGGTGAATAAATTAAACCTGTATGTCTCTAAAAATCATAACTTATTGAAATACTATACCATCAATAAAAAGCTAGATGAATGAAATTTGATATGTAGTCTATGCACTTAAATTCTAGATTTTTTATCAAACTTTGGACTAAATCTGTAACCTGGAAGTTAATCGTTTATTTGATTATGAACATGATACCTTAAAAGCGAAATTTTCTATGTCAATATATTCTGTTGTATTCTTTTGACTGGAATTGTAGGTCAGTATGAAATTGTGGACTAGATCTGTTAAATGATTGATTGGCTGTCGATCTGAAATTCGCGATTCTATCTGAGTGAATTTATATATTGTTTTTGCACCAAAAGCATAGATCATTAACATTATCTTGTTGACAGTCCGTAAAAAGTTAGACTGCTTGTTCTTATGTACATAAACATCATTAAAAAAAACATACCGAACAAGATAAATTAACTTAGGCATGTGACTTAATAAATTTTAGATTCATATCAAATTAAGTCTTTGAAAAAAAAAACATATTTGATTATCTCGACTAACAAAGCTGAACAAAAAATCCGCATTATGTAAGTATGCAAAAAAAATTCCAGTGGAGAAAGTTACCGCCGGCATAATAGTATTCATGTTTGTTGATAAACTGATTTAAGAATCGCATTTTATTTATTGGTCCATTTCTTTCTTTTTTATTTACATATTCACTAGCATTTTTTTTTTTTTTTTTGTCTTAAGTAGATTGAAATTTTAAATATTCTTTTGATATGCTTTAATAACCTAACATATTGTTTGCAATATGCAGGATTAAAAATCATTCCAAACGTTCCACAGGGCAGACCTTTGGGCCTAAAGGTACCAAATTTGCGGTTCTCTTACTGAACAGTAGATGCTCACTAATAAAGTTTTCTTTTTTCAAATCAAAGTTAATATTTTTTATCAAAAACTTTGGGCAATATTCTTGCATATGAAAGCTGTTTTTACACTTTTTTTTTAATTCATGACATAAGCTTTTTAGTGTTGCCAATTTTATTTTCGTGTAATTTTCCTCTCTTAATTTAGTAATTTTTTTAAATTTACAGTAATTTTTTTTTATTGTTTTAGTTATTAAATTTATATTCATGCATATTGTGACAATATTCATAATGCTTTTTGTGTGCATTCTATCGTTGTGTGATAAATATGAGTAAATTTTTTTTAATAAAATCAAAATAGACGAATCAAGGCTAAAACATTATCATGTTGGGATATATTATCGTAGAAATTCAAACTTGCTTTAACCCTTAATAGCCAAAAGGTCCCAATACTGGGAATTTAGTTTTAATTTCATTTACTTGTCATCGCTGTAGTTTTCTTTATCAAATATTGCAACTTATTACAACCATACAAAAAGGGGGGGGGAGAAAAGAAAAGAAAGGTCTCGGCCGTTATATATTAAGAATTAAATATTTTGTAGTATATTTGTGTAGATCTTTACGAGAAGAATGATAAGCAGCGCTTGTACTTTCTGTATATCTATTCAGAGCATTTCTCCAGATACTAAGTCTTCTTAGTCCTCAATCTTTATTGTGGAAACTGGATTGAGCCTATGTGCGCAAGTTAAACACCGTGAGATTAATTCACCCTAGTCTTATATTTAATGATTGCATCTTTTGTAAATAAATCTTTTATTTGTCTTATAATTAATCTTATTAGCAGAATAAGTAATAGATCACGACCAACCGCAACTTAAAATTAGATACTATCATTCCCACAATAAATGTCACGATGCAGACTTTTGTGTGAAGCAGAGGATCCCAAACTATGGTTGGCAACCAGACCTTGAATGTATATGAATCTTTCCACCATTTGCAGAAATGTGATGTGGGCGCATAATCTTTATCAAACTACACATTAGAAATTTGTTTTGTGAAGTTATATTTGTTAATAAATGTTGTTTCTTAGCAAAAGTTCCTTTTTGTCCCATAAAAATCTCTTTCGTAAAGAATGTGTGCTATTCGTCTTTGGAAAAATTCAGTACATCGAAGATGAAGTGGTTCACTGTAAGTTTTGTTTTTTAAAAGTGGGCCGCAATGTTGAAAAGTGTGGGAACTCCTGGTCTGGAACATTTTCGCATTGTAAAAATTATTATTATTATTATTACTTTAAATTAACCGATTTGTAAATTTACACTAATACCATTTGAACAATGTAAGTAAAATATTTGAGACAAAGTAAACAACACTAATAAAGCAATTTTTTTTAAAATTATTCTGAATTTATTCTTAACGTTTGTTTATGATAATAGAAATATGCAGTATAGTTTTGAAATTAATCTCTTCACTGTTTAATCGTTATATACAAAATCGAATATTCGTTTATTTGCTTTGAACCTTATGCCTTGAACCATACCCCCTTGACAGAGTCTCACAAAATTCATATATGTTCTCAGGGGTGTTTGTGCTCCGGGGAAACCCCGGAATTCCGGGGATTTTGAACTTCGATCCCCGGAATTTCCGGGGATCGTCGTTCAAAAGGAAGTAGGAATAATAATGAATTATTTATTTTGATCTGGGTAATTTTGTTTGCTTTTAAAGCAGAAAACGCAAGGTCAGTGTGTGTGGCGAAAACTTTTCCTTTCTTTCTCCAAAGGCAGTGATAATGCGTGAAAAGGGGGAAAAACTTCTTTTTTGTTCTTTCCTTATTGCGAGTTATGACTCATTCCCCCGGTTCTCGGACATTCTCTTCTGGATTCTTTTCGGCAAGTAAGCGCGGCAGAAAAAAAAGGGGGAGACTTCGTTCGACCAGATGTGCGATAACGTGACTCTGGGTTCAAAGGTCTTATCTCTCCTGGCGTGGCGCCAATAAATAGAGAAGGGGAATTTTTCGCCGTATTAGCTATTTGTCATTGATCGCTTCGGAACTTTTTTTTCTTCGCTGTGTAAAATTTTCGTTTCATTTATTGATGCACGTGTAAATTTTTCGTTTCGCTTATTGAAATATTTTTTTATTTATGTACGCAAGAGAATTTCATTCAGAAATTTCAGCATATGAAACAGAAATTACCCCTTAAAAATTCATATCTAATTAGTTTTACAGCATTAGATCCAGAGCTAAGAGGTAAAACCAGTACAATATTAGCTTTTGAAAAATTATCATCTTTTATGTCCCATATTTTTAGTGATAATGAAAAGTCAAAAGTAGAAGCTGAAATAAGGTTATACCAGAGTGATATTGATATCACCAAAGAAATGCTCTACACATCTGATGAAAGTGGAAATCAAGTCAAGTGTACAATTGATAAATATTGGTCTAAAGTTTTTAATTTAAAAGATGATTTCACAAATGATTATAAGTATCCTACATTGGCTAAATTGGTCAAAGCCTGCCTTAGCTGCTTCCATGGCCCATTAGTGGAAAGTGCATTCAACTTAATGGATACACTTGTCACTGACTATAGAACCTCTCTTAAGATTGATTCCCTAGATGCAGTGCAGACTATTAAATATGATTTAATGGCTTCTAAAGAAACCTCATGTGAAAAATATGGCTCAAAAAATCCAATGACTGATCCAATTCACAAAAGATCTCTTACTGAATATGAACAGAAGTTGGAAAACATATCAAGAGGACTTAAAAACATGTATTTCAGATGAGTCACCTATAAAAGTCTCTGAAAAACCTTCTACATTAGCAGAAAAGCTTCTACCTCTGCATGTGCTGTTCTCGAGGAAATTTCTTCAACTGTAAATGAGGAAAATAAAAGTCAACCTTCCTGCAATTATGAAGTTCACCACAAAAGAAAGACAAGCCCACAAACATCAGAAAATAAAAAAAAAGCAGCAGAAATTAGATAATTTTTTTTAAAAGAATTAATTCAGGTAATTTAAAATATTTGCATAAAATGTAGTAGTTTATATGTTTGAAAATTTATGGTTATTAATTTTGCAAAAAAAGTAATTCATTGAACTTTTATAATTAGGTCATTCAATACTTCATAATTGTAATTTTTCATTTCTCTCCCCCCCCCTTCTCGAAACTCCAAAATGCCGGTAGTAAGTCCGTAAAAGTTTCAGGGGACTTTTTGGGGTCCCACAAACACCCCTGAGTTCTTTAGCACCTTAGAAGGATGAAATGGAAGGGAGTGGAATGGCATTCAGTTTTCTGCTAACTTCGGAACATATCTCTGCACAAAATTTAATTTTACGCCATTTTAAAATTTTTAAAAAATCGATTTCACAAATTTTATTTCCAAACGAATATTTTTTTTATTTTAATTAATCTTTTAAAATTAATTTAAACTTATCGATTTATAACAATATATTTTCCCTTCTGCTGAATTCGTGTTTATTTTCGATCTTACACACTTTTCAATGACTTTGAACGCGTGCTTTTGGTTTTGTGTAATATTTCCCGCTACAACAGTGATATCCAGCATTTCAAGGGATTTTTTTTTTTTTTTTTTAAATTTTAGTGCTGTATGATTGTTTTGTTTGCTATCGCAAGCAACCAAAAATTTGATCTAATATCTATATATATTTGAAATCTAATATATATGTAGGACTCAGAAATCACTACTATTTTAGAACGCACATTTAATTACATTTAGGACGATTAGGACATTTAGGATATATATACATTAACATAAAAGAATTGAACATTCAGTAGATTTCGTCGAATACGTCGCGTCTCGTCTCGTCTAGTCTCGTCTTTACTTCGTCCAGATCCGTCTGATCTGACACGTCTTTACTCTCGTCCAGATCCGTCTGATCTGACACGTCTTTTCTCTCGTCCAGATCCGTCTGATCTGACACGTCTTTTCTCTCGTCCAGATCCGTCTGATCCGACACGTCTACACTCTCGTCCAGATCCGTCTGATCTGACACGTCTTTTCTCTCGTCCAGATCCGTCTGATCTGCCACTTCTTTACTTTCCTCCAGATCCGTCTGATCCGACACGTCTACACTCTCGTCCAGATCCGTCTGATCTGACACGTCTTTTCTCTCGTCCAGATCCGTCTGATCTGCTCTCCGTCTAACCAGCGTCAACTCCGTCTAACAACCAGCAAATGGCGCTCGCCAACAGGCGCTCGTCACTACATATATAATATCTTTAATATTTTGGTAAGCATATACATTGAACTCTTGTAATTCATCAACAAAATTGTGTATGAAAATTACGGTGATGATTAGGTACTAAAAATTGCATACTGAAATAATTTCACGTATTTTTGTTTTGTTTGCAGAGAATCGGAAAGTGGCCGATTAATATATAAGCAATATTATTACTCTAAAAAATTGAGTACATCGCTTTTTATGAGGAAGTGGAAAATATCAATACATTTTATTTATTCATTTTCCTTGTTATATTCCTCACCATTAGCAAGTTTTCCTCGCTATAAGAGCATGATAGAAGGGAAAGAAAAATAGGATTTTTTTTTAACTAGTCAATTTCATTTATAAAGTATCTCCAGTTTACTTCTTTAAATAATTGTGACTGCCTTGAAAAGAGTTCTTGAATTTAAAAAATGCGGCAGTTTTAGCTGTGTCTTAAACGGTAACAGTAAGAATCTGCGTGGAAGAATCCAAAGAAATGCACCTAAGTAAAAACAAAGAACAGAGCAAAATATATTATATATATGTATATGTGTATGTTTTATTGTATTTCAACAATAATTTTGTTATACAGATTTAAGTCGTAATTTACTGACATTTGTTTACTTCAAGCAGTTATGAAGATGTGCACTTCTCCATCAAGCAGTTGTCATTTTTCTATTTTGGTTTAATGCATGCCAAATTTTATATTTTCAGAATGCACGTTAATAGAATTATTTCTATTTTGAAAAATAGAATGCAAAATGTATTTGTAATAATGGAATGTAAAATATGCATATATTATTGATAATTCATATAAACAACAGAAATACTCCTGGCATTAAAAGCCCTTCAGTTTCATTGTGTTTCTTTATTTTCTTTAATTTTATTATTACCGTTCTCTGAGAACTGAGAGCGTTGCCCGATGTTGAAATGAGTGATTTCCAAACCGGTTTATTTCAGATTTAGTTTTTGTATCTTACATATAGGTGCTTTGAGCTGATTCTTCAAAAGCGTGTTTGTGAGCAGCGTTTCTAAGTCGGCACAGTTCACATTGGATTTAGTAATTTTTTTCCCCCTTAAAAGATACACGGTGGATTTCAAAATTAAATAGTCATGAAACGCTTGATATGTATCATGTGATGAAAAATAGACTTCATTGATACTAACAGCAGCTTTTATTCTCTCTTTTTCTGAAGTACAATTTGATTAAGTTTAGATTTTTGCATTCTGAAATTCAATTTCTTTCACTCTCTAAAGGTATGCAACCTTAACATTTCAGTGCTTTCTAAGCCTTTAATGTACAGACCTGCTGGAATGTACTCCTCGACCTTTTCATATATTTAAAACGGCTATTTTCACAATATAGTGAACAAATTAAAGTATACATTTTGGATCGTTTCCCTCTGACTGATTGGATCCAAAATTGGATATATGTCTGCTAATTCGTTAGAAAGACTGCATACAAATTTCGTTTATGTAATTTGTTGCATTGTTTGATTATCATGTTTTACATACACATTTACACATAAACAAACAGGCGGTGTATCCGTTGAAGGATTTAATCCAAAATTAAATCAAGATGTGTAGATTACATACTAAATTGCACCTTTTCTACCTGTTACATTTTATGAGTAAACATGTTGACATAGAAATAAGAAGAAAAAAAAAATTCATCTAGACGGAATTTCTCCCCTATTTAATAGAAATCTATCCTTTTGATGTGAAAATTGCATATTGAATCTCTTTCATCTGGCTGGTGTGTGTGTGTGTGTGTGTGTGTGTGTGTGTGTGTGTGTGTGTGTGTGTGTGTGTGTGTGTGTGTGTGTGTGTGTGTGTGTGTGTGTGTGTGTGTGTGTGTGTGTGTGTGTGTGTTTAAAATAATAAAGACATTTAAACATCACCAGTTGTCATCTTCTCTTTCCGACCTTTCTTCTTTAAAGGTATCACAATTTTTTGAACAACGTCGCATCCCTTTGGTTTAAAAACTAATTTGATTTCGCCAATCGTTACATTTAAAATAATTTGAAAAATCAAAGAACTAATCCTCCAGCCCCAACCACTAACCTGATTTCGACGATTTTTTAAATATGAAAGTTCGACACTTAGATAAATTATTAATGCGGTCATCAGGTTCTCACAAACCCTCATTTGCGGCAAAAATCTTGAAAAGATACTTTACTGTACATTCTCTATAGGAGGAAAACCATGACTATCGGCCAGTCCCAATCATGGTACCAATTTCACCAGTTTTTTTTTTTTTTTTTTTTTGCTTGAAAGCTTATGTTTCGATACGTTATCCATTATTACGTTCTGCTGATCACCATTTTCTAGAAATGCCTTAAAATAAAACCTTGTTGAAAATCCCCAGTCTCAGTAACTGGATTGATAATGCCGTTTCAATGCTTTGCGTGCAAAGCTGACTAATAATCATGTTATTCCGCATGTATAATTAAAACAGTACTTCCATACCTGTGATAAAAAAAGTAGTAAAGTTAGTATAATAATCGAAAAACTGCTTTTCTGCGCATAGTTCGCTCTTATTTAAATTGACTTGTTTCATGTTTGTCCAGGTGGAAATTTTTAACTCGCTTCTTAATGTTCTAGAGTTTTTGAAATTTTGTACACTTATGTGTTCTCGATGCCAAATTATATTGATATATTCAGAACTTAATTAACAGTTCATCAATCAATTTAAATAACTTTTGATTCCATGAAAATGACCCTCCTAGTAGCGAATGTGAGGGGGGGGGGATGTGTGCTTATGTTTCGATACGTTATCCATTATTACGTTCTGCTGATCACCATTTTCTAGAAATGCCTTAAAATAAAACCTTGTTGAAAATCCCCAGTCTCAGTAACTGGATTGATAATGCCGTTTCAATGCTTTGCGTGCAAAGCTGACTAATAATCATGTTATTCCGCATGTATAATTAAAACAGTACTTCCATACCTGTGATAAAAAAAGTAGTAAAGTTAGTATAATAATCGAAAAACTGCTTTTCTGCGCATAGTTCGCTCTTATTTAAATTGACTTGTTTCATGTTTGTCCAGGTGGAAATTTTTAACTCGCTTCTTAATGTTCTAGAGTTTTTGAAATTTTGTACACTTATGTGTTCTCGATGCCAAATTATATTGATATATTCAGAACTTAATTAACAGTTCATCAATCAATTTAAATAACTTTTGATTCCATGAAAATGACCCTCCTAGTAGCGAATGTGAGGGGGGGGGATGTGTTCAAAATTCTGTAACATTTTTAGCAATGTATTTTAAATCAAACACTAAAGGGTAGTAAATAATTATTTAAAATTCTGTTTCATGCTACATACAATAAAAGTATGTTTTTGGAAATACTGCTTTTATCGAGTGAGTTTCGTTTTCACACAGACAGCAGATATAATTCCGGAAATAACCCCCCCCCTTGGAATTTAAGGAGTTTTAAAATATGGAAATTCATCAAAAAGTATAACAATCGTCAATTTTTTGGATGATGGCAGTACTTTTTCACCGTTTAGGAGAATGCAACAAAATTTAATGACTCATGTTGCTTTATTTCATTTTGGGAACTATCTTTTTAAAATCTCAGTTTTACTCATCATATTTTTTTTTTAAAATTTCGAACGCTTTTTTTTTCTCGAAATTAGACAATAGAATTTTAACTTTTAAAGAGAATTTCAATATGTTTGAAAGGACATTTCTGAAATATGCCATTGAAAAAATTTGCTTAAAGCAACATAGAAATGATATCTCATATATTCTGGACAGTTTCATGAACACCATTATTATAAATTGGTTTAATTATCATTACATTATTCAGTTATAGCATTGATAATGCGTGTATAGATTTATGTATTGCTATACTTATATATAATAAATTCGTTTTAAAATTATATAATATTGCATTAAAATAATTATCAAAAAAAATAATTTTTAGTTAAATGTACATTTTTAGATATAATATTTATGGGCTTCAAATCTGTATATAAATATTCAGTGATGGATTTAGGTATTTTGTGATCTCAATCGATGCAGATAATGATGCCTTTCTTTTAATAAAGGTGCCAATTTAGTTTCTCATTTTTAACATTTTAATGATTACTTTATGTAAACTTTTTTTTATTGATTTTGTGAAAATGGATTAATTTTTGTGTCTATTATGATGCACGTTTACTCAACATTCACATTTGTACACACTGTTATTGAAGTAAAGTCTCCATGTTTATAATTATTCAAATAACTAAGTGAGCGTAATAAAGAACGTATAGAAGTCTGACCAATTAATACTTGATTAATTTGTCAGATTATACTTGATTGCCAATTAATTCTTCATTATACTTCCTTGTATACTTGAAATTTTACTTGATACTTGGTTAATAATTATTTGAAAAATTAATTATACTTGAATTATGAAATTATACTTGAAATAATTTCTTATACTGGAAAATTATATTTCTTGTTTTTTATTATTATACTGGAAAAATTATTATAATACTTGATTAATTATAATAATCTTGAAATTACTTGAATTATATTTGAAAAATGTTCATAATATTCTAATACTATATCATTCATAGCATTTGTACTTTTTCAACCATTTTTTTGGATGGAGAACTTGGAAAATAATAAAGTTTTTTAATCGACCTGCTTGTAATCTTCTCTCAGTTTAGTGACCCTAGGCCTCTGTATAATCTGCCATTTTGTATAAATAACTGATTGACAAAGGATTCTAAGTTCTCTATTGTGTATTCAATTAAATTAGTTTATTCAATACTAATTTCCAAAAAAATCCCTAATCAGTTTTTCTTATTATTATTATAAAAGGATTTTAGGATAATGTGCGCAAATTTTTATGTGCATTGCAAATGAACTAAATTAATTTTTCAACATTTGAAAAACTGTAAAAAGGTTGGAATTAAATATCGTAATATACACAAATTTTCAGCAAAATTATTTTATCCTATGTTACAATCATTGATTAAAGCAACTTCTATATAGAGTATTTATGAAAATTTGAGTGAACATGGGAATGATAAATGTTCGTCTCAAAATACATCCTATCATGAATCTTGTTTTCTCTTGGCATTTTCTATTTAAAGATTGTATAAAAGGTTATTATTATTTAAAGATTTTTTAAGTTTGGGCTAATTTTTTTTAGCTCAATTCAGTTTCATTTTAATTATATTTTACCTGTCGTTATTTTCTTTGTATTTTTTGTTGCTGTTGATATTGCAATCATATGAAGGTAGTTTTAAAAGAAATGATGAAATATATTATTGTTTATTATTAAAATATTTTTAAATATGTAAATATTTTTTTTAGATATAATGCAGGCCATATCTACACCTACATTGGAGAAGTATGTGTATCTGTAAATCCTTACAGAACTATGAACATTTATGGACAAGATTATATCAACAGTTATCAAGGTCGAGAAATCTTTGAAAGGCCACCTCACATATTTGCAATAGCAGATGCTGCATACAAATCCATGAAACGTAATGCTGTAGACACATGTATAGTCATATCAGGTATTGATTTATTTTTGTTTTCTGAAATAACCCTGAACAACTAAGTTTCATGAATGCATTCTACTGTTCACGATAGTGACTTCTTTGCATACTGTTTTGAACTATGTTGAGACTTTCATGTTTATCACTTTGTAAAGCTTTGTTCACATGAAAAATGGTTGGCCATGTAATTATGAGTAATTATTTAGCATTTTTAGTCTTTATTTGCTGTGTTCAGAGGTGATGGACTGTCTAGTCATATTTTAGAAGACAGAGAACATCCATGAAAATGAAACTCATTGTATAGTGGGAGATGAATTGACCAGTTAACAACTTAAGTATGTGTATATTTAGAGTCAACCCTCCCCCCTCCCTTTTTTTTTTTTGCAGAACATAATAATGTCAACTAAGAATACTCTTCATACATGTATGTTGAAATCAAGATTAAAATTATAGTTAATGTTTGTGTTAAAATTATATTAGTTACTATTATTTTGAACTTTTAAGAATCTTTTGATTATAGAATTAAAATTTATATTTCCTGTCCTGCCTACCTCCGCCCCTGTTGCCTTTTTTTTTTTATCTTACTATATTCATTTTATTATTTTTATTTTAGTGAGCTAATTGACATCACATTTATTATGAACACTAAGCTTCATTTATTGGAATTTTTGTTATAAGTTTTTTTTTTTTTTCCCCTGAGTAAATGTGCTGTGCTTCATTCTTTATTTATGTGGGTTTTTTTTTTTTTTTTTTGTATTAATGTAATTATTTTTTTTCTCAAATAATACGGTAGTTTCTAATCATATTATATTTTTTAGGTGAAAGTGGTGCTGGAAAGACTGAAGCATCCAAAATAATAATGAGATATGTTGCTGCTATTACAAATACTAGTGGCCAAAAAGAAATTGAAAGGTATTAAATTTTAATGTTCGATTCCGATTTTTCTCCACTATATTTATCTGTTAGAAGAATGCTTTACAATGTTGATTTTAATGAATTATTTACATTTTTTTAGAGTGAAGAATATCCTTTTGCAATCAAATTGTGTATTAGAAGCGTTTGGAAATGCAAAAACAAATAGAAATGATAATTCTAGTCGTTTCGGCAAATACATGGACATCAACTTTGACTTCAAAGGTGATCCTTATGGTGGACACATTAGCAATTATCTTTTAGAAAAAGTGAGAATAAATTTTATTAGATATTTAAATTATGTTTTAATTCTTAGTGGGAAATTAAACTACATATGATAATCCTTGTCAAGAATAATAAAAATTTTTTAGACAAATAGTTACTTGACAAAGGATTTTTTTCCAGTCATATATATTCAACAGTAATAATAAAAGGGTTGAAATTGAACTTGGTAAAGACAAATTATGTTATGTGCCAAAATGAATTTTATATTATTCTTAGGTGCAAGTTGATTATTGTATGCATTTTTACATTTTAAAAATGTCCACATGAAGCTAATTGTGTATTCGAATAATAAGCATTGAGTTAAAATTGATTCTGCAAATTCTAATCTAGCCATTAGCTATTGCCACACAAAAAAAATCAAGAACAATTTTTTTCTGCATTTTTTGACAAGTGACAAGTATATCTCACTACATTTTCCAAAAGTGTTATTTTTTTATATTACTATGATTAATGAAGGTTTTGTAATCTCTACTCATTTTACCATTACTATTACTATTGTTCAATGCACTGTTCCTAAAAATGGCAAATTAAACTAGTTATGGATTCTTGGTGGAATCCTTGCACTTTCTTTTATGTCTTGCCTCTATCTTATAGAAACTACAGTTCTTTTTTTTTTTTTTTTTTTTTTCACTCGTGTTTTATAAACATTAGCAGCGATCTATCAACACATTGTTAGCTCGTAAAGTCATATATCTGTATTAGCCCATTCAATTTGAAAGCGTATTTCATTTTAATGCTACATGTAGCAACTTACTGTTTTCCAGTTGCTTCCATCACATTGTTTATAATATAGTTTTCCTCATAATGCAGAAGGAGGTAAGAACAATATTTAAACTCAAAAACTTTTTTATTTCCAATTTTACTTCTTTTGAAAAAAAAAGGGAAGGAGAAGGGACAGTTGCAGATATATATTATTCCATTTTTGTTCTTTCCAATGCAACATATGTAAAGAGAAAGTATTGAAATCATCAAAAAATTTGACTTGGAAATTTTGATATTTCCCCACGTTTTAGACCTCCAAGTCCAAAAAATGCATTTTGGAATTTTATTTGTCCGTGAACATAACTCAAAAATACTTTGAGCTAGACCAATAAAGTTTGATATGTTTAAAAATATAAAATATATGATAAAATTTGATGACTGATTAACACCGAATTCATAGATTTTTTGCAAATTCTATACACAAAAAGTTCATTTTTCTATCTTGGAGCAAATGAACAAGATAATTACTAAGCATAGAAGAATATGAAATTTTGAACCAAATCCAATAAAGGGTTGATTGTCTGTCAATCTATAAATTTACAAGCATATACATATGATAACTCGGAAATGCAATGACATGCATAAATGAAATTTGGTATATGATCTTTTTATTGAAATTGTAGTTGTTGGTCAACTTTTAGCTTTAGTTGACGAAAAAACTTTTTTAGAAAAAGATTCCTTAGTTATCTGTACTATAATACAAGGCACAATATATGCAGAGGATAATAAGACTGTTAAGAGAAAGTCCTTCTGGCTTTGTCGTTATAATTAAAGCAATAACTTACACCCATTTTTGAATTAATTTAGCATAAGATGTAGAATTTTATGAAACTCAAAAATCCAGTAATAGATAAAAAAAATTTTTAACCTTTTGGTATTTTTTTTATGTAATATGTTATTATTTTATACTGAAAGTTTTGTATTTATGATATATTTGTGTTTATGATATTTTTTTCTATTATTTTTCATTAAGCAGATTTTTAGTAATTCTCCCCCCTCCTCTTTCTTTCAGTCTCGTGTTGTTGCTCAACAAAAAGGTGAACGAAATTTCCATGCATTTTATCAACTTCTTTTTGGTACACCTGAAGCTTTATTATCAAAATATGGAGTTAAGAGAGATGCATCTTTATATAATTACACAAAACAAGGAGGAAGTCCTAAGGTCAGTTTGGAAAATATTAGGTCTCTTGAAGAAAAATTATATTTAAATTAGAAGAAACTATTACTGAATATTATGTGTCAATATGTTAACACAAATATTTTGTTTGCATATATGAAATGTTATGGTTCAGCAAAGACAAATTTATCTCTTAGCATCTTTAAATTTAAATAGTTTCATTATTGCCTTTAATCTAAGTGATACTTTTTCATAATCGAATTAATTAATTTTTTTTCTTTCTTTTTTTTAATTCAGAATGCTTCATATTGATTGTGTTTGACCATTGAATCAAAATTTGTTGATATTTTAATATCAACACTGTATATTTTTGCATTGCATTTCTAGATTTCTTAAGAAAAAACTTGCTTTATCATTTTTTTTTTCTCTTTCACTGTGAAAGCCCAGAAAAGAAATTAAAACCTATAAATGGAAGGATGATAAATTTGTTTTTAGAAAATTTTTTTACATATTAATTGAAATTATTGCTCGCCAAACTTTAAAAATGTTCAGTTTATTTAAATGTATTGTGTGTGTGTATATATATATATAATATATATTCTCATGCTGTTATTTGTCTTTACATTTGTAGGTTGATTCAATAAATGATAAAACAGATCATAAAGCTGTTTGTAATGCTTTAAAAGTTCTTGGATTCCACCAACAACAATCAGAAACTTTATGGAGGATACTTGCAGCAATTTTGCAATTAGTAAATATTTGTTTTATTATTTCTCTTAATTACTTACATATGTATATTTCTAATCTGAAGGATTTACAGTTTTGTTCCATTTTGTTAAATTGTATATTAAATAAGTTTTTTTGTCATTGATTTAGTCATTTATTTGTTATTATTGTGTAATACTTAGAATTAGAAAAATACTTCTGAAATAAAAATTATGTTGTAGCAATTCATTTCATATATATATATATATGATAGAAAGCTAGTTATATTAGCTTACATTTGCATACTAAGATATACATACTGTTCACTTTTATGTGTATATATGGGATGAAATAACTGTTTTAAAAATGTTTATTGTGAAAAGAAGGGTTACTCTCAATTTTTTGTTTTAAAAAATCAGCCTCTTGGTGTTAAAATGTATGTTTAAATATTTGAATTTTCACTTTTTTTTTTTTTTTTTTTTTTTTTTGCTATAATATAAAAATATATTTATCATTTATATAAACTGGTTTGAAAATTAACTATTTTATTTTTCAGGGAAATATGGAATTTGAGCATGAAAATGATGCAACTTCAATAAAAACTCCAGAATACCTTGCTTCTGTTTCTCAATGCTTAGGTGTGTCCGAGGAAGAGCTTGAAAAGGCTTTGTGTCAAAGGGTTATTGCTGCCAGAGGAGAAGTCATGGAAAAGGTCCATACTGTATCTGAAGCAGTGTATGGCAGAGATGCATTTGCTAAGGTAATAATCAGAGCAATTTGAAATCTATTGCATGAATAAACATCATTATATTACCGAATTTCTGAACAGTGCCTCATAACTTCAAATCTTTAATAATAAATACTTTTATTTTCCGAAAACTGTTAAACATATTTTCATTGTTTAATGAAAATATTATTTTATAACACTTTTCCCAAAGTCTTGGTAAATATATGCCTTTTGCTTACCAAACTTTAAATTATAATTTCTGCCCCTTTCATTTTTCAAAAAAAAAAAAGATTTTTTTAAAAATTTGTTTACACTAATATATGTTGTGTAATTTATGCTCATTGTAACTTGTATTTATGAAATTTCATTCAGCTTATCCAATGAATTGTTTAAAGAAATGCTGCTGGAATGTCTAAATCTCAAATAATCCATTTAATTTATTTAAGATTGTTACATACATAAAAAATATATTTGCAACAAAAGTGTACTTCTTCTGTGACATATTCAAATCAAATGTTTACTTATACTATTATGAAAAAATATTTAGACTAATTTAATATAATATTGGTTTAAGAATTCTATTTTTATGGAATTAAATATTATCTGATTGTGATATTTTTTTGTTTAATAAATTAATTTTGAATTCAAAACTTTATCTATTAATAGCATATTAGATTATAAGATTTTAGTAAATTTTAAGCATTTCGAACATAAACTTTGATTTTAGTTTTACTATTTATTCTAAATTCAATTATTGCTCATGAGTTTAGCTTCAAAATGCATTTAAGCCATATTTGTTATCAAACAATAGTGTTTTCATGTTATGATGTTTTGTAATATCTGAATTGGCAATATTTATTATAAATCTATAAGTTCTTAAATGTTAACCTTTTTTTAAATATATTTTTAGGCTATATATGAGAGATTGTTCTGCTTTATTGTGAACCGCATAAATGACGCCATAGAGGTTGGGACAAATGGACATGGTCTAAAAAAGAACAACACAGTTATGGGTGTTCTAGATATATATGGATTTGAAATTTTTGAACTGAACAGGTGTTTTTCTTTAAATAATATCTTCCATTTTTTCTTAGTTATGTTTGCATTTAAAAGTACAGGGTGTTTATTTAGTCGCGGACCCATTTTGATGTTTAATAACTCATAAAATAATAAAGATAGATTAAAATTAATAACATAAATGGTTAAATAGACTCAAAAAGTTTCATGACCCTTGTCAATGAACTTCCACGTGTGCCCCCTTTGTCGCACGGAGAATATCAAGTCGATAGTCAATTTCACGCCAGGTAGCATCTTCTATCCTCCTTAGCATATCTGTTGCAAAGGCCATCCTCCTAGGTCTATCGTTCGGTTCCAAAACTTGAACAATTTGAACTTTGTATGCACGCAGTCTTAATTTTTTCTTAATAACCTTGCACACCATCGAATTTGGCATATCCAATTCTGTTGCCGCTGATCTCACAGATATTCTAGGATTGTGTAAAAATGTCTCTTTGACACGCTCAACATCAAAATCACTTGTGTAAGGACTTCCGGAACGTTTCTTATCTGCGATACTTCCAATTTCTAGAAAATTCTTTTTCCACCGCAAGATGCTGTTTTTGGATGGAGGATCTTTTTGGTATATTCTTCTGAAATTTCTCAGTGCTTGCACTATCGATTTCGTTTCTATGAACCACCATAAAATCTGTGCTTTCTCTTGTGGTGTGTATGCATTCTCCTTAATATCCGCTGGAATAAAACATCACATACAAAAGTACTACATAGAACAAACACATCAAAAGTAAACATAACATTGCAATAGTTGCCAAAAACAAAAGAGAAAAATGCAATTAATAAGCAGACGATATTTAGAAAAGTACAGATATTTAGACTGGAAAATGAAATTATCTGAAGTTAACCACACGTGCAGACGATATTTACAAAGGTAAAAATATTCAAACATGAAAAGGAAAATATACGAGTTATTCCATCAATAAATGCCATAAGTTTGTTTATATCTTCATTATTTTATGAGTTATTAAACATCAAAATGGGTCCAGGACTTTATAAACACCCTGTATTTTAAAAGTTATCTAACTGAAGATAAAGTATTTTAGTTTTATTTTGCAATCCATTCCATCTGCATCCTTTTTTTTTTTTTTTAACTAATTACTTTATTTTAATATTACATTACTTTGGATTTCTCAAGAATTATACTAATTAGTTTGAAGAATGAATTTAATTTGATGAAATGTCTTTATTATTAATGAAGATTTGTCTATGCATGTAGATAAAATTGATTTTGTATGACAACAGATATATCAGTATAATTTCAACAATTGTAATATAATTGTGTGTTAACTTCCAAACAATTACACTACAATTCTTAATTTTTTTTTTTAACAAATGAAAAAAAAAAACTTTAGTTTATTTTAATTTATTTCATTTTGATCTTCTAATTCAAAACTATTAATAGTTCTTTGCAATTGAAAATAAAAAAATAAATAGAAAAATAAATGAGATACAAAAGAAATCAGTATATATCTACTTTTTACCTATTCTGTGATTTATTAATGTTTTGTAAATAATTTTCATTTTTTTTTATATATTTTCACAATTACACAATTGATTGCATATAAATTTTATATATAATATATTGCTATACTGAAAAAATTTAGTATGCATGTGTATTTTGTATAAGAGAAAGATTTAACATTTTGGAATACACTCCTAACAAGTATAAAAATATTCCATTTAAAATAATGAGTTTGGTTTTGTATCATAGTGACATGAAAATAATTTTGTTTGTAAATGAATTGTAAAAAGTAAAAAAAATCTGAAAGTTTTTTATTTAAAATGTCATCTGATAAATTTTGTTTTTTTTAATTGCCATTTTAATTATATATTTAATTTTGATGCCTACAAAAGATAAATATCAATTCACATGGATGACATTTGGTTTTCGAATTTATGCTTATTTATAAATATTATCATTTTAATTACTCTTTTTATTAATAAATAATTTTATTCTGCTGTGTACTTGTAGTTTTGAACAGTTTTGCATTAATTACTGCAATGAGAAACTTCAGCAGCTGTTCATTGAATTGGTTTTGAAACAAGAACAGGAGGAATATCGAAGAGAAGGAATTCAGTGGCAAAATATTGATTACTTTAACAATGCTATAATATGTACCTTGATTGATGAACCTCATAAAGGAATCTTTGCAATTGCTGATGAAGCTTGCCTTTCTGTTGGAAAAATTACAGATGAGGTACTCACTATTTATGCATTGGAATTATTATTTAAGTGAAATTATTTATATTTTGAAAATTGTTTAAAACAATTGATTTGTTATGTTTTTACAGATGCTAATAGAAGCCATGGATAACAAACTTGCTAATCACAAACATTATACTAGTCGCAAAGTATGGATCATTATGTTTCTTTCTCTCTTCTTTTTTACCTTTATTAATATTATTAAATGTCATTATGCAATGAATAGAATTGTTCAGTTAAAAAGTAAAAAACTTATCATTTTTTGAAAAATTAAATTCCTTTCATTACACATTTTTTTATTTATGTAAATATTGAATGTTATTATAAGATATACTGTTTAAAGCATGATTCAATTTATATTAAATAATATCCTGTATGTTATGTGCCTTATCTGTTTTTGATGATATCTGAAATTCATTCTTGGATTGAATAAATTTTTGCATCTGGGTTATTAGTTTCCATCTATAGTATCTTAGTTTGTAGTTCAATTTATCTTAGAAAATATCACTTTTTCTTTTAAAAAGAAATGAATTATTTTCTATGAATGATTTGAAATTATATATTCATTTGATTTGTTATAAAATATGTTCATTTTAACATGGCTATATTAAATTTTTAAAAATTATTGATCTTCATGGATGTTAGTATTTATCCATTTGTAATAAATTTGATTTATCTACTTGTTTAAAATTAATTGTTGCTCTCATCATTTAAATTCAAAGATAAAAACACTTCAACTTCTGAGCTGCATTATATTTGGCTGTTTGTTTTTCCAAAATTGCATTAAAAAACTTTAATTATCTGATATTGATCTATTACATCCCATGCATTTCGTAAACCTCAAATAAAGGTTGAATCAAGTCTTTGTAATTGTCATTTTTTGTTTTCATTTTTCACTAGTGATGTTTACATGTAATGTTCCTGCCAAACAGTTATGGTTCAAATTACTTTTAAATGCCTTCTGAAAGATTTAATTTCATCTTGCATTTTATAAAGAAATATGCTTCAAAATTAAAATAAGCGGATTTTTGATTACTGTGACTACATTTTCTTCAAAATATATGCACTTCCATCATCCCTCACTTTGTTACATAGAAATTTTTAATTTGTGCTTATGCTATTCTATATTTTTATATGCTTAAATATAACTATTTGCTCGAATTAAACTTATGCTTTACTAAGTATTCTTAATTAATATTCAAAATATTGATAAATTTTTACTAATAAATATATTTTATAATAATAAACAATGTCTTCTGAATGGCAATGCATATCTAATTCATATACTATATCACGTTGAATCTTTATACTACTAATCTGTTGTATCTTTTATTGCTTTGTAGATAGTTTCACCTCTGCCCTATTATACTATAACTTATATAATAAATAGTTTTATAGTTTGGGAAGATAAGAATAGGCAAACCAACAAATGGTCATTTTAGAATTGCTTCAAAAATATTTATGGTTTTTTTTTTTTTTTTTTTTGTACAAGTTGTTATGAAATTGAATTATATTTTTTTGGCAGCTTGCTCCAACTGATAAGACATTAGAACATCGTCGTGATTTTAGAATAAGACATTATGCTGGTGATGTGACTTACTCTATTACTGGCTTTATGGAGAAAAATATGGATTCTTTATATCAAGACTTTAAAAGACTGATGTTCTGCAGGTAAAACTTGTTTTTATTTATATTTTGAATTGCTTAAATATTGTGAGATTTATTTCAAGACTTATATAAATCATAATTCTTTTTTAAAAAATACATTATTATTGTGATCAGTTGTAGATTTAGATAGTTTGTAACAATTTGTAGTGCACATTATGAGACTCCTCTTATAACAAACTGGTTATAATTTCAGTACATAAATTTCAATACATTTTGAATATAATAAGCATTATAATAATTCAATATTATTTTTTAAAATGTTATTAACTTTGGGAATATATTTTTTTATTTATTATTATCATGACTAAAATGGCGTTTATACATAATATTTAAGCAGATGCGTGGTTTTATAAACTCTGTTATGAATGAGTGAAAATAAAGTGAATGAGTTATACAAAGTGAATCTAATGAAATAGATATAAATCTGATCAGTTACTTGACACAATGTCAGTTTTATTCTAATATTTTATAATCATAGAATTTATATAATATTGTAAATAAATTTATGCAGCAACTAGGTTGATAATATTTTTTAATCCTCATATGTGTTGCCACCTTTCAATCTAACAGCTGTAGGAAGCTGCCTAATCGGAAATCTGCTACTGATTGTAATTATTATTAAAAACTACATCCCAGGAAATATCATTTGTCTACTTATAGAATGCAAAGTTGCCAATTAAAGGTTTTAGTCTACTTTAATAGCATTTTATATAAATTTGTCAAATTTTTCAAGATTTGTCTTTTTTACAGTGGATTAGACAATTCTGCATTGAGATCTCATTTATTGATAAATTTTGTTTTTGTTTTTAGTGCTGATCCTTTAATATCACAAATGTGGCCAGATGGTGATAAAGATATTACTCAGGTACTCAAGTTTTTATATGTTGATGTTTTAATTTATCATAAAAGCTCATACTCATTATCTTGATAATGTAATCTAATTCTTTTCTATAGTTTTACATTAATTTTGTAATATTTTAACATTTTTCATTTGTAGGTTACAAAGAGACCTTTAACTGCTGGGACATTATTCAAAAATTCAATGGTAGCTCTTGTGAAGAATCTGGGCTCAAAGGTACCAGATAAACGGAATTATTTTTATCATTTTTCTAAAGCTGTGTTATTATTACTTCACTTTACTGAAAAAAAATTGAACAAAATTCTAAAAGTTCATTCTATATGTTTACATTTTCTCTACTCATTGTATCTTTATCTAATAAGTGCATGGCTTTGATGCAAATATTTATTACTGATTGAATGATGATAAGCCTGGTTCATTGCTTTAATATTCTAACATATAGATTATATTTGTATGTTTATCTGATAAATGCACATCTTTGATTTATTTTAGCTCATTTAAAAATATATAATACCCTTAAAGTAATTTCAATTTATTTGAAGTAGTAGTTAAATATGTGAATCTTGATATAAGTATTTCGTAAAAAGAAATCAACAATTTCAGTTTTTAAAAAAATAGTTTGTTGTTTTTGCACTTAAATCAAGTTATAATAAATGGAACTATAACATTTATCAGAAATAATTACTGAATATGTAGAATAATTGTTTCAGTTGATACTCAATCAGAAAATTCAAAGTTGTTTATACTTATTTTGCATGCATGGTTATAAAGGTGTTTTTTTTGTTTTGTTTTTTTTTTTTTTTTTCTTTTGCTAAATATTGTATAACACTTCTATATAAAAATTTGATTTTTTTTTTTATGCCATGATAAAATTGTTAGTTTATGTAATGTTTGATGCATATTTAGATGCAAAATACAAAATTTATTTAACTCTCATTTTTAATTCTTAATGATTGGTATGAAAGTTGATAACCAAATGAAAGCATATTATGAATTACACAATTCTGTTTAGCTATCAAATTAAAAATTAAGCTAAATAAAATCTGTTAAATAGAGAAGGAAATATTTGATTGTTATTTAGATAAGGAAATTATGCCACTTGTATAATTTATGGACTGTTAATTGTGTTTTGTGAAACATTTTTACATTATCTAGGAACCTTATTATGTTCGGTGTATTAAACCTAATGATCAAAAGTCACCAGCTTTATTTGATGATACTATGGTGGAACACCAAGTTGCTTATCTTGGATTATTAGAGAATGTTCGAGTGAGACGTGCTGGTTTTGCTTATCGTCAAACCTATAATCGATTTTTACGCAGGTAAGTAATGTTAAAAAAAAAAAAATCCTGAGGGATCAAAAAAATAATTTTTTTATTAATTAATCATATGTAATGTTTGAAATAGTTTTGAGGAAAAATACAATGTAATAACACTGTTCTGTGCAATAAAAAAATGAATGATTGTATCATTTGGCTTAGCTAACAGTTCTAATTCAGTGATATTTGCAACCAGTCAAAAGATATCTTAGAAAGATTTGAGAATTCAATTTAATATTTGTATTTCCGTGACAATTTTCAGTTCACGTTTTTACATTATTATTATTTTTTTTTTATGAAAAAAGAAACTTTAGCATTTTTATGGTTAATATTGTTTTAAAAATTTGTAAGTTTGATATTATGTTGGTGCATGGTATTCAAACATTATTTGTTTCAACTTTATTTTTAATTAACAATTAAGGCATTTCTTCCAAAAATTCACCTTGTGTTTCCATTAAACTTATAGTACATACGCTAAAAGTTGTCTTATTTATTTTGAAGATTTTCTTTTAATTTTCAACCAAAAACGTTATTTCAGGACTTTTTTTAATTCTGCCTATGAAAATTGTTTACATATAACTATTTTAGCTTCAACCGAGCTCGAAACTTTTCAAAGATATCAAGATATACATTTTACAAAGTTATTTCATAAAGTTATTTACCTAATTTTATTGAATGTTGCTTATAATGAAAAAATTTGTTTGCTTATTCATTTCCAGATACAAAATGATTTCAAAATACACATGGCCAAATTTTAGAGGTGGATCTGAGAAAGATGGTTGTAGAGTTCTTATTGATGAGCAAAACTTTTCCGATGATGTACAATATGGTGCAACCAAGATATTTATTCGATCTCCACAAACTATATCACAGTTGGAATATCTACGCTTAGAATTAATACCTGGAATTGTTGTATTCCTACAAAAGGTGATTTATTGCAAAAAAAATTATTAAAAATATTCATTGTGAGTGGAAAAGTGTTTTTTCTTTCCTTGTTTAAGGTTCCTGTTCTTAGTTATTTCTTTTCCTTTTTTAGCATAGAATTTGCTCAAGTTTTCAAAAAAAGTATTCTGAAAAAATGATTTACACATTCTTTTTTTTATAAGGAAATAATATTAAGATGAATTAATAGCAGAAATAATTTATATTATTTAGTACTAATAATATAAGACTCCAACTTGAAAATCATTTGCTTATATGACCTTAAAAGATTCTTAATAAAAGTAAAGATAATATTTGAAAGATAAGAAAGTATTTTTTTAAATTACAGACTTATCAAATAATATTCTTTAATTTTTTTTTTCACTTAGTCTTTCCAGCACAAATAAAAAACAGAAATGTGTAAAAAAGCATCTTGCTCCATTGATGTAAAATTGGCATCATAAAATTAGAAAGGGTTAATTTTTTTTTTTTTTCTGTTGAGATACTATTAGATATTTTAAATTAAATATTAATATGTTCATGAAACTATTTAAACTTTTTAGTTATAAAATTCCCTACTTGAAACTATATTATTGGATTTAAATCTATGATATTCTTATTAATTTAGGAAAATATTATTATTTTTATCTGTTAATTTCTTTTTATCATTATAAGTATATTGATAAACAATTGGCATCAATCCAGTTTTAAAATGAATCTTTACATGATTCAAAAAGGTCTTATTTTTTATTATTTTAGTTATTCTGTGCTCTATAAAAGGATTTTTTTTTTCCAGATGTGGCGAGGTGCTATAGCTAGATTAAGATACCGAAAAATGCTTGCCATGTTGGCCATTATAAAATTCTATAGACATCAAAAATTGCGAAAATATATTGATCAAGTAAATCATGCTTTCAGGTATAGTTTTGTTCATTACAAATTCTATAACTATTAACTTTGAAGCAACTATTTGTATATTCCTTGAATCAATTCAAAAAGGCAACAACTAGAAAATTTTAAATGATTAGCATTTGAAAGTTTATTGTTGCATAGCAGATCAAATTTACATTGCTTTAATTTATAATTTCAAACTGTACAATCTACTTTAAAGTTTTTATTGTTTTTACTTTATCAAAAATATATAATTTTTAAAGTGTAATCTTGCTATACAGATAGTTTTTCATCCTTGAGTGAAATGTAGGAATATGTATTATTAAAATAATAGTTGATTGTCATTTATTCATAACCGGTACTATTGGTAAACAACCCAGAAGTATTCAATGTATTTATTTCTTAAATTTAAAAAAAAAGAATTTTCAATTAGATATTTAAAGATTTTTGACTGACTGTAAAATATTTACAATGATTTTTCTCCTTAGTTTTGAAATTCTTTTAACTAATATTACAAAAATTGAAAGTTAATATTTTTTTAACTGAAAGATCAGATAAGGGGGAGAAAATTGCCCCCCCCTTGACTGCCTCTTATACCAATTTTGTTATTTTCATCAAATTTTATTTCTACGAAATTATCATTAAAATAAAATCATTTCATACATTTTTATTACTCTGTATGTTTTTTCACCATTGTTTATTTTATTTCTCATAATTATCTTTAATTTTTATAGAAACGTTAAGACAATGAAAGATTATGGTAAAAAAATAACCTGGCCCCCTGCACCGACTGCACATAAGGAATTTGCCAACACACTTCATAAAATACATGACAGGTATGGATTATTTACTTTATTGTAGAAATCTTATAATTATACTTAGATTTATTAACTATGATATATTTACTCATTTTTTATTTAAATTTGTGTATTTTATGGTAAAAAGTAAATTTAATAAATAGGATGGGAAAAATATAGATTTAGATGAACTTTTTTATATGATATCCACAAAATGGATTTCTTAATTATGAACTTTGAAATATATATATATATATATATATATATATATATATCTGTTAGTTAAATAATTTTATTTATGTGATTCCAAATAAAATATTAGAAGATGGAATCTTTCTTATATTGTTTTTGGACAGATAAGACTGCCACTATATTGCTTAAGTTATCTATTTAAAAAAAATAAAGGAAAATGGTGGTGTTCTTCTTTATTTTCATATCTTCTGTAACTTTTAATGAAAAATTTATCTTTAATATTATGAGAGAATACATCGTAATTTATGAAAATATACAGCATTTATCATTGGAACCAGGTTTATTATATTTATATTAGAATTTCTTTTGTATAATGTTAAATTATACATGCAATTACGCCCCCCCCCTCTAAAAAAATTAAAAAGTGATTGAAAAAAAGAATAAAAAAGGCTCTTAGAAATCGAGAATTTTCTCAATCATTTTAAAGAGTAAAGGGAAACTATAAGATTAAATAAACGTTATAAAGTTTTCATAATGTAAGCAATATTAAGATTTCAACTCAGCCAGAAATTTTCATTTTTCCTTTGTAAGTGGTTGAGATTTTATATTAATTTTTACCTTTTCTAAATTAACCATCATTTATCTCTAAACTATTAAAATATCACTTTCCATAATCTAAAGAATTTTTAATCACTTATAATTAGCACATAATCTGGCCATTTGGTATTTAATATATTGTTAATGTGTAAAGGGAAGAATAGTTAATCCACAATTTAAAGGTATCTCTAATCTTATTTCCCAATGGAGTTGGGAATTTTAGAAAAAATATCTTTGTTTCAAAAAAAGGAAAATAGAAATTGTGACCTTTGATTGTTCTGATTATTAATATGTATTACTTGGCATATAAATAAGGTGATGTTATATGAATGAACAAATATAAATTTATATATTTATGTACTAAGATTGCAAATGTACACCTAATGAATTCATAACCATTAATAGGTTTTCATTGTCAAGCAGTAAAAGAAAATAACAAAGAATAGTACAAATTTAAATAATTTCATGTTAAAATACAGAAGTTAATGAACTTCAAGGCAATTTTTAAAAAATAGCATTTAAGATTGTCAATTTTTTTTTTCACACTGTATTAGAATAATTTATTGAACTAATTTTGTCTTAACATTACTTCAATATACCATTACTTTCCATTTAAAGATCTCTAATTTTCAAAGCATTTATTAAAAGAAATTTATGCACAGGTGGCGTGCTTATATGGTCCTACGTAAAATTCCCCGAGAACAGTGGCCAGAGATGCATTTGAAAGTTACTGCGGCTGAAGTTCTTAGAGGACGCCGGGACAATTGGGGCTATCATAGAAAATGGGAAGGCAATTATCTTGCTTCGGTAATTAAATATTTTTCTTTTTTTTTTTTTTTTTACTAAATAATTTATTCTATTGAATGTCTTCTAAATTTATATTATGATAATAAATTCTTAATAATTTAAATCATTATAATGTTGTTGTTTTTTGTGTGTGTGTGTGTGTGTGTGTGTGTGTGTGTGTGTGGGTGGGTGGGTGGGTGGGTGGGTGGGTGTGTTTAATTATAAAATTTTAGGGAAGAATATTTTGTTAAGTGTTTATGAACTTATCCTGAACCTTTTATTATTTTCTTATATATAAAGTATTTTGAAATAGTTTTTTGATAATCATGATGTATTATCTTTTAATTCCATTTATTTAAAAGCATTTGTGGTGTTCAACTTATATTTCATCCATTTACCTTATAATGATTAATTTTCTCTGTATTTTTCAACAAATTTTATTTCTTAATAGACTTCTGAAAATGATAATACAGCTTCATTTGTATCATCAATGGGAAGTCTGAAGTCTAAAGATCATTTTCAGAAAGTTCTCTTTTCCAGTTTTATAAAAAAGGTAAATATTATTGTAGCCAGATATTAACTGAAATGCAGAAATTGTCTTTTTTGTTTGTGTTTTTATTTTATTTTATTTTTCCTTTTTTTTTTTTTCAATTATTAAAATATTTCATATCTATTAGCATTTCCTACACCCTGTATTTTAGTTTGTTAAATATTGAATACAAATATATTGTAAGAAGAGACATTTCTTTTAAATTTGACTTTTTACGGAATAATTATATATACAAAACAATTCATGTTAAAAATGTTACCAATGAAAAAATTCAATAATATATAATATTATGTTTATAGCCTTAAAGATCATTCTGTTGATTTATAATTATATTCATATTTTTTAGGTTAACAAGCATAATAAATGTGCTGAAAGAGCTATTGTTATAACTGACAAATTTATCTACAAACTTGACAGTAAACGATTTAAACCTCTTCGCTCTGCTATACCAATTACAGATGTAAGTATGATTATATTAATTATGTTACTTGTTACAGATATTCATATGTCTAGTTTTTAAATGTAGTACATTATTTCAAGAAACTTTTTTCTCATTTATGATAAGAAACATCAGTGGCCATGTCAGTCAGTAATTATAAATTTATTTTTTTAGTTGACTGGCATTAGTGTAACACCTGGTCCTGATCAAATGATCATTCTTCACTTGAGAGGAGGTAATGATTTAGTTACTGCCTTAACATCCTGCCAAGATGAAGATAGAGTTGGGGAGCTTGTAGGCATTATCGTTCATCAGTGGTTCCAGTGAGTCTACATATTTTTTTTAATTATATTTATTGTTGCTGTAACAAAATCTGCTGTATTGTTATAGTTGTGGGTTTCTTGTTAAAATGAATTTTTGTTCAATTTTTTTAATTGATTTTTCTTAGAATAAGGGCATTTAATTTTTTTATATACAACTAGATGTTTGATATTAATTTTATTTTCTTTGCTGAATTTCTATGATAATATTATTAATGGAAATGTTTTATTAAGCATTTTAAAAATTTCTTCCAGTAAGAGAAAGTAGGATGTTGAATCTGAAGTGATGCTTCTACACTATATTTAAGCATTTATAATAATCCATTGCAACTTTAAAGCTATATTTCATGTTAGATGGATAGATAGTCTTTTTTTGTTGATGTATGATTAAGCATTTTTTTTTTTCTAATCAGAAGGTTTTAATTTCCCAACCACCAGGTGATTTAAATTATGTTGCATTATTAAAAAAAAAAAAAAAAAGAATCGTCCTTTAAATAACTGACTAAAAAAGAATGTGGGGACAAAAAAAAAATACCTTCAATAACTTAGCTGTGTGATAGCTTTTAATGCTATTATTTTGATGAAATAGCTGAAATGTTGAGAATGATAGTGGTGATAAAAATTGTCATTAAAATTTTTAAATCTTGATTGAAAATTTTTGTGAAAATATTTACTTAAAATTATTTATTGTTGTAAAAATATCTATTGGAAATATAATAAACAAATATGCCCATACAGAAAAAAAGATGTGTATTTAAACAAACAAGCATATAATACTGTTGCTAATCCAAAAGGGATTTTGCAATATCATTATCAGCTAAAATTTGCATTAAATATGTTACAGTGTAAAATTTTTTTAATATCCAGTGCAACAAAACTATGTTTATTTTCAAGTTTATATAAAAAGTTTCTGCATTTTTTCTTAATTGCATTCACTTTGATTGCTAATAAACAGCTTGTTATAAATTGCTTACAGAATATTTTGTGTTTATAAATTTACAGTTACTGTTAATCCAATAGAAAAAGTATTAAAAAAATTCAAGTATATGTAAATACTTCATTGAAGGCTTGTTGTTTCTATTTCAGATTGCAAGGAAAGGATTTAAGAGTTATAGTAAATCCACAGCTTCAGTGTATGTTAGGGAATAAAAGCAGAACTCTTGCTGTGGAATCAACCAACATTACAGTCCATCCAGCCTTCAAAAAAGATGGTCCGAATCTTGTTTTGTTATGGCCTGTGTGTAGTGCCTGAACTGTCATAACTTCTTATAAAAGTTGTTTTCAGAAGTATTTGTTGTTTATCTACCAAGATTATATCAAATTCTATATTTTATATGACAGGGTAAATCTAAATGGCATTATGAAGTTCCAAAACTATTTTTTCATATGCAAATAATCACACTGCATAAAAATATGTCTCAGTTATAATGAGATATATCATTGCCTTTATGTATGAAAAATGTGTACTTGGCAAAATATATTTTAGCTTGTTATGGAAATGTTGTTTAATACACACACACACACATATATATATATACATATTCCTAAATGGGTCCAAATACTATACTTTAAAAAAAATTGTACTTTTAACTAAGTATTTTGAATTAATTAATGCATTTATTTGATTGACCTGTATGAAATTATTTTGATAACAAAACTATTTTAAGAATTTTATCAATGACATCAAAATTTTCATTTGTACATTATAAATGTGTTTTGATGAGAGGAGGTTGCCTGAACTTAAAATTCATTTTAATTTATATTAAAAAATTTAGAAATTAACTTTTAAATTTATTTAAAAGTTAGAGGCGTGAATAATCAAAGTATTATAGAAACTTTAATATGCAGTTTTAATCTTCAAATTTAAATGTAAAAATAATGTATTAATCACTGAAGCAAAATTTGATGCATGATTTTTTGTTGTTTCATTGAAAATAATCTCAGAAATTTAAAGAAAATTTATTTTTATAAATATAAACCATGCACTTACTTCTTTATGGACTGTTATTTTTATGAAAATTTATTGTACTTAAATGCATTTGTTTTTCTAATCTACATTGATCTGTGAATAATGTATGATCAAATTTCAACGTTATCCTCAGGTACTTACATCTAATTCTGTAAAAACATTGATAAAATGCAACTTCTTGTATTTTCCTTCTTGTATATCAAGATCTTTTAATTGATTTTCTTCCACTCAATACTACTTCAATTGAACATGGTATAAAGAAAATATTTTTTGATGTTTTTTCATTATCTAATGCTGAGGAACAGATTTTATAACATAGGTTTACTTTTAATTATTGCTAAATATGATTATTTTTTTATTATTATGTATCAGCTTTTATACATTTTCTTTCTTATTTTATATTCGGTGTTTAATGCCTGCTTTTCTTTGAAATATGTGACCAAGGTAATATTTTTCTAACTGAAGGATTTTTCATTGCTGTAAAAAAGAAATATTTAACAGTATACCAATTTTTAAAAATAGTTTTGTTTTTTTAGTTTGAATCCACTGTAATAGACTGAATTAAAATCGCTTTTTCCTATTATTTTTTTAATCTTATAAATATATTTATTTATCAACCAATTTAGCAGTATATTTGTTGCTAAGGATTTGCCTCCTATATTGTTTATTTTTCATATTGGTTCTTGAATAAGTAAATATACTTCAAGTATCTGTGATAAATTCCTGGTATTTCATGCAAAACTGTATTATAAAGCTTGCTCATTTAATATTTTAAGACTGAGTTGAAAGAATTAAAGCTTTAATTTTTATTGAAAATGTCAAACTACATATATATATATATATCTCTTAATTTATATTAGTTTTCTGAAGTATTAAATTTGATAAGTAAAATGAAGTTTTAAAATCGTATGTAGATTGTGTTTGTTGGATGGAGTTTTGCACTTTTTGTGATATTATGTAGAATCCCCTCCCCATGTTTTATGAATTGGAATTTAAAAATTGCAAGAGCTAGTCATTTTATATTATTGAGACTGAAAAATTTGTTCTCTGCGTGATAATTTTGTACTTATATCTTTAGATTTTTTCTTTCATTAAAATAGTTTTTCATCTATTATGATTTACACAGAGTATACTAAAATGACGTGCTTGCTACTTAAGATTTGAAAAGTTGACACAGTTTGTGTGCATATTAATAATTTTATTGCAAGATACTGATATAGTTCATTTTGCTGATTAAAAACAATTGAGGAATTCTGAACAATTAGTGTTAAAATAAAAATGGTAAACTATTAATTTCTAACAGACTTTTTTAATATCATAAGCATTTAGATTTTTTTGCAAATATTGATTTCTTCATGTTTTTGCTATTTATTTCAGCATAGTGAGTATTTTTTAAAAAAAATCACAAAAATGCCATTATATGTTTACTAACTGCATCATAAGCTCATTTCGTTGGCCATAGCATCATAATGCACTGTATATATTGAAATTATTCAGATGTTTTAGTATTTAGTTTTTACTGTTTTGTTGCTTATTTATGAGTGCCAGAAATTTTAGAATAAATGTATTTCATGAAACTTTTGTTTTTGAGTCAATTCCTATTTTTAAACTTAGGTATAACTGTTTATAATGAAGAAAAATTACTTGTAATTGGTAAACTCGCATTATGATCACAAAAGCAAAATGAAGCACTGCTTTATTAAATTTTAAGAGTGCTTTTTACCAGTAAACACCATGCTTCCTAGAAATTATATATTTTAATTAGAAGATATGACCATCTAGCCAAGCTGTTGTCTTGTTAACAATATCTCAATTATGATTATCACAGATGAACTAACAAAAGTCTTTAAAAGATTTCAAGTACAAGGCAATATGCTTTAGAAATAATAATAAATATTATTTGTAATTCACTTTAGATTAAATATATAGTAACATCAAAAGTTTTTATTTCCTTACATTAGGATCTTTCTTATCCATAATACTCACGGACATTCAAATAAAATATAAGTACTAGAATCGGTTTCAAACAAGTAGTGATCCATTAACAAAAATAAATCAATATTCACTAACAAACAAAAACAAAATGAACTTTATAAAATGAAAATGCAAAAAGGGCTTGGGATATTAACAATATTGTAGAATTATTGCATAAATAAAAACTATTCTCGAGAATGGCAAGATTCAATGCTGAATGCTCAAAAAAAAAAAAAAAAAAAAATGCTGAAATCTGTATTTCTGTAGAAATAAAATGACAAGTCCAAAATAAAAATAATGCTAAAAGAAAAGATTAGTAATAATTTCCATCTAAAGTAAGAACATTATGAATCAGCAGACCTCAATTCATTAACCTTTGCCAGAAAACAGTGTTAAAAAAATGAGATGTTTGCAATCCAATAATGTTCAGGAAAACTCAAATTAAAACTGGATGGAAGCAAATGATAATTCACTAACAGAAAAAAGATGTATTGTCAAATGAAAAATTTAATAATAAAAAAAAGTCAGTACTATCCATAAACGCTTTCAGTTTACCTCTCATTAATTATTTGCAAACATTGAAAAAGAAAAACTTGCTAGACACTGAAAGAGTGGTTCAGGTATTTATAAATAATTCTTATATAAAGAAAACATGGTTGTTGCTTATATTCCCAGATATATTGTAGAATTTTGCATTCTGATATATATTTAAATTGTAAGCTTCTTCTTATAGTTTTTCCTGACTCGGGTGACTCCAGTTTCTTGTTAAAAGTCAGGAATTTCTCGATTTACGAAACAAATGATAATCCACTAGATTCGTAGGCTTCCTCAAATTTTGTTTTGGAACAAATGTATGATTCAAAAATTATATCTTTCATTTTAACTTATAATTTATTATATTAGATACTCATTAAAGGAAAATATACGTGAAGTTTTTAATCATAACACTTCAACACCCACTAATAAATAATAAATTTTTAAAGTCAATTTATTGAATAGATGGGCAATAATAAAATTATTCACATTCCACTTAAACCATTGAAATAAAATAAAAGAAAAATAAATCTAACCTTAAAACAGTTATAAAACAAATTGCAACTATGATTGTTTGTAAAAGCAGTTAATTATTGTACAAATTATTAAATTAGATTAAAACTTATATCTAGCCTATATTTCCTGTAATAATATATTTTATTTAAAGGACTGTATTTTTTTTAAGTATGTCAAAGATTTAATTGAAAATCCAAACTTGAAATGTAATAAATAAATATTATTTAGTTAAATATTCGAAATACTTTGTTTTTATCAGTGATGTTCTTATCAGCTTATTCAATCTAGCCCTTGAAAAAAAATGTTCTCTGCATTTTATTTTGGAAGAGAAAATTTGTAACAGAGTTTAAAATTGAACAGGCTACCTTCTGTAAACATAAAATTTGGAAATCTAGTCATAAATTAAATTTATAAACATTGAAAGTGTGAAAAAAAGGCTTAATTGCATCTGAATTATTTATTTATTTATTTATTTTGTATTTAGTTAATGCAAAATATTGTAATTGTTTTGACTTAATTGTATAATGCCATTAGCTTTTTCAATGATGCATTTTGTGAAGCATTCATGGTGGATTTAGGTATTCTAAATTCTTGCATATGATGTGCCCCACCCCAATAGCGTGTCCTCATAAAAATAAAAAGATGCCCGGGCCAAATACCAACACTGTGACCTTCATTCTGTGTTTTGAAACGCAACCTTCATTTTTTTTCTTACCTTTTATATTGATGAGGTAAAGTCTGAAATTACAACTAAGCCTAAATAATAATATACACTGGTGTGCAAAACTTACGCAGTGAGTGTTTTTTTTTTTTTTTTTGCCATAACTTCACGAGAAATCATCTGAGAGACATGTAATTCACAAATGAGAGACCGCATTTTGTACTTAAACGATGACGAAAGAATAGTTGCGTTACACATGATTGTATGTCAAAGAGGAAAAACGAAAAACAGATGTTCCTTAGTATGGGATATGCCCTCCCCTTACTGCAATGGTTTCTTTGCACCGTCTCTCCATACTCAGCACTAAATTGTCCAACAGTTCTTGAAGTAAGTGCCCATTCCTCAATTAGTATCTGCTTCAGTTGCTGGGTTTTCCCCGGAGCATCTCCCCAAAGCATCCTACACATGTTCTATGGGATTTAAATCGGGAGAGAATGCTTTTCAATCCATTCGAGTGATATCTTCACTTTCCAGTAGCTGCTGAACATTAGCAGTTCGGTGTGGCCGTGCATTGTCATCCATAAAAACGAAGTCTGGTCTAATAGCACCTCGGAGAAGAACACATGGGGAAGGATCACCTCCTTACAATAGCGTTCTCCGGTTACAGAACCTCTGTCGAAAACGTAAAGCCCAGTCTACCTATTTAGTGTAATGCCTCCTCAACGACAATTCCAGGATCACCGTAGTGGTCTCTTTCCGTGATGTTACTGGGATGAAACCGTGCCCAGACCTCTCTCTAAATCAACTAGCGTTGAGAATCACTTGTGGTGCTGAAACGACTCTCATCCGTAAAGAGGACACGACTCCATTGATGAGATGTCCAGTTTTTGAGCTCCTTACACCACTCTAACGGTGAAACCGATGGCCAACTTTCAAATGGATGCAGCGTTCAGGCCACCTTTGTGAAGGCAGCCTATTTGCCCACCGTTGGACAATAGTAAATCGGACACATGTCGCCCTGTTGCTGTACATGGTTGCTGAGCAGTGGTGCTTTCTTACTGGTATCGGGTTCTTTTCGCCTGCAGGACGATATATGATCATCCACTGCAGTTGTTTTCCTAGTGCAGCCACCACCAACCTTTCTAACAACTGTACCTATGGTTGGAAGATTTTTCAAGCACGCGAAACGACACTTTTGTTGATTCCGAACTCTTCAGTTACACTGATCACACTGCGCCTCTTTTCCAGCTTTCCGATCATTCTACCATATGTGAGGTCGTCCAGGTGATTTCTTCTAGCCATATTTCATGAAAGAGCTCACTTGCACTTGTAGTGAATGTCTTTAATTGTGCCTTCGTTCTTCCTTTCCTTGTAGTCTTGAGCTGTGTGCGCCGACTGTACGCGTTTTGCGAACACTCACGTCGCCCATGATGTTTTGTTCCTGACATTTACACACGCATCACCTTTCTACTGAATTGCGTGTTCATTGTACTGATCGCAATAACCCCTTTTCTGAAATTTCATGGTTATCTGCTTAAAACTTATATTGTTGCTTAAGTTTTGCACATCACTATATCAAATATTTTGGAATTGATATGATTTAAACATTACAAATAATTTCACAGTGATCATTAGATAAGGACAGCCCTTAAATAAGAATATTTCAAAATAAATTTTATAAAAATCAGTTCGAAAATTTTATGCTACATTTAATAAAGGAATTTTCTCCATTCTTATTTTATAATTCAAATGGTTGCTAGTGCGGAACTTTTATTACATAGGTGAAATACAAATAAAAAATGATACTATCATACTTTAAAAGATTTATACTCATTATATATATATTGCTACAAAAAATTTTCTACAACAAAATACCGTCGATCAATTATAATAACGTAACGCATTTAATCGCTATAGTTCACCAGGTTGCTTGCTGTCTAATCCTCTAAAATCTCTATTTGTCGGCGACTCCGACTCTCTCACACACGACTTCTGACGATCCACACAACTTCACTGCAGCTTGATGGTTGGGTTGACGGGGCGCCTAGCCCCGGCAGGGGCTTATCCCCGGTAAGGAGAGACTTCATAGTGCTTTGCTGTCTATACTTTGCCGTGGCCGTCTTCGACGAAATTTGGAGATGACGAGTGTCAAGACTCATTGTGATTGTCCGATATTAGGGTGAGGGTGGGGGGAGAGGTTACGCTGCCGTTGGGCTTAGTAAGTTTTTACTGCTTGTCAGCTAGAATTGTCTATTGAGATACTGTTTAATTTGAGTTTGAAAAAATAAAAGTTAGGAAGAAAAACTAAAGGGCTGAGATAAATTAAAGTAGTATATTACGGGGTCTTCTAGAGTTTGTAGATGGTTTATATTTAGGGATTTTAGCTATTGCTTCATTTTCATTCTTATCTATGTTTTTAAAGAAGTTAGTGGCTAGATTTTTAATGAATTTTTTAAGAGGTGGATAGTCTAGGCATAAGTACATATTTGTATTGGGCATGTACTATTTCATATTGCAGAAATTTCTAATTAAGTTATTTTGCTGGCGTTCAATAAGTCTAAGATTAGTCTTGGCAGCATATCCCCACACAGGGCAGGCATAAGTTAATACTGGACGCAAGTAGGCAGAGTAAATAAGCATTTTATTTTGTCTACTCATTTTGGAGTTTCGAGAAATTAAGGGATAAAATTTACGAGTTAGGTCTCGAAACTTTTTAGCTGTGTAAATAAAGCACTTCACTGCAGCTTCAGAGTGCCCGTCTTTTATAGTTCCGGGAGGCGGGGCTAGAATCTTCCAGACCAATCAGGGTGTATCTTGGTTCCTACTGGATGGAGCGTGAAACTTCTCGAACTTTCCAGTATGATCCATTTTGTCGCCAAATTCATCGCCAAACAGCCAAATGCTCGCCAATTTAGTCGCTAAGCTCTGAGTTTATTGAGCTCAGCACGTACAGGACAGATCTTACAACGGTTTTTCCCACGATGACAATATTCGTTCCGGGTAGCAAAATTACAGATTTGTAACAATATATATATATATATATATATATATATATATATATATATATATATATATATATATATATATATATATATATATATATATATATTGTTACGAATCTGTGATGCGGCTTCCCAGCATCAGAAACACAGTTTTACAATCATCGGTATTGGATGGAGTCCGGGTGTCGCGTTGGAGGCCCCAGAGCTTGACGACAAACTTGGCAACCATTTCGCGACTTGACGACGAATTTCGAGACTTTGGCGCCAAAATAGATTATAACCGAAACATCGAGAATTTTCCCGATCCGTCCAGTAGGAACCGAGATACGCCTCGAACGTTCCTGATTAGTTGAGAGGCTTCTAGCCCCCTTCCTGAGACCTATAAAAGGAGGCAGCCGCAACTGCCAGGGAAGGGTAGTCGGAAGTGCCAAAGTAGAGTAGTCGGAAGCGACGGTGAAGAGTAGTCGGAAGCGACGGTGAAGAGTAGTCGGAAGCGGCGGAGGAGAGTAGTCGGAATCGACGGTGAAGGGTAGTCGGAAGCGACAGAGAAGAGTAGTCGGAACCGACAGAGAAGAGCAGTCGGAATCGACGGTGAAGAACTGGTCTTCAAGGGATTAGCAGAGCAGCGACGGAGTCAAGCTAGTGCTGAACTAAGCTGTGCGCTACTGTCTGCAGTAGAGTCTTGCTGTGTGCTGCTGTTTGCACATCTCGCAGCTGAAGATAATTGCCCTCTCTGTGCTGTATATAGTTTCCGTCTTTGTGCTGTCCTGTGTGTCTTCTTGTAAATAAACGTCGTTTTTTTTTTCTACTGCCGCCTGCTGATGGAGCGCTCTCCACACCATATAACTTCCACTATCCAAACGAACCCGGAAAGTTCGTAACAATATATATATATATATATATATATATATATATATATATATATATATATCTTTTGAAAAGAAATATAAATATATATATATATATGAATAACAATGAAAAAGTTATACATGTTAATTTTTTAAGCATCTATTATATCTTTATATATACTACTCTAAAGTAGAGTATCTGATAGCCTGTAGATGCAATAAAGGTTGTGAAACAAATATATATGAGGAAAAATAACCTCTGTTACATCAGTATGTGAAGGAACTACTGAGACAAAATCTGTCCTAACATCAAAACAACAGACATTTTTCAAAAAGCTAACGATGTTTAATAATCAAAATAATAAAATTATATCAAATGATCTAGGAAAATTTTTTTTTAATGAGTATATATTATATATATATTATTTGAATCCTGTCGGTTAAATAATATGTAACATATTTTCGGTTGAAGCACAATGCAGGTTCGTAGCAGTGAAGAGACTTTGTAGTTTTAATTTCGTTTTATTCTCTCTCGAGAGGCAAACATGATTATTTACAAGAAGGCGCACTGCGGCACAAAAGCATAAGGCAAAAAGGGGCGAGCAAATAATCACTAGTCTTATATAACATAGGATTTCTGACCAGGCGCCAATTCAATACACATGGTGACCATTGACACCTTTTCAAGGGCAACCGAAGATATCACTTTTTCTTAATACGTAGTTCTAATGGCGCATAATTTTTACAAAGGGGTTAAACCGAAAGTGGAATTGAATCACGAAATAAGAGAATATTTTAGAATGAAGTTACGATGGGCTAAATTAAGATAAAGTTTTGGAAATTAATTTGGATTAAATTAAGAGTTTAAATTATCATTACATATATATATACAGGGTGTTGCCGAATTCGACCGACAAATTCAGAGAGGTGATAGTAGGCATCAAGAGGATAAAGAATCACCATACAACATGGGGTTAAATATGAAATTTAGGGGGTGAAAATCGCAAAAATATAGGGAGTTGTAGAACTGTTGGAAACAGTAAAAAATTAATAAAAAATAACAAATGGTATTTCAGCTATGATTTTTTTTTTTAATGAAAGCACATTTTCAAAGGCTATTTTTCATGTAAGTAACATGCCGATTTGATGAACCAGGGGGTTGTAAATTATTGAAAGCAAAAAAATAGTACAGGATCTTTATCTCCTAAAATATTAAAACGTTAAGAAATATAAAAACTTGAAAATATAAGGAATTTTATACTTTTTAATTTGATTTAAGTCTGTAGTGCGAAAACTGAGCATGTTCTAAGATATTGAAGAAAAACTAATATATTTGCCAGGAAACATCGCTGCACATCGGCATCGATGTTTACAGAAGGTATTGCAAAATTCTACCGAAAAATTCTGAGGAGTGATAGTAGGCATCAAGGCGATAAGTTTCCAAAGAAATATAAAGTCGTAAACGAGGTGAAAATTTATTTGGTGGAATACAGATACAGCATACATTTACAGCACAGGCATTTTAACGCAAGAAAAGAGACGATGAGAAACTTTTATAAAAATTGCTCAATGTTGCAGCCGCGAAGGTCATTATACAACTGACATCGACGTTTAAAGGACCGCCGGACGCGTTCAAACATACCAGGTGTGCTTGCGATTTCTCCAGCAATGATTATGATCCCTGCTACAAGATTTTCCACTGTATCCAAATGTGTCCGATAAACAAGAGATTTCATGTGGTCCCATAAGAAGAAATCCAAGGGATTGCGGTCTGGGGAACGTGGAGTCAATCAACAGTCCACTGCGTCCTCGCCACCTCCCAGGATATGTATCATCTAGGTAGTGCACCATCATGCATTAACCAGATGTTCTGGCGTGCAATGGACGGTATTCCCTACAGTAAATCCGGAAGCACGTGCTACAAGAAAACAAGGTACTTTGCGCCATTGAGGCGTTAGGGCATAAGATACGGTCCCAACAGATGATCTCCGAGAATTCCTGCCCAGATGTAAATCCTAAATTTGTGTTGCACGTTCGACGAGATAGTGATATGGGGATTTGCAGATGACCAAATATGTGCATTGTGCGTGTTGAAGACGCCTTCTCTAGTAAAGCAGGCTTTATCTGAGAATAAAATTCTTGCAGGAAAGAGTGCATCTTCCTATGTGACACCAAGAATCCAGTGTGTAAACTCCATCCGACATGGGAAATCGACATCGCATAGGAGTTGGACTCTCTGCAAGTGGAAGAGGTACACGTTTTCAGCGCACATCACTTTCCACACCATTTCGTGCCTAATCCCAATGCAGCTGCATTCAGGTTGTCAATGGGATATCGGCAAAGCGCTGCAAAACTCAAGTTTTCTGTTTCAGGTGTGCGCACACTGCATTCTTGCCGTACATTTGGCCTCATTATTTTGAAGGATCCTGTCTCCCGCAACCATCGATCAATATTTGCAATGCTGCTGTGGTGTGGTGAATATATATATTCCTCGAACCATCAATTCTTTAATGCTCGCTGCTTTTATATTCCTCGAATGCATGGAAAATTTACATACGAGAAAGCTTCTTCTCGACTACCTGGTTCCAAATTCTCGCATTCATAGAGCTATTCTCTTCGCCAGACTAATTGTCTCTTCGATATCTGTTTTTGCGATTTTCACAGAATAAATGTGTCCTGTGACCCTATGTTTTATGATAATTTTTCATCTCCTTAATGCCTACTATCACTTCTCTAAATTTACCTGCCGAATTTGGCAACACCCTCTGTAAACATCGGTACCGATGTTGCTGCGATGTTTCTCGGCAAACATTTTAGTTATTCTTGAATATCTTAAAACCTCCTCAGTTTTCACATTACAAACTTATATCAAATTAAAGAGTATAAAATTCCTTATATTTTCAAGCTTTTATTTTTCTTAAAGTTTTAATATTTTTGCAGATAAGGGTTCTAAACTACTTTTTCGTTTTCAATAATTTACGACCCCCCTGGTTCATAAAATCAGCATCTTACTTTCATGAAAACTAGCCTTTAGGAATGTACTTTCACTTAAAAAAATTCATAGTTGAAACACTATTTGTTATTTTTTTATTAATTTTTTACAGTTTCCAACAGTTCTCCGACTCCCTATATTTTTGCGATTTTCACTCCCTAAACGTCGTTTAGGCCTAGGGATTGCAATATCGAAACAAAATTTCAACACCGGTATTCGGTATTTTTTAGATCTTAATACCAGGATACCGGTTTTAATACCGGTATTAGAAATTTTAGAAAAAGAAAGAAAACACAAGTGTTTCTTTGCTTTATTTGCCAGTTTTATTAGAGAGTGTAAATATCACAAAAAAATTTCTAACTTATGAAGAATCACAAAAAAGTAAAGGAACGTCTTATTTATATAAATCACAAAAAAGTGTAAATATCACTATTCAGTTTGTGGTACTATTACAAATTTTTGAAATGTGATCTTAAAAAACATAATGCATCAATTGCACTGTCATTAAGCCTGAAAAGTAATTTTGTGCAAAAATTACCATCTGTCGAAAACGCTCTTTCGGCATCTATGATAGTTGGTGGTGCTGTTAGCAATGCGCGATATATTTTTTTCCAAGTATTTACCTCTAATTCTCTCATCTTCAAATAAATAGATTTCTCATCGAATGGTTTTGGATATAGCTAATTTCTGTATTGTATTTTGGTTCGTTGAAATTTTTTTATTTATCGCTAATTCTAATTTTTGTTCAAGAGACAATTCCGTTTCACTATCGACATTAGTGTCATCATAATCTTCGATAACTGTATCGAGTTCTTCTGAAAATGGATAGGTTTGTGAATAAAAAAAAATGTATGAAAATATGCTATAAACTTGATCAGATTTAAAATGGTTATTTTCTTTTCTTCTTTTTCATTTTTAAAATCATTATAATTATGTAAATACCTTAAGGCATTTTCTATTTCGGTATGCCTTTCTTCTGTGCGATTTTTCAATGTAATATATAATTCTTCAGATAATGATGTGTGCTGTTGTTTCAGTGACTGCAACATGAAATTTATTGTTGCATTAGCTGTTAATAAATTAGAATCTCTCCGACATAATGCCTCAATAGTCACTTTTATTGGAAGTAGAGTTGATGCAGTTCGGGATATTAAGTCGAATTCACTATCTGAAAAATTAATTTACATGTTTAAGTCGATTATTGCTTTTTGGATTCGATTTCTGTTTCAAAAATCGTTCCATCATTAGGAGTAAACTGTTCCAACGTGTTTTAGAATCTAATATTAATATATATTCTGTTTTATTTTCAGTTAGTATATATTTTAGTAATATGTCATTCGTTATAGGGGAACATACAAATATCTTAACAATTTTTCGAACTTTATAAATTATAGGAAACAATTCTTGATGGGTTAATATTCCATCCTCATTAGCAATATCTTCTTTAACAATTACATTATCATTATCTTCATTGTCAATATCACTCTTACTCTCTTCAAAGTTGGAATCCGAAGTTTCTATATCCACAGTATTTGGATTCTTCTGTTCTTTATTTTTCTCCTAATTGAATTCCAAGGGCATAGCACAATTGCTGATTTGCACCAATCAACTTTCCAACTTTTTTCATAACTGTTGCTCCATCAGTCGTTATGGATACAATATCTCCGTTCCGAGATAATCTATGTTTCGCTAATTTAGATTTAAGCAATTAATTAAGCCATTAATTAGCTAATTAATTTCGCCCGTTAGGGAGACAAAACAAAAACGTATACTATTTTGCTATGTTGGCGATCCCTGAACATATAGTGGAGACAATTTTAAAAATTTCTAGTAAATACCGAAAAACCTGTATTTAAACCTGAGAATACCGGTATTACAAAATTGTACAAATGGCTCAAAATACCGGTATTCGGTATCCCGGTATTGCAATCTCTATTTAGGACCCCATGTTGTATGGTGATTCTTTATCCTCTTGATGCCCACTATCACCCCTCTGAATTTGTCGGTCGAATTCGGCAACACCCTGTATATATATATATATACTCATTAAAAACGGTTATATGTTATCTGGTGTTTATTAAACCTGTTACAAGTTTCCAGGCTTGATTAAACTATCTAGAAGTCCTTTATCTTAGAAGTCCAGATATCTTTTCTTAGTTTTAATTTAATGTCTACAGGGTGTCCCATAAATATTGGGACAAACTTTAAGGGGAGGTAGGGTACATCACAAGGATTCATATTTGCATAGTAACCCGTGGTCGGAAACGCCATGGGAAAGTAGTATGACAGGTACAAGAAATGAAGAGACACAAGATTGAGATTTGAAATGTTTATTGGTCAAAGATGTTACATGTGCTGTGGTACATGATATTTGAAAATGTCACAAAAGATGTTTAAAGTTTCCAGCATTGTTAGCGATGCATGCGTTACACCGTCGGACTATAGACTGGCGAACTCTCTCAAATACATCCGGATTATCCATGGATATCCGCAGCAGCACGGACGATTCTTGCAACCAGATCTATTTCTGAATCCACAGGTGTTGCGTAGACATCACTTTTCAGTGCAATCCAAAGAAAGAAATCGATGCTTTTTAAATCAGGAGAGCGTGGTGGCCAGGGAACTGGTCCACCACGACCAATCCATCGATGACCAAACACCTGATTCAAATGTTCTAATACACATCTGCCATAATAGAGAGGTGCCCCATCATGTTGAAACCACATATGGTGTCTGATATGTTGTGGCACAGGGTCAAATAATGTTGGTAGAACCTCTTGCAAAAAGATGAGATATTGTGCAGATGTTAGTGGAGATGGCAACGAATTAGGTTCGACTAAGACGTCACCAACCACACCATCCCAAACATTCACTGAAAAGCGATGTTGGGCAGCATGTGGTCTTATGCCATGGGGATTCTCGCCAGCCCATAAATGCGCATTGTGATAGTTGAACATCCCATCTCGCGTTAAGTACGCTTCATCTGTCATTAAAACGTAGAATGGGAAATTTGCATTCTTACAACATTGATCAAGATACCACCGTGCAAAACGTTCACGAGGAGGATAATCTGCGGGAAGCAGTAACTGTACGCTTTGCAGATGGTATGGGTGTAAGCCTTCACGTTGCAAAACACGATGAACACTATTCCGAGATCCTCCAACAGCGGTAGCGACGGCTCGTACGCTGGCACTCGGATTCCTTCTAACGGTATCCAACACATTTTTCTTCCATCCTGGAAGTTAAAGTCACTCGCGGCCTGCCCTCACTATTTCTATTACCTCGTAACGACCCATATTCACACAAATTGTGATGCAAATTACTGAACATCCAGCGGTCCGGTGCATCTCTCTGTGGGTACCTTTCCCGATACAACCTTTCAGCCACTCTTGCATTTCCTTCTGCCAATCCATAAATCAGGTGCATATCTGCCAGCTCCGTGTTCGTAAAGCGTTCCATACTCCTCTGCGGGCGATCGCAGCTCAAATGACTGAGGGATTGCAGGTCTGCTTCCTTAAACATCACCTAGCGCCGAATGAAGGCGTTTCGGGCTACGAGTTGCTATGCAAATCTGAATCCTTGTGATGTCCCCTACCTCCCCTTAAAGTTTGTCCCAATATTTATGGGACACCCTGTATATAAGCAGTTTCAAGAAACTTTTGAAAAACTTGAATACTAAAAAGTTAAACAATGAATTATTTTTAAGAGAGTTAATTGGTTTCGGCATATCGATTTTTAAACAATTGCTAATTGAAGCTTCAAAATAACTTTTTAGGAATAATAATAAAATTCAAAACGTTTTAACATAATATGAATGCTGTTTGGTAATAGAAACGGATATTCTTTTAGAAAATTATGAAGCATTTTTTTTTTAGAATTATAAAATGTTTATAAAAAAGTAAGGAAGAATATTTGAATAAGATTCTAAAATTAAAACGATACATAATTATTTTAATTTGAATAAGTTCTAGCAAATCGTTTTCGTATATTCAATTAAAATTCAAAATGCATTGATTCGATAAAAGTGCCGTAAAGTTGAAAACCCCTTGGCCAATTACCTATATGATTGATCCGGTCAGCATATCTCCTTTTCCAGAATAAACAGCACAGAAATAAATTTTTAAAAAAAGGAAAAGTCGCATTGGTTTTAAGAACTTTACTGATGAACAAAATCTGAAACAATATAGTATTTTGAAATAACTAAATGACATTTATGTTTTTCATATATTATATATACAAGGTAATCAAAATTAAAACACAACTACTCTGTGCTCGCTATACAAAGAACTACTCAGTGTAAAGGCTCCAAAATTTATGAACATACTATTCAAGGCATGCGGGGGGGGGGGGCTACGCGAAAAAAATTAGCTCCAGAAACTCCTATAGATGGCGTTGTACAACAGAAAACATGCTAGAAAGATAAAAATAATTATACCCACAAAAAAAAAGCGATATGGATTTTTTTTTCCTTTCTAATTTCTATTGCAAAAATGAAAAAAAAAAAAAAAAATGAGGAAGAAGCAGATACAAAAAGTGAAGAAACTGAAACTGTCATTGTAAGTGCAGTTTCGCACTGTAAGCTGAAAAATTTGCATACATCCTTGTTTGCTGCTACTATTCTAGGCATAAAAGGGATAAAGCAGGGAAAATGTCCCTCTTATCAGCGATGGCTTCGCACTTTATTTGTGAAGTTGTTTTATGAAAACGAAGGAAATGCTGCAGCTGCACTTCGAGAGTTTCGTCGACTTAAAAATTTATGCAAAGAACCAGCAGGTACCGAAACATTCTTGAAACTTTTGTTGTAATGCAACAGCGCTAATGTCTTGATTCAATTACCTTTCTGCAAGATGAATCGTCTTCACACATTTGACTCTGTGTACAGCAGTTTCTTCGGTAACATTTAACTAATGATATAGTAATTAGTCGTGCGTTGCCGGCAACCTAACCATCTCCTTCTACACATCTTAATCCTTGCAATTTTTGGCTTTGGGATACTTAAAAAATCTTGTTTATCGAGGACGTCTGGTAACCTTGGCAGATTTGAAAGACAGTATCACTTTGCATGTGAGAAACATCTCAATCGACCAATTAGAATCTGCAATTGAACAAGCTGTCCGCAGAATGCAGATTTTATATCTGGAGGAAGGGAACCACGCTGAGCAGTTTCCCTTGCATTGATAACCTCTTCCGTCCTGACTTTTTTAAAACTGGTTTAAAAATTTGATTTCAAGATCTTTTACCTTTGTCACATCTCAATAGTTTGTGGAAAAAAATATTTGCTGATCAAACAATTTTAAGTCCCATAATTGTAAGGTACACAAATGTTTACCTCAGGTCTTAAGCAAGTTAAAGCATCCTTGACAAAAAAAAAATATTTAATTTTCCTGGTTACTTAATAGCTATATTTCCTTATAAATAAAAAAAATACAAAATTTATTATATTAATAATCTATTAAAGCTTATTTTGAATGAAATTTAATTTTTTTAAAAATATTACGTAAATAGATACTGCATTTTGAGCACTTGACTCTTCTCCTAGAGTTTACATCCTGAATACCTGCATTTTGATACATACTTATTGCTCATGTAATGTTATAGATAGTTTGACATATCTAGTCTTATTTCTTTTTAACTGGGAAGGACAATTTTTCTTGCTCTTTTAGAGTTATTTTTACCAGATGGTGGTAATGAAATCTCCAATGATCTTTTAATTGCATTTCGATCATTTCATGACTATTCCTCTATTAATTTGTTATCATTAAAAGATGATTTTTTACTTTTTCTTGGTTTCCTTTCTTGCTGATGACGAGAATTCCTTCATATTTCAACAGGGATCGAATTATATGCATTTGAAATTTCAATAAGGTCAAAACATTTTCGGCTTCATTCCTGATAGCTCAGCTTGTCGCTTTGCCACCATTTTATAATATATCAAGCATTTGACAACTACTAAATCTAGAAAATGCGTGAATGCTCGCGTCGGTTGTGATTACTGCATACCGGTAATATGCAAAATAATGGTCGATGCATCCCATATTATATGCTTTTACAATAGCAGATTATTTTATATCAGCTTTTATTTTTCAATTATTTTGTCTGTCTTCTGCCTATTCCAATTGGCTCATTACCTATACATGTGGATAATAGTCACGGATATATTATCTTTCTACTTGACAAGGCACATTTGACTATCGTCTGTGATCTATTCATCCTATTTGCCAGGTTTCATTATTTTCGATACATGAGAAATTCTATTGCTTCCCCTAAAATCACTTTTTCCTAAAAGTTCAATAAATCTTTTTGAGTTAAAGCCACTTGACGTGAAAAAAAATCATTATTAGCTTATAAAATTCCGTATATTCTATACATGATGTCTGTTTCAAATATCAATTACTGACTACAAGACAGCTATAAAATTAAATTTATTACTAAAGTTAAAAAATAAATGTTTTAATTTATATTTTATTACATTACAAAAGTATACAGAACATAAGAATAATTTATTATATATAAAAAAGATATACAATATATATTCAAGGACAAGAAATGACAATTTGAAAACAAGCGCTCAAAAGATAAACAGAGCAATGGATCGCAAGCAGTCAGGAAACGAGATCGAAAACGCCTGAGGTGCACAGTTAAATTTGTATTTTCACCGATTCTATTATAGACTAGGCACCTTTGGCTACCAGTCCGCCAATCTTAATGCTCGTTAAAATTTTAATAATTAAATATTTTATGTAATTCCTACTTTAATAGCTTCTTCATTAAAATATTTCAAAACTTCAAATCTTGATAATCCTATAATTCACTCATATATAAAGGCCTTCAGTCATAATGTAATATGTATCTCTCTAATTTTCTCTTACCTCCCGTAGAATTTATGCTTTAAATTGAAGTGGAAATGATTAATCTGCAATTAATATAATAATACTTTTTACTGAAACAAAGAATTTTTTTAATAATATGATTATTGAAAACAGAGTTACTGAGCATTTAAACCTTATGGGCACTAAAGAATATGTTTCTTAATTTATATAATATCTCAAGAATTTGTCAACAAAACTTTCTCAGATTCATCATGAGCAGATCGATTAATTAACAGTGTTGATTTTAAATGCATCAAACACTAAGAAAATAAACAGAATCGTTTAAAATAATAGGTCGAAAACAGGTTAAAAAAACTGCTTAAAAAATGCACTTAAAACTACAAGCATATACAAAAAATATATGACAAACATAAATACAATTTAATTACAAAAGCATAAAACCAACCTAAAAATAATTTAAATCAAGTCCGCTTCCGTTGAAAATAGTTGTCAACAATCAGAACACAATGCGCATGCGTGAATTTTCACACCAGTTATGGTAACGCAAATGCGTGAATTTTCTACGCCGGTTGGGGTAACGCTACGCAGATTAGAAATTTTTAATTTCCTTTTTTCTCTTTCATTTTAATTCAAAAGTACTTCAAAATGAATCTGAAAGATCGATTAATTAACAATGTTTAATTTTAAATGCATCAAATACTAAGAAAATAAACAGAATCGTTTGAAATAATCGGCTGAATATATGTTAAGCCTATCCTTGTTAGCGTGGGGAAAAAAACTGAAACCTTACTCATTTGGCGGTGGGGAAATGAAAAGATTTTTTTGGCGGGAAAGTTAGTTTTTAATAAATAATTAAAATTAGAATTAAAAATTCAAAAAAAGGGACCACAGGTGCACATTCTCGACCTCCGAGGAATGAATGTACCAAATTTGGTAGCTGTAGGTAGAACAAACTGGCCTGTAGAGCGCTAACACACACACAAACACATTGAGCTTTATATAAGTATAGATAACAATATATAATTTGGTAATAATTTTAACCAGACACTTAGTATTTTATAAAAAAATATACAAGCGTTAATTTTAATAATAAATATTAAAAAATGTACTTATATTTGCTGTGTTTTCTGTACAACGCCATTTTTGTTATGTCTCTAATTAATAGCGATGGATATGAAAAAAATATCGAACTGTAGTGCTATTTATTGATGTGAAATGGAAACTACATTCATAACACATATGTGTGCCTTAGGACTGAAGAGGATGAAGTCCTTGTGATTAAATGTTTGATACGCTCGAATAAAATGTGTTACAAAAGTGTATTTTGAGTCTTTTCAGCCTTTTTTTTTTTTTTTTCGTACAGCACTATCGATTGGTGTTTAAGGAACTATTTTTTTTTTTTTTTTTTTTTTTTTTGCGTAATCTGTCTCCCCATGTCTTGAATAGAATACTCACCAATTTTGGAGCTTTTGCACTGAGTAGTTGCACTATAAAAGGATGGTAGTGTGAAGCTGCAATGAACCAGATCGGAAGCGTAGTCGGAGACAAGTAACACGTCTTCGAGAGGATAGCGAAGCAACAGCGGAGTGCCAGCGTTGTGTGGAGCCCAAGCTACTGCTGAACCGAGCTGTTTGCCGAGTCCTGTTGTCTATTGTGGAAGCAGCATCTAGTTGAGTGTGGTGTAGCCAGTCGTATGGTAGTGAATCAGCAGTTGGATACAGCTAAAGCGAGGTGACAGTGAGAATTTCAGCCTTTTGGAGAGACAGTAGAGTGAAGCTCCGAGGATCCCCTCTCCTGCTGAATTCTGTCTGGGCGTTTTGTGTGCTGTGGTCGATTACTACTTGTGGGCTACTGTTTGCTGTAGTGTGCTGTCCTGTGTTCGTCTCGGCTGTAGATATGTCTTCGTGTTAAATAAACGTCGTTGTTGTTTTCTACTGAGGCCTGCAGATTGTTTTCACACAATACACCACCATAAACGAACCCGGTGACTCTACGGGCTTAGTAGTTAGAAGTGGAATCGAAGTAAATTCGTAATAATATTAACTTAATTCAAAAATGTTCTCTTTTTTCCTACTCCAATTCCACCTTTTTTAATTTAATTAATGCTACACGAGCTCAGTAAAACTGCTTTAATCAGCACTTTCACATGCTCCAAGTAAAGGGATAAAAATATGTCAAGTCTAGCAATTTTTTTAAAGGATGCCTAAATTCCCTTAACTAAATGGAAAGAAAATCTTTATCAGAAAATTATAGTATAAATTCACTCGGGAAAAATATTTCGCTCTCTTCTGCTTTTGTATTGTTTGTGGATAGACGTCAGTTCCATCATCGCCTCTTTCTTGTACATAAATTATGCCTCTTGAGATGGAATAAATCGGAAGTTTTAAACTTTCAAAGTGCTTTCTCTTTTCGGCTACGAAGCTGCTTAAAAATATGTGTTTACATTACAGTAAGTCGACAGGATTAGTTTTCTGCCCTTAAAAACTCAAATAATTAAAGAAATAAAATTATGGGAGAGGCAAGCAAGATAATGCCGACGCAATGCTTCCGGCAACGCCGCTAATTTCGTCCCGGCTAACCGGCCACGTTTAGTCGGGAACGAGACTCAACTTCTTCACAGCCTTCGGATCCGGACCACGCCGCCGATGGAGTATCTTACGCCATCCATAACTCCAAGTGACCAGTTATCATTGCATGCCTTCACTGCTTTCATTCCTTTGTGTTCCTTTTCATCTTACAGAAGTTCCATTCAGCCTTGCATGTGCCAAATGACCCATCCAGATTTCCGAGACGTCATTTTTGTGTTCCATTCTCGCCACACTAATAATAATCACCTTCCTTCAATTTTAAAATAGTTGCCCTATATTCCAGTGCTCAAAATTTTGCTTTCCTGTGATTCATCAAGAAGTGTTCTAAAAAAATTTCCATCATAAGTTCTTGACTCAATCGATGTAAGTGAATTCATCAATAATATTATTATTATTTACAGAAATTCGACATTTATATTGTGTATTTTTGTTTTATTTCGAATTGCATACTTAAATTTTTGTACAATTGCAAATGACTCTTTTTATATTATTATTTAAAATATTGAGTTTTTGTGTCTTCATGGTCTTATACATAATATTAAAGAGCGTTGCATTTGAAATTTCCCATACTGCTTTTGACATCAAGAAAAATTATTTACCCAAATAAATTAGATTTATCTAACCCCAAGGTTACGTTAAAAATAAATGAATAAATAAAAGTAATGACACATGATATCAGAGAAAATTAGTAAAAATAATTTCTTATATGTAGCATTCAATTTATCAAATTAAGAGCAGTTTTAATAAAATACATCAATTATATATATATTATAATAATCAATAAGAAAATTGGATTTTCAATAGTTAGTAAAGGATTCACTTATTAAAAAATCTTTAAGAAATGCATTCACTTCCACCTAAGTTCAGCATTATGATAGTTATTTTTGCAACAGGAGTTTGTTTACTTACATTAATTAAATTTAGATAAGATTTTGTAGGAAAAATGTAATGCAATATTCATGTAAACATTTTAAAACCTTCTAAGCATATTCAAAATTATCAGAAATTTCATCAAATGTGAATAAAGTAAATTAGCAATGCACTCACGATTTTGTTTTACTGTTTTTGATGGCAAATCGCTTACCGATTTCTTTTTCTTCGAAGAGTTTTTCGACAAAAATTACTGCAACAGCTATATTTAATAAATGGACACACACTGAATGAATTTTTCAAATGATCGGAGCATATCACCGACTTCGAAGGCTTGAAACCTTCTATGTCAAAGCTAACAACCCAAGTTAGGATTGTTGACAGGAAAATAAGAAAACATTTTATCATGACAATCACTCGTGTTTCGCATTAAAGCATCCATCAGCACACTAGAATTTCCTCTTTTAACACATAAAAAGAGAAATGTTAATGGCAAACTAATCGACGAAAGCGTCGCGAATGAAACTTAAATGCCATGCGCAGAAGTTCATGACATGTGACTTTTACGTCACCTCGTTATTCACAAATCTTAAAACCTACGCAAATACTCTAATCATTTTATCATAATCAGACATTACATATAAGCAAGGGAGGTGCATCATTTTGCCAGATAAACATTTGCATTTCTAGCTTTTTCTTTTTACATTAACTTCTCGAGGCTCACAACTGATTTCACCATCTGGCCATTGTTCCGGATTTGGTTTCAACCAGGAAGGCCCTTCCCACCATTTAGAATTAAGCATTTGTCGTGGAGAGCAACCACGAAATAGCAAATCCGCGATATTCATGTTTCTTGGGACATACAGTAGACTCCCGATTATCCGCGGGCGGGTTATCCGCGGTGCGGATTATCCGCGCCTGCCGCACAAAGTTTTTTTTTTTTTTTTTTTGACTGATTTTTTCAAAAAGGTGTGGTTTTACAGTTATGCTTTTGTAATTACATAATATATTACAGTATTAAAACAGTACATATGTATTAATTTTTCTGTGTATCCTTGACGCCTCTCGTAAATACATCATCTAAAACACTTTTCTGTTTTCATTAACACAATGCATTTTAGGTTAGTTTTGAGTGATATACTAAAATATTAAGCGTTAGTTAAACATTTCCTGCTGTTTATTTTATGTTTTATTGTACATAAAACGATGTTTCAAAGTTGGAAGGACTGTTTTCTCTTTTGCTATACCCGTTTTTAGCTTTTTTCGGATTATCCGCGATTTTTGTTATCCGCGGTTGCCGCGCCACCCAATTCCGCGGATAATCGGGAGTGTACTGTACTTCCATGATTGAACTTCAGTCACTTGTCTAATTTCCTTTACCCTAATCGCTACAAAAACTGACCAATTTCCATATTCCTTAATCCACCAAAGTGCTGTAGTGGAATCAGACCAAAGAGTAACTTTCAAGTCTGGCATATTAAGCACCTTCAAAACAGAATTTACAAATCGAGCATCTATACAACAAGCCATTAGTTCTAAACTCGGTATACTCAAAAGGTTTGAGTGGAGCGACTCTAGACTTTGCTCTAACGAGAATTACACTAACTCTAGAATCCACTATTGATCTAGCAAAGACACACCCCGCATATGACTCCTTGCTTGCATCGACAAATACACACAATCAAATAAGAAAATCAATTTTCATGTAACGTGGCACAGTTATATCTTTCAAAATTTGAATTTCATTAAACCATTTCAAAAATTTATTTGCAACATTTTTAGGTAATTCCTGATCCCATGCAATTTTCATTTCCCATAGTTCCTGCAATATGGGGGGCAATGTAGATGGCGCTAACATCCCAATGGGATCGAAAACTTTCTGTATTGTAGACAAAACTAATCGTTTTGCGATTTTCATTTCGCACGTTAATGATTCTAAATTAGTGCAACATTTCAAAACAACATTGTCAAAGTCCCAGAAGATACCCAAAATAAAAGTATCACCGGAGTGTTTATCAAAACTTCTACTAGCTACATAGCTCTCAAAATTACGTTAATTAAAACATCTTCCAGACATTATCAATTTAGTCTTCTCAATGAAGTTCTCTATTTCATCAACATTGAAAACACTAGCTACACAATTATCTACATAAAAAGATTCTAATTTTTGTGCAACTTCTATAAATTCAGGACTACAGTTTTCCAAAAGATGAATTCAATAAGTAAGGGCTGGAAGACACCCCAAAGACAACTCGCCAATGTCTGTACACTAATTGTTTTCCCACTGCATGCGGTAAAAAAAAAAAAAAAAAAAAAAAAGCTGAGATAATCTCTATCTTTCGATGCAACAGATAGCAACAAAAAGCCTAAAACGATTCAAAATGGCAGGTATTAGTTCAATAAAATTTACGCCTATACATAAACAATCATTCAAAGGTGGGTTTCCTTTGAATGATTGTTCAAAGGCGTTCTTTTTCACAGGCGGAAGCATCGAATACCGGTCTTATTTTTATAGCCGCACTATCTAATTTAATCGCATGTCTATAAGGAAAATAATGACAATCATTGTTCAATTCGGCTAATGGCACACGTTCAATGATATTCAAATTTTCCCATTCCCTAAATACATTTGTATAATCATCAAAAAATTTACAGTTTCTTAAATTATTTATCATGGTAAATGCCTCTTCCACGTTAGTTCTTTGTTACTAGGCAAATTCGAAAAATTACATTTCCATGGCAGCATTACTTCAAATCTCCCATCGGTAAGAATTTTCATTTTATCCTTAAAATCAATTAAATCAAACTTGTGCTTTCATTAAGGAAGGGCCTGTTATTCCTAAAACATCTAATTCCCATAATTCTTTAACACCAACATTCCTTGCATGCAATGAAGATGTCGCTAACATAGTATTTTTAACGTTCGAATTTAATTTTCCGATTACCGTCCATCCTAGTTTAGTTTCTGTTGTTACTTTTCAATAATCTCAGCATGGTTTTTGAAGACAGCACATTTATTGGACATAGAAAAGAAAAGAAAAGAACACAGGTATTTACAATTAAGCACACAGCATCTTGTTCGCGGGAGGAATGGTGCCGGAACGAAGCGCCAGAAGCGGAGTCACACAGATATTCCTACGCGAGAAAAATAGTCCGCTCGCTTCATCCCAACACACCCCTCCTGCGAGTGACATTTTTCGAGCATTTATAATACAAATAAAAATTAAATGCACACAACAATACAAAAAATTATATGTACATACAAAAATTAAGAAATTAACGAAATATTTTTCACAGAATACTTCAGTTTTTCTTCACTAACAGCTTTTGTAAGAAAATCTGCAATTAAACATTCTGTTTGAACATATTCTAATTTAATTACATTATCTTTCAACAAATCTTTCACAAAATGAAAACGTAAATTCATATGTCTTGATTTATTTGAAGACCTGGTGCACTTAATCCACTGAATTGCTGCTTGACTATCTGAATTTAAGGTTACAGCATTATTTATAAATTGTTTACAGTTTAACTCAGTTAATAAGTTTACAGTGCAAATAATGTCTTTACATATTTCAGAAATAGCAAATAACTCAGCTTCACATGTTGACAGACTGACACTTTTTTGTTTATGACATTTCCATGAAATTAATGAATTACCTAATTTAATTACACCACCAGAAAATGATTTGCCATTTTCTGCATTCCCCCAACTAGCATCAGAACTTGCATTAAGAAAACCAAACTTACTGTCATAAAACAATTTTTTATCTTTTGAACCCATTAAATATCTTAGAACTCTTTTAGCTAAATTATAGTGCCTTTTTTCTGGTTTATGATTAAATTGTGACAAATATGTTGTTACAAATGATAAATCAGGCCGCGTTCTATTAGCTAAATATAAAAGTTCACCAATTAATTCTTGATACATCGTGATGTCAACCAGTTCATTTGTGGAAGGGAAACTCTTATCTTCTCCTTTTACAATTGGAGTTTTAACACTTTTACATTTTTCTAGATTATGTTTAACCAATAATGATTCAATATATTCAAATTGACACAGACCAATACCATTTTCATGTTTCACAATTTCTATACCTAAAAATTTACCGGTTTTGTTCTCTTGTAATTCAAATATGCTTTTGATGCTATTTACAATCTCTTGATACATTTCATCATTATTAGAAAAAATTGCTAAATCATCTACATACATACATAATATAAAAATATTTTTACCAACAGTTTTAATGAATACACAATTGTCAGAGGCCAGTTGCATCAATCCTAATTTTTCTAATTCACCTTTTATAGTCATATACCAGTTTCTACCAGATTGTGGTAAGCCATAGATACTCTTTTGCAACTTACAAACTTTTTCATCTCCAATTAATTTTTCATAACCAGGTGGAGGTAACATATAAACAGTTTCTTCAATATCACTATATAAATATGCAGTTTTAACATCAAAGAACTTAAAAAATAAATTTAATTTAGATGCAAGTGCCATTAGCATTCTGAAAGATTCGATGTTCACAACGGGTGAATAAGACTCGGAAAAATCTTTATTTTTTATTTGATTAAAACCTGCTGCTACAAGTCTCGCTTTATATTTTGTTTCACCAGAGTTATCTTGTTTTAAAGAATATACCCATTTACTTTTTATTAATTTTGTTTATGCAGGCTTATTTACTATTTCCCAAACTTCATGTTTATTTAACGAATCCAATTCATTTTTCATTGCTCTTTCCCAGTTCTTCCAATCAGCACTATTTTTTGCCTCTAAGTATGTATTCGGAATGTTATAAATTACATTAGCTGACCTTTTAGATTTGAGCCTTTCCGCACGTCTGACTGGAATCTGATTTACGATATTATTACTACTTGATTCAACATCTGGTGTTTCGTTTTCATCCCCTATAGCGGCGTCTGTCTGACGCGAAGTTCTACTATGGTATAGAATTGATGAATCACTATTCTCATCCTCTGCCGATTCATCAGGAATTTCTAAACTAGATATTTCACTTTTTGTTTTTTGATTTATCTCGCATGCCGCTGGAGAAGTTTCAAGAAGTGAATTAATATCCCAAGTTTCTGCTTTCGTTTTCCCCAAATACGTACTACCTTTTAAAGATTCATTGAATTTAACTGATCTCTCTTCTATTATTTTTCGGCTTTTGATGTCATAAATTCGATAACCCTTTCTTTCTCTAGCGTATCCTAGCATTATACCACGTTTCCCTGGAACTTCAAATTTATTTCTCATTACTTTCGGAACGTGAAAATAAGCCACACAGCCGAATTTTTTAAGATAATTTAATTTCGGTTTTCTACCTGTCCAAATTTCAAGGGGTATTTTTTCTTTTCCTTTACGTGGGGTTACATTAGACACTTGGGTGCTACAATTAATGGCTTCGGCCCAAAAGTTTAATGGAAGCTCACTTTCATATAACAAAGATCTAGCCCTTTCTAAAAGAATGCGGTTCGCCCTTTCAGCTTTACCGTTACTTTCACTATTGTACGGAATAGTTTTTTCATGAAATATTCCTGAATTAGCAAAATAAGTATCAAGTTGTTCATTTACAAATTCTAAGTCATTGTCAGTTCTTAATTTTTTAATTCTTTTATCGGTTAAATTTTCATATTTGGCTTTAAATTGTGAAAATATATTAAACACTTCATTTTTATTTTTTAAGAAATAAGTAAAATACATGCCAGAAAAATCATCCACCAATATCATGAAATATTTTGCACCACCAAATGATTCAGGTTTAATAGGACCACACAGATCAGCATGAATCAATTCAAGAATTTCAGAACTTTGATTTACATCAATATTAGGATGAGTTTTTCTGGTTATCTTACTTATGTCACAAGTTTCACATCTAAAATCATTTATATCATTAATATCAATATAATCTTTCATTTTAAGCATATATTTAGGATTTAAATGACATAATCTGTAATGCCAAATCTCATAATTACTAGCGGATTGTTTAGAAAAATAACACTCTGAATTATACAATGGTTCCAAATATAATTCTAATCTATTGTTATTTTTAAATGCTTTAGTAACTAAATTATTATCTTTATCAAAAATCAACATGCAATTATTATTCGATTTAATTTTACAACCCTTATCCATCAAACAAGTTACTGACAATAAATTATATCTTAGTTCAGGAACATAGCTAACATTAGTAATTGTTAAATTTCTAGGATTAATACTTGCAGTTTTTGTTTTAACTGTTCCGATTCCATCACACAAAATTTTAGAGTCTTTACCAGCTAAATAAATATCCCTTGTTTCAGGGATTATTTTTTCAAACCACATACTGTCTTTGGCCATATGACAAGAAGCTCCACTGTCCAGCAGCCATATTTTATCACTTAGGCTTTCTTCTTGATGAGAAGTAGTAAACACATCACTAACACTTCGTCGTTTTGTTGATTGATTGGCACGATGTTGTGCCAAAGCTCCTTTGATTATTTTCATTACATGGAGCACTTCTACTAGCATTTTTATTCCTGTAAAAACAGTCCTTGGCGATATGATTTGGGCGTCTGCAGATGTAACAGAGCCTTACACCAGAACTTTTGTTTTCTCTAGAATAAAACACTTCCGCACTGATTCCTTCAGCGCGAGTACTCGTCGGCGAATAACAGGTATTTTCTTCTTCACGTAAAATTTCTAATATTTCGTCCATTGACTTGCCACGTTGGGTTTTGAGAATTTCTCGCACTTTAGAGAATTTTCCTTTTAGTCCGCGCACTGTATAATAAACGAGCTCCCTAGGTGTGACATCCAGTCCTAAAGAATGACATTTTGTAGCAATTCCTCTTGCTCTGGCAACATAATCGTTTGCCGATTCATTATTTTTCATTTGAAGATTTTTCAATTCATTGCCGGCATCTATTTTGCGGTCTTCTGCTTGACCCGTAAATGTTGACTTTATTTTATCCCAAAGAATTTTTGCATTTTCCTCTGCTGCGAACTGTAGGGCCTGTTCGTCTGACAATGATAACTTAATGTAAGCAACGGCGTCAGAATTTTTCTGGTTCCATTCTGCTGCATCTTTTTCACTTAGATTATCTGGTTTCACCGCGGATATAACAGAGTTCAATCTTTTCAAACTCAGCGCTGCCTGTATTTTCAATGCCCAAATGAAATAATTAGTTCCATTCAGCTCAGGGATATTTACTTTATCCATGCTTGCAATTTCGTTTTTGACAGTTTCGTTTCAGTCACACAGTTCACTTAGAAATTTTAACGAAACATTTACCACGAACCAGAACCACGCTCTGCTACCAATTTGTTGTTACTTTTCAATAATCTCAGCATGGTTTTTGAAGACAGCACATTTATTGGACATAGAAAAGAAAAGAAAAGAACACAGGTATTTACAATTAAGCACACAGCATCTTGTTCGCGGGAGGAATGGTGCCGGAACGAAGCGCCAGAAGCGGAGTCACACAGATATTCCTACGCGAGAAAAATAGTCCGCTCGTTTCATCCCAACAGTTTCAATAGCTGTTAATCCAGAATCTAACTATTAAATAATTAGAAATGACACTCAATAAAATGTATAATTGTTATCCAATTTAGAGCACATAATTACATTTAGAACACTTAATATTATTTTTAAATTCACAATTTTTACTCAATTGACCTGCTTTCAAACATATAAAACAAGCACCTTTTCTTAATAGTAATTGTCGCTTTTTTTCACTAGGATGAAATTTATCACAAAAAATACAATTGCTGCTCTTCTTACCTGTAGAATTTTCGGAGCTTACCAGGGATGATGCAGTCATAAAATTATTAGGTTTAATCATTTCAGTTGGGGGATCTCTCTTTCTATGTTCCAAAACCGGATTTAGCCAGTTACACCATCTCGTCCCCTTGGACTTCTAGGCGAAGGAAAGTCATTAAATGTTCTAAAGAACGCGATCCTTTGGCGTCCGTCTCATTACTTCGTTTTCCCTCACAGGCAACCAGGACTTCCTCAGGTAAACAGGATTCCACCAAAAGCATTAAAAAGACTCCATACTTGAGTTCGTCCAAGGCTCTCTAATGACCGCAATTTACCTTCAAGTTCGTCGTACAAGGAGGGCAAATCCGTTTTCGTTCTTCCAACAACATTCTTCATAAAAATAATTCTTCTAAATTTAAAAGTTCTGGAACATAAATTTGTACAAGCAAATCTTCATGGCCATATTTCTCCTTTAGTTGTTGAATGGCAGGATAGTTAGTTATCTGCCGTAGCAGAAAAACTTTAAATTAATCATTCTGCTTTCGATTTCGGTTCTACGGACTGCAATAAGTATTGCATCTTATCTTCACCCACAATACTTCTATCATTATGAACTTTCTGGAATTGACTCCAGAAGGCCGAAAAGTCTTTAGCTTCACCACTAAATCTTTTCAATTCAATTTCAGGCAATTTCAAAATTTGTCTTTCCGTCTCTATCGGAATAGTAGCTTCTTGTAATTTCAAATCCACTCGGGAACAAATTTCAATATAACGGTCATGGTAGCTTTCTGCTTCTTCCATATCATCCAAATATAGTTAGCTCGGCTTTTTTTTCGTTTCCAAGAATTGTACAGAGACTTGATTCTGACAAGTGTCGAATCTCTTAAATTTATCCATAATTTGTACTTTCAAAATCGAAAGTAGGTTCAAATAAATCGGTTCTTCCTTAATTTCGGTTTCAATCTTTTTTTAGGTTTAGAGAAAATGCTGTTCTCAGCCCTTTGCTTTGAGCTTTCAAAGCACTCAAATCCATTATTCAATTCAAAGAATTCAAAATCCAGTAGTTCAGAATGGAACTTTCAGTTGCAGGTTCACTTCCCAACATAACAACCCGTTCCGCCGAGGGTACCACAATTAAATACAGTAAACTCCCAATTATCCGCGCCTGCTGCACACCTTTTTTTTTTTTTTTTTGGACAAGCGTAAAGCAAAGAACGCTGCCACGTTACCACCTCGCAACGTGAGGGAATGGCAGGACCAATTGATGAGCGCTTGGTACCAGATGCCTCAGACTACATATCAGCACCTTATGCAGTCAATGCCACGTCAGGTACTGGCAGTTTTCGGGTAAAAGGTGGTCATAATGTAATGGCTCTTCAGTGTATGGTAAAGTTAAAATTTTAAAACAAAATTTGACCATCTTTATCAAATATTTGTTTTCTTCGTAATTTTCATTTATTTATTTTCATTTCTTTGAATAATTTATTTCTCAAAGTCGGTTTCTGTTGACGAACACCTTCTAGATTATTTCGAAGAAGAATAGTTTAATTTTATCTTATAAGTAAAGTGTTTTATGGCAATATATAAAAGTAAAGCTATAGTTATTAAAGATATAAAGGTTTGGTAATTTGGTATTAAAATAAATACATTGAAAAATTGAATTAATTTAAAAAATAATATTCATTAAAATCGGGGCATTACATAAAAATAAAAAAAAATATGAAATAACTTTTTCCGACTATTTATACAAGGGAAATTTTTTAACTCTTTACCAAATGTTCTTACAAGAATCGGAAAAACTTCCTAATCACTAGCTTTAGGGGAAAAAGTTGTTTTAACAGTGTTTCTGTAGTAAGAGATCGTTACTAGGTAACTAATGATTTCAAAAGGTCCAATTAATTTTAATCTATAGTTATAGATGAAAAGGATTATGTAATGTCTAGGCAAATATAGGACGATTACAGAAGTTAAATTTGCTTTTTGATATTATTAATAATAACTCATTACAATTTGAATTTTAAAATTGAAACTTTTTTATCAAGCTTATATTCTTATCAAATTCTAATTCAAATGTGTCGAAAGGTAATCGTCTGTTTATCTGTACTAATTGTCTGTAATATTGTTTCTAAAATTGTGGCTATGTGACAAATGTTTGATTTTAATCCATGGTTTGAAAACAAAAATCTGGGATCATGTTGCGTTTACAGCCAGAAATTTACACTGACAGGGACGGGGAGGGATGACAGTACCTTTATTAAAGATATGTGAGAAAGTTTAGGGAAAGCCACTCCCACTGGTTTTTATTCAAAATACATTTTTCAATAAAATTTATACTAAGGAGATAAAAAAAAATCCCTATAATCGACTAATTAATTTCTCTGTATTTGCGAATGAGATCGCAATATGGAAATAGTATAAGGAACAAAGCAGATCTAAATTCTGCGGGCTGCATCTACCAGATGCCGGATGTTGTTGAAAAATAATTCAGTCTTCAACTAGAAAAATAAAGCATATTTATTCAGAGCAACCGCCGAGCTTATACTCGTCATTGCTTCGTTCTACAGTAGACTCCCGATTATCCGCGCCTGCCGCAGTAAGGTTTTTTTTTTTTTTTTTTTTTTGACTGATTTTTTCAAAAAGGTGCAGTTTTACAGTTATGCTTTTGTAATTGCATAATACATTACAGTATTAAAACAGTACATATGTATTAATTTTTCTGTGTATCCTTGACGCCTCTCGTAAGTACAAAGCACTGTTCTGTTTTCATTAACAAAATGCATTTTAGGTTAGTTTTGAGTGATATACTAAAATATTAAGCGTTAGTTAAACATTTCCTGCTGTTTATTTTACGTTTTATTGTACATAAAACGATTTTTCAAAGTTGGAATGACTGTTTTCTTTTTTGCTATACCCATTTTTAGCTTTTTTTCGGATTATCCGCGATTTTTGTTATCCGCGGCGGCTGCGTCACCCAATTCCGCGGATAATCGGGAGTGTACTGTATTTACAAATACATAATGACGTCACGCAGCAACGTCACAGTTATACACACGTGGTGGCAAGCAGCGCCACTCACTTAAAAGAAAATTTTTCTTCACAATAATAGTTTTAAATCCTAATTGTACGGGATTGACGTCCCGTACGATTAGGATTTAAAACTGAATAATGGAGTACTCCTTAGGATATCAACGACGCAAAGATGGCAGAAGCTGATTTATTTTGAGGACTGGATGTCAGGACAACACGTTTCATAATTTGCTGCGGATGGGAAAATTTTCTTGCAGTCGTCGGACGACTTTACTTTCGCTTCATCATTTTCCTGGAACACTATGATGAACCATTCAAGAGATGAGAAAAATTATTCTGTGTCAGGATGACACGCTTCTCAATGTGGTGGCAGGGAAATTTTCTTGTGATCGTCGGGACGACTTCACTTTCGTTTCATCAGAAATTCTTTTCTGTTGGGCGCCAATGTGCTGGAATGTAGATTATTATGATCTGTGCAGGAAGCAGCAAGACTGTGTTTTCGGGAATATTTCTTTAATAATCGCATTCACACACTAAACAAAAACAAGACAAGCCATTCAAGTGCGCAGCTTAACAGAACAGCATATCATCTCATTCTCATTACGCTCGCAATGCACTATGGAATGTGTATCTAATCAGGCATCGCCATCTATCGTCCAAAAGAGAAGATAAGAATAATGCAACTGCTACATTATTTTGGTTTTTCTTTATTTCACGATCACAGTGAAAAATAGAAATAACTAAGAGAATAATTTTCATATCAAACATTGAGAAGTAACCATCAGCTTTTTAATATAAGTGGTTTTAGTACTTCTTGATAAATAATTTCTAAATTCTTGAATTTTAAATATTCTTCTAGATTCTTCAAAGTTGATAATTCTTCTACCAAAAATGATGAGAAGCTAAAATGTAAAAAATACACTGTTTTTTTATTCTTGTGTGAAATATGAAATTGCTCATTTTTATGTATCATATGTATAGAACATTTTTCATTCACATGTGGCGGCTACAATGTTTCAAAAATTATATACTTTAAAAGTTAATTTCCATATAATCATGAATGACTGTTTTAAAAATTTATATTTTTGCACACTGAATCAAAGTTTCTTTCTATGTTTGAAATATAATATATTTAGAGCATAAAGAAAGTGATATATTGTTTACAAATAATTTTTTCTGTACTTTCTATTTCAGTCATGGGTTTCTCTTCTGTATTATTTTAATTATATAAAATACAGAATATTCTGTATTAATTTATTTTCTAGATTGGTTCATATTAAATATTTGTTCAACTCAACAAGTGAAACAAATAATTCTTTTTTTATGTGATTAATAACACCTCAGAATTTTGAACATACATACTTGCAAATGTCTTTTTATGTAAATCATTGTCTAATTTATTGTAATGCAAGTCTAACTGCATTTAGAGCAGTCGGTTTTATATTAATATTAAAAGATTCAGCACTACAATTATAAACCAATATTTTAAACTTAAAATACAGATAAATTATTATTATTATTATTTTTTGTAAAAAATTATTTTAATTATCTTTAATATTATATGTGTATGGGTTATAGATAAACTTGTTTATCACTATATATTGTCTAAAAATGTAGAATTAAACTAGACAATTTCAAGAATATCATTTTCCACATAGACTTTTACATGATTCTTTGATTTTAAAACAACAACTAAAGGAAACCCAACTTTGTTCAAATAAAAAAATACAAAGTGTAATTAAAATTTTCTGGAGGAAAGGAATGAAAATTTATCTTTCACTATCCATCAAGACTCAGTTAATAGAAGATAATCTAATTTTCCTCATATAACAGGGAAAAATTCAAACAGGTTATAAATATGACAATTAGATCCCAATCTCTGGCAATAAAATTTTTATGTGAAGAAGAGTATTGGGAAATTGGAAACTAAACAAGCTACTACTAGAATTATAGATTTTGAAGGAACATAAAATAATGCAAACCATTACTTATTGATCCATTTCAGACCACCAATGCATTGCAAAATGTGAAATTGAATTATAATTGTAAATAAAATTTTGAAAATGATGTATCTCGCATAATCCCTCTGAGTGAATCAAAATTCCACAAGTGTAACTAACAGCTTCACTGTGGAAGCCACTGCCATTATAATAGCCAATGTAAAGTAATACTAAAATTATAAAAAAGTTACTTAAATATAATACTGCCACATTTTCACATTTTTCTAGGGATAGAAGAATAATAGTGTCAAATAAGAGAAAACGCAAATGTAGGAAACCATTACAAAGCTATGGAGAGACCAACAACAGTGATTGTGAATGATGGGAAACATTAAAGACTGGAACATAAATAATACTGCAATACCATTAAATTAAAAATTCATATTGAATAGTTCACTCTTAGTATTCTGTTATCATATGTTTCGTCCTTTTTTACAAAGTTATAGATGTACTTTACTAAAAAGCACGAAAAGAAACAAATTTTTATAAATTTTACACAGCATCAACAAATAATTATAAATAACTTTAAATATGGAAAATAATAATTGTAAAATATAATGAGTTCATGAGTCTTATTTAATTTACTTTCATTTGCATTTTCTAATCATTTTAATCAAGAACTTTCACTACATCTCTTATATTCATTAAAATTATTTTTAAGATCCAACTGTAATCGTTTTAGAAAAAGAGCAAAAAAAAAGAAAAAAAAAATCTTAAAAATTAATTTAGACAAAATATTTAATGAGTAATATACTGAATTAATGCGTTCTCAAAAGCAGGATTATAATGATTTCTTAATAGGAGTGCTAGAGTAGAAATTGAAAGCAAAGAAAGATCTCAATAAAATTTGTTTTATGCCAACATAAAAAAAAAAACACTTCAACACAATAAGATTTGGTGTTGCTGGCTCCTGATTAGTCATGATATTAAACAGAAAGATTAGCGGAAAAAAAATCAAGCTTAAATATTAGTTGCATTTTGTTAAAGATTTTTTCACATGCAAGAATGCTTTTAAGTTTTATAATTTTTATATAATAAAAATAAAAATTACCTTTTTGGACTATCTCCTTCAAATAGTATTTTAGACATTTTTTCTTTACATGGCTTTCCAGAGGAATCTACATCAATACAAATTGTTCTATGATGAATGATATAATCCTATAAAAAATTTGATGAAATGAAATAAATTTTATTTAAATCAACAAACATTCATAAGATACTGCTATGGCCTGTGTATAAATATTTTAAAAAGTTTTTAATAATTGTGAAATTTTTTGTTAAATAAGAAAATATCTTTAACAAATTTATCTCACAATTCAATTAAATAACTATATATTTTCTGTCTTTCTAAATAAATTTTTTTTTAAAAACCATGTAATTACTTTTTCAGTTTTTCAACAATGCCATCAAAGGCCAAAATAACCATGTTTTACATCCCCCTCCCTAATCCCGATTGCATTGTAGTATATTATTTAAAAATCAATACAACTTAATGAAAAGATAGTACCTCATTGTCTTATAACAAAAATGAAATTCAAAAGTATGATATAATAAATAACAATTTCTCAAATTACTTTTAATGTTATTTTTACCTAAGAAGATAAAAAAAACATGTTAAAAAATGATTAGAATTTTATAACATCAATAGAAAGGGAAAGAACATGCTTATCCTCAATTTTTTTTTAATCCCCACGTTCAGCAAGGTCAACATGGGGATTAAAGAAGTTGCAAGATAATAAGAAGTTACAAGAACTTAATTATAAATTTGAAATCTCTTTGCATGCATCAAAGAAAAAAAAAAGACCTAAATCTTGAAATAATGTAGGTGATTCTTAAGTAAATATTTTTTCAACTTAATTAACACATTTAAAAAAAAAAGATTTAAGATATTTTGCCAAAAGAATATTTAAGAAATAAATTATTCCTTACACATTCCTTTTTTATTTTGTTTATAATGAAAGTAAAATATTCCAGAAATAAATTATTATATGCATATGTTAGTTACTAACTTCAGTTAAAATAATCATTTTTGATATATTGCTTACTTTCACATTCTTTTTTGAACCTTGGATAATTAAGAAAATCCATTTCTGACAAAATATTAGAATACCAACAATATTTAATTCTGATGCCCAAGTGCGTAATGCTTTTAAATATCTATTTCTCTGCCTGATGTGATCAATCAATATAACAGCTGTATAATCATCTGTAACATAAAATATTAAAGTTTTAAAAGTTATGGAATAATAAAATTTAGAATTATTTACATAATAAGAAAGAAATGGCAGAAAGCTTATGCAGTCTAAGCCAACATGTAATTACCCCTTGCAGCTTTCTTTAAAATGAAGTAATTAGCTTTAGTTTGATGATAATTCCTGAACTATTATTAGTTTAACTATCCAAATACCTTAAATGTTATTTTTATAATAACAAAGTAGATTGGGTTGAATAAATAAAATTAGTCACAGTTAATTATTCTTTAATGCTAGGGCTTCTAGAAACTATAGTTTCTAAACACAACTGAGATCATATATTAATGAATTTTGGAATGACAAATATACTGGACATATATTAGCATATTGCATGTGTTCAAAATATCATTAAGTAAAAATAATTCATTTTGGAATGACAAATATACTGGACATATATTAGCATATTGCATGTGTTCAAAACATCATTAAGTAAAAATAATTCATAAAATCTTCCATATTTGAAACATTTCAGCTAAATCTTATAAATATGCTACTAATGCTAAATTGTATGTTGTTATGAGAAACTTCAAGTTAAACTCAGCAAATTAAATAGAAATTCATATTTCTATTTAATTATACAGCAATGTCATGATGATAAGGCAATAAGTTGCATACAATGTTTTTAGTACACATGGACAGATATACTCATTGGATTTATTAAAGCCTATTCATTCATCATCTTTCTCAATGAAAATAAGTCTACAATACTAGAAAAATTGGATTCGCCATGGTGAAAAGGCATTATGTGAGTAAGCAGTTACATTTCATAAACTCTTCAACAATTATGTAAAATTGTCACTTCTGTACTAACAGTTCTTATAAATTTAATTTCTGCGTACAGTTTTTTTTTTTCTCTTAAAATTAAAAATACCACCAGAAAGCCCCTGTTCTAATATTTACTGAAAGTACAGAAGGTTAAGGGTTCACTTATCATTTCAAATCATATGGAAATGGTAGTAAAAATACTGCCATTTACAGTCTATATTCAAAGCATTGTTCATGCTTAAGGTTTTCCTGAAGTAAATTTCATAACTTTTTATATCCTTACTTGTACTTGAGATAATAAAAAAATTTCATATTAAAATAAGATTAAAAATTATTTTTGCATATAAAAGGAAAATAAACAAGGCAGATCAGTTCTTATAAGTGGCCCTCAAGCAAAGCAAGTTTTGATGACTCATTTTCTGTTTCTTCTGCTTCCAAAATGAGATTGTGTGTGTGTGTGTAAACAACTAAGAAATATAAAAAGAGCATAAATACAATTTGCAGATCATCTTCAAAGGAACTGCTTTCAGTATGTTGCTTTAAAAATTAAAATAACTTTAAATAAAATGGCAAATAAATTTTTACAACCCAATTTAAATACTCTAATACAAAATTTCTCAAGATTTTTTTTCCTCTTTTGTACATTTTGACAACTTACCTTCACTGCTCCCAAATATACCATCTTTTCACTTATGTTCAACATAGCTATCAATGTCCACCATCAGATTTCTGTATAACCCTAAGACCATTTCACATATATCTAGGAATACACACACAATAGGCTGAGAAATGATATTCTATTACAAAGTCTATAGGATTGTCAACTTGTAAATCAATCAGCCATGGACTGCAATATCAAAGGGATGAAATATACAATTGCCTAAGGATCCTGAAGACTTGAGATTGTGTGTGTGTATTTTCAAAATAATCTCATTTTGTACTTTCATTTGATTCACAAGAGGCATTTATTTAAACATATTTGAATTAAAACCAAGCATTCATTAAATCTGGGAACATTATTTTTGACATATTTTCATTTTATAGAAAAGGATAGAGAATGCTTTGTGATTTTATTAATATTTTGTTTAAAATTACTTTGAAATTTAAATCTTGAATTCAACTTGCTTGAAGGTGCTCTGTAATTATATTTTTCTGATTTCAATTTACTATAAAATCTGTTATTTAAAAGCAACTCATACTGTTACCAAAATAAAACCTATAAAAAATATAGTTTTGGTAAAGGAAAATAGATTTCTGAAACTTACATTGCTTAGAGACTTCTATATATCTTCATCTGGCTGTAAATCAGCCAATTACAAAACAAACTGAAACACATTTATCTGTTAGAAAACATGAAAAATATCTCTAGAATAATATTCTGAAAATTAAATGATACTTGATTTTAATTTTGATAAATTGGAGTACATAGCTCCTAGAAACAAAAGTTAAAACAAATTTAATTCACCCAGATAATAATGCAAATAAAAAATCTTGCAGTTTTAATAATGTAGATTTTAAATCACACATTTTGGGTGAATTTTAAAATTTACTATCAGGGAAAGCACAGCATTTCCTATTAGGAGTTGAGAAAAATGGAGATAAAGTGGCCAAATGGCAAGCATAAATCTCAAAATACTACTGAGCTGAATTGAACCTTAAAATAGTAATCACTAGAAAATAGAAATATTAATTTTTTAACTAAAAACAAGGTTGAACAATACCTTCACATTCCAAAGCTTTATCCTGAGACAGTTCATATTTGATAAAATGTTTTTCAAATATTTCTCGAAATTTGATAACTAAATCCATTATCATAGGAGATCCAATTAATTCTTCAGCATGATCTCTTATTTCTTTTTCGATTGAAATCCTTTCAGCTTTTAATAACTTTGTTGATGCTAAAGAGATTTGAGGTATTACTTGTGGATACTGCTCAGGAATTTCAAAAGTCAAGCAAATGTCTTCTGGTAGATTAAACTTTAAAATATGACATTGACCTAAATCAGTCAAACACAATTAATAGAGAAATAAAATATCATTTAAAAAAAAATTTCAAACTTTTAAATGAAGAATTAAAAAAAAAATGTATTGTAATAAATTAATTTGCTTAAAACTAAAGATTCTTCCTCTGATTTTAAAGTTGTTTTTTCAGTTTCAGGAAAATTTTCAATTCTACTACTAAGAGAGATTATGTGTGTTTGTACTCCATAGGCCATACTTTTCAACTCAAAACTATCAAATCTTGTACAATGGCCAGGCACATGTTAGTACGATTTTTTTTAAAAAATTAATTAGAATTACAATTTATAAAAAATTAGAGATTTTTCTTTTTCTATGAAAAATTTGAAAACTATTACATAGCATAAAAAAAAACTTTTAATACAATTTTTAAAAATTATTTGCATAATTTATAGCAGCACATTTTATTCTTGAAATAAAATTCAAATCATTTTCATTGTTTCATCCAATATTGAATGATTACATTGTTAAAAGCAAAGGAAAGATATTTATTATTTGCCCAATTTACAAGAGGAACCAGAAACTGAAGTTACAATAATGAGAAAGACAACAAATAATTAGAAGGTAGATTACTGGACAGTTGTGTTTTTAATGGCACTGTAATATCACTGGACTCGACTCCGTTAGCAGTGTTCATACAGAATTGTAAAAGACTATTAAAATAATAACCAATGCCTCTCCCAATTTGATGCATAAAAATAATTTTTTGAGGAAATGAATCAACTTTAAAAGTATTTCCAGTACAATATTTTCAACATATAATATTACATTGAAATAAAATTTAGCATTAAAATACTTAAATCAGTTATAAAATTACTAAAAAACTTTAAAAATTAATTATAACATTATTTACTACATTTAATAATTAAAAAAAACATTATTTACTGCATTTGCTGTATGCATTATTTTTTCAGTCAGATGTTCAAAAAAAAAAAGTGAAATATTTTATTAAGGAAAATGAAATATTTAGTTCAAAAAGCATGCAAGTTTGATGAAAATGAAGCAGGAGGGGGAGTGTAAAAAAGTTTTCTGCAAATGAAATGAAAGCATATATTCATCAATGAATTTTGGTAGAACGCTGTTTTATCAACAAACGTTCTTTCCAGCAACATATAAAATAGTCCCTATTTAAAATATAAAAATTTTCTAGCGCACAGGCTTGCTGAATAATTCTTGCAATAAATTTACATAGCCATCCTAATTAGACTGGCATTTAAAAAAATCTGAAAGATGAAGTTTATTATAACTTTATAACTATGCCCTAATGCAAAATGTATCTAATTTTAAATAATGTATTTTTCACCCTTCAAACTTTCTTTCAGATTCCACCAAAATCAAGAGTAGAATATATTTTCAAAATTGAAAAACAAAACAAACGCACTTGAAATAAAATGTGTAAATTCACGTGCGTCATAACTTGCTTTTAAACATTCTAATTCATCTAAAAACGAAACTTCCATTTTAAAAGTTCATCTAGAGCAGGAATTATCAACTCATCACATCAGTGGATACAAATCTTTACTATTTTGTCACAGTAGCAATCACCCCAATTTGTCGCCATGTGGCAATTCAAAATAGTAAATACGCAAATTTTATGATTGCCATTTGTTTTCTAAAAATGTCAAATACAATACGTATATTGCTTAAACAACCCTAGTCGCACAGCGGCTAATAGAAATTATTGTCATATTTAGATTTTTTTTAATTTCAAAATTTTGAATTGAAAGAAGGTATGAACTCTTTTGTATGTACTATTTATCTATAAAATTAATTTATGACTGATTTCCATTACTTATAGTATATTTGTTTTGTATAATTAAATGATGAACTTAAAATAAAAGGAGAGGAAAACCGGCACAAATAAGAAGCGTGTCCAGTAAAAGCTGCGCATACGCAAGAACGTGTTTGAGGTCTAGAATTCAATTTAAGTCATGCGCATTAATGCAGTACTTCCTTCTCAAATTCATCAATAAGCAGTCGTGTGTACGCACGTGTTAGCTAGCTTAAACATGCATCTGCTTTTTCTTACGATTTTCGGAAGGCTTCAATGAGATACATGCTTAATCATAAATTTGGTTTTCAGCATTAATAAGCGGAAAATATGCCTAGTCTACGTGAAGTACAAACACCTAATTTTGGTGTACCTAAAGATAAACAATACGAGGTAATATAAAACGTTTAATAATAGTATTGTTTGATTTGTATGGTAAAATCAAAGCTGTATTAAATAAAATCGTCAGCATAAATTTACAAAACTTGTATATAAAGAAATTTATTTTTTCAAGATAATAATATAATTTATTGATATATGAATTTTTATATTCAGAAAATATCAAATAACTTTTAAAGTGTTTACTACTTGAATATTATGTACTGTTTTAATATTTGCTTCAAGTTTTTTTCATTTTACTTGCTCAGTTTTAAATTGCAGAAACTAAATAGTTTTAAAGTAGCTCTTATATATATAAAATAAAAAAGTATATTTTCTTTCTTTCTGTGCAATAACATAGCATTTACAAATAGTACATTAATGATTTTTTTTTTTTTTTTAGTTTTGTATACCTGAATTTCTTTTATTGTTATGTACATTTTTTCTCAATTTTTATAATTTTGTAACAAATAAGTGTATCTAAATCATGTATGCCTGAGGGATTTTTAATGAAATTTTTTTAATAAAGTTTTTATTTATAGAGAAGTATTGTAAATCAGTATTTCTACAAACGCTATTCTTATTAATTTCTCTTTTATTATAAGATACATATAAGAGCATTATATTGTTAAGTTATTTCACACTTATGATAAGTAGAAAAATTTTGGTTTAAGATCATAGAGAATAAATAAAATATTTTTTTTATGCCATATTTTATATGCAGCTAATAGTTGTACCTCATGTGTTATTGATATTTTGGTGCTGTAATTCACAATGCTACATGTCATAATGGCAATTTCCTCACAGTGTCAATTATAATTTGTTATGAATTTTTAATTAAAAAATACTTAATAAAAAATTGTAAAAATTTGTATTGGTGAAGGCTATTTTTAATTAGGAACATAGTTTAAAATTTAAAAAAATTATGTATTCCTTACTCTTATTTATAAATATTTAGGCAATTGTGGTTAGATAATTAAAAAAAATCATGAAATGTTGAAAACATGTAGAGATTTTGTTTATTGGTATTAATAAACATTTCTGGTTTTATTTTGTGCACAAAAATTAATAATGTTTCTCTTTATGTAATAATTTAATGTATCTTTCTAATAATTTTTTAATGTATCATTATAAATTTTTCTCTTGCACATGTACAAAATTCTGTCATGAAAAAATATTTTATATGCAGTTTCTTGCATTGCCAATAGCACTTTTCATAATTAAATGCTCTATTGAGGATTATCAGCATATTATAAATGACCATAGTAAGATTTTATTATATTAATGATGGATTTAGATATAGCATGGAAGGCAAATAAATAAGTGTTGAAATTTATGCTCAGAAAAATTATAAATTGGCCAGTTTCTATAATTTGTATGTAAAATAAGTTTGACCTAATTTGTGAAAGGAAAAAGATCGATAGAAGAACTCATGTGAATAATACAGCACTATGAAAATTATATGCTATCTTTTACTCATTGCAAGTTATGATGGATAAAATGTTATCATTGAGGGAAAATCTTATTTTATGAAGTTTTTGGTTAACCTGCAAGCAAAATAAACACACATTTTCAAAGAGTAAAAAAAAAATCCTATAAAATAGCATTATTATCAAAGCACCTGGACTTAAAATGAAGCTATAAGTGCCAAAACATTATCAAGATGCATAATCAAATTGTCACTCAAATTTTTAATATTGAGTATTGCAATTATTATTCTAGCTACAAAAGTTAAATTTATCAAAACTCGTCTGATCCATCAGCTTTCATATGGGCCTGAAATATTTTATCAGTTCTAATTTCACTTAGAAGAATTCTAGAGAAATTTTGTCTTTCATTTGCAATATATCACTGAAATTGGCATTTTTCGAAACAGATATTTGTTGAAAAGTCAGCAAATGAAAGGATGATTGGTAAAGGGAATATATGCAAATCTATCAGTATGATTATTTCTCATATGAAAATGTATGTCTGTTTGTTTCTGTTGTGTTTATAAATTAATAAAAATGTTGTTTTTTCTTATTTGATTTTAAAATTTTCTCTCGTGAACCTAACTATAATGAAAGACTTAAGGTGGGCTAGAAATTAAAGTTAGAAATGAGAATATCCCTTATTATTTTTTATGCAGGTTTTATTGATGTTTTGTAAACAAAAGACTAAATTTCTCCTGAACTTAAACACTAACATGGTTTATTGTAAGTTCGTTCAAAAGTTGATGGGGACAAGTTTTTGGTAAATTATTTGTAGTATTAAAAAAATTGGTAAGTTACCAGATTTAAAGCTATCATCATTGGTATTTGGTGATTAACTTTATAGTAAGGTGACCATTCGTACTGATTTTACCAGTACAGTACTGGTTTTCAGGGCATAAGTCCTGGTTAGTCATTAAACAAAAGCAGTACATGAAAAGTACTGGTTTTAGATTAGAAAACATTAAAACAAAAAAAGTAATAAAATAAAAATAATAAAATTAAAACTGGCAACCCTGATAATTCCATGTGATATTGTCAGGTGTCGCATGAGCAGGACTGCCACGAGATAGGTGGATTGAAATTTTTAAAGCCTTTAAAGAAAATGATGTGTCCAGTAATATTGGCAAATTGGTAGAGTATTGCCTCTGTATGCCAGGAACTAATGCACCGACCGAACGGGATTTTTCTTTATTAAACAACATCTGGACTAGCGGGAAAACCCAATTGAAAGTGGAAACTTTGAAATCCTTGTTGATTGTCAATAATAATTTAAATGCAACCTGTATGGAATTCTATGAAAATATACAGGAAAACAAAAATTTGTTAAAAGCAATTCATTCCTCAGAAAAAAATAAAAAAACAAACTAAATTAAATAACTCCTTATGTTTTATTATGTTATTATATTAGGTATGGCTTATCATGTTATGTTTATTATGTTTTATTTTTATATTGTAAAATCATATTTTAGTTTTCACATTTCTTGTGTTTAAATAAACGCAACATTTTTTGATATCTAAAAGTTTTTTTATTTACTTTGGTATACAGGTTGGCCGTTGGGTGAATTTGTGATAAAAATTTATAAAATCTGGGCGTGGCTGGTCAAAATTCACGTTGTCCTGGTTTCAGATTTTAAAAAAATGGTCACCTTACTTTATAGCAACTTGATTTTCAAAATATTCCACCCATTTTAGTATTTATTTTTTATTTTTTAGCAGTTTTATAGTAAAGACTTGATAGATATTGGTCTGGATCATTGCTAATGGAATTATGCTTTTTTTTTCAATAAGATTTTTATTTATTTATTGCATGAAGCTACAATTATACGCTCTATTGAGTAAATAAAAAAAATTGATTTTTTTTCTTTTTTCTTCAGTTTAATACATAGACATTGAATTTAAACATTTATACAACATATTAGTTTCTTTCTTCTTAATAAAAATGTTAATTATAGACATTATAAGAAATTTCAATATGTATTATCTTGATAAAATCTCGCCATTATTTACATGCATGTTTTAATTATCAAGATTTTGGTGCAGTTTCAAATTTATAGCAATTATTTTTCTTATGGTTTAAAGTTTATTATTTTTATATTTTAGCTTTGCTTGTTGCAAGATAGTTAACCTTAACCTTTTTACATACAATAATTATATTTTTAAAAATCTCATGGTATTTTTAAATGCAATTTTGTCATTTATAGGTTTTATTAAATGCAAGTATTGCCCATGTTGACTCATTTAATTATGTGTTAAGAGAAGGACTCACTCATATGATACAGGTAAAATTTACATTTTGCTTTTAAAAATATGATCATCTTTAAACTATCCTTAAAATATGATCATCCAAACTTGTGAATCTGTGTCTTGTTTTAGAAATTAAAAATTTAAGCTATATATTTTTATTTGTTTGTAATAGATACTTATTCATTATACTTTCTGATAATTTAAAAGTAATAGGAAAACTTGAAATATTTTACTATTTTACAGCAATTGACTTTCATAATTTAATAAGAATTCTTAGTTATAAAACCTCTATAGTAGAGCTAAAAATAAAAGAAACTTCTGTGGTCACTTAAACAGTTTTGATATAAAACATTTTATATTGAATCTAGAGGATGAAAACAATTACTTAATACTGTATAAGTTGAATAATAACATATAGAAATGGTGTAAAGATACTTTTAACTTGCCAATTAGTTGATTATAAGAAGTAGAATACAATACACTGAGAAAATTTTTACTTTAATCTTACAAATTTTAATATTCTACCCTGTGCCTGTACTTTTCTGATCAATCTAATAAGACATCCCCCCTCCCATGAAGAACAGAATAATATTGTAGAATTATTCTGTAAACTATCTCACCACATCCAAAAATTACCGAAATTCCTTTTCTGTATTGCTGTCTATTAATTATAGAAATCTGGAGCATAGAATGTTTCTTAAAGAAACATTGATAAGTTAATAATTTATTAATTTTTTGATAGTACTATAGTTCTTTCCCTCCTTAAGGATATTGAAACTCAGAAATGATAAAATAAAAAAAAAGTTATTATAATAAATTTTAGATAGAAAAAGAATTATAGATAATTTATAATTGTGATATGTCTGGTTTTTATATTTGAATTACATTTCATTTATCATTTTAAGCAATTTGTAACTTTTAGTGCTGTATAATATCTTTATAATAAAGTTTTAAAAGAATATATACAGATTTTGCTTCCTTTTTTTTTATATGTAAATGAGAATATCTATATTGTATAATATGTTACACTTTTCAGTTATGATCAATGCTTTGTGTGTGTGTTTTAACAAGTATATAAAAATAGGGGTTTTTTTGCATATGTTTTATAAAAATAAAAAATAAAATCTATTTTTAAAAAGATTTATAACAATATTTTGTGTGTGTGTGTGTTGAGTTATTTAATATGGTGTCAGTGTCAGATATAGATTAAATGCAATTTTAAAGTGTATTAAAATAATTTTATTAAGATTGGACAGTTTCCTTGAAATTCCAAGTATAAAAAATCTATGGTTGAAATATGTAGAGGGTCATTTCAACTTAAACCTTTTCATATTTATCAGAATCCATGTTCTTTTTTATATTTTATCAATTTTACCTTTTGCAGTCTGGCTTTGTTCCTATTATATTCTGTTGTGATAATTTGTTTTTAATTCTGTAAATAATTTATAGGTCATTGGAATATTAATAGATTTCATATTTTTTTTTCAATAATATTATGAATATATAAATTTTAGTCCCTAAATAAATATAATAATTTGATACATAATTGTGACTTGCAATTGAGAGTTAATAAATTTGTTACTGGGACCTGATTTTTATAATTTATAAAATGTAAATAAATTTAGATTAAAATTTATTTGGCTACTTAGTTTTATTATTCTAGTTATCTGAGATAACTTAAATTTTATTGTATTTATAATTATCTAATTCCAAAATGAAAGCTATGCTCTATGTCAGTCATTCAATATTTCTTGCAAATATGCAGGTTAAGCTTGTTTGATTTCACTGCAGTCTGTGAAAAGTTTCTTTACTTACATCACAATTTACATCTGTTTGAGTTGTCTTAGAAATGGCCATTTCTATTTGTGTTGTAAAAGCTGATTAAATAACTTGGGATTTAAAATAGAATAACACTCATTGAAAATTGTTAATTATTAATAACTATTAAATTAATAAAAATATGAAATAATGAATGTGCATATTATCTTTATATCAAAATAATAGTAATAATCCTTACAATTTTATGCTAGCACATTGAAAGAAAAAAAGCTCAATCTTATTAGAAATATCTAAAATGCCTGAGTCAATTTCTGCCCATTAAATCTAAAATTCTTTCATTTGAAGTCTTAAAAAATTTGTTTATTTATGAACTAAATTATAGCAATATTTGCATTGTTTTGAAAATTTTAATGAATAGAAATAATTCTGTTCCTAAGAAATAAAATAATTTAAAATGACAAATTTATGATGGCAGGCATGTAAAAGTAGCACAATTGTTCACCAAAAACACTGATTTAGATTCTTTTTTGTTTTCTATATCTACATTTAACTATACTTTACTAATTAAGTATTTAATATAAAATGCTTATTTTCTTTCTTATTTCATGCTAAATGTTTTGCTTACATTTCTTTTTATTTACACTAATATTTGCTTTTTCCTAGAGTATCCCACCACTGGAAATGGGTCTTCCAAATGGTGATCGTGTTCAAGTTCAACTAAGAGTGAGTCATTATTTATAATATGAATAATGTTCTCTTTTTTTCATTGTCTATCAAGTTTCTATATAAACATTGCAAAATCAGAAAAAAAAATATTAACAATAAATAGCAATAATTATTTGTATATTATAAGAGCTCAAAATGAAATTTAATTCTTCTGTTTAACCCTTTATAGGGCCGTGGGAAGTATGCTTCCCACCAAATTTATCAATCTTTGTATGAAATTATGTAGGTTGCCATAAGTTCTGACAAATTTTTTTACTAAGTCAGAAACTTAGATGCTTCAATTCTTTATCTCGGAAAAAATGTGTCCTGATTTGTTACTTAGTTATTAATTAATCAAATTAAATTTATCTAATAAGCTAAATGAATCCCTTTTCTTATTCTAATTTCAAGCCTAAAAATATTTTAACGTAATATGACTAGAAAAAAATGGCCCTTTAAAGGGTTAAGAAGCTGGAAAATTTTTTGATGTTTTTCATTATTATGCGTTCAAATTAGATACTTTATTAAATTATGTAATGAAAGATTTATGTTAAATACTATTATAAGTGTGTTGTTTTTTTAAGGCACTAAGAACTTTTTGCTGTGAGATTTTCAATACATTATAATTAAGTTATGAGGCTAGTTTCTGTTGGTGAACAAATCTCGATTTGATTCGTTCTTAAATTTTAACACAAATGTTTGCTTTTTGAAACAAAGTGGTTCTTCTATCAATTTGATAGATAATTTTAGAGTATATATGTGTCTTTTAGTTCAACCTGTGTGATACTAAGAAGCTTAAAATTAGAGCTAGCATTTCAAAATTGAGATTTTAATGAGTGGGTTGTTCCTTGTTAGATTTTATAGGCTTATATTCCTCTGGATGATACTTCAGAAATAAGAATCAGAAGCTTCTGATATGATAGTTGATTATCTCTATAGTGGGTTTAGAAATGGCTTAATGTGAACTGCTTCCTACTAATGGTGGAATATGACACCTACGAGAGGGGTTTTACTGGTGATGATCCTTTGGGCTCTGGCAATGGGGGACCAGTCATGACCTCATAGTTCCTGCTTATGCTGTTGTAGCATTTTGATCATTCAAAATTTTCTGTGTGCATTCAGGCAAATTGTAGTTGCTTATCATTTTCAGGTGTATCAAAATATATATTATCTGAATAAAAATATATTTACTTGATACAAACTCAAAATTATCTTTAGGAACAATATTTGCCACCCTTTTTTTTTTTTTTTTTTTTCCCCCGTTTCTAGTTTTTAAGATCAGATATTTGTTTAAGTAATGTATGAATTTCGTTTGGACATATTTTTAAATTTTGTAGAAGTATTTTTATTTTTTTTTAAAAATTTTATTTTGAAGCATTTAGTTTTTGATAATTTAGATAATGGTTATTTTTGATTGCTCATTTTATTTCATGTTAGAGTGATGTGTTTTCATTTTTTTAAATTTAGAATTGCTATATTGAAATGCCCAGAGTGAAACGAGATGCTGTTGCTAAAACTTTTAAAGTTTATCCAGCTGAGGTAACATATTTATGTCATTTAAAAATATGTATTATTTAATACTTTTATTAAAATAAGACATATGAAATTTGATGTTTTTAAGACCACTGGTATCTGATTACAATTTTATATTAATAGTTAATCTTTTCAAAGTCACATAAATTTGAAAAAAAAAAAAAAAAAAATAATTTTAATCTTTTTTTTCCTTTGAAGATGAAATTAACAATAAGCTTATTTTTTTTTTGTAGAAGTAAACAAGTTAATTTAATTTTGTCCAAATGTTTGTCAAATCAGATGGTTAGGTTAGTTTGAAATTTGTGATCATTTAAGAAGAAAATTTTGTGTTTTTATGTTGCATTTTTAGGGTTATTGTGACCATTCTAGTTAGTGAAAAGTAATATTACCTTTTTAAATAATTCATTCTTAATCGCCACAATAAGTTTTTTTTTTTTTTTTTTTTATGTTTTCACATATTTAGTGTCGAAGTCGTCATGTAACTTACAAGGGCTTCTTTCATTTGACTACCTCTTGGTCTTTAAATGGAGTTATTCAAGATGTGGTTGAAAAGACAATTGGTGAAGTACCTATCATGGTAAAGGTAAGGCAAATCTATGTTATTAAAATATTTACCTGTATAATAAAATTTTATCGAAGTTATTCCTTTTCAAGATAAAGATTGGTATTATTCAATTTGTATATATTTTATTTTGTTTTGTGGAAATAAACTTTTTCTAATGAAATCTAAAAAATATGTTGATCAAATTACCTATTTCATAAACATTTGATGATAACAAGCTTATCTAATAAGAATAAAATTTCTAATTTTATTCATTTGTTGTGGAGACCAGGAGAAAATTTGAAATTAATGCAATTCTTATTTCATTTATTTATAGGCAGCAATAATAATATCTATGCCCTGATTTCTGTCTGTCATATTTCTTAGCAATCCAGTATTTTTAAACACCCCTTATATATACTTACCGAAATTCACGAACCATTTCATATAAGAGCTACCATTTTCTATTTCCATTCTCATCTGTTTATGTGATATATTCAGTAAACTCATTTCAGTACTTGGTATCTTACTTTCGTCTGTTCCATTTTTGTGACAGATGGTAGTAGCATGAAGTTCTACAAATCTTACGTGTAATGTTATTTCTTTCCTTTGTATGGATATAAAATTTTCCAAAAACTGTTTAATTAATAGTCTGCTCTGTATAACTGAAAGTAAGGAATTATATTTAAAATTATTAAAGATTCCTTTTAAAATCCTTAGCATTGAATTGAAAATTGTGTTGTTTTTAAACTAGTATATTTATATATCTTAAGTTTTCTTTTAAACTGATACATGCAGAATATATATTTGATTTCACACAAAACATGCAATGTTTATCAATTATCATAGATTACCATACCTCATTGTATCTTAAATGTCATGTATTTCTAAAACAGCCTTTCACTGAAAGTTATACTAAATAAAAAAATATATTTAATATTATTTACTTTATTTTCCAGGTTTAATTTGTATCCTTGCGTTCTTTTTCTATGCATTTTATATTTCCGGCTTTATTATTCATTTTCTTTCTTTCTTTTTTCCTTCAGTCTCAAGCTTGTAATTTGGATAAATTAACTCCAAAACAACTTGTTCAAGTTGGTGAAGAAGAAAATGTAAGTATTAATAGCTTCATTGTTCACAATAAATTTTTTTTTATTTGAAATTAAATTTTTTTTTAATGTTTTAAACAAAATTTGATCTTATTGTGAAAATGTCTACAATAAATTTTAAATGGTGTAGTGTTAGCTATGTATAAATTTATTGCATTGATTATATTTTTTGTTGGATTAAGTAGTGAAAAAAATAAGATTAATTAGCTTGAAAATTTATTCTGTTATTGATTTTACAAGTTGTAAATTTCAGTCAAAGTTATCAATTGTTTTCATGTTTCCATTAGTGTAATAGAGAAATGGATAATGATCTTAAAGAAAGAGGAGGAGGACGAAGAGGGGAAAAATAACTTTTTTGCATAGTTCATCTGATATTTTGAAGAATTTTTTTTTTTTTAATTTATATGTTTAGATCATAAAAAATAAAAATGAAGGGAAAAAATTTGAATGATTTTTTTTCCCCCTATTAATGTATAGAAGTTTTGTGGCCTATATAATGGAGTACATTATTATATAATATTTTTTATGTTTCTGGATTATGATGGATTTTTTTTAACATTTTGTCACATCTTTAAAAATTGATATTGTTAAAACTTAAATAAGCAGTCTGTTAAACTGGAAAATTTTGAAAAAATGCGAGTCTAGTTTAATATATTATCTTCTAGAACATTTGAATTTGTAATAGCCTAATGCATTATAATGAGGAATATCTGTTCTTACTTAACTCTTTTGATCTGACTTTAGCAAGCTTAATATTTAAATGCCATGCAAAAATGGTTCTTTCTATAATAATCCATGTAAAGTTAGGATTCATTTACCCAATAGGGAATAAAATCAGAACATTGGGATGTAAATACCCGTTAGGTATGAAAAGCTTAAACTAACATTAATTAAATTTAAAAGGTATAATATGTCTTTTGTCCAAATATGAGATCTGTTTATTGAACCTTTAGAGTTTTGTTGTATATTAGTAAAAATAAAGTATATCTTTTTTTTTCTTAGTTTTATTTTGATCATTAAATTATTTTCTTATAGGAATTTGGTGGTTATTTTATAATTAATGGTTTGGAAAAAGTCATTAGATTATTAATTGCACAAAGAAGAAATTATGTAAGTAAATCTTTCAGTTATTGTACAAAATATTTTCTTGCTTATTCTTTATTCTGATTTTTAATACTGATTGTTTTAGATGAAATTATATATTTTTTATTTTGAATTAACAGAAAATAATTTAATATATTTATTAAAATAATACATTTTTTATAATATATATATATATATATATATATATATATATATATATATATATATAATATAAATTTTTAGTCTTTCAATCATGAGTTTATATTCAATTTTAGATTTTTCTTCAAATATGTTTCCTACCATATGCTATTAATATTGCCCATATATATATATATATATATATATATATATATATATATATATATACACGCAGATTGATGAGATTTCTTCTTTATGGGTATAATATTAGAGACTAATGAAACTATGTTATAACTGTATATAAATCAAAAATACTTACCAAACTTTTTGCATTTTTTTCAAAAAAATCTTGTTTATTAAGATATTATTGAATTATACATGAATTTTAATATTAACTAATTATTTTTCTAGATTTAAGACAAGATATGCTAATATTCCAAATTGCTCTACAGTATTCTTTATACACTGTTTTATGGATACATACATACATGTTCATGGCTGCCTTCATTTTCCTCGCGTTTATTTAGTTATATGTTTGAAAATTTTGAAATAGCATTTATCCTTTTGATTTCCAATGACTAAATTGAACATGTGCAGCTTTGGATTAATATAAAGTAAAATAAGTTATTTATAATTTGGGTAACAAAACATGACTGTTCTAGTTACATAAATCTGGTATCTGCAATTGATATATCAGAGTTGTTAATAAAAATGCATTTTTGAAAACATTATTTATGATATACCAGAAAGTATTAAATATTATTTTTATCAAAAAACAGGAGTGCAAAGCAAAAATATCAGAGCTTGAGTTTTTGACAACACTACTCTTAGTGAAATATGATTTCAACTACATTTATATTTTAATGCATTATAAATGTTTAGAAATTTTCTTTTTTACAATATTCATTTTTAATTGATTTTTTTTCTTGCTGTTTTCTTTTCAATGCTTCATATATTTGATTTTTGTTTTGACTTCCAAACTTTTTATTTAAATAAATCATATTTTTAAATATTCTTATAAAAACTATTTTTTAAATGGTTAAAATCTAATTTATTATGTTCTACCTCTTAATGTTTTATGCCTTTCACAATTCATTATAATTTTATTCTAAGCTTCAATTCCTTTAATTCACTATTAGATCATGCTTTACATATAGATTAATTAATTTTAATTTAATTTATTATTAAGAATTAAATTTGAAAAATATTAAAATACTGCATTTTTATTAGAAACACGTGCCTTTTTAATAAAATTTTAGAATAAGGAATAAAATGTCATGAATTAAATATAATATGCTTATATATATATTGAACAGAAAAGCTAACTATGCAGTCCTCGCCTTTCTGTATAAAATTTTCTTTATTTTCAACTTGTTTTATTACTTGTGGAACTAAATTTATGATTTTTTAATATCAAAATTTAAATTCCTTTTTAGCTGTTTAATTTAAATTTTTGAAATTAATGATTCCCAAACTATTTAGTAGTGGTAGCTTATCAGCTTAGAAATTAGTAAAGCTGCTAAAAATATTTATCAAGAGATAGCAGTTTTAAGATACTTTATTCTTTAAAAAGCTTAAAATTTTTAATTTCAAATCCAGATATGAAGAAGTTTGTTGCATTTCAAACATATTAAATAAACAGTATGATTAAAATTTCTTGTAGCTTTGTCAATTGGAAAAAGATGTGAATGGTGATGTGATAATTCAACAGATAAAAATATTTGAGCCTCTTTACCCTCACACACTTCCATTTTCACCTTGTCTGTTTGATAATGATCATTCAAAAGCGAATATTAGTAAGAGGTGCAGTAAATGATTTGTAATATTCATAATTTTTTACCTGCAATAATCAATAATAATTGATTCCTCGTAAAAGTTTTCATTTGAATTACATTTTAGAAAATTAAACATTATTTGAAAACTTTTTTTCATAGTGTAACCTCTATCAAAAGAAAATGAATGTTCAATAAAGCAGATGTATTTTTGTCAAGGCAATGAAAATTAGAACCAAAATTGATTAACTTCCACTGACAGAGAATGATAAAAAAAAAAAAAAAAAAATCTGTTCTGATTGCAGTTTCTGGATCTTTGAATTTAAAGGGAGAAAAAGGTTAATTTTTTCTTCTGATCAACCTATCAGTTGTGTAGGGAGTGGGCAGTCATGAGCTCCACGATGAATTGCCCTGACCTTCATTTCTCTTGTTTAACTTCTAAAATAAGTTGAAAGAATGTTACAATCATAACGAATAAGTTGCTACTAATTACCAGTTAATTGTATATTATTGTATTGTTATTTTTTTTTATTTAGCCTATAGCCATGCAAAGAAATTCATGGAAAAAAAGAGGTGATTTGTTTACAGAATATGGAGTAGCTGTCAGATCTGTTAGAAAAGATCAATCGGGTGTGGTATGTATTATAATTTTTTTTGTTTTTATAAATAATATTATTAATACTGATATCACTAAAATAGGGCTGCATTTTTATGTATTATGTCTTAATGTCTGTATTTTAAAAAATTTACTAAGTATATTGCAATGCTTCAAAAATTTGCTTTCAAAAAAACAGTTATCTTAAATCCAATTTGCTTTGAAATTTTAAAAACTTTATTCAACTTCTCTGCAATTTTCAAATTATATAATAGTGTGTGATTGTTATTTAAACTTTTCAGTTGATAAATGAGTGATTATGATATATTCAAATTTGTAGAAATTCAAAAATTGACTGCTTAATCAGTCAAATTTTATAAAATACAATATTTGCACTCTTGCTAATTTAATCCATTAAAATTTAAATGTCTTCCTTATCTATTAACTTCTGATCCTATCATATGTTTTGGCTTAATCCATTTTCTATGAAATACATAAACTATGAAATACATGTTAAAAAAGACTTTATAATCAATGATAAAATTAATTTGTAGATTTCTTTTGTTACTGTTTTATTAAAAGAATTTATTATTAAACAAGGTTTAAAAATTAAACTATTTGAAGCACAAAGCATGCAATGTATAATGTTTGGACTTTCATAAGTTGTTATTGATATTATGTCTGTTTCATTAAAAAAATTGTGGTTGGTTGGATACATTTTATAAACTAATTACTGCTTTGTATCATATACACTATCATTTTAATATATATGTTTATTCAGATTTGTTATATCTTGCAAATAAAAGTGATGATTGTGTATATCAACATTACTTTAGATAGTTTTGTTCTTCTCTTCCTCTTGATCATACAATTACAATTTTTTTTAACAAAATCAATGTATTCAATCAATCAATCTATTCAAGAATTTTATGCTGATGTTTTTATGTGGGAAAAAAGCAAGTGTTCATAGTAAAAGGTATTGATTAAATATATGAGTAGTTTTATACATAACGATCTTTTACACTAAACACATTGATTTCTTATTTCTGTGGTTGTGTTTTTAATATTGTATGTGAAACATGAAGGCATTCTAAAATTATATTAGATATAAGAATGAAATAGAAATTCTTTTCTCATTTAGAAAACCCTTAAATAATTCAGTTATTGTATTTACAAATAAATATCTTCTTGCTCTTTCTTTTTTATTTGTCTCATTTTCATAGTGTAGCATAAATTAAATACCTGTTCAATATTTACTTTTAAAAATGTATTTTTATTCGAATAATGTAAATTTACTTGTGGTCGTAGTAAAATGCCAAAATAAAAGCAACTTTAAAAGGAAGTTGATGAATTATCTTCATCTCGTATGTATGCCTAAGTAGTTATTGTACTGTTCAATATTTATATTGAAAAATATGTTGAAAATATTTCGTATAATTCAGATCTAATTTTTCAGAAAGTATTTCTGGAAAGATACATGAAATGAAATATATAAACATAGCTGTCTTGATTGGAATAGTTGTTTAAAATAGAATGTAAATCTATTTCAAACTTTTATCTCCCATATAGAATCTTGTTATGCATTATCTTTCTGATGGAACCGTAAAACTTATGTTTACTTACAAGCGAGAGATGTATATTGTTCCAGTGATGGTAATACTTAAGGCCCTTATAAATGAAGTAGATTATTATATTTACAAACAGCTTATTAAAGGAAAGGAAGAAGATACATTTTTTCAAGGGTATGTATTTTGTGTTTATCTTTTTAAAGTTACCTTCCTTCTCTAATTGTTTGTGTGAGAGTGTAGTGTAGTCTTTCTTGAAATGGAATGTGGTTTTTGCGCATATACTTTATCTTGATTGTTATCTTTTAATTTGCCTATTGTTTGAATTTCATTCATATGCAGTTTGCTGAAGAGTATAGACCTTACATCATTAACTATATTCATTGCCCCCCAATGAATGCATCTGGTCATCCTGTTTGTTTTTTTTGCTATCTAACTAAATTGCAATCATTTCAACTATATTATTAACGGAGTTCTAATGATATATTCATAAACATGTATCTTCTCTCTCTCTCTCTCACACTTTCTCTCTTTTTTTTTAATCAAAAACTATTTCTTTGTGGAAAAATGATAGAAATGATAACATTAAAATACAAAGTTTTGGCATATTCGCAGAAAATTGAAATCTTATATAATTTGGAAAATGCTATTAGTGTTTCATTATTTGTTAGATGATTAGCTTTGAATGAATTAAGAATGAGAGAAGGAAGAAAAGATGCTGTTTGATGTCAAAACTTCAAGCAGTACTTAAGCAAAAATTTAGATTTCATGAATTCCATAATTTGCAAAGTTTGAAAAAATATCAATAGTTTGGAATAATAATAAAGTTAGTGAATAGCGGTTAATTGTAGATATTGTTGCTATGTGTTTTCTTTCATTTTATGTAAGGATAACCAATCATTTAGAAAGTCGATTTTCACACAAGCAAAGGTTGTCTTGATATTTTAAATATCTTAATTTTCACAATGTAAAGCTTCTGACTTTGCAAATAAAAAATTTTCAGAAATTCAAATCGAAATTTTTGAGATTGTTTGAAGAAATGGGATATGCTCCATTATGTTTTAATATGGATGAGAGAATCACTGATTTGTCAGCTAGGTTTGATAAGACAATGATTTTCTTTCATGTTTTCATTTTTATTTGAGTTTTTCTGAACTTCAGTGCAAGATACAACTTAATTAATTTCACGAACTGCACCAATCGGGTGAATAGCAATTTAAGATTTTTCAAATATAATTTTATATTGTATATTTATGTAAATTATTTATTAAATATTCCTAATGCTTATCTTCATTTATAGCTGTATAAAAACCATGTTGAGAAAAATGGCATCAGAAGGTATTTATTTTCAAGAGCAAGCCCTTAATTATCTTGGTGAAAAGTTTACTGTCAAACTTAATTTACCATCTTGGTATTCTCCTATTGAGATTGCAAAGTTTTTACTTGAGTAAGTGAATTTTCATTTATTTATTATTTTTAAAATACTTTATACTTAAACTAAAATTTTACTATTGCAAAATTTCTCTCAGGGCTAAATATTGGTATTTTGATCTAGATTATTTTTTTCATTGCTCTGGGTTAAAATATGCATTATAATCTGTTTTGGAAAGACAAATAGTTATGTGACTGACAAAGCTTTGTTATCTGTTTGAGTTACAGATTTAATTCTTAAATTGTTTTGATAATGAGGAACAAAATTAATAGATTATTTAAATTTGCTCTTCGTGTTAATTATTTAAAAGATTTTTAATATTTATTCTTTTCTCAATAATTAAAAATAATACCTTAAGATTCCAATTTTTAGTTTGATTTTTGTGATTCTTTAGTTATTTTAAAAAGTTATAAATCTGGTATTAAAGGAGATTTTAATATTCATCTTCAGATATATTTTGTTCATTAAAGTTTGTCCATGTGATGCAAACAGTGGCTTATGTTATATTTCCCTTTTTTTTTTATTATTATTCTTGTTAAAACATTTTAATAAGTTACTTTCTTGAAGCAGGCAAAACGTCCCAATTTTGCTAAAATATTTCAGAAGTGCATTAAAAAATGTGAGACTACAAAATTATTTCGTAAAACAGATCAATAAGTCAGTATTGTTTAAAAAAAAAAAATTAAGCTCTAAAGAGTGAGAAACTTTAATTTTCACTCCCATTTTTTTTTTTTTTTAAATTTTTTTTTTAAGCCTTTCTTCATTTTGCTCTTATTTCAATGCCACCTTTGGCAATTAGCTTATCCACTCGGTTTATTGACTATTTAAGGTGTTAGTTAATTAGCATGGACTTCATTTTTTAAAATGTCATTTGATATGACTGAAACATAAGGATTTCATTGAATCGATCATTTTCGAATTATAGTGGGTTCGAATTTTAAAAAATGTGCATACTGTGAAATAGAAATTGGAATTGGAAGTCTTATTTCAGAGTTAATGTCTGACAAAAGCAGGTCTTTTTTTATCTGACATTATCAAATCATATGATTGAATGTTTGATTAATGAGTTTGAATTTCATTAAACATTATAACATTAAAAAATTGTTACAGATTGTGTATTATATTTTTAAAAATAAACAATGTATTATTAATTATTATGTAAAAATTAAATGTACAGAAGTGAAATTAATATCATTAAAAAGACTATTGTATGGGTTTTAAGATATCGCAGAAGAAAAAAACTTTATTTGATGCCTATTTGTAGATTTATTTTACATCTTATTTACTTTGACTAAATTGAGGATTCCCCCTCCCTTTGTGTGTGTGACATGATGAGCTCTCTCAAGAGCATTTCTTATAATAATTTGTAGCTTGATTAATTTGTGAAGTATTGAATTAAGTGCAGTTTAAAAATGAAAATAAGGAGCATTCATATATGGATTTGTTTACATTTGAATATTGCCATTTGACAATAGATAATAACTATTTCAGTTCTAAGTACCTTAGTGTTTTATAAGAAGGAAACGCTTTGTAGTTAAATTAAATGATTTGAAATAAAAAAGACCAATATTTGAAGAAATGATTTGTAAACTGTGGAAATCTGGGAACACACTACTTGAGAAGGCAGAAAATAATTTTCAGTTTAATATAGAATTCAAATGGTTTTAGGAATTGAAGCTTCAGCAGTTAATTTGAAATGTAAATTTAAAATATTTTTATTTCACACTGTTCCCAGTTCATTTGTTTAAATTAAATAAAGATTTCTTAATCTGTATTTGTCTCACATTTTCTTCTACAATCATTGATAATTAAAAAAAAAAATGTGGTTAAGATATTCTTATGGAATTTTAATGAATTTTATTTAAAATTGGAATTGGCATCCTAGAAAGCACCCTAACTTTTAAATTAGTTTCTAGTTGTTGCTGTGGAGTGTCTAATGATAGAGGCACTTGCATTGTGCTTTCAAAAGCCAATTTGAGTTGCAAGTTTTAACTTATAAACTGAAAATTAGCATATCTAATCACCTTTTCTGCTTTTTTCTTAAGTGTTTGGAAGAAGTAAGCAAGAAAGTAATAATGCATTTCATGCATTTTTATTTAAATTTATTATATGCATTTCTATATCTAAATTATGTGATTTTATAGTTATTGAATTTTCTAAAAATGGTTCTTAAAAATCTTTGGTCCCCCTTCCCACCTCCTTCAGTAATAGCAAAAATCACGTTTATAATTAGTTGACCTATGTAGAGAAATTCTTTATAGAGAAACTCAACCATCCAAAGCAGAATTGTGAGTTACAAAGAAGAAATACTGTATTTTTTTATTAATTGTTACACATACTTTTTATAACATTAGCTTTTGCAAAAGGGGAAGAACAAGTAATACCATAGGGGAAAGAAAAATAGGGCCTTCAGTTCATGGTCATTTAATTTGTGTCATTTAAAAAACTTTTAATGCCACATAAAAATTTGCTAAATTGTTTGTGTATGTACGCATAGAGTTGCTTCAGGCCTTAAATCTTTGAATAATTGTGAATAATATGAATGAATAATTGTCTTATCCATGGTACCAGAAAATTAATTGTACTGAATCTATTGATGTCTAAATCCTAATTTCAAATGTATATTGAAATAACTTTTCATTAATGCCAGCATATTTGTAAGGTACCTTCGTAATCTGATAATTTTTTAATTAAAAAGCAAAAAACTGATATAATAATATTATAGATAGGATAATATGGATATAATATAGAAAAAAAGTGATATAATGAATTTAAATGAAATTAATGAAAACTTATATAAATGAATTTGATAATATCTTGAACTTTCTTTAAGTAATAATTGCATTAAATGTGTATATGTGGCTCTTTTTTACATTTAATGTGTACCAAACACAAAATCACTTTGTATTATTAATTTTTATTTGTCATTTTTCAACTTTTTTTTTATAAATATAGTTTAATTCCTAAATTTCAAGAAAATGTATTTTATTTTCTTGTAGATGTGTGGAAAACAACGATCGTATTTTATTATTTTTTTGCTTATCTTCTTTAAATCAATAAGCCAAGAAGTATTTGAAGTGCCAATCTTTTTTATATATGCAGTCTATACTAACAAAACTTCTTAGAAAATGATTATTAATATGAATTTTGATATTTAAGTTGAGCATTTCATTTATTATCATTATTTTTATTCTTTTAACTAAAGTTTTCTTATTTTAGACAATGTATTTGTGTTCACTTAGAAACTGGTGAAGAAAAATTTAACTTCCTTGTGTAAGTAAAATTTTAATTAATATGTGCTTTATAATTTTGAGTGATTAAAACTGTTATGGTGATGTGTCTTAAGTTCTGTTTTTTTTTTTTTTTTTTTTTTTATTATTATTATTATTATTAGCTTTTTTAAATTTTGTTAATATTTTTTTTTTTTTTTTTTTTTACTTATGATGTATTTAAAAATGATTGGAATTTCTAATAAATTTATTTAATAATGAAGTATTTGATGTTCTATTTTTCAATATTGTATTGTGTCATTTTACTTGTCATTTGCTTATACAGAATTTTTTTGAATATGATTTAATTCCAAATCTTGTATTTGTTATATTTGTCTAAAAAGTAAACAAATTCAATAATTTTGCATTTAAAGGGTTATGATTCAAAAACTGTTTGCTGTTGTAAAAAATGAATGTGCTCTTGAATCTGCAGATAACCTCATGAATCAAGAAATATTAACGCCTGGAAGTCTTTATCTCATTATACTCAAAGTATGTATTAATAAATCTGTACTTTACTAATACATTTAAATGTTTAAACTCAGATTTTTTTTGAAGTTATTTCATTAGAAAAACTTCTATATTTTTATATTTACAGCATAAGAATAATGCAAAACATTTCAAAACAATTTTTGTATTACTTTTAGGAAAGACTATACTCTTGGCTTACATCTGTTCGAGTAAATATTGAAAAGAAATTAAAATCTGCTAAAAATTCTGTTCTCACCCTAGGTAGATATTTACACTACTTTAATCATACTTTATGTAATTATTGTCACAAGTTTATTTAGTATACTAAACAATCTAATTTAATATAATATGTTAATATAATCTAATTTAATGTAAAGATGCATTGTGTTTTCATGCGATGGCCAAGTCAATCTATTTATTTAAACCATAAAAGATTTTTAATATTGATATGGTCACTATAAGATGTTGCTAGGTTAGCTAATTACGTAATAACTTAAGACAGAAGGACCCTTAAGTAGAGACTGAATAAATTGACCGACTTGGTATTACATGAATCTCGCAACTTTTTACAATAGAACAACTGAGTTGCGAGACTTGGTTTTTTTTTTTTTTTTTTTTTACACGTTATGTTTTTGATGGCATAATTATATTCTATATTATATAAATTCTTTAAAATGTTATACTCGACAAGATAAGAAAGAAATTCATATACTGGAGTTCTCAATTTGATTATGCAAAACAGTTGTTGCTATATTTTACTGGAGGCAAAAATAAATTTAAAAAAAGATGTTTTGCCTGAAGTTTTGATATATATTGTTATATATTTATAATATATATACTCACTAACTGCCTTTAGTGGCCAGCTGGTTTGCCAGAATTAATGGGTTGCTAAAATTTTCAATTAAATATTTTATATAACTTATTCTTAATGATGACTCTAATGATAGTGTTTGTTTGTGTGTGGTGTTATTCACGGATTCGAAAACCCACCGTTGATTTGCGCATGTGTCAAGATGTGTTTATTTAGTCAAATTAGGAGTGAAAGGAAAGATAAAAGGATGTTATGTTTTGGCATTTGACTATAGGGTGAACACAGATTATCCGCGGACTTGGGTGAAAACTGCGGATAACTTGTAATATTGCCGCACTAGTCAAAATAACTAGCAAATAGCCCAATCGGCAAAGTATCTCATTTCTGATTGGTTGATCCGTGGTTCGAAACTCAACCATGGTGTTTTATCCAAAGATTGAAATTCTTTTATTTAAAATATTAGCTGTTATTTACCTAAACTCTGGAAGCTTCTGTATCTTTCTTAAATATTCAAATTGAATTGTTTTCGTACATTCTGTATGAGTATAAAAGCCGAATCCCAGCAGTGAGGTGTAAGTTCTCAGTGTCTTGTTGTTGTGAGTTGCTTCATACTATTAAATGTAATTGTTTGATTAAACTAACGGCGTAATTTCTTCCTTCGAGACAATATTGTCAAAAAAGTTCTAAAGTTAGAGCGATTTTTATTTAGTGTAAAAGGCTTAGAAAGTAAATTATAGTGTATAAATTAAAAGTTTCTGTTCTTAAAATTTAGTAATTTGTTTTTTTACAAAATAATTATGATTTTTATTGTTAAATTCCTTTTTTTATAATATGTTGATAATAATAGATAATCTCGTTCATATATAATGATATATTAAATATTTTTCTTGCAGATTTTGAAAGCTTTTTGTCCACTTGAATTAGTCATATAAGCAATCAGTATGGCTTTTTGAGTTAAAATAAAATAGTACGGTAAAAATCTAGTCTCATACATAAGAAGAAAAATTGAACGAAAATTATCTAATAAAGTGGAAATCAAGATAAAAATTTAAAAAAAAATATCTGGGAAAGTGTTTATCCTTTCATATCTCACCCTCTTTTCGAGGTAGAATCGTCGAAAACTGGTAGTCTTGGGATACTGAAACGAACTATATATACACCGGGTGCGGCATAAATTCTTGCAATTATTTTAATCATAGTAAAAAAAAGCAATGCTCGAAAAAAAAAATTGCGGTTTGCGGAAATATGTTCAGAGAGCCTTTGAATTTCGTTATTTCCATTAAAAAAAATGTATTTAAAATGGCCGATAAATGGCGCTCACACGGTCATACCGAGACTGTTTATGCAAATCTAGAAAACAGAGCACAGTAACATTATAATACATTTTATTTTAAAGCAGAAGATGCTAAACATGACCGCCACCACAAGATTTTAAGCAAGTGAGGCACGTAACTACGTCTATTACAGCTGCGTGTAACATGTCGGCACTAACTCCATTTGAATGGCATCTTTCAGTTCCATCAAAGTGGCAGGGGAGCCCGAATAGACACCAGACTTCAGGTATCCCCACAACCTAAAGTCCGCTGGAGAAAGATCTGGCTATCGTGAGGGCCACTCATTCTTACATCCTCTGCTTATCACTCTGTCCTCGGTGAATGTGTCTAGGAGCAACGTCTTAACGGAACTAGCAACGTGGGGCAGGGCACCATCCTGCATGAAGGTGACGGAAGATAACGCACGTCTTTGCTGCAAAGCAGGCATAACGGGGTCCCCCAAAAGTCTAAGATAGCGTTCTGCAGTGACGGAACAGGTTTTCCAACCGGATACAGGACAAAGCTCTTCAAAAAAGAAAGGGCTTAGAATGAAGGACGCAGTGAAACCACACCAAACATTCACATGTGGAGAATGTAGTGGTTTGGTCGTGTACGCACGAGGGTTTGATGCTGCCCATATACGACTGTTTTGCGTATTGACGTCACCATGCAATGAAAAGTGAGCTTCATCTGTCCACATTATTTTCAATAACCATTGTAGGTCACGTTCCATTTGTGCGAGCACCCATGTTGCAATGGCTTGTTTTTTCTCGCAATCTGCTGGCAGGAACTGGTGAAATGCCTCTGTCTTGTACGGATGCAGCTTCAAGATTTCGTGCAGAATACGTCAGATAGACCTTTCCGGAATTTCTGTTATTTTACCTGCTTCACGTGCACTGGCACTCCCCGTTGAAGTCTCGACTGCCGCATTTCTCATGACCCTTTGGACAACAGGGACGCGGTCAGTGCTGACGGATGGTCTGCCACTTAGTGGACGATCCTCTAATCTTCTCATTTCCTCAAAACGGCGAACTAAATTCAATATCCCATTCAATGAAATTTGGTTTTTCTTCGCCTTAATTCCTTTCACCGTCCGTAACTGTCGCAATGCTTTAGTCGCGGATTCACCGTTCTTATAGGACAGTTTCACCCCTAATACTCGATCCGGTAGCGATAGCATGCTACTGGCGTCGAATGACAAATTCATTTCCAGCTTTGTGTTTTATAGCTATACTTATTTGCATAAACAGTCTCGGTATGACGTGTGAGCGCCATCTGTCGGTCATTTTTTAAATACATTTTTTGAATGGAAACAGCAAAATCCAAAGGCTCTCTGAACATATTCCCACAAACCGCAATTTTTCCCCAACATTTCTTTTTTTATTATGATTTTTTGAAGTTTGCACGAATTTATGCCGCACCCGGTATATAATATGTGCTTATGTAAAAAAATTCATTGAAACGAAAAAAAAGTACGTACTTTTCCGTTAGCCGGGCACAAATGTCGCCTGTTGTGAACCAAACGCGAATTTGGCGTAAGAAATTTGGCGGAATTCTACATTATTTGGCGATTTTTTTTACTTGCCTTCGGCTAACGGATTGTGAATCCAACACGAATTTGGCGGTAAAAATTTGGCGGAATTCTATATTTGACGATTTTTTGCTTGCGTCCGGCTAACGGAAAAGTACCAAAAATTAACTTCATTGAAATGCGATATAATTAGGATTTTTCTATTTCCTTTAATTAAATTTACTTATTATGAATACATCATTGTTTGAGAGATTTATAAATGTTATGCATTTGCTGAATGATTTTGGCGGATACCTTTCAAAATTTAACTTCATTTGTCTTTTTAACAGCTTTAATGAGAGATTGCTTTGCTCGTTCAATGGACATAACTCGATCTGTTGAAAATGTCTTGGCTACAGGAAATTTTATCCCACGTTATGAAAGTAGTTTACAGCAAAATACTGGATTGGTAATTGTAGCAGATAAGTTGAATTTCTGGCGTTATCTTTCCCATTTTCGTGCTGTTCACAGAGGGGCATTTTTTGCTCAAATGCGTACAACAACAGTTAGAAAGCTTTTGCCTGAAGCTTGGGGTAAGTTATTTATCATTATGCTGTAAGGTATATGTAATATATTCAAAAAATATTTTTTATTTAAACTTATAAAAAATTTTACATTTAAAGTTTCCTTATATATCAAAACTGAATTTCCTTTTGTCATGCTAATTGTGTTAACATTTTCGTTTGAGTCAAATTTCTTGCATACCTATTGTGTGATTAAAAACCAAATATTTTCAGTATTGTTAAATATTTTTCTGGTATTTTAATAATAATATCACCTCCACTGTAATACATGATATACTCAAAATGCTATTACCTTTGAATAAATATTATCTAGTGATTTCGCATAGCTAATAGAAAGAATTATTATGGATATTCACGAATTAAAAGTTCCTGGGATGAGGAGACTTAAAGCAATGCAATTTACAAGGTGTCCGAGAAATCTTGAACATATTCCAAAATAATGTGAAACAATAACTATAAGATATAGAAACAAAATATTTTTAATTATTATTCATCTCAATTAATTTTGATGTGAGACCATTTGATTGCTCATATTATATGCAATACTCATGCAAGTATTGGAGGGGATTGTAAGTAGAATTGCATTTATGATACAATTCATTAAATCCAGCAATTCACTACAAGGCAATCTTGCCATACCTCCACATGACAAAGATTATAAATTATACAATATGATTACTAAGTGAAGTTTTGCTCATTAACTCTTAAGTTGATTTATTTCCCGACATATTTATCTCAAAGCATTAAGTAAATGATCCTTCAGGTCTTAAGCCATTTTAAAGAAGAAAAAAAAAGTATACTTTCAAAGCATGATGGTTTTATACTTTGAATTGCTTTATAAAAATCTTCAGAATACTTCACATATTTACTATCAGAACTATTTTTGGTATATCAATTGGAAAGATCCATTAGAAGATTTTCTAATTGTAAAACGAAGAAACTTGTACTAAGTGATCTATAGGGAAAACAAAAAAATTTCTTTCAAATATTTTAGACTAAAGAATAATTGAAAATAATATTTTTAAAATGACCCTTTATTAAAATAAGACCATTTTAAGTAATTTATTATTGCTATAGTTCATTATTCTAATTTATTATCTGTTATTTACTTTTACATTTTTTGTGAATTGTTTATTTCCTGATTATTAGATTTGCTTTAATGGTTTTATAATTTGACATTGAAGTGTAAAATTTTAATTAATTTAATATGGTTAAAATTTTATTTTAGTAGAATATTGGAGAGGTATTAAATATAAATCAACTATGAAAAAATGTAACAATTTCTTTTTTTCCAAATTTTAAAATGTCTGTGCAATAAAGGAATTATTTTTGTTTGAATTCTTACACTTAAAAGAATCAAATCATCATCAGATTATATATAACGCTATTTATTCAACTCTCAAAAGATAACAATTTTGTGAAATAAAATTTTTACAAGCCCCATTTTTGTAATATTTTGTGCTAAAAAAATTTATTATTCTGAATTGTCTTTTTATATAATTTTATAATTTTTCTAAGAATTATCTTCCTTATATGTACAGTTATTCTTTTTTTTTAAATATTTAATGATTTTATTAAATTTTAATCATTATATTTCTAATTCCTTTCAGGGTTCTTATGTCCTGTTCATACTCCTGATGGAACGCCATGTGGTCTGCTAAATCATATGGCTCTCACATGTCAGGTAATTGATTAACATAATTATTCCTCTATTATAGTAGCGCAGAGAGGATAAATAGGGCCTAGAGCACAGCCCCCCCCCCCCCTCTCTCTTTCTCTCATTGTTTAGAAGATGAAATAACATTGCAGATGTTTTGTCTTCATGGGAAAAGGGGGGGGGATTATCAATAATTTTTTCTTCAATCTGATCTTCTCATTATTTTCATCAATATTTCTCCTCTCTTCACTATTATAGCAACTCCTTTATTATTGAAAGATAAATGTTTAAAAATGAGAATCATGGTTATTTTTTTTTTTTTAAATACACACTTTATAAAACCAAATTAGTAACAATATTAATATAAGCGAAAAGAGAAAAAAAATAGAATCAAAAAAGAAATTAAGAATCCGGCCTGAAGACTTTCTCAAGAGTCACCCTCAGGCAGGGATTCAAGCAAAGGATTTTTTTCTGTAAAGTGTCTAACTTTCGTCCAACAATATAAACCCCTTGTGACCCGGAAATCCCCTGAAATTGAGGCATTAAAGATCAACCATTTTCCACAGAAATAAAACAATAAATTATAACTTCCAATTTAAGCACAAATTACAATAACATAATATAAACTATAAAAGAACACTTACTACCAAAAATCATTAAAACAAAAAGGAAAGAACTTACCACTAACTGGTAAAACTTCTACAAAAAATGCATTGTGCCAAGCTATATTGATGCTTCCCACATCTCTAGCTGTCCCTGCGTGAAGCGCTTTGTTAACATGTACCAGGAAGCCTATTTTTAGTTGTGCTAATAGATTAGAAAGAAGCCAGACCTTCTCTTATTAAAACTTCTATATTGCAAAAGTTTCTGAGAAATTCATTAGTAGTTAAGTTTTTAAGGAGATTATTTGTTGCTTCAAGATAAGAAATTTTGTTATTACATACTCTTTTAATCCTGTTAAATTGTGAGAAAATTTAATTTTTGAAAATTTTAGAGTTTAGATTAGAATGGTAATTACTAAACTTAATTATTTTAAAGTTGAATTCATCCCTTTTATCATAGATACCAACTAATGTTTTAGCATTAGAAATTTCAATTTTCAACTAAAGATAGGTTGCTTTTAGAGGATTTTCTTCTGTTTCAGTTAGAACTAAATCTTTTGGATAACAATTAGTAACAATATTAGTATTTTCTAAGTTTAACAAAAGTAAGTCATCAATATATCTCCAACTATCCTATGTTTAATTATTTTTTTCTCATAGTAATGTAGAAAAATATTGGCTAAAGCACTTGAGAAAGCTATTCCCATTGGAATGCCCTTTATTTGCTTATAAAAATTAATTCCATTAAAAACATAATTTTCGGTAATATTAAATTTATATAATTCTAGCCAGTTATTTTTTGTAATAATATCTTCATTTAAATATTTGTCATATATAAAAGTACAGAGATTTATTAATTTTTCATGAGGTAGATTAGTGTATAAATTTTCAAAATCATAAGTATTAAATTTATTAATGTTGCTTTTAGAAAATCCAAAACTTCTTTGTTACTGTTAATTATAAAGTTATCTTCATCATTAATTTTATTCAGGATAATTTTCAAATATTTAAAGAAATATTTTCCCACTTGGTAATTATAACTGCCAGTGTTACAAGTCACAAATCTAAATTTTAATGGTTTTTTTTTAATGAAATTTTATTGTTGGGAACAAATAAGGATAGTTTAAAGAGCAATCTTAATTTTAGTTTTTGCGAAAGCCTGCATTCTTTTATCTAATTCCTTTTTCCAGGTATTCTTTAAAATGTAAGTTGAATTAGAATTATATTCATTAATTAATAGTTCTCTATAATATTTACAAATTAAACAGAAATTATTTGCTGATTTATCTATTAGTGTAATAACAAATATCTCTTAAATTTTTTTATCTCTTTTTTCAATGTTTTGTTAAAATTAATTCCTTATTCTTTAGATCTTCCAATATCTGCATTCATTTTTGTCTTAATTTCCTTTAAAGTTCTCACTTTCTATTCTCCGAAACCTTCCGCAAGCCAATGGTATTTTCTAGATAATTAAGAAATAAAAATATCCAAATCTTGTCAATAGAAATTAAGATTTTTTTATTGTTTATTTTTTCTCTCAATCTAAATTTGGTTCCCCTTTTCATTAAAATTTCCTAAAGAGCTGGAATCAATAATTTTTAAATTCCCTGTTATAATATGGCCTTTATCAGCATCTATATAATCTTTATAGATTTCTTTGTTACAATTACAATCTGTTTCATTTATTTTATCTAAATTTTTGCTACAGTAATTATGATTACAAATTCTTTCCCTTAAAGTTGAAGTATAATTAAATACTATTGAAACAATTGCTTTATCCTTTAAAGGAAAAAATACCTTACTGTTATGCACAATTTTAGGTAAGTTTAGGTTTTCGAAGTTAATATCCAAAAATTTTACCACACAGAATTCTTTGTTTAAATTATTTTTATTTTTAAATAATAAATCGTTTTTTCCAATATTAAGCTTAAATTTAATTAGATCAAGAACTATAAATTTAGTGAAAGAATTTTTAAACTTTAAATCTCCAAATCTATTATTCATAAATCACTTAATTTTATTTTTTCTAAAACATAAAGGTATTTCCTCATTTTGTGAATGCTTTCACTATTATGATCCAGATTACAATAATTTTGAAAATCCTCAAATATAATATGATAAATGCCACCTCTACCTTTACCTCTCTTAAATCTTTTGCTATAGTTTATCTTATCCAGAAAGTCTTTAAAAATATTAAAAAACAAAGTTTTTAAGTTACAAATATAAATTTTTTCTATAATCTTTTGCTTAAGTCAATAATATTATCATCCAGAATGTCGATATTAATATTATTAAAATTATGGCATTGAAAGTGTAATAGTTCATAGTCAAAAGTATAACTTTTTCTAAGGTTTTTAATAGCTGATCTATGGTTATTAATTTTTATATTAAATTCAGTACTAGTTTGACCTACACTTTATACGAGTTATGGCAATGGCTCTTTAATTAATAATGTTTAATGGTTCTTTAATTAAGGTTCTTTATTATAAGCTAAGTTTAAGTTTAGTACGATTGAATATTGCATTTTACATCATCGAGTCAAAAAGTATTGCTCCAAAAACATTATGTAAGTCAAAGATTTATTATAGTTATAATATTTTATTAAGCAGTATCAAATAGTATAGAGAAAATAAATTATATTTGTCCTCAAATATAAATATTCCAATGGTAGATGCATCTCATTAATTTTCTACCGCATCAGAGAATTAAAAAAGGGAGTAAAGAACAGCTAATAACTAAAAATCATGTATCCATCAGTGTAGGAGTATTATAAGAAGTCATGTCAGCATGTAGTAATTTTCCCTGAAAGGTGCTTATATGTCACATTTCCATCATTCTTTTTACTTAATTGCATGTCATTATGCATTCCTTTTTGTAATTAAATTTCTCTGATATTATATTTTTGTTTTCTTCTAAATGAATTCAAGAAGGTTTAATTAAGAGGAAAATTAATCCCTGTCGATTTCATTTTTTGTTGCTAGCTATCTTGTGGTATCAGAATATTAGATTTAATTACTTGATTAATCTTTTGTGGCAATAAATAGATTCTATATTTAATGTATATAAGAATTTAATTTAAGTGTGTGTGTGTGTGTGTGTGTCAGTCAATATTTTTTAATACTGCTTTAAATCTATTAGTATTTTTTAAATGATTTATCTTCGTTTTGAAAACAATTCTTTTTCTTAAAAAATAATATTTGTTTGATTTACTTTCAGAAACTATTTCCAAATGAATTATTTGTATTTTGTGGTTTTATAATATATGGTTTATTTTGTCTTATTTTACATTCTTGTTTCAGGTTGTTAGTTCTGAGCCATCTAAAGATCATTTGTACAACTTATTTTGCAAATATGGAATGGTTCCTTCAGATGATCCTATATCTATTCATTCTGACTTTTATATAGTTATGTTTGATGGTAGGTTAGTTGGTCGAATTTTAGAAAAAATGGCTCACAATTTTGTATTAAAATTGAGGTCACTGAAGTCTCGCGGTGAAGAAAAGGTATGAATAAAGTTTTATGAAAATTCATTCTTTTGTCCTCTAATAAGCATTATTCTTTTAAAGTAAATTGCTTAATGTGCTAATTCTGATTTAGCAAACTAATAAAGGTATATGCATGTCCATAAATTCAAAAATCAATTGAATTAGATGTTGATTTATGTGCAATATTTAAAAGGGTATATTGCTTTTGAAATTGTTCTGTCTAATGTGAATACAGCATATTTAATAAATATATCCTAGTGGTAACAAAAGCAACTTACAATTATGTATTAGAAGCACTGGGAGGGAAGAAAATATAAAAGCTCAAGCTTCTGTTACTTTCCTTTTTTGGCCATTTTCATTTCTGATTGTTTAAAGGCTGACACAATTTTTTTCCCCTTCATCAGTATCATGAATATATTTATAACATTTTTATTTTGTTATGCTTTTTTTTAGGTTCTGGATATAAAACTTATATTGAAATATTTACAGAATAAAGTGATATTTTACTGTTCAATTTTTATAACTGAGTATATTTAGATTCAGCCATGCATAACAAAAGGCCACAATTCATTTCAAATGAGTTATGATCTCAACAAAACACTTGAAGCTTTGCACAAATGATATTCAATGATGCCATCACAAATACTAATTCTGATAAACTAGTTTCTGTTATAGTTTTTTTCTTTTTTGTATATGAAAATATGCCATATTATAATTCCATCTATCATCACATCTTTTGAAAATATATATTAAATTCCTCTAATTGATGCATTAGTTAAATTCTGTCCATTAAATTCGAAAGCGCTTGAGCCTAGTCCACTTTAAATTAAAAGTTTATTGAAATTTTAGGATATCTAGTATATATTAATTTTATATATAAAAAAGAAAAGGCATATTTTATTGTTTAATAAATTCTGTGCCATTACTTGCTACATGTTGAATTCATATTTTCAACTTTTTGTAAAATTTGATTCTAAAACTTTGTTTTCTTACATTAAAAAAGTTAAATAATTTCCTTTGAAAAGGAAAAATTAAATAATTTCCTTATAATTTTTTAACATTTTTTTTGCTTTATACTTTGATTTATTTGAACATTTGCCAAAATAGTTCATCTAACTGCTGCAAGCTTATTTCTATAACTGTATTTATTCACATAACTCTGATTGAATTGGCATAACCTTTCAACATGAAACCTATTTCTATATATAAAATGGCAGTTGAAATCTATGCATAATGAATATTTCAATTTGTATACAATTAAGAAATAAATAGTTTAGTTGTTTTTTGAATATTTTTCTTGCATTCTTTCTTATTGTAGCTAAACTTTCTTATAGGTACCGAATCATATGGAAATATGTTTCATACCCAGAACAAAGCATGCTTCTCAATTCCCTGGGATATTTATTTTTACAACACTTGCACGAATGATGAGACCTGTGAAGAATCTTATCACAAATTCCACTGAACTCATAGGTACTATGGAACAAGTTTATCTTCATGTTGCTTTAAATCCTGAAGATGTTTATCCGGGTGTAAGTTAATATTTTTCAATTATTTTAAATTAAAAATGTCAGATTTTTGTAGCATTTTATTTCTGCATTTAATTATTTGTGCTTGCATATGAGCAATGTTATTTTGTATAGACAATATCTGCTTTTGAGTTACGTTAATTTGTCTTAACTGACTTTTGTTTTAAAGAATTTAATTTTGATACTACTATCTATAAAGTATGCTTACACTGTTGAGCTCTTAGACCATATGGCCTATCAAAATGTATATCTAAGATTTGATTATTATCCTTTTTGCATTTTCATCATCCAAAGGGACAAATTGTTACAATGGGATGTCCTCTTACTGTTGATGTTTGATCCAATTTGAGCCTTAACCAAGTGTTTAGTAATGATATTTTATTTGTTTCACATCATATATTATTCTCCTTGTTTTTTCTGCATCATGTTACTTTTTGACTATATGAACTCAAATATCACTATTATGAAAAACTGCAATAAAGTTAATTTTACTTTGTTTTCTGTTTTCATGGTTGTGTTTAATATCCCTCGTTATAAATCACCAATATCTCTAATGAGAAAGGCTACAACAAAGTTCAATTCACTGCATTATTTTTTCCCATGACTGTATTTAATATCATGTCTGTAAAATATAATATAGGTATTAAAATTTTATATTCCTTAAAAATTTGAATTCGATTTTTTGCAAATCCTTCGGAAATTAATTACTAGTGCATTTATTTGCTAAAAACTTATTTTAATATCTAAATAAAGTTTTTGTCTTCAACTTTGATTTTTTTTTTCCCTCTGAAATTAGTTTTTATTTATTTGTGCTTTATTTCTCCTACTGTTGAAATGTCTTAAAATGTTATCAAATTTTAAAATTTGGAAAGCTTTTTAATAGGGTGAGTTTGTAAAGTATTATATTCTATTTTTCTTTTTATGAATCTGTTGATATAAAATTACTTAATATAAGTTTCATGACAGTTACCGTGAAAAATGTATTTGGATTCAAACACAATCCTCATATTTTCAAAAATTTTCACCACTAATTTTTTAAAATCATTTCTATTTTTCTATTAGTTAACATTTCATCAAGAAATTGCTCCTACAAATGTGCTTAGCATTCTAGCAAATCAAATACCTTATTCAGACTTCAATCAAAGCCCCAGAAATATGTATGAATGTCAGGTAAATCCCCAATTTTATTTTATGAATAAATCTAAATAATGAAATATGTGTAACATTTTAAAACTTAAGTTTTTTTTTACCTCTTGTTTTAGATGGGTAAACAAACAATGGGTACATCATGCCATGCTCTCAGATACAGATCTGATAATAAACTATATCATCTACGAACACCTCAGTCACCAGTTGTTCGGCCTGAAATGCATGACTATTTTCATATGGATGATTTCCCTCTTGGTACAAATGCTATTGTAGCAGTTATATCATATTCAGTAAGTGCTTAATTTTAACATGTAATTACAGTTACAGAAATGTTTTATCAGTATCAATCCTGTTATAAATTTACATTGATCAAGAACAAGAGAAAAGTTTGTTTGGTTCGTTGCTTATAAACTTTTAATAACTGGGTAAAATTTTTAATTGACTTGTCCTTTAAGATATCTAATTAGGATTGTAGTTATTAAGCATAACACTAGATGTTTTCTTGTCTATGTAGACAAATAATATTGAAATACATAACTCATACTTGAATAATTTTAACTGTGTAATAATTTTAAGCATAGATTATTAGCATTTCTTTCTCTCTATTATATATTTCCTTGTAATAAACATATTTAAAATTATTTTTTATATAAAAAAATAGAAGTTAAAAAAAATGCAAATATTAGTCTGTAAAAAATGAAATATGTTTCATTTTTGTTTATGTCTGAATGAATATTCCTCAATTCTATATTATTTAAAATGCCTTAGCAGACTGTGGCTGGCAGTTTTTCTGCTTGCAATAGATTTTGATTTTAGAGATTAAAAATTATTTTTATTCATTTTTAGGGATTAAAAGCATATTTTGCAACAAAAAAAAACTTTTTTAAAAAACTTGTTATTAATTCTAACAATCACTAATTGTCGGCCTCATACTATAAATTCTAAATTTTCAAAAGCACATTTTATTTATTTATTTATTGTTTCTGCGCTGAATTATTTATAGGTATACATTCCTTCAGATTTTTGTGAAAGAAAATAATGAACTGTTTGTAATTAATATATATGGCATAAATATTAAGTACAAATTATGAAAAGAAATGTAAAAAAAAATTATCTGGTCTTTCAAGCTTTATTTAGTAATAATAATTTCAATTACAGGAGATTTGTGATTAATTTTGAAATTTTTATTTTAAGATATTAGTAGTGATATTTTACCTTTTAGGGTTATGATATGGAAGATGCTATTGTATTAAATAAATCTTCTGTTGAAAGAGGTTTCAAGCATGCAAGTATATACAAAACAGAAATTATAAATTTGCGTGCGATTGCTGGTGATCGAGGAACTCAAAAAACTTTTGCATTTGCTCGAGAAAAAGATGGAAAACATGCCAATTTTATTGATGTTGATGGCCTTCCTTATATAGGTACAAGATTAAATTATGGTGATCCGATTTGTTGGTAAGTTATACTTTTTGTGTTTTTAAAGATATTTTATTTATGAAGTTAGCTCTTGGTATATGAAAATTCTTTGTTAGAATTCTAATTTTCTTCACTGACTTATTTATAATTGCTAATAACAAAACATACATTATCTTTTTTATCATTGATACAAGATCAGTATGAATATGGTTTTTATTTTATGAAAATAATTATAAAATTGCTAATCAGCTATTTTTGTGCTATTTCTTAAAAAAAAAGTTTCAGTTTTTATACTATATTATTGAACTATGTTTTTCAGATAATGTATTTCACAGGGATCAAAATGTATAATTTTTATGGTTTATGAATAACTCTTTTAACTTTAATACTTTTCTGTTATGAACTCTTATAATTAATATCAAACGTTGTTTGTTTGTTTTTCTAGTTATATAGATCAAACTACAGGTACTGCATCTTATGTGAAATATAAGTCGGTTGAAGTAGCTTATGTTGAGGATGTAAAGCTTTTAAGCAATGACAGTGGTACCGACACAAATCAACAAGTTGCAATCAAATATAGAATACCTGTGAGTCTTTTTTGTATGAGTTGATTGCAGTTGATATTATTCTTTTTTTTTTTTTCTTTTTTTTTTCTTCTGTATCTTTTTATAAAATGAATTTTTAATTTTTCAATAGAGAAATCCCATAATAGGTGATAAATTTGCAAGTAGGCATGGACAGAAAGGTATATGCAGTATAATGTTACCACAAGAAGACTTGCCATTTACTGATAGTGGAATGACACCAGATATAATTTTCAACCCTCATGGTTTTCCATCTCGTATGACAATTGGTAAGAAATTGGAATTTATTTCTAGGAAATTATTTCATCATTATTTGATATATTTAGAGCTTCAGAGATACAGAACTGAATAATTATTAATTTGCTGTTATATATTGAATATGCAATAGAGATTTACTTGAAAATTAAAAAAAAAAAAAAATTCTCATGCACGAATTGATTCTGCATAGTAAAAATTACATTCTAAAGCAGCATTTATACAAGACTAGCTATTGCGCACAATGGTGTAAACACTACATAATAAATCTATAATAAAATTTTGAAGTTATTGTCAAATTTATATTTGTTAATATTTAAAGCATAATCAGAGTAAATATTTAAGGTAGATTTTTACTTATAACTATATCTTAAAATGCCGGTGTCCTAGCATTGGGCAGCGCATCTTCCCCGAGATCTGGGCGTCCTGGGTTCAAGTCCTGGTTTGAGCATGTTTGTTTTTCATCTGTTCTATCTGTGAGATGTGTAAATGTGTTCCCCTGTAAAAAGGGGATGTGCACACAAATGTGATGCGTGAGTAGCAAAATCATACTCTTGGTCCTAGTTGGTGCTACTAAAAACAAGAGACGTTCACTTTCAGCTTAAAATCGCCGAATTCAAAATGAGCGGGCTTGTCCATGGCAAGCGCCATCAGAAACAACAATAACAAATATTAAAATCGATCTAATTGAAGTATTGTTGTCAACAGATATCAGTTGATTGAGCCATTCATATAAAAACAAGTTGTACTTGCATATATGATGAATTTTAGATCCATTTAAATACAAAAGAATAGATTGTCGGAGACCATAAAATGTTATTTTTGAAATGTTAAAGAAAATTAAGAAATCAAAAACAAATCCTTGAACTGGACTTGTAGATAATGAGTTGCAATTCATATGTGATCGAAAGTGCAGTTAGGGTATTGTCAGTTAGTGTTGCATATCAATTAGTTTAGATTGTTAAATTATATTGGTTTTACAACATGCTATCATGCTATTATTAATATGCACAATTTTATGTGATTTTTTTTCTTTCTAATTAATTTAAACAGTTCATGTCTTCATTGCAACATTTTTTCTGCTATTTCTTTTGACCTGTTTCTATCCCCCCTTCTAACATTTACTGAGAACAGGAAGTATGTATTTATTTCACTGAAAAAAATTTATTAAATTAAAAATATACTCTTTCTAACTAAGCAAATGTTTTCATAAATAATTATATAGAAAATATTGAGTAGGACTTTTTTTTAATTGCATTCTTTTAGGAATGATGATTGAAAGCATGGCTGGTAAATCTGCTGCAATGAATGGTACTCTTCATGATGCCACTCCTTTCAAGTTTTCAGAAAATAATACAGCTATTGAATATTTTGGTGAATGCTTGAAAAAAGGTAGATATTTTTACAATTATATTAATTTTAGAATAATCAACATTTTCATAATCATAGGCCAATCACTGTCGAGAAACCCTGGTAGAAAATTGGTGTATGTTCTTTGAGACAGTCGATGAAATGGTCCAAAATCGCCTGTTTTTATAGAAGAATGATATTCAAATTTCATAAATTTGTCAGTTTTGGTGATTGATTTAGTTGATTGGAGTTAAACAATTTTCTTTTAAAATATTGGTGTTTCAAGAATAGTTTGTAAAATATGATCAAAGGGCAGAGGACCTATGTAAAAATTTAAAATTCAGAATTCATCGGAGCATTTATTGATTCTAGATAAAATGTAATTATTTAGTTCATTTAGACCATTCTGTTAGCAGATGTATGTCCCAAATTAGCTGACAAGAGTGATTATCCTATATATATATTATTACATTATATAATATTACAATATAAATTTTATTAAATCATGTTTGCCTTAAATTAAACTCAATAATATAGATATTGTAAAAAACCATTGAAAAATTTTTCTCCGTTTACTTTTTAGAAAATATCATATTTCAAATTTTTTTTCACTTCATGCAGACACGTACTGAAAATTACACTTTTATATGTTTAATTTGCAATATTAGTTAATGTATTTTTTTAATCTGAACTTCTAGTAATGTGATGGCAACACGCTAATAAGTGTTAATTTTTTCTCATTGACATGCTCGTGCAGATTAAATTTTATTTTTATTTTGTGTGAAATATATTGTTGAAAAATATGGTTAAAATATTTCTTTGTAAATTCATTAAAAATTGAAACTTAATTTATAGATTAAAGCATTGATATCAATAAAAAGATAATTTTTTTTAGCTTTAGCTTGATACAAAAATCAATTTTGTGCTGTAATATTTTCAGAGGTTATAGTGGAAAAACACTGTAATTTTGCTTAATTTTTAATTAATTAAAATTTTAATTAGAAATTCAAAAATATCGCTCTCAATTGCACATTCCTAGCCTCCAAAGTATACACTTGCCAAATTTGAAAGCAGTAGGTCGAATGGTCTGGCCTGTAGTACGCCAACACACACATTGAGCTTTATTATAAGTATAAATATATAATAAATTAATGCATTTCATTTGATCACTCCTTTACTACATTTTACTTCTTTCACAGTTAATTACTGAAAGAAAAGTTATTTTTCCATTCTGTCAATAAATACCAATGCTAGCAACAACAAAAAAGGTTAATTACAATAGCATTGCTCCTCAAATGGGGCAAAAAAGTAACTTTTGTGCTATAGAATGGTGCTTTATTTGGCAAGTTTGGTGTGTATTTTAGTTTCTAGTGAATTGATGGTAAAATATCAAAAAGAAAAGTATATTTTGATATTTTTAATTTTGAAAGCAACAATTTATAAAGACAATATTTTATGTTTTAATTCTTTGTTGTTATAGTCTGTAATTTCTTTCAAAATGTTTCTTATAAGTTTTTTCTTTGGAAATTTTTACTTAATGCAACATTTTTGTTATTTAAAGCTGGATATGATTATTATGGTACAGAACGAATGTACAGTGGTGTCAGCGGTGAGGAGCTGGAAGCAGATATCTTTTTTGGAGTTGTTTATTATCAGAGACTGAGACATATGGTTTCTGATAAATATCAAGTAATACATTTGTGATGTGCAGATTTTTTTCTCCTTCCTTAAATTTTTATTATTTTTAAAATATTTTTTAAAGCTTTTCTATAATTAAAACAAAAAATTAGAATTTCAATAAATAATTTTTGCTTTTGCATGTTGATAACCAAGTGACTTACTTATGAATCGCATCTTCTATTTAATTTTCTTTTCTAATACAATTTAAAGCAATAGCAAAGAATGAATACTCTAATTAGGTACATGATCTGAATCTCAAATTATAGAACCTAACATGTTATAATGAGATATATATAGAGGATACAGACTATTGCATCATAAATAAGGCAGTTGAATTTAAATTAATATGTTATGAAATTTCTGCAGGTAAGAACCACTGGACCTGTTGATCCTCTCACTAGACAACCTGTGAAAGGCCGTAAACGAGATGGGGGTGTCAGATTTGGAGAAATGGAAAGGGATGCTTTGATTGCACATGGAACTGCAGGATTACTTCTCGATAGACTTTTCATGTGTTCAGATGCTTCTCAGGTAATCTACTTCAAAAATGGAAAATTGTTGATTATATTAATGTAGTTAAAAAATATGCAGTTACTGGAAAGGAATATGAAAATTTAAATGTCTATTTATATTTTGGAAAATATAGATCAGCAGCACTTGATAGCAGTGCTGAAAATCTGTTACTGAAATAAACAGAAAGAGGAATTTGTTGTTATTATTTATTTGTTGTTAAGTATTAATTGCAATTAATAAATTTTATATTTAAAACTAATTTTGTTGTTTTTGAATTGATTTAAAAAAAATTGAATTCCTAATTGCAAAAAGGAAAAATTAATTTAAAAGTGCTTGCTTTTTTTATGGCACTTTAAAAGATTTCTAATCTTCCTTGCTGCATAATTCTATTATTTACAGTATGCTACTGTGGATATAATACTATTTGTATTTCTTTTTCTAATAAGATAATTCATCAAAAATTTTGGACCTACATTTTATTTTTGGAATTGAAAAAGTCCATTGATGTATTTAACTTTTTGTGGTTGTTGGATTAAAAACTGTAGGCCTTTAGCCTATGTCTTTAATGATGGAGGATTTTTACTGACTTGGACCTTAATAATGTAAGGAACTGTATAGAAATTTTGAATAACTAATTTTTCATTTCTTAAAACTGTGTGCCTCAATGAAAGACTGTTGAATCAGATTTAAAACATTTCTTGCAAATTATGGACTTTTTTTTACTACAATTATTTAGTATTCTTTTTCTAATTAAGTTTACTATTGTGAAATTGATTTATTTAAATTTTAGACTTAAACAACCATATTTAAGTAATTGCATTTGTTTAAATAATGATTTACTACTACATGTAGAAACGTCTTGCAGAGAAGATTAATCAAAGATCAACCAAGGTTAGATAACAATGCAGGATCAATAATACAATTATAACTAGTTAAAGCGCCTTATCAGTGTAAGGCATGCCAATTTTGGCAACCCCGCTCACCACTTTTAGCAACCCTACTTTCCTAACGGAGAGAGGGCACGGGAGAGAGAAATCGGTTTGAAACCGAAGATGAGAATGGTGACCTATTAGAGTGTTGGTGTTTTTTTCGTATTTTATGTGTTACTGTGTCCCGTATCAATATGTGAGTAAAAATTTGGGACTAAATTTTGAAGTGATCACTGTCTCACACTAAAGAAATCCCATGCAAAGAGGGGTCCTTACAATCAGAGAACCAATACATTTGTACTGAAAAATTTTCATTTAGTAGCCACAAACCAAGATATTAAAGCCTATTAATTTGGATTGTAAAAGCCTATTAATTTGGATTAATTTGGACCCAAAGAATAAAGGTCCATCATGGTCTTTTGCCAATACCATCAAACCAAAGCAATTCTCTATGAGCAATCATTTTGCTACCGAATTTATGTTTTTAATAGCAGATGTATGGATTGAATTGGTTTGAATTTAGTGTTTGTGTATATGCATTTTTATCTGATATTTTGACTTTTACTCATGATAAAATAAGGTCACAATGATTTTTATGGATGCTTGTATATATATTTTACTGGTTCCCTAAAATGTCCTCCGATTTGTAGCAATTGCATTTTCAATAATTTCCTAGATTGCTTCCTGGACCTAATTTGTCTTTGAGTAATTTCCCCTATCCAGAAATTTATACACACAGTACCAAATCATTTTAAACACATGATATGGTTAAATTAAAAGTGCAGCTGAAAATTGGAAGGCAAGACTTTTGAAATTTCTTTTTTAAAAGTTATCAATACTGAGTGCTTTGGTGATTAAGTTCATGATTGATAAATTCTGCAAAGAGCAATGAAATAATTTTGTAAATAGAACATGTTATAAAGAGGTGAAAAATAAACTTTTTTAAAAAAAAATATTGATATTAACAAAAATGTTTTGTTAATGATGATGTTTCACACAAAATTACATTCGCAATGTTTAAATCGTCTCAGTAACAAACATATATTCCAGAATTGGCATTTTACACAATTTCAAAGTTTTATTATTCTAAATCTTAAAATATGTATAATTTTTTAATTATATTTCTTTATTTATAAGTGCATATATGTTTATAATTCATTAATTTATTCATTTGTTACAATTTTATAGCAATATGTATGTGTCAAATGCCAAGATCTTCTTTCACCTATTTTGAAGAAGCAAGAGCAACCATTTATAAGTTACAAAGAGTGGATATGTAAGCTTTGTGGTTCCAGTGAAGATGTTGCACTAATAGATATTCCATATGTGCTTCGATATTTATGTGTTGAATTGGCCGCCATGAACATTAAAGTTAATTTGGAAATTGGCGATTTTATGTGATATAAATGTTTAGTCAGTTTCATCAGAGATAAAGCATTTGTTGTGGTTTAATGTCCTTGTTGAGAATTTCATTCATGTATATCTTTTTGAAGTTATTCCTAGCATCACTGACTGTAAATACTTTATTTAATAAATTATTTTCATAATTTATCTTTTGTGTGTATTGTGCAAAAAAAACAGAATTCCGTTTGACTGCTGTTTAATTTTAAAAATTAAATTAAGGTAGTAACTGAAATTATGCAGTACTATTTTTATTTTGAGTTTCATGATGAATTTTTTAAATTTTATAGTCACCTCTTGTAATGTCTACACAGATGTCACAATCAATCAATTATACTAATTATAAAATAGCTTGAAATCAGTTTTCTATATCTAAATGCATAGAAATTATCTAATGCTTCTAATAATCAATTTTGATGGTGAGGTGGTTAAAATCCAAGGCCAATAAAAGAGATCAAAGGCTTTACAGTATTGAAATATACCGATTTTCTCTGAATTTGGTCTGAAAAACTCAGAGCGCTTTTTAGTTATTATGTTTACAAATAGACAAACAAAATTTTAACAATAATCAACGAACACAAGCAATGTGTATTTCAGACCGAGGAAAGTCTGAAATGTAAAAATTCGTCAAAATCTAGCTATAGATTTTTTGACGATTACAATATTTTCTCTATATCTTGTATATGAGAAAATAAAACGATTAAATAATACACGAAATAGTTTGCAACACTTATTAGAAACAATAAACAATTAAATAATTTTTTTCCAAAAATACTAATAGTACTTAATTTTTTTTAATTTATTAGTTAATTAAAATTTTGAGAAAAAGTGCAAAACTTTCTTTCAGTGAATTAAAATTAATCAAAAATGATCTGCAGTTAAGTGAAAATCACTTCAATGCTCTGCCCATATTAAGCAAAAGATTGTTATGTTGAAAGATATGTTTAAAATATTTGTTAGATTCATTGAAAATAGAAACTTTATTTGTATGTTAAAAAATTGTTATTATTCAAAAAAATGTTAAACTATTTTTGTACTGGAATATTTTATGAAGTTGTCATAGAAAAATGCCAAAGTTTTGCTTAATTTTTATTTAATTAAAATGTTTACTTAAATTTCAAAAATATATATATATTACTGATTTGCACATTCTAAACTTCAAAAATATATATGTGCCATGTTAATTCTAGGTCAAGTAGTCTGGCCTATAGAGTATCAACATATACACCCAAATTCATCACCAAATATCTGAAGGCAGAGAATTAATTTTAACAATGGTAAAAGTGTGCTATTGATAATGTAACAAAACAGTAAAATAAACTTAATATTTCGAAAGAAAAAGGGGGGGGGAGATTGATGCAACACTCCAAGCAATTGTGTTCCAATTCATTCTGAGCATTTAATTAAAAATTGAAGAATGGTTGTATAATAATTAAATTAATGCTAAATTTTAAGGTAATGTAAAAAATTTTGTGTGAGTATGTAGGTTCTGAAGTTATGGTGGAAAAATCAAAAATATTATTACCCCATTTCAAGCCCTTTAAAGGGGCTTAGAAATTTTTTAGAGTGCAGTAATTCCTTCCAAGCGCAAATGAATATGTGTCCCAAATTTCGTTTAAATCCAGCATGGAGTATAGAATTATATACGATGTAAACAAAAACATGACATTCAATTTTATATATACTAATTAGCCACAGACCGGCTGCTCCAACTACATTTATTCGCTATATTTGTTTATAAAAGAGGAAGAAGAAAAAGCATTTTTCTTGCATCTAAAAGCCTTCAAATTTTTATATTCCATCTCTGAAGAGTTTTTAGATTTCTTAGCTTTATATTTAATTAAGCTAATAATATTTAGTTGCTTCTTTAAAACTTTGGGATAAAAGACAATTTTAGTTTGTTTCTTTTTTTTTTAATGAGTTTTTATCTTTAATTAAAATATATTCAGTTGATTTAGAGATTAATGGTTAAGAAGAGAGGTTGGATGGTTAAGAAGAAAATTAAAGATAATTTACATTTTAAGCTCAAATTTTATGGAAATCCAGAAAAACAGCCAAAAATATATTTTCAATCATTAGTTCATCAAAAAAAGAACGTGCATGCACAGAAATAAACGAGGTATAGATACAAGTTTGTTTGTTTTCTTGTACAGAATGGGACGGGATGAGATCTATTTCAATGTTAAAAACGATTTTTAAAATTATTATTTAAAATTTATGTTAAGACAGTTTAAATTCTATGAGTTGACATTCTCAAAAAAATAACAAAATATTATTTCAAAATGATCATTCTCTGGAAATGACATAAAATTGATGGAAAAGCTTTTATTCAATCTTTTATCTTCCAAAATAATTATAAAAACTATATTAAGAACTTGATATAGATACTCTGTTGAATTCTAGGCTTTCTGAAGAATGTGAAGTAGAATATAGCAAGATTCTTATTCCTAGAGTCTAATCCTTTTAAAATTCAAGTGGAGAATATTAAAGGTACAAGACTTTTATACTTATAGACTTTTGCTAATGCCTATATTAATGTGTTTGGAAAAGAAGGTATATAATTTTCTTTCTCTTTAAGATATGGCATAACCTTTATTTTCAATTGTTGCATTTGTTTTTAAATGCTGAAATATTTTAAAAAAATAGTAATGTTGTTTTTATTTTTTGAAATAGATATTAAGGAGTAAAAAAGTTTATTAAAGTTCTGAAAAAGCAATTCCAAATCTATATATTTGCAACTAATAATGTCTACATTACTTATAACATCCAAGTAATAAAAAATATATTACACCTATTTAAATACTTAGTTAACTATATATTATAGATTTTTTTCATTTTTTAAATCATAAGATTTCTGAATGCTCTATTAAACGTCTTTCAAAATATACATAATGTTCTTTAGAAAATTTATTAATTTGCATTATTCATTGCGTTAAATCTTCTAATAAAAAGCATAAATTAATAATTTAACATAGTACATTTTTCATTTGTTAACATATATATTTATCTATTTTATCTGCAGCTTTATGTTGAATTAATTCTAAGTCAACATTAATAATTGTCAATGGTGGTTTAAATTTAGTATATTCAATATATATATATTATACTTTGAAACTTTTATCGATGCTATAATAAATTCAGTTAACTCAGATTGCTCAAAAATCAATTTTATTCAATTACATAATATATATAATTTTAAAATAAACATGGTATTATACATGTTACAATTTTGAATAACAGAACAATGTTATCAATCAAATTGTTTACAATATATATATAATATATGATACCTTTAAAAAAAATCTAAAATTTTGGAATCCATTAAAATATTAATTATAATAAATTAATAAAATATACAGCAATTAATAAAACATACAGCAATTTATTCAGAATCAATGGACAGGATTTAAAATAGATCGTGACTTTGCAGTCGTCCAATTCAATATAACTATGTATTTAAATTTATTTCCTCAATCTTTAAAATTTTCAACTTTAATTATTACCTTTAAAAATTGACACACTGTATAGTTTATTTATTTGCTAATTATTTCATTCTAACTCAAAGACAGCGTTTTATTTATTTATTTTCAATTTATACCCAATCTCGGTTCTGTTAAGGTATTTCCTGTTTTTTAAGAAAACTTTTTCGTAAAGAACTAATTTAGCAAGAGTTCTCTTCAGAGAACTCAAATGAAGATAAGTGTGATTTTTTCTTTTCTCCCATAACAACGGATCCGATTTTCAAATAATTATTCCATCTTCGAAACATCTATTGGTTTCTAACAAGGCCCTTGAATTCTTCGTTCCTTTTGCCTAATGTTCCGAGACGTTTTGTTCAAAACTGTTCAAAAAAAACGATATCAGCCGGAATTCATAGCCTACGATCCACGTAATAACAGAAACAGAGGACGGTCACCCACTCCCCTTCTTAAATAGACAAACATCCTGATCCCCCTGCGTTCTAAAGAATGGCTAAAAGTGAAGAATGATTAAATGTCCGATAGATATTAGGGTTTTCATTAAAATGAGCAGGTTTAATTTATCCCTTTCTTTTTTTTTTTCACTCATTCTCTTCTTTTATATTTTTATATAGTAACAATATAACTAAAATACGAATCAAATCTTTTTCGTTAGTCAAACTGTTGTACTATATTTAATTTTAGGCGCGAGTCGTATTATATCACTAACTATAACTTTCCATTTCCAAGCGGAAAATCAAAGGCCCCATGTCTAATCTCTTCTCAAGATTGTCCCCCCAAGCATCATTGGTATTATCCTTAGCCTGGTTGTTATTGGCCTGATAATCAACAGTTTCATGTAACATGTTTGCTATTAAATTTATTAGCTGTCGTTTTATATTTTCAGCAGCTATTTTGCTTTTAAACGCGGATCTAATAATTTAGCTGTTGCCAAAATTTTATCATTTTCTATGTGATCTAATCTACTTATTAGAAACTGTAAAAGGATTTGTCATTGTTTTCAAATGAAGTATCTTTCAGAAATGAAAGGACTTCAATAATTTAATACAACATCGTTTATTCGTTTACAACAACGATGACTAAAGATGCGGTTATGTAGTTCTCCCTTCTTTTCATCTTTGTAGCATCTACAAAAAACTTCGAATTTTTACATAACATCTGTATTGCTTTCCACTATCCTGCTGTTAAGTGAGGAAAATCTGCATCTAAGAGGGTGATTCTGGTTTTAATACAACTTTCCAACCCGACAAACTGATCTGTCATATAAAATATTGAATTCCATTGAGTGGGAACATGTTGAATTTATATATATATATTCCTTACTTGATATCACTTGACATTCTATCAATTTCGAATTCGCCTTAGTGCTTCTTTTAAAATGGCTTACAACAGTTTTCACTTTTTAATTAAGTCAGAAATTTAGGTCATGAAATCTTTTGAGTATTAGTGTATGGGCGAAGCATCCCCAATTTTGGTCACCCGAGATCATTTCTTAACTCTCGAACAATATTACTAATATTGTCAGTGACTATTACCAGGGTCGCCGCGTGGGTATTAGGCGCCCTTGTTCAAATTGAAATTTGGCGCCCCTTTATGGGGTTCTGTTGTACTCTTACAAAGTGCTACCAATTATATGTGAAATACTCTTTTATAGTATTCAAAATTTGACTTTCGAACTGAAAAGCTTTAAAATTATAATATTAAAACAGATTTGTCTTATTGTTTTTTATTATTTCATAAATTATATATTCAAATATTGATTCTCCTAGCTTTAGCAGCTACAAATGCTCGTATCAATTCCTTTATATTTAATTTATCCAAAATTTCGCACTCTATGGATATAATTGACAAGTCCGATAATCTCTCCTGCGCCATGGTAGATCGCATATAGTTTTTTATAATTTTAAGTTTTGAAAAACTTCGTTCTCCAGTTGCCACCGAAACTGGCAGGGTTAAAGAAATCCTTAAAGCTATTGCAATATTTGGAAATGTATCGGTAAGATTGTTTTCATAAATATAATTTAAAACATCAATAGGTGACATATCCTCTTTGGTAAAACATCGCAACGATTTTATTTCTTCGAACAAATTTAATCCATCAATGTCCTTTTCATTAACATTTTTAGTATCCGTTAATTTTTGTTCTAATTCTTTACATTGTCTTAAAATTTCATTGTCACTCCAGTTTTTTAAATTAGGTATATAGTGTACTACCTTGAAGTAATTGTAATGTTCTTTTAATTGACTGAATCTTTCAGTAATTGAAGAAATAGCAGTGTCTAATATTATATTGTAAAATTCAACCTTAAATTTTTGTCTTGGATTGTTGATTGGTTCGTCAGTTATGTAATATCTTGAAATAGTTTCTTTTTAAACCTGTTTCGACTTTGTGGAAAATCAGTATCCACCCCCAAATCATCAGCAACGATACTTGCATTGGCAATTGCATGTTCATACGCTTCATCTGATCTACGATTATTTAGTTTTGATATAAGATTTTGTAAATTGTCAATCACGATTTGTATATCACATTTAGAATTTTGCATTATTTTATTTACCACATTTACTAAATTTAAATATCGTGCCAGATGTTAATGGAACAAATGAATTTAAATGAGGAAACCTTCTGAATCAAATTTTTTGCTTGAGTTCTTGATTCCATGTCTCTTGTTTGATCTTCTTGAATATTTATTAACGCTCTCAAAATTCCCTTCAAATCGTTTTTCAACGGTCTTAAAGCTTGAATTTTACTTTCCCATCTGGTATTGGAGAGTGGCTTTAAAGTTAGATTTTCAACATAGTGTTGCAAAATAGACCAACGTTTAACGGATGAAGAAAACTAGTTGTAAAGCTCCTGCACTACTCAGAAGAAATTCACTGTTTCGAAGGAAATTTTAGCTGCATCATTTACAGCTAAATTTAGAGAATGAGAAGAGCAGGGGATATGTAGTGCCCTCGAATTATTTTCAATAATTTTTTGTTGCAATCCTGCGTTTTTACGGGAAGCAAAAAACTGCGTTTCGAGAATTTGAATAAGCTAAATAATTTCTAAATATTTTTTCTCCATTTGGTAATGTTCTATAATAGAACGATTCTGAAAACTTTCTCTCGGAATTATCTCTCGGAAAATGCCAGAATTATCTCTCGGAAAATGTTTGGTTATCAAGCGGTGAGGGCCATTTTCAATTAAATAATCTCTCATTTTTATAGAAATTGTATCAGGCCAGGTAGCTGGATCGGTTAATTCAAAGTCAAAACCTTCGTTTTGAGATATTACGTTATTACCAGGCGAATTTTCTACGTCAACATCTAAGTTTTTTATTGGTACAATCGTGGTTTCTCCTTGATCATGTTCTGGTGAATTTACATTTTGAGATAAATTTTCATTATGAGATTCCAAACCAGATGTTGATGTTGATGGTCCTGGTTCAATTGCTTGTCTGTCTAACCCTATTGTGTTTCTGAGATATTTATTTAGAGATCCCGCCAGTTTCTGATTAGCTTTCTCTCGTTGCAATTTCCTTTTTCTATTTTGTGCTCCAGACTTTTTTTCTTTTTTTGAGAACATGTTTCTAAAAAAATATTTATTGCGCTTAATAAAAAAAAATAATTTTCATTCCATATACAAAATGCATCATATGATTTTCTCTCAATAAACTATTTAAAAATCGAAAGTCCATTTATGTCATTTTCTACTAAATAAAGATTCAGATAAAGAATGCATCATATACAAAATGCATCATATGATTTTCTCTCAATAAACTATTTGAAAATCGAAAGGCCATACTATATGTCATTTGCTACTAAATAAAGATTCAGATAAAGAAACTAATTTGATTGAAAATTTAGAAACAATTTTTTTTTTCGGAAAATTTATTTCTGAAAATTCAGTGTGAATTTTTTTCTTCTTTCTGCCGATTCAAAATATTTAAGTAAATTAAACCAACGTTAATACAAATTACTAAAAAGCATTTGTTATAAGCAATTCAAATATTGAAAACATCTCAGATGCATAATAATTATAAACTTTTAATGAAGAAGGGCTATAATAATTAGTAATTATTTAGATTATTTGGAAATTGTCATTGTATATCAGAAATAGACAAATCAATTTCTGCCGAATTAAGGGTAAGATTTATCTAGGTTTTATAGAGATAAATAAAAAGTTGCTTTTTGAATTATTTTGTTGATTGGAAAGATAAAATTTTTTCATAATGAATTGGTTTTTTTTATGAATATTTACTGCTATGAAAATAATACTAATAATTTATTTAAATTGTTCACTTACCTCTAAATAATAATCCTATTTTTTGGAGCAATTATAAAAAAACAAAAAAAAAACGATTTGAAAACAATAAATCACAGTAGTTTGCTTGCGGAGCAATTCACAGAATGTACGTCACTTTATGAGCAGCGATTAGTACGTATATGATTAAAAATAAGGGTATTTCCCTGTTAATTCAAGGGCACACAAGCACGGTGGCGCCGTAACCATCATTCCAAAAAAAAAAAAAAAAAAAAGCCAACTAAACAACGACGTTGAACAGTTACAGCTTCACAGCTCATAAAGAATAAATATATGCCGATAGAAAACATTCCCATTTCCTGCTGCTACATGTTATAAATTCTTAGATTTTTAACTCAATCCGTGTGGTAGCGCGAACTCCACACAGAACGTGTTTTTATTGTTCGTATCGGCAATCAAATTTTGTTTGACACAAATGATAACAACCTGTAGAAACGGAAACAAAATTAAAATATAAAATAAAAATAAAATAAAATCTCATTTTATTGCTTAGAAAATATAAAACATGCAAAATTGCAAGCGTATAATTAACAATTTTTGTTTAAGTAACATTAAATAAATAAAACAAAAAAAAACTATAAGTACTATAAATTTTGGCGCTCCCCTGGTCCAGGCGCCCTTGTGCGGTGAACAATTTTGCCACCCCCACGCGGCGGCCCTGACTATTACTAACTACTGTTTATTGTCTAAATTCCAGTTTTTAATTGTTCTTGTTGTTTCTCAACCAAGGTTTGTGCTTGAATGTGTCACAAATTCAATGGAAATCTAAGTAAAGAATTCATTTTGAATTCATCGCCTAAGTAGTAAAAATAAACTTTCATAATTCACTGGAATTCAGCAATCAGTTGTAAGATAAGCTTTTTCGACGGTACAAAAAGCCTGCTTTACGTAGTGTGATACTTCTTCATGAATAGTGGCTTTAATATATTATAGTCTGTGTATTTTCGGTAGGCGGTTCAAGGTCACATTTTCTACCTCGTTACTGGTTGTCTGCCTCGCAAACCTCAGGCAGATAACAGACATTTTTTTTTTTTTTTTTTTTTTTACAGACAGTTGTTAAGGTGTTCCGAAGGTAAGGTATTCCCGAAACGTACTGACGTGGGGAAAAAAAAAAAAAAAAAGCTTTGTCGAAACCATGGCAATGGAGAAGGAGAAAGAGTGAAGAGTAGGGAAAACAAGTATCCTTGAAACGCCTACAGAAATTACATAGACTATAATTACTGTGTCTCTGTTTTTCAGAAGATAGACTGGATTTAAAGTCGAGATAAAATTTTTAAATAATCTTTAGTATATAATACTAAAAGATTGCCCATTAAAAATATATATATTTTAGCAGTTCAGTATTAATTTTTTTTTTTATCTCACTAAGAGTTAACTTCGTTGACTTGAAATCCGTTTCCCAAACAACTGCGCTGAGGTTTTTATTGAATGATATGGTAGGAAATCAATTGATGCGCTTTCAGAATTTGCTCTCTTCTTTGTAATACCAAAGTAAATGTTCTTGATGGCTCAACAATTGCTTCCTCGATAGCATGTAAAGATAATTTAGTGTCAATTTTAGCTTGTATTAATGAATCGCATTTCATTATTTCAGATGCGAATTTCTCATTCAGAATTTGTTGGGAGAGGGGAGATTAAATTTGCAATTTTATTGCTTGACTTATAAAAAGGAACTGTTTCTAGTTCAATATAATTTTTAGTCTTTTAATTAAAATTAATGATAATAATCAAGCTAATTAAAAAAAAGAAGGAAAATTCTGCTTTTAGAGATTTTCAGAATACTGTTGCAATAACTGCTTATTGAATCCAGCTAACATAGTATATTATTCTTCCTGTATGCCCACAGTACGAAAAAAATATATTTTATATTTGTTAAAAAAATAATATTAAAGTAATTTCTCAAAGTTTCTTTCACATCGAATGCAACTTCTTATGTTTGAGGAACAGGACTTTCCCCACTTGAAATTCTCGTTTTTTTAAAAAGAAATTTTAGAGAAATTTTATTAAATGAATAAATATTTCTATCTTTCATTTCAAATTGATTAAACATGAATTTCACAGTATTGTTACTTTAGAGATATTCCATTTCAGAAAATAATTTAAAAGATAAACTCTGCCCATTTTCAATTCTATGATAATATCAGTACATTTAATTTTATTAAATATTACGATTTGTTCACTTTCGACCCACTTGCTGTATTTTATGCCAATCTAATATTGATAGAATATTAAACTGGAGTTTCGTTAACTTTTCATGGTTTAAAATTAACTAATAATGAATAACTCTAAACAATTTTCTATGTATTCAATCTTAAGCAATAATTCTAACATTTCTTCTAATGATTTTTATGTTAGTTTTTGAAAACAATTTAACTTTTGCTATGTTAATTTTTATCAATTCTAAAAGTAGAATTTTTTTTATGGAAAAATAAGAATTTTTCTGCTAAGTTCTTTATCTTGTAACACATTTATATTTTCCATAAAAAAAAAATTCCTTTAAAAGTAATGTTAATTTACAAATCAAAGTGATGAACTTTTTCAAAGATTACCTTGTATTACCCATTAACTAAAATACAGACTTATCTAAATTAAGATATCCGACAACGTTTGGATGTTTTTTAAATTTTAAATAATGATATTAGAAGAAATATTTTTCTTTTTTCAAATATCATTTATACAAAAATTTAATTTGACATACAAAAATATTTCTATATCTTATTATTATTTTAACTACTTGCGCAGGTTGCGCAGATTTACGTATGTGCATGCTAAAACATTTACTGTAATTCACAGCGAGGCCGCGCAAAGTATTTCATACCTTACAGAAAGATTTATATCTTCTAAATGAATTAATTTTCGACCGAACGAACGCTGTGCTCCGGTAAAAATCTCAGTCGATGGGTCACGAACATCATTTTTAATTATTTGATAATTAACTGCCAACGTGTACAGCACGTAGTTGGCGATTTTATGGCAAAAGCATTTAACGTCTTAAAAAACCAAATTTGACCCTTTATTTATTTATTTTTTATTTGATCTTAGAAGTTTTTACAAGCTTTAGTTAGTTTAGCTATATTTTAGGGTTGACGAATATTTTACAAGAGGTTATTATGTAACCAATATCAAAAAGTCACAAATACCAGTGATCAAAACTTTTCAAAGAGGGGTGTGATACAAATCCTTGATATAATCTTACTGCTGATCTTTCGATTACAGGTCTTGGATCACGATAGAAAGTAACAATCGATACGATCTGTTCAACAGAAGCTCTCGAACAAGAGTTCAATCATGAATAAGGAAAGTCCCTTACCCACTGAAGTGAACGGATCGGTTATTCTTGGAAGTATCGTATCATTGAATTGCATATCACTGGAAAGTGCGAAGTCATCTCTCCACTTTATGGGAGTGACCTTGACTTTCAGATATTCGCATTTGACGATGTACTATTCCATACAGATCATTTTAATTGCTTGTGACATGACTGACTTTGATTGCATATATTCTGTTTACTGCTGGCGCCATCTATAGGCAGAATATAGAACTAAAGTAAACATTTTAAAGAAAGGACATATATATTTAATTCAAATTTTTAAGAAAATGATTTACTCCAATAAAGAAATTAAATTAATAGTTTTGGGGGGAAAAAAATTTTAGAAGTAAGCTGAAATAGATAAATTAATTCAATCATAGGTTACTCAAATTAATAAATTTTATATTTAAAACTAATTAATAATTTTTAATTAATAATATGATTGAAATAACAAATATTTGGAACAAATATTTAAAAATAACAATAGCAAAATTATTTGTTATTCAAAAAATCGTGGATTATGTATCTCGACTGGAAAGTGTGAAGTCACAGAAGCTTAATGGTAGCGCCCTTGACTGTCCGATATTTGCATTTGACAATGCACTATCCCAGGGGTGTTTGTGCTCCGGGGAAACCCCGGAATTCCGGGGATTTTGAACTTCGATACCCGGAAATTCCGGGGATCATCGTTCAAAAGGAAGTAGGAATAATAATGAATTATTTATTTTGATCTGGGTAATTTTGTTTGCTTTGAAAGCAGAAAGCGCAAGGTCAGTGTGTGTGGTGAAAATTTTTCCTTTCTTTCTCCAAAGGCAGTGATAATGCGTGAAAAGGGGGGAAAAACTTCTTTTTTGTTCTTTCCTTATTGCGAGTTATGACTCATTCCCCCGGTTCTCGGACATTCTCTTCTGGATTCTTTTCGGCAAGTAGGCGCAGCAGAAAAAAAAGGGAGAGACTTCGTTCGACCAGATGTGCGATCACGTGACCTGGGTTCAAAGGTCTTAATTTTGCAAAAAAAGTAATTCATTGAACTTTTATAATTAGGTCATTCAATACTTAATAATCGTAATTTTTCATTTCTCTCCCCCCCCCCTTCTCGAAACTGCAAAATGTCGGTAGTAAGTCCGTAAAAGTTTCCGGGGATTTTTTGGGGTCCCACAAACACCCCTGACTATCCCATAAAGATCATTTTTGATTACCTGTGACATGACTTTGTGATGGCATTCATTTTGTTCATTCTGTTGGCGCCATCTGTTGGTAGAATATGGAACAAAAGTAAACATCTTAAAGAAATAACATTTATTTTTAATTCAACTTTTTCAGAAAATGCTTTACTCCAATAAATTAAATAATTAGTTTTGAAAAAAGAATAAATGAAAAAAGTAAGCTGAAAGAGATAAATTAATTATATCGCATGTTATTTAAATTAGTCAATTAATTACAATTAATAAATTTTATATTTAATAATAATTAATGATTTTTAATTAATAATATGATTGAAATAACGGATATTCTGAACAAATATTTAAAAATAACAATAGCAAAATTATTTGTTATTCAAAAAATCGTGGATTATGCATCTCTACTATATTTCAGACATTTTAACTAATACCACAGTTACCAAAAATTATTATGTTTGTAGGGATGGCCAATATCTTGCGAACTGTTTTTATGTAACCCATATTAAAAAGTTATAAATACCAGTGATCAATACTTTTCAAAGAGAAGTGTGATTCAAATTCTTTGATATGATTTTATAGGTGATATTTCAATTACAGATCCTGGATCACGATAGAAAGTAACAATCGATATGGTCTCTCCAGTTAAAGTTAAAGAACAAAAAGTCAGTCATACGTAGGGAAAGTCATTTACGCAAGTTCCAGGAAAAGATCCCCAATTGTTGTTGCGGGACTTACTGGTCACATACAGCGAGCTTCCCATTACACAAAGAATTAAACGGAAGCTCTCCAGAAACAATGCCTCATAATGACTATCGCTGGCAGCAACAAGCAGCTTATCTCACTTTGCATAAACCACTCTTTCGCAATTTTTAAAGAGATTTCTGCAGGCATTCAATTCCGCAAATTAATTCCATATATGATATTCTTTAAATGTGAAAGTAAATCTACATAATGCGAGTAAATCCCATAATTACTCGCATATATTTAATATTTTCCCATAACAAGCGATTTGATATTCACAAAATTTAATTGTCTGTGCCCAGTTAGCGTCAGAATTCCACTGCCGCTAAAGAATGCCCAGTTTTTTAAAACAGATGCATGACTTAATTTTAAGTTCTTTTTAAGATAAAAGTGATATTTTTATCATATTGTCACTGATAAATTTCCCTTCACATATTTTTAAATATATTCGGGATGATGCATAGAAATTCATCCAAATGTAAATACCTTTTTTTAAATGTTCAACAGAAAATGTAAATGTTGACATAAGGTGGATATACATCAATGATTTTTATGTATCATCAGTAATAGAGTTGGCGGTGTGGTAAACAAAACAGTTTCGTTTATTAAAATTTCTAATTTTTTATTATGTTATTAAATTTATTTTCAGTTTAACGTGGATTTTTCCTTAGTGGAAAAAAAATCATAATTCTCGCCTTAAAATTATTTATTTTTACTTATTCTTGTTCTTTTTTTTCCAATAAACTAATTTTTTCAATTGTAATGCAAATAAATAAACTGCCGCTTTAATATATATATATATATATATATATATATATATATATATATATATATATATATATATATATATGTAATGATATTTTAAACTCTTAATTTAATCCAAATTAGTTTCCAAAACTTTATATGAATTTAGCCCATAGTAATTTCATTCTCTTATTTCTTGATCTAATTCCACTTTCGGTTTAATTAATTCCTTTGTAAAAAATAATGCGTCGTCAGTACTACGTTTCAAATGAAAGAGATACTTTTGCCCTTATCAGAGGTCAACACATGGCTCGTGGCTGGAAATCCTATGTTATATAAGACTAGTGATGTTTTGTTTTTCGTTTCTTTCTTAATTCTGCTTTTGCGCCGCGCTGCGTCTGCTTGTAAATAATGCTTTCCCAAGATGGATATTAAAGAGAATTAAAAATACAACGTCTCGTCTGCTTCAACCAAAATAATGTTACATATTATTAAGTCGACAGGATAGTTTCCTGGGAAAAAATGTTCAAAAGAATGAAAAGAATTAAATCCCCGGAATGAGAGGCAATTTGATGTTACGGTACGGCTCCTTGATTCGCCGGTAATCTGAAGATGGTTCCGTGCTGGCTCTTCCCCGGTTACCTCCCGTGGCATAGCGTCTTCAGATCCGACCACGTCATTGAAATTCTACTGCCGTTTTTGTTACCGCATCATCGTTACTTCTGCCGCATTAACCTGTGACATCATGTGACTCTCCGGCTGTGTTTAGGTGCTCCTTGTCATCATTGAGAACTTTCAGTCAATCAAGGCTCAAAATTTCCTCTTGTTTTTGTGCTGCTTACTTTCAAGAAGTTCCAACCTGTGCCATGATTCATCAAAAAGTTATTAATGTTAAAAAAAGAAAAGAAAAGAAAACGCCTTCATCAACTGACTCAACGGATGAAATTCAAGATTTGTATTTTGAACTTTTGATTTGATTTTAAATTGCATTTTTCTATTATAATATTATTGCAAATAATCTTTTTATATTATTATTCAAAATATTATGAATTTTAGTTTAAAATATTGAGTTTTTAAATTTTTCCATATCTATTATTTAAATTTTATTCATAATATTATAATTTGTTGAATTTGAAATTTATGTGCATGCTATTAATAAGTAAGAAAAAATTATTTCCCCAATTTAATTAAATTTATTTAACTCAAAAGTTTTTTAAAAATATGCATACAGACTTTGTGAACGATAAAAATAACATACCAAGATTCTTATATACTTAATAATTAATGGCACATGATAATTAGACTAAGGTAGTAAATACTTCAGGGGAAATTATTACACCCCTGACAGTTATTAAGCTGCCCTCTATTATCACTGTGTCCAAATACTTGTTTTTTACAAAATACAAATGTTTTTTTTTTTTCTTCATTTACTCAACTATTTCTTATATTACATATTTTACCCCTCAAATATTATAAGAGTATTTTGAGTGTTGTGTTTTTTTGCATTCATGCACAAGTGTTTTGTTTGAAATCTTTGAATTTTGCATTTATCACTTTGGTTCCAAGTTTTTCATTTGATATTTTTGAATTTTGCAATTATTATTTCCAAATGGTTTATTTGAAATACATAAATCTTGCATTTATTTATAATTCCAAAAGTTTTTTACGAAATATTTCAAGTATTTATTTTCATATCCAAGTTTTTTTACCTGAAGTTTTGAATCTTGTGTTTTTATTTACAGCTAAAGTACTTTACTTAAAATCATAAATGATACTGTTATTTCATTTTGGTGAAATCAAAACAATATTGATATTATATTTCATATTTTATTTCTAAATTAATAACTTTGTTGAGTCAGAATTCCTAGCATTTAAGAATTATATAGGCAAATATACCATAGACTTCTTCATTAAATTAAGTTCATCAATTGAGTTTTTACAGAAAAATGGTAAAAATAACTTTGTGCTCTATATCATTTAAATTTATTAATATTTTGTTATGAGTTTTGATTATTAAGTTTATATAATATTTTCATCAATACAATCCTTGGTCTTTTAATGCTTCTGATATAAAATAATGAATGGGATTTCTGATTAATGATTGTATAACGTGAAGGTAAGGAAAACTGAGGTGTCACTTTCAATATACTTTTAAATTAAACTTACTCAGACACCACTGTAAGGTATGGCTGTGTGTCGAGAGCCTCGACGCACTTCCAAACGTCTTGCGGTGGGGGGAAAATGCAATGAAATTTTAAACTCTTAATTTAATCCAAATTAATTCCCAAAACTTTATATGAATTTAGTTTATAGTAATTTCATTCTCTTATTTCTTGATCTAATTCCACTTTCGGTTTAATTCATTCCTTTGTAAAAAATAATGCGTCATCAGTACTACGTTTCAAATGAAAGTGATACTTTTGCCCTTATCAGAGGTCAAAACATGGCGCGTGGCCGGAAATCCTATGTTATATAAGACTAGTGATGTTTTTTTTTCCCGCTTCTTTCTTACTTCTGCTTTTGTGTCGCGCTGTGTCTGCTTGTAAATAATTACTTTCCCGAGATGGATATTAAAGGGAATTAAAAATACAACTCTGCACTCTGCTTCATACATATGTTACACACACACACACACACACACACACACACACGCACACGCACACGCACACACACAAGACTGGTTTGAAGACTCGAAAATATAATAGTCCATAATTTTGCTATAAAGTTGTTTCAAGAAAATGAAGAAAACGCTGATGATACTTGCTGAGTCACAATATCTAAAAAATATCAAATAGAAACGAAATTTCTGAAAATAAAGGAATTGATGGAAAACGTTTGTAACCAAGCTTTTGACTGTATTCCAGTGTATAAATGTCTATATTATTTTTATTAGAATTTTATTTTATCTTTTCAGAGAAAGTTTTAATTAGAAAAACAGAAAGAGTATAATAAAAAAATCATAAAATTTCATTAATTACAAAATATTTATCAGCAAAATATAAGTATCTTAAAATTATCAGTTTAAATGTTGAAATAAGAGCTACATTTTTAAAAAATTTCTGTTTAAGTTTCTTAGCTATGTTTCACAGAATTTTTTTTACAAATTGATATTGTGTGTAAGTAAGGCACAGCAAAATGCGGTGTTTGTGGTTCTCAAAATTATATAGTTTTAGGAGTAAAAAAACTTAACTAAAGTTATTATATTATTTCGATAAATAATAATTATATATAATAACATTAATATTTTTATATTTTGGAAAAAAACCTATAATTTCAAAACATCGTCCAACAAAATTTAAAGATCATAATTTGTAAAAGTTCACTTTATCCCTTTTGTTATTTTACCTTTTAACAAGGTAATCCAGTAGACGTCGTCAGCATGAATCTCTTTCTATTTACATAATTTACGAAAAAAAATCTGTCTTCTATTGTTTAAAGGTCCAAATATACAATTTACAAATAAAAACACATTATAACGGTATTAGTAAAAATGATGCGATATATGGTTTATTTATTCATTAAGCGTGTAAAAATTAAGCGGAGTCTATAACTCATATAAAATTAGTTTATACAAATTTAATATATACGTTAAATAATTCCCGTTTGATTTTTGCAGATTATTAAGAAAATAAATCCGATGAGTTAAATATGAGGATATTTATATTGGTTGTTCCATTACAGATTACTAAATATAGAAAGCCACTCAAATTAAAATGATAAATCAGTAAAGAATTTAATTCAGTTGATTTAAATAATAGAAAAAGTATACCATCTAGAAGATTCCTATCTCCAAAATATACGATTTTATCAATAAAATGATGAATAGAAATTTTTTTTTTCAATCATTTTCTCAAAACGATAGAAGTTTTACATATATATATATATATATATATATATATATATATATATATATATATATATATATAAATAAAAGTATTAGAATCAAGTTAATAGAAAAAACAAAAATCAAAAAAATTAAACCAAAAAAATTATAAAAAATACAAAAAGAATCCGGCCTGAAGACTTTTTCAAGGGCCACCCTCAGGCAGGGATTCAAAGAAAGGGATTTTTTCTGTGAGGAAAAACAGACATTGTCTAAAAATGATTCCTCGTGACCCGAAAATCCCCTGAAATTATGCTCAAGAGATATACCATTTTAACAGAAAGGAAATATAAAACAACAAATAAGAAGAAATTAACCACAACAAAGTAAAAATACAATAACAAAAATAACAATAAAAACAAACAATAGCACAAAATTAAAAATTAAAAACGAAAAGGCCAGTACATACCATTAACAGTCAAGAAAACTTTAAACTATTGATTGTGATTCCCTGTTTTTAAAAAACTAGCGGTAAATTATGTAAACAGATGTAGGCTCCCAGCGCCATCTATTGAGTAATCCAATATGCAAGGAAAGTTCTATTTTTATTTAAGCCAAAGGATTAATCCCAAACCATACCTTGTTTAATTAAAAAATTGACATTACAGTAATTTCTAGGAAATTCATTTTTAATTAAATTTTTAAGGAGGTTGTTTGATGCTTCAATATAAGAATTTTTATTATTGCAAACCCTTTTCATCCTGTTAACTTGTGAGAAAATTAGATTTTTGAAAATTTTAGAGTTTAGATTGGAATGGTAGTTACATAGTTTTGTTATTTTAAAGTTGAAATCATCCCTTTTATCGTATATACTAACTAAAATTTATAACCTATTTAAACTAAAACCAAAAAAAAGAGAACTTCATATATATATATATATATATATATATATATATATATATATATATACATTAGGCCTAATTTCAGGGGATTTTCGGGTCACGGGGAATCAATAAGTTAGACATTTGAGTTTGTATTCCTCACAGAAAAAATACCTTTTTTTTAAATCCCTGCCTGTGGGTGACCCTTGAGATAGTCTTCAGGCCGGATTCTTATTTTATTTGGTTTAATTTTGATACTTTTTTTGCTATTAACTTCGTTTTTATAACTATTATCTTTATATATATATATATATATATATATATATATATATATATATATATATATATATATATATATATATATATATATATATATATATATAAATTTTATGCATAAAATGAGATGAAAGGCTCTTGATGTCAGTCTTAACCCTTTACTGGGGACGTGCGGTCTGTGAGACCGCTAGCGATGGATTTTCGGTAACCCCTATTCTATTTTTAGCTCAATTGAATGGATAGACCCTGTAGCTTTCTTTTTTGTGGCCTTCAATACAAGTGCACTTTTTCACCCGATTTCAGCGGGTGCCTTTTAAAATAATTCAATGATTTCTTTAAGCATGGTCTCTAAGACCGCAACTCCCTGTTAGTGTCCCAGTGATAAACAAGGCTTAGCAGATGGCGCCAAAATTGGACCCCGAAATATCATCCAGTTTACTCATCCTATTATGAAGCAGTGTTCCAGACACTTTTAAATGAAGCATAAAGTGATTTTAGTGATAAGGAAGAATTTTTCCATGAAAGTTCGCATTCAACTTATTTTATATGTATGTTCAAACATAATTAATTTTTCTAGTGATAATGCATTTTGAAATTTTTTAAAATATATTAATATACCAAGATATATATATGCAGAATTTATAGGTTGATTTTTATACTAGTTCTTAACCTGTATGTTTGAAATGCGCTAGAAAACCGTGCTATGAAAGTCACACAAGCCTATTAAAAAGGGACAAATTTACCCATTGTCAATTTTATTATTTTTTATATAATTGTTGAATTTTACATTATATTGTCTTCTATATACCTTCATAAACAGAAAAATAAATATGATTTAAAAATTAAAATGTTTTTTCAGGAATATTATTTATTGTAATAGGTAATTTGAAAAGAAAACGCATCTTCCAACGCATTTACTTTTTTCAATGATAATATATTGAAAAATTTCTAAAACATATCTATATATCAAGAAAAATATCTGCAAAATATATTGGCAGTTTTTCATACTAATACATTTATTAGAAAATTTAATTTGAGCCTAAATGAAATGCGGTCTCGTAGACCACACCTCCACTGTGAAGTCCTAAATTTTCACTTCCCGGTTAATGAAATGCCTTAAAATTCGTCTTATTTGGTTGAATTTTTTTGGCAAGTGTTTTATCTGGTTGGCTAAACGTTTTCCCCTAGTTTAATCCTTCTGAGTTACCATAGAATTAATCAATAGGGTAAATTCACGGTCACGTGTCAGGTACCAAACAAACCGTTTCTGTTCAATTTTCAACCGTTCTGCGCATGTCGTGATGTTTGCCGATAACGTTGATGAAACCATTGTTTAATAAATATTACTCTAGCCAATCAATTATTAAAAACTTCTGATTTTTTAAAGATATTATTTTGAATTATTTTCTCCAAATTTTCTTAGTTATATAATTTTAATTTTTATATTAAAATTTTAATTAGTATTTTTAATGGAATTATTGTTTTTGCATAATTAATTAACATAGCTTTTTAATTCGTTTGGTGCCGCTTTTTTTTTCCTTTCCCATATCCTCCCCCTTTCTTTTTTTATCCGAAGGATACATTTTGACAAATCACTATGGCAGTGTTTTTAAAAAATTACATATGTTCTTTTTTTCATATTATTTAAATAGTATTGAATGTTGAATCTTATGAATATAGTTCCCCCAGTTAGTTCTTTTTAAAAATAATTATTATTCTTAGATAAGTTAATATTTTAAAGCTTACTAATAAAATTATTATTTTTTTTTCTTATGTAATTACTTTTATAAATATTGAGACTTTGATGCTTTCAGTTGGCTCAGAGGAAAGAACATGAAACTCAAATTAGTATATATTAAATAAATTAGGTTTACAATTGCAAATTATAAAATATAAAAGGTATAGATACCTTTTTTTAAATCTATGCCACTTATGAATCAATAATTTCATTTTAATTTGTAGAAATCATTAAAGGAAAACAAACAAAATCACGCTTTCATAATTTTTATTTACATATTACAAATATATAGATAGATAGATAGATAAAATATATGTGATAATTATTTGAAAAAATATGATCAAATGGATGCTTCAATGCACTCATTTATTCAAAAAACTAAAAAACTATTTACTTTTTATCAACATTTATTTTTCTAGACACTTAGAAATAATACAAAAACAGTATGACAAGAATGTCAATGTAAAAGATGAAGTCCATTTTATTCAACAGTAATATCCTAGATACTAAAGAATAGTTTTTTTTTTATCACCAATAAAACATAATGTTGAACAGTATACTTTTAAAGCAGAACATTTATGAATTTTTTTTAAATGCTAAAGTTACATTGATAAGAATTACATTGAATGAATATCATAAAATTAAACAAAAACATACAATAGAGTAAATTTAATAAACAAGAATAAAGTTATAATATATATATATCTATAAAGAGAGAGAAGTTAAATAGAATAGAAAGGAAATTACATAAATTAAGATATATATTCTTTAGTGACCATAAAGTTTAAACGCTCATGGACTCTGTTTTCAGTAATCATATTATAAAAAAAATGCTTTGTTTCAGTAAAAAATATTATTATATTAATAGGGTCAATTCATGTGACGTAAAAGTCACATGTCATGAGCTCTCCGCGCATGGCATTTAAGTTTCATCCGCACCGCTTTCGTCGATTAGTCTGCCATTAACGTTCTCCGCCGAGTATGAAGCGGATTTTTCTGTTTACATTTGAAGTTATAAATTTTGACTCATTTTCTTTCCTCTTATTATGTGTTAAAAGAGGAAATACTGGTGTGCTGATGGATGCTTTAATGCGAAACACAAGAGTGACTGTCATGATAAAATGTTTTCTTATTTTCCTTTCAACAATCCTGCCTAGGGTTGGTACCTTTGGTATAGACTTTTTCAAGCCTCCGAAGGCGGTGATATGCTTCGATCATTTTGAAGAATTCGTTCCATGTGCGTTCATTTATTAAATCGTAAATGGAATCCCAGTAATCGCAAATGTTTCAGTAATTTTTTAGAAAAATTCTTCGAAAAAAAAAGAATTTGGTAAGCGATTTGCCAACAAAAACAATCAAACAAAATCGTAAGACCATTTCTAATTCACTTTATTCACATTTGATGAAATTTCTGATAATTTTGAATATACTTAGAAGGTTTTAAAATGTTTATATGAATATTACATTGCATTTTCTAAAAAATCTTATCTAAATTTAATTAATGTAAGTAAAGAAACTCCTGCTGCAACAATAACAACTGCTATAATGCTAAACTTAGGTCGAAATGAATATATTTCTTAAAGATTTATTTAATAAGTGAAATCTTTACTAACTACTTAAAATTAAATTTTCTTATTGACTGTTATAATACATATATAATTGATGTATTTTATTAAAAGTGCTCTTACTTTGATAAATTGAATGCTCTATATAAGAAATATATATATTTAAGTTTTGAAAACACATGTCATTTAATTAAGTATATAAATTATCAACTATAAAAAACATTGATTAATGTCAAATAATTGCTCTGTTTTCAGTAATCATATTATAAAAAATGCTTTGTTTCAGTAAAAAATATTATTATATTAATTGCAGATTCATCCTTTCCACTTTAATTTAAAGTATAAATTCTACCGGAGCTAACAGAAACTTAGAGAGATACATATTACGTTATGACTGAAGGCCTTTATAATATTATGAGTGAATTATATGACTATCAAAATTTGAAGTTTTAAAATATTTTGATGAAGTTATTAAAGTATAAATTGCATAAAATATTTAATTATTAAAATTTTAACGAACATTAAGATTGGCAAAGCGGCTGGTCGCCAAAGGCGGCTAGTAGAATATAAAGAGGAGTTGAATGAAACACTTTTATACTTTTGCAGAATTTTATAATTCAAAATTGATGTGTTAAAGAAATAGAAAAAAGAAGTGAAGCATGCATGTAGCAATGAAGTTGGGAATAAAAATTATATAATTAATGCTGATATGGAAATTGATTTTCAATGAAAAGACCTGTATTTATTAAAACAGAAATCACTGAGGTGCACAATGGTAAAACAAGATATTATGATTACAGTCAATTTCAGTTTAAATACAATAAACTATTGACATTTCATTTTTAACAATAGAAAAGTTGTCTGGTATAAATTCACTTTGAATCCATCACAAATCTGCAAATGTAATTAGAAAACTAGTAATATTCACTTCCACCTGAGTTTAGCATTATAGCAGTTGTTATTTTTGCAACAGGAGTTTGCTTACTTACATTAATTAAATTTAGATAAGATTTTGTGGAAAAATGCAATGTAATATGCATGCAAACATTTTAAAACCTTCTAAGCGTATTCAAAATTATCAAAAATTTCATCAAATGTGAATAAAGTAAATTAGAAATGCCCTCACGATTTTGTTTGGTTTTTTTTCGACGGCAAATCGCTTACCGATTTCTTTTTCTTTGAAAAGTTTTTCTAACAAATTACTGTAACAGCTATATTTAATAAATGGACAGACACTGAATGAATTCTTCAAAATCATTGGAGCATATCACCGACTTCGAAGGCATGAAAAAATCTATACCAAAACCATCAACCGAAGTCAGGATTGTTGAAAGGAAAATAAGAAAATATTTTATCATGACAGTCACTCTTGTGTTTCGCATTAAAGCATGCGTCCATCAACACACCAGTATTTTCTCTTTTATCACATAATAAGAGAAAAGATAATGACTCAAAAATTATAACTTCAAATGTAAACAAAAAACCAGCTACTTGGCGGATAACGTTAATGGCAGACTAATCGACGAAAGCGGTGCGGATGAAACTTAAATGCCATGCGCAGAAGTTCATGACATGTGACTTTTACGTAACATGAATTGACCCCATTGACGAAACCACTTATCATTCACTGTCAGGAAACTTGGATTACCACAAAAAACATCTTCTGGAAACCTTATCGAACGTCCGAAATCGCCTCACACTGACACCTCCGAAAGAAGGTGCAAGTTGAGGTTCGAATTCGCAACGTTAGGGTTCATAGCCGAGTAACAAAGCCACTAGACAAAAGTGCACACTCTTCTCCGGAAGTTGTTATCTGGCTTATAATGTTACCACCACAACAGTCCCCCACCAGTGAGTCGGTAGAGTTTGTGCAGGTTTGAGACGCGTGAGGATAGAACCTGGGACCTTTAGGTTAGCAGTCCAGTAACTAACCGATTTTGCTAAAACAGCTGTTCGGGCAGAAGCGCTGTTACTGGCTTATATGTGATTCACCACAAGTTTATCACGCCAGTTATGGCGAGCGACGAACGTGATTATCGCGCCAGGCGTTATGGCGAGCGACGAACGTTGATATCGCGCCAAGTGTTATGGCGGGCGACAGCGAGCGTGTGTGAGTGGTTGCTGCCGGTAGATGGAGCCACGACAGGTGAATGAAGGATGCGGTTGTTCAGAACCAAGGTCACCAATGTGCAAGTTGAGGTTCCAACTCGCAACGTTAGGGTTGATAGCCGAGTAACAAAGCCACTAGACGAAAGTGTACACTCTTCTCCGGAAGCTGTTATTTGGCTTATAATGTTACCACCACAAAGGGGTGTAAAGAAGATAAGATCCCCTGCAGTAGGCCAGGAAATGCCAGATATAGACTTTCAACCTCAGGGAAACCATTATCCAATCCCCTTGATTAAGTCCCCTTGATTAAGTTAAGGAAAAAACCAGTGAATTTGTTTAAAAGTTAACGGACCAGTTATTCTAATAATTAGAGAATCATTCGGAAACACAAATCACGGTATTCACGGGAAGCGTTTAAAGTTGCGAAGTCAATACTTTCTCAGTGGTATCTTTCCAATATCAGTGACTTCGCACTTGACAATACCAGTATCTCATGAAGATAATTCTGTGACAGACTTTCTGTTGGCATTCATTCTTCAGGCCTTCACCTATTAGCAGAATATAGAACTAAAGTGAAAATATTAACGAAATAACAATTTTTTTTATTAAATTTTTTTAAGAAAATACCTTTCTTCAATAAATAAATTAAATAAATGGTTTTGAAAAAAAATCAAAACATTAAATTTTTGCTCAAATATATAAAGTAAGTTCAATCACATGTTGCTAAAATTATTAAGTTAAATATTAATTATAAATATTAAATTTTATTAATAATACTAATTAATAAATTTTTGTACTAAAAGTGTGAATAAAATTTTAGTTATTAGGAACAAATATTTAAAAATAACAATAGCAAAAATATTTGTTATTCAAAAAATCGTTGACTGTGCATCTCAACTCCGTAAATGCTGCTGAAATTACAATTTCTTTATGTTGTTCTGGCTGCGCGCTGCTGCGTTTGAAATTTCTGGAACCGGCGTATAGTAACCGTTGTTGCTATTTTTCTCTGCCTCTTACTTCTTTCCAACTTTAATATTTGATCCTTTCGATACATAAACTGTTGATGTGAACAGAAAACTTGAATTTCATTGTTTTTTGCGACAGAATTTCAAATTTTTATAAGCATATGTTTTTAAAAAAATACTGAAAGTTTGTCTTTGCAATATGGCTGCCCTGAACATTGTTAATACAAAACAGCACTTTTAATGCTTTTCCAGTTGAGTTCTGTATAAAAGTCAGATTTTGAAATCTTCTGTAAGGTCGAGATAAAAGGTAATTTATTTTTTAATGTAGTTTTTCTTAATCACCCTTTTACTTTTTTGAAAATTATTATGTATGCGAATGTACTTACAATTGCTGAACACATTTCTAAGTGCAAATATTTTGCTTTAAATGTCATTGGTAAACAAGAATTTTTATGTAGTACAATATCTTGTTGCATATTTTATTAATTATTTATATACAGTGTATTTTATGTTGCCATTCTATATTAATACATCCGAAATTTGTTATAATTGCTATTATGTACTTAATAATCCGTCGCATGAAGAATAGTGTGCCTCCGAGTTTGTCGCCAATATGGCAACTCATCGGAAGCAACCTAGCAATTCAACGGTTCTAGCAACCCTAATGCTGCTTTGTTTACTACTTTTTGCAATGGTTGAGTTGTACATGAACTACAGCTATATTATGAAAAATTTTAAGTTAAAAATATCGATTAAATATTTTAATTTTGTTCATCATTATAATTAAAAGTTGATTAAATAAAGTTAAGCTTATAAATAAAAGTTTTCTTTTTTTTTAATGTGAATACGAACATAAAAAATTTATTCTCTTGCAATTTTTAATTGTCAGTATGCGCTTTAAAAAATCGTCTGCATTCTCATTTTAAAAGACAGCTGCAATGGAATTCTTCGCAGTTTCCGTAATTCTTTTGGTGTTCTAACGGTTGATTTTATTCTTAATTTGTTATGTCGACAGTATTTCGAACCTGTAGAATGGATGAAGGGTGAGTGGCATATATTTTTTTACGAGTTGATGAAGTTGGGAAAAGGATGTTTGAAATTTTGTATGAATGTTCCGGTTGCTTCTTTCTTACACTTTTTTTCTTTTGGTTATGTACTGTTTGTTATCCACACAGTCCTTATATTCAATGTGCTAGCGAAGTTACTAGGCTCCCGCTGCTAGCGAAGCTTTAGGATGTTTTTTTAAGTCCAAAAAAAATCTATAGTTAATTCTACAGTTCTTAAGTTAAAAAAAAATTCTACAGATGCCGAAGGCACCTGGCTGTCTGAAAAAAAAAAATAACTTATCAGTAAAAAGTCCTGATTATATGGCGGGAAATAGTAACCTTAACTGTTCCATGGAAGTATTTGTTTATTTTGTCCGCCATCTTTATTGGCGACTTGGCAGTGTTGCGCAGTAAGGGGCACACTATTCGGTAAAAGTGAATTTTAGTGTGCACCCAGCTGCGCCAACAATGCCAAGTCGCCAATAAAGATGGCGGACAAAATAAACAAATACTTCCGCGGATTAGTTACGGTTACCATTTCCCGCCATCTAATTAGAACTTTTTACTGATAAGCATTTTTTTTTTTCCATGCTGCCCCGTGCCTTCTACAGATCCCGAACGGCATCTGTAGAAGGCACCGGGCAGAATTTTTTAACTTAAAAAAACATCCTACGGCTTCGCTAGGAGCGGGAACCTTGTAGCTTCGCTAGCACAATGAACATAAGGACTGTGTGGATAACATGAACTGTACATAATCAATTGAAAAGAAAGAATGCTGTACCAACGGATTTCAGAGGGAATTCTGCCCGGTGCCTTCTACAGATGCCGAAGGCACCGGGCAGAATTTTTTAACTTAAAAAAAACATCCTACGGCTTCGCTAGCAGTGGGAGCGGGAACCTAGTAGCTTTGCTAGCACATTGAACATAAAGACTGTGTGGATAACATAAACAGTACATAACCAAAAGAGAATAAAAAACGGAGAAATAAGTAATCGGAACATTCTCCATACAAAATTTCAAACAAACATATTTTTCCCAACTTCATCAACTTGTAAAAAAATATATTCCACTCACCCTTCATCCATTCTGCCGGTTCGATATCAAACCATTCTCAATACAAAATTTCAAAGCATCCTTTCCTAACTTCATCAATTCGTAATATATATATATATGCATATTTAACTCACTCTTCATCCTTTCTACAGGTTCGAAATACTCTAATAACATAACAAATTATGAAGGGAACCAACCGTTATAACACCAAAAGAATTATGAGAACTGCGAAGAATTCCATTGCAGCTCTCTTTTAAAGTGAGAATGCAGGCGATTTTTTTAAAGCGCATATTGACAATTAAAAATTGCAAAAGAATAAATATTTTCTGTTCGTATTCACATTAAAAAAAAGAAAGAAGAAAATAACTTTTAATTATAAGCTTAACTTTCTTTATTTAATAAATTTTAATTATAATAAAGAACAAAATTAAAATCTTTAATCGATTTTTTTTTTTAATTTAACATTTTTTGTAATGTAATAGTAGTTTATGTACAACTCAACCATTGCAAAAAGTAGTAAACAAAACAGAGTACGGTTGCTATAAGAGGGATCCGATGGGTTGCAATATTGGTGACAAACAGCTGGTGCACACTAATCTTCACTTAGGCCGTCTGAATGTTACAAGGGGGTTCAAAATAATGATTAAAACTCATTATGACTGCCTTTAAAGATTTATTTTATGCAGTTTATTTATATATTTTTTATTTTAGCATATTCTCATTGTATTTGTTAAATTATATCGCTGCCAATCTAAACTTGGTTGCAAAATCTATTATCGAAGGATAAATATTCTGTTTCTAATTCTTGATTTTTTCCACTATTGTCATAATATGTCCATATTGGTCCCGTCTTCCCCATCTTTTTGATGTTTACCTAGTGCATTAAGTAATCATTTAAATAACAATATAATAAAATAAAATTGAAGTATGTAAAAATTCAGGAGTATTGATATAGTTGTAGGTTTTGTAGTACATATTTATTGTTATAGTTCTGTTTTCTTCAGATGTGTTTGATTCAATTTTTAATAAAATATTTTCCTACTTAGTTTTATCAGGTTAATAAATGCTATTCAATATCTAAATTTTAAAAAAAGGTAATATTAGTGAAAAAAGTTTGTGAAGTCTGTCATAAAATGCTAATCAAGTATCTATTTTTGTTAAGGATTCTTATTTCGTCGCCAATCTTAATGTTTGTTAAAATTTTAATAATTAAATATTTTTTGCAATTCCTACTTTAATAGCTTCTTCATCAAAATATTTTAAAACTTCAAATTTTGATAGTCGTATAATTCACTCATAATATTATAGATAGTCGTATAATTCACTCATAATATTATAGATAGTCGTATAATTCACTCATAATATTATAGATAGTCGTATAATTCACTCATAATATTATAGATAGTCGTATAATTCACTCATAATATTATAAAGGCCTTCAGTCGTAACGTAATCTGTATCTCTCTAAGTTTCTGTTAGCTCCCGTAGACTTTATGCTTTAAATTAGTAGAAATGATTAATCTGCAATTGATCTAATAATATTTTTTACTGAAACAAAGCGTTTTCTTTTTTTTTTGTAATATGGTTACTGAAACAGTCACTGAGCCTTTAAACTTTATGTGCACTAAAGAATATCTTTTTTAATTTATATAATATCTCAAGAATTTGTCAACAAAATTTTCTCTTTTTCATGAGCAGCTAGATTAATTAACAATGCTTAATTTTAAATGCATCAAACATTAAGAAAATAAACAAGAGTCCTTTAAAATAATCGGTCAAAAACAGGTTAAAAAAATACTAAAAAAACGATGTGCTTAAAACTATAAGCATATTCAAAAAATATATGACAAACATAGATAAAATTTAATTACAAAAGCATACAACTAACCTAAAAATAATTTAAATCAAGTCCGCATCCGTTGATAATAGTTGTCAACAATCAGAACACAATGCACATGCGTGAATTTTTCTATGCCAGTTGAGGTAATGCTCTGCAGTTTAGAAATTTTTAATTCCCTTTATTCTGTTTTACTTTAACTCAAAAGTACTTCAGAGTAAATCTGAAAGACCGATTCATTAGCAATGTTTAATTTTAAATGCATCAAACATTACAAAAATAAACAGAATCGTTTGAAATAATCGGCCGAAAAATGTTAAGCTTAGACTCATTAGCGTGGGGGAAAAACAAACTCTGAAGCCTTACTTATTTGGCGGTGGAGAAAATAAAGATTTTTTTTGGCGGGAAAGTTAAAATTAAATTAATAATTAAAATTCTAATAAAAAATTCATAATAAAGGGACCCCAGGTGCACATTCCTGTCCTCCAAGGTATACATGTACCAAATTTGGTAGCTGTAGGTCAAGCGGTTTGGCCTGTAGAGCACCAACACAAACACACATTGAGCTTTATATAAGTATAGAAGTAATATGGGTAGGTTAATACCTGTTTTTGTTGTATCGGGTTCAGGTTGTTTCTGGTATACTATTATACCTCATACTTTCACTTGATACAACTTGAAACTGATTCTCTTGTGAAAATGAAACCTGGCACTTCAATTTAACACCAAAGTCTAAATACCACAAAAAATTTTTATTAACTTTTTTTTTTTTGACACTTATCAAAATTATTCAACTAATTCTTCTATATTAGACTGCTTATTTTTAGCATATTATGTGAAAAAGATGGTCACTGTTTGTTTGAAAGCCGTCGGTGTCATGAAAATTGTTGTTCTTGAAAACCTGAAAATCTAAACTATGAATAGTATTTAATTTTTCAAGCAAAAATTTATATATCAATTTCAAAAAAAAAAAAAAAAAAAGTAGGAGGTAATTGCTAAAACAGCCAAATTTGAAATATGAATGTCGGGACTTACTTGGTACCTTTATTTGTAAAAGTTAGGGACAATTTCTTTCATTTTCTTCGCAGAATATGTATATTCAGATCTGAAAAGAATAATCAAACAAGATAATCTATCATGAGATGTGTACTAGATATAGAATGCGATTCTAGTCTAATAGGATTGAACAACTTTTTGAATGATGTGGTGTGCGATTCAGTAGAGTTTGAAGTGTTTAGAAGTCGAAATGACAAATTTTCTCCAAGTTATATCAGAAACTGTGTGAAGTAATTAAGGTACTGATGATACAATCCTATGACCAGGCCCTAGTTGAAAAGGAATTTTACTTTATTAAAAATAATACTACTGAAAAGATTGAAAAATTTTAAAATGAAATGTGTTCCAAAGCATTTGGTTCAGCTAAATTTAAAGAAAGAAATAATTGTGTTGAAGTAGAAATTTTCAAATTACAAAAGAATTTCTATATGCAGAAAAATGCTCGCTCTAAATATGTTAAAAAATGGATAATCTCAAAATGGATAAAAGCATAATAAAAGGTAACAATCATGTAAATTGAATAATTTAAAATAATAAAGAATGAAAACTGGAAATGATTTTTAAACTGCCGAAATCTGGGAACACACTAGTTTAAAAAACAGAAAATAATAGAGATTTTCAGTGCATAGCAGAATCAAGTAGTTTTAGGAATGGAAGCTTTAACAGTGTGATTTAAAATATTTTAATGGCATGTTTCCTGTTCATTTCTTTAAAAGGAAATAAAGACTTATTAATTTGTAATTGTCTTTCTCATTTTCACCATTATTCTGCCTAGAAAAAGTGAGAAATAAGATTCTTAAGGAATTTTTAGTAAAAATAGGTTAATTTTGTTTAAGCTAAGTTGTGAATGTGTTTGCAAAGTCAGCCTTTAGTAAAATAGCATCTTGTAGTTTCTGTGTAGTGGCTAGATCAGGGGTGTTTGTGCTCCGGGGAAACCCCGGAATTCCGGGGATTTTGAACTTCGATACCCGGAAATTCCGGGGATCGTCGTTCAAAAGGAAGTAGGAATAATAATGAATTATTTATTTTGATCTGGGTAATTTTGTTTGCTTTGAAAGCAGAAAACGCAAGGTCAGTGTGTGTGGTCAAAACTCTTCCTTTCTTTCTCCAAAGGCAGTGATAAATGCGTGAAAAGGGGGAAAAAACTTCTTTTTTGTTCTTTCCTTATTGCGAGTTATGACTCATTCCCCCGGTTCTCGGACATTCTCTTCTGGATTCTTTTCGGCAAGTAGGCGCGGCAGAAAAAAAAAGGGAGAGACTTCGTTCGACCAGATGTGCGATCACGTGACCTGGGTTCAAAGGTCTTAATTTTGCAAAATTAATGGTTATTAATTTTGCAAAAAAGTATTTCATTGAACTTTTATAATTAGGCCATTCAATACTTCATAATTGTAATTTTTCATTTCTCCCCCCCCCCTTCTCGAAATGCCAAAATGTCGGTTGTAAGTCCGTAAAAGTTTCAGGGGATTTTTTGGGGTCCCACAAACACCCCTGCTAGATGTAAAAGTGCCTTGCATTATGATTTCAAAAACCAATTTAAGCTGTAAGTTTTAGCTTATTAACTGAAGATGAATAAAAAAAATCAATGATTTTTTTAAAAGTCAGAATGGGAACCTTGTTTCAATAATGTTTCTAATGGGGGCCCCATATCTCATTGATTCAATTAATAGTTTGAATTCTCAACACAGCTACAATGTTGATCTTTATTGTTATAATTATCTATGTTACAATTTTATATGTATATTAGCATTGCTGGCATAACATCCAAGATGGAAAAATTAGCTTTAAACTAAAGTGTAGCCTCCACCCGATATGACATGGGCATGTCACATAATATCTAACAAACATAGAAAAATATTTAGAAATCATCAAAAATAACTACAAAACAATTTTTAGTTAAACTTTGATATACAGTCATTTAGCGCTTTGCGAGGTTGGCAATTTTTCAGTAGTGCTTTTGCTACCATTATGCTATTGCTGCCATTTGCGCAGCAATTTGGTCATTTTGCTAAAATTTGCGATGAACAATTTTTTCACAAAAATGACACTAGATCAAAGTTTAGATTCACTAAAAATATACAATAGAAAAGCTGTTTTAAAAATATACAAATAACTCATTGTACCTCTGTTCCATACTTGTTTATCAGCTCTGCATAATCTGATATGAAAATAAAATTCAGCTTGCTTCATATTTCTTTGTAAATTATATTGGATTTTTCCTCCTGGTGCCAAGACAAAAAAAGATGCTTGGATGTAATTCTAAAACGTGCTGCATAAAGTTGTCCATGGACTTCAATATACTAAAACCTTCTCCAATAAATGCCCTACAAAATGGTACATATATCTCAATATCAGTTAATTTTGGGGGGCATAATGAGTTGTGAATCGCTGTTTAAAATCAAACATAAACAAGGAAAAGGAAAAAAGTCTCGCATTTGCATACCACAGCTCTTGCTATTTGAGCATGTGCAGATAAGTGCAACGCTCAGATATTGTTAATGCATGCACAAATCGTAGTAGGAAAATAATTAAAATCGCAATTATAAAAATCCTTTTTTTTTTTTTTTTTTTTTTAAATATGACTTCACTATACTAAACCTTCCCCAGTAAATGCCCTATAAAATGGTACAAATATCTTCAATATCGGTTAAGTATTTCTCTAGTTTTTCTCTTTGAAACATAGAGACTTTCAGGAGACTTCATTTTATACTATGTAATTCTTATTTTTATTATAGACTAGCCGCCTTTGGCGACCAGCTGGTTCGCCAATCTTAATGTTCGTTTAAATTTTAATAATTAAATAGCTTGAACCGGAGTTTAACCCCCTTCTCCGCCAAGTTGCAATAACGCGCCAAAGCTGGCAATCTTTATTATGCACTATGATTGAACATCTGCTCCTTTGCTTTTGAACATTTAACAAGGCCGTTGTTGGCGATTTTTAAAAATGGCGCCAAGCAGGGGGTTAAACTCCGGTCGTACCATTAAATATTTTACGCAATTCCAACTTTAATAGATTCTTCAAAAAAATATTTTAAAACTTCAAATTTTGAGAGTCATATAATTCACTCATAATATTATAAAGGCCTTCAGTCATAACGTGATATGTATCTCTCTAATTTTCTGTTACCCCTCATAGAATTTAAGCTTTTAATTAAAGTGTAAATGATTAATCTGCAATTAATATAATATTTTTTAGAAACAAAGCATTTTTTTTAATAATATGATTACTGATAATAGTCACTGAGCGTTTAAACTTTATGGGCACTAAAGAATATCTTTCTTAATTTATGTAATATCTCAAGAATTTGTCAACAAAATTTTCTCAGATTCATCATGAACAGATCGATTCATTAACAGTGTTTAATTTTAAATGCATCAAACACTAAGAAAATAAAATGAATCGTTTAAAATAATCGGTCGAAAACAGATTTAAAAAGACTTCTTAAAAAACGATGTACTTAAAACTATAAGCATATACAAAAAATATATAACTAACATAAATACAATTTACTTACAAAAGCATGCAACTAACCTAAAAATAATTTAAATCATCCGTTGATAATGTTTGTCATGGCAACAATCAGAATGCACATGCGTGAATTTTCTTCGCCAGTTGGGGTAACGCTATACAGATTATACATTTTTAATTTCCTTTATTCTGTGTTATTTTAATTCAAAAGTACTTCAGAATGAATCTGAAACATGGATTAATTACAATGTTTAATTTTAAATGCATAAAATATTAAGAAAATAAACAGAATCGTTTGAAATAATCCGCCGAAAAATTTTAACCCTAGCCTCATTACTGTTGGGAGAAAAAAAAATTGAAGCCTTACTCATTTGGTGGGGAAAATGGAAGATTTTTTTGGCGGAAAAGTTGGCGGTGGAGAAAATAGAAGATTTTTTTGGCGGGAAAGTTAGTTTTTAATTAATAATTAAAATTTCAAAAAAAAGGACCCCAGGTGCACATTCCCGACCTCTAAGGTATACATGTACCAAATTTGATAGCTGTATGTCAAATGACCTGGCCTGTAGAGTGCCAACACACACACGCACACACATTGTGCTTTATTATAAGTATAGATTTAGAGTTCTTATGACTTGAAATTTTTGAATTTATTCGTAAGATTAAGTTGTGTAAAAAAATTAATGACTGGCAATTTTTTTAATTGTTTATAGAAATGCTCATCATCTGAATAATTTTTTTTTATATTAGCTCATTTTTTAAGGTGTTTTTATTTTTGCTATACTTTTGTTATACTGTGAACATTTAATCGTAGAAAACACCTATGCCAATGCAGTTTTCTGGGATGGATATAAGGCTCACTTGTATTGAAAGCTTCAGGAATGTTTTTTTTTTTTTTTTTTTTTTTTCATCCTTGAAAATTGCCTAGATTGTGTCTAGTACCCATGTTTTCATTCAAAATATTAAAAAAAAAAAATCATTGTTATTATGTACTGTTATTATTACTTGATTGTTTTATGGTAGAAAATGCTTTCTTATTCGTATTCCTCTAAACAGAAGCTTTATTCCTTTCTATCTTCATTTATCTCTGATAAAAAAAAATGGAAATAATATTTTATTTGAATTAATTTAATTAAATTAGTTCATTTTAAATTAATTTGAATATATGCAATGCATTTGTGAAAAAAAGATTTTTAAAAGTGCTAGCTGTGAATGGATTGTTTGTATTACACATTTTGATCAGTTGCTAGCTTGTCTCATTTTTTAACCCCATCAGGATAATTTGAGTTGATTCAGTGATTTTTCATTTGAGAACAGGGAAAGAGACCCTTGATTATTTGGTTCAGTTTGAAAGAAGGTGAAAATTTTAAGAGGAATGGATTGATCAGCATTATTCGGATCAATGTCCTTGATACATGGTTTTTATTCTGCTGTTGATTACTGCATATTTTGAAGCGGAAGAGAACTTCACACACAAAAAAATTAAACTAATAAGACAACCAACAAAAACATTTTATCATTTGATTTTTTTTCTTTGAATATAAAAAAGAAAAATGTTAACTACTGCAAGGAAGAGTGGTGGTGGTGTGTGTGGGGGGGAGGTGAACTGAATTCACATTTTAAATGTCTGAAGTAGAAAAATTTAGAAAATCCAACATTCACATAATTTCAGATCAGTCGTACATCTTTGGCAAAGAATTAAATTACTTCACAGGTTTTTCTCCGAATTTTTATTTATTTTTTTTATTTACAAAATAAATTTTCTTAATGCTACTTTTCGTTACTATGCTTGCACTTCACTGAAGTTTGGTATGCAAAAAGATGAGCAATTATTACATTTCTTTAGTCTGCGAGTAATCCGAGATCACACTGTTGCTAAATTGTAAACATTAAACATATCCTCTTTTCATATTTCCGACAACAAGCAGTTTGGAAATGGCGATTTATATTGAATAGCATGTACTATTTTGACAAATTTAATGAAATTAATTTTCTTTATTTAGCTTCTAATATTTTGTGCATGACATGCCAAACACAATTTTCTTTTTATTTTCACATATGTGAAGCTATTTTCTTATTTGTGTATGTTTAATAGATATTTTAATAATTTACTTATTTATTATATTTTAGATATAATAATGAAATCTGAACAGTTTGCTTTGTTTGGTTTTTCGGATCATCCTGATGAATCTGATTCTGAAAGTATTGATGGAGAAGACTTGCCACCTAATCAAGTTATGGAGGATCCAGTAAATGAGCATGTAGTAGGTGAAGAGAATGGTAGTTCAATTGTTCATCCAGGAGGACTTAATCTGGCGGGACAAAGCTTAGTAATTACTGAGAGCGCTGACGGATCCGAAATTCTTATTTTTTTGGAAAATGATCCAGCTTTGAGTCAGCATCTTTTAAAACAAAATGCAAGTGTCAATTCCATTGAGAGTGGTATATGTGATGTCAATCTCAGTGAAGAAGATTCAAAACAAAAGGATAATACCAATCCCAATGAGGATGATTCAAAACAAAGGGATATTGGTACCAATGAAAAAGATCCAGAAGAAGATAATGTTAATCCCAATGAGGATGATTTAAAAGAAGAGGATATGTAATATTGAGGATGATTTAAATCAAAAGAATAGAGGAGAGTTGGGAGGAATGTGACAGATTTTTAAAAAAATAATTCACTAGTTTGGAATTCAGTTTACAAAAATCTAACAGTATGTTTTTAATTTATTTTTTAAAAAATAGCAAAACAATAAGCTTTTATTTGTTTAGTTAAAAATTGTAGCATTTTTATCCCACACTTCCCTTATACGAGGGAGGTATGGGACAATGTTTTAAAAAAATAAAAATTACTAAATATTTTTTTTAATCCTTTTCATTTAATGAATTATGGTTTTGAACATGCCAAACAGGAGCTGATTTTGAAATCTTCATTGGTGCTGCCACATCTTTAAAAGTTTTCTTTTGCAACCATCTCCACTGATTGTAATTTGCTATTATTTCGTAGATTTTCTCTAACTGGGTGTTTTTTCTGACATTTTTATAGAATATATAAAATTAGTAATTCTTTTTAATTTAGTGCAACAAAAGCTTTAATAAATAACTTTCAGAATTTAGCTTTTTTTTCTTTGTTTAAAATTTATTAAATTTTATTATGTTTGCAATAGAATTTCCTTTAACCGAAATTAAGTGGTAAACATGATTTTATACAGAAGGATCTACTGTATGTGTACATAATTTATAAGATACAATTATTAACAAAACATGTTTAGATACACTGGTGCTCTTAAGTGAACTTTTGAAAAAGAGTGGAATTTTGTTTTATGCTTTTTGTTTTGGTTAATGTTAGCTGAACGTGAATCATTAGCATATTTAGAAAATATATTGAAATGTAAGCAAGTATGTCCCATTCTTCCATCTGTAGAAATTTTCTTCCAAAATGTATATCACGTAAAATATGCTATATTTAAGCATAATATGATTGTTAGTTTGTAAACATATCTTTGAGTTAATTATAGGTTTAATATATTTTTATTTTACAACTAATAAGATTATAAAAAATTATTGAAAAAATAATATTTGTATTTACTTCTGAGGCATAAAAATCTGTTTTCTATTTTAAATACAAATAATATCATAGATGGTGTAACAATTATGATCAAGCAAGGGACTATAGCTGCTTTATTTAATAAAGAAATTAGAAAACGATACTGATCTTTTATTAATTCATAAATGCAGCTGTCCCATTCCTCCCAACTCTCCTCTTGTATCAGTTGTATTGAAGATGTTTCAAAGCAAAACGATTGCATTATTTTTAGTGATAATGATTCATATGCCTTATTTAATGTTGATTAAATTCAAAATTTGGATAGTAAAATTTCTAATCTCTTTTTAAAGAAATGCAAATTAAATTAAAATGCAATGAAAAATAAAGGTTGATTTAATAATGGTAGTGACTGGATATCTCAATGGATATTGTCCTAATTCAAAACTTGGGTAACAAAATTTCTAGTCGATCTTCAAACAACTGACAAATTGAAATTAAGTAAAAAGATAATTTTGATTGCGATGATAAAGATTCAGATACCTTAATGGACAATGACCAAATTCCAATATCAGATAAAAATTTCCGATCCTTCTTTCAATAACTGCAAAAAAGAAATTGAATCTACAAATTCTGAAGAAGGCCTGCTTTGACATTCAGACTCGTCCTGAAAGACTTCTTTTATCACGTGGTGATAATTCTAAACAAATAAGGTCTTTCTTTTCTGTAAACTGTGAATAAAAAGATCATAATCTTAATAAATTTGAAACAGCTTCAGTTTGTTAGTTCAAGTACATTAAAGAAGGCCGTATATGAATATGAATTTGAAAAAGTTCAAGCATTTTAAATCTTAAGTTGAATCACAATACTTCTCTGTGTGCACAGCCTTCTGATATGAGAAATGCTAATGTTATAAATACAGGAGTTGATGCCAATCAAATCTGTCAGGCAGTTGGTTCTGTTGTTGAAGGTTTGATTGGAAATCTAACATTTCATCAAACATTAACTTCTGTCCATAAAACATAATGAAAATCTTCCTGGCAATCAAAATAATGAAACTTTCTATGATAATTTTCAAGATTTGTTTCTTCAGGATTCACAAAGTGATGAAAAAATTCAGAAAGGTGTTACAAATTCTGATGAAGAATGAATTAAAAATAAGCAAAATTCTGTTTGTATTGAGATAAACCCTACTGATCAGGATGAAAAAATCTGAAGAAAAAATGGTTGTGAATAATAATACAAACAAGAATATGGATTTAAATTTATTTGCTTCTGATGAAATTACTGTGAAACCAGCACAATGAACTTATGTTTGTAAAAAGAGAATTTCTGATTCAGGAAAAGATATTGAACAGTTTTCTTTAGATGAATTATCTGATCCTAAAGATGAAATCTCTTTGTATTCCCCAAAGATTTTTTTGCCTTGACAACAAATTATGAAAGATGAGAACATTTGGACTGATGAGAATGGGTATGTTAATTTAATCCTTCTGACATGACTGCAGAATAAGACTATGATCTTCAGATCATTTTGAAATAGCTCCTGAACCTGTTAAGGATACTGAAGATTCATTTAGTATATACTGGGAAGCCTGTTTAATGGAAGCATCATTAAACCTAGAAATACAGGGGAAAATGGAAGAGGATGCACCAAAAGCATCCTGTTCCAAAGGTGTAATCTCCGAAAAGTTTTCTTGCAAAGACAATTTGAAATCCTTCATATTAAAATATGTTAGAAATGGACAACAATGGGACAAGCTAATTGAAAGTTCGCCAGTTAAAATGAAGGATGTATCTTAAGAAAAAAGAAAAATTAGGGAGAAAATAAAAAACAGGTAGAAAAGAACTCTTTGTAACTCTGAAAATTTTAATAGATCACCTTCTGTCTCTAAATATAAAAACAGTCGGCTATGTAAGCTTAGTAAAAAATATATATCTATTTTACATTCAACATTTTCTTCTGAAATGATAATAACTTGTGGTATTGAGTTTATTAATAATAATTCAATAAAAAAAAATAATTCTGGTGCAATTGATGATCTGAATATTCTTGCAACAGCATTTGAATAATTTCCAATGTAATTGTTCAAATTGTGATTTTGTTAGTAATGGAATAAATAATCTTATTATCCACTTGAAATACTTTACATTTAAGCCTTCAACCAATATGATAAATTATCGAATTAATGACATGGAAAAGAGACAATGAATACATGGAAATTTCACTGAAAGTGATTTTCCTGTAGAGAAAGAAGTCTTTGAGTGTTATGATAGCTTATTGATTTAATGACATGGGAAGGAAGACGAGAGATACACGGAGATTTCTCTGAAAGTGATTTGTCTGTAGAAAAGCATTCAAGGGATATATCAGATTATTACCTTAGGGACTTGGAAGGAGATATTGAATATGTGGAGATCTCACTAAAAGTGATTCACCTGTAGAGAAGCATTCTACTAATATAATAGACTACCAAGTTAATGACATGAAAAGGAGACAATGGTTATGTGGAAATAGAATTGAGAAGAGTTCCATTTCACAGAATTTTTCAAGTGGTTCTGTTATTGATTATTAGTAAGTATTTAATTATAGTACTTTCTTTTTTCTTTAAAAGAATTCTCAATTGGTTTTTTTTTTTTAAATTTATATTTTGCAGTTCAGTATTCTTAAATATATATTCTATCGGCGTTGCTTCAATAATTGTTTTCCTTGACTTTTTTTTTTTTTTTTTTTTTTTTTGATCTGTTAATTTAATTCTGGATAATCTGCAAATATTATGCGTTCAGTTCTTGAATGATATATAAAAAATGTTGCATATTCCATCTAATAATGTTGGTTTTGGAATAAAGATTGTACTTGTATATAAATTCTAATGGATTCATGCATGAAATTGGTGGAAATTATAGTATTCTTCAAAAATCATATCATATTTTTAACTATATTTAGCTTCATATGATAGTTTTCTCGGAGTGTAAAGAAATTAATTCATTTCTATTATCATGTAAAAATGTGGTGTTGTTTGGTTTGGGACTTTGAAGCTTCAAAATGCATTGGCAGAAAATTAGCAATGTATTGCTTTTGAATCAACTTTTCACTTTTGGGTTATTAGAAAATGATAAAGAAGGTTGTTTTGTTTGAATTCTTATACCTAGAAGAAACGATTCATCATTAGGTTATACTTAGCACTATTTATCTGATTCTGAAAAATAACAATTATAAGAAATAAAACTTTTATGAGCAATTTCAGTAATGTATAGTATTAAAAAAAAAACTATCATTACTTTGAGTTGTCTTTTTAGATTATTTTTTTAAAATATTTTTTCAAGAATTGTCCGACTTCTTACATTTACAACTATTTATTTTAAAACTATTTAATGATTTCTTTAGTGCTATGTTTTAGAAAGCATTTTGGTTTATAAACATCTTGATTAGATTTTTACTTCTGATCTTAATAAAAAAAATTGTTTTCATTTAATTATGGAATTTTAATCTTACGATTTCTAATTCTTTTCAAGCTTCTAGTGTGCTGTTTGTATTCCTGGTGGAACATCCTGTAGTCTGCCAAATCATTTAGCTCTTGCATGTGAGGTAATTATTGAACATAAATATTCCTTTATATATAGAGAAATGCAGCAAGGATAAATAGTGCCTAAAGCACAGCCCCCCCCCCCCCCCCAGCTGTTCTTCTTGTTTAAGTTTAAAAGATGAAATAATCTTGTCTTTATGGGGGAGAAAAATGGATTATCAATAATTTCTTCTTCAATCTGGCCTCCTCCTTTCTACTAGCCATCAATAAATATCCTTCCTCTCCTCCTTATTATAGCACTTCTTTATTATTGAAAAACCAATGTTTGAAAAGATTAAATGTTTAAAAATGAAAATCATACATAACTTTAAAAAAAAAAGACACCATTTTATGAAATTCAGCAATGATTCTTTAATATTAAAGCTTTGGTTTAAACTTAGTAATATTAAGTTTTACACTTTACATCATTAAGTCGAAAAGTATTGCCCCCCCCCTCAAACATTATGCAAATCAATGATTTATTTCAGTTAAAATATTTAGCTAAGTTGTATAAAATAGTATTAAATTAGATTTATATTTATTCTCAAGTACAAGTATTCCTGTGGTAGATGCATCTCATTAATTTTCTATCGGATCGGAAAAGTAAAAAGGGAATAAAGAACAGCTAATAACTAAAAGTCATTTGTACATTAGTCAGCTTGTAGTAGTTTTCCCTGAAAGATGCTTATGTTTCACATTACCATATATTCTTTTTACTGTAATTGCATGTCGCAATGTATTCCTTCTTGTAATTAAATTTCTCATATTAAATATTTTTTCTGCTAAAGAAATTTAAAAAGTTTTAAGTTACTATCTTGTGGCGTCAGAATATTACATTTAATTGCTTGGTTAATATTTTTTATGGCAATAAATGGATTTTATATTGAATTTTTGTACCAAGAAAGTTGATTAATACAGATTTAAATTTAAATATATATATATGTATTAAATGTAAGTGTGTATGGGTTTATCAGTAATTTTTGATAGTGCTTTAAAATTTATTGATAGTGTCTAAGATTTATATTCATAATAAAAATTACTCTTTTTCATAAAAGTTTGATTTCGTTTCAGAACATATTTCCACGCGATTTATTTGTATTGTGTTGTGATTTTATATTGTATGATTAATTCGACCTAATTTTACATTGTTGTTTCAGGTTATTAATTCTGAGCCATCTAAAGATAATTTGCACAACTTATTTTGCGAATATGGAATGATTCTTTCAAATGATCCTATATCTGTTCATTCTGACATATACTAGTTACGATTCACTGTAGGTTAGTTGGTCGAGTTCTATTAGTGTGCTAGTTAAATTCTATAGTCTATTCTCAGCTCTGTGTTAAAAGTGCAGTCACTGAAGCCTCACAGAGAAGAAAAGGTATGAAAAAAAGTTTTATAATAGTTTATTCTTATGCCCTCTAATTCTTCTAAATCAGAGTTGCCACATCTCCAGGAAAATATAGTGATGAAAATTTCTATAAAACCCAGGAAAATACAAGGGATTGTAATTTTTTTGTTACATCTAAATAATGCTGATCTCTGAGCATTGCATTAAAAGATTATAATCATATCATCAAAAACAAAAATACTGTGTAATCGCAGAAACTTGACTCTTTTCTTCTCCATTCCATCTGTGAAAGAATCGCAGGTATTAATATCGGCTATTAAAATGTTTAGTCACTCACACTATGACTTTATTAAATGGTTGTTCTTTAGTATTCATTCAGAATAGACTGGAGAAGTTTTTTAAGCAATGAGCAGTTTAAAATCTGTATTTAATATAGATTTGATATATAAAAATATGAGTCCTGACTTTGCTGCGTGGGTTAGAAAAGTCTACTGCTGGCTTTGTAAGAAGATAATAAGCTTAAGTAATAAGGGGAAATAAGCACTTACTATTCATGCTAAAAGAGGAAAGCATAAAATTGTGTGCCAATTCAAAAAAGTCATCATTGATTTTGGATTTTGTGTCTGAAAGGAATGCAAAAGATAATGGTCAAGTCCGAACTTGTCAAATTTGATGTCCAAAAATAAGCCAAATTCGAACTTTTTAATTCCAAAATAATCGTTTAAAGCTGAACTTCTATTGGTATTAAAATTTGTTTCACCATTTAATATATTTATTGATGTATCAGAAATATTTTCACATATGTTTACTGTTAGTGGAATAACCAAAAATGTAATGATATACATTATTTCTAAGGGATTAGCTCCTTTTCTTTTTTTTCCAACTATCTCTTAAGAAATCTTAACATTAAAAAGTTTTTAATATGCTTTAGCAACATTTTGTATTGCATTTTACAAAAATACCAAATAGATCTTATTGTTAGATACTGGTATGGATCGACTAGTATACTCTCTAGTAAGATATTAGAATTCATTATTTTTAAGGTACACCTCTGCGTAAGAATTAGTTAAGTTGTATCAAGTTTGGACATACAATTACTTTTACAAATTAGTATAGATGGACCAAATTTAAATTAAAAATTTTTAAAACATATCGGAGAACTTTCAAGGGAAAATGACTAAAATTTTAGATCTAGGTACTTTCGGACTACACATAATACATTGAGCCTTTCAATAAGGAAAATAGATGGTACTGTAAAAGCAATGTAATGAATATTTAAAGATAGTCCAGCTAGACATGCTGATTTCCCAGAAATTACTGGTTCTCCTGAATTTTCATTGAAGTTTTGTTTTTTCCACTGGATTGTCAATGTTAATGTGAAAAGTTTTTGGCAACATTAAGAAATACAAATTTTAATTAAAAAAAATTTTCTTGATGTACCATTAGTGGATATTATAAATGCTTGTCAAGATAAATTGACTCTGTTTAAAATTAGTTTCTCTTATATTAATTACTAATATTTTTCTATCATTTCTATAAAAATTTCAGACAGCTGAACTAATGGTGCCTTTCTTATATGAAATTTTTTTATAGAGCTTATAAATCTATAGCCGAGAAAAAAAAATATTATTAGAATAGTGACTTCAAATTATTTGATTGCTATTGGTTCTGCTGAAACGGGGGGGGGGGGGGATGAAGTTTTTGAGCAGAGTGTTTTACATTTGTGAAGAATACTATAGAAAATTCATGTCTTAAATTTTTACTATTTTAAAAACTGCATCTTGTTTAAATTCACATTTATTGAAGAACCTTGCTATTTCTACTCAATAAAGTTGCAGAGTATTGTTATTCTATTATAAAACTACCATATGAATGCTGTTCATTCATTTTCTTCTATATTGCACATACATACTGGGAAAATACAGGGAGGAATTTTTCCCCCCAAATTTGAGTGGCAACCCTATTTAAAGTAAAATTTGCTTTATGTACTAATTCTGTGTCAAAGTAATTTGATTCGCCAAACTAAGAAAGATATATGAATGTCCATAAATTCAAAAGTCAATTATGTGTTTTACATGCAATATTTAAAATGGAATATTGCATTTGAAATTGTGCTATCAAGTGTGAATGTAGCATGTTTATTGAGCATATCCTATCTGTAGCAAAAACAGCATACAATTATATATTAGAAATAATAGAAAGGTAAAAAGAAATATATAAAAGCTGGTACTTCTGGTACTTTCATTTGTTGGCCATTCTTATTTCTGATCATTTAGAGCCATATTTTTCTTAACCCTTTCTCATTATTATGATATATTCATAATCTTTCTGTTTGTTGTTGTTATGCTTTTCTTTAGGTTCCATATATAACAATTAATTTACACCAAAATTTTTAAAGATAAAAGTGATATTTTATATAATTGGATATATTCTGGCATGTATAACAAAAGGCAACAATTACAAATCAGTTATATATTAGTACTCTTCTGAAATATGATTTCAACAAAACATTTGAAGATTTGCACAAATGATATTCAGTGTTGCCATCACAAATATTAACTCTGACTCAAATGGTTCACTCACTCTGTTCTTCTTTAAGTTTAAAAAAAAAATTGGAAAAAAAATAATAAATTAAGAAAAATTGGATTTATTGAAATTGTTGAATATCTAATATGTATTAGTTTTATATTTGAAAAAGAAAAGGCATATTTTATTATTGTCATCACTTGTTACATGTTAAGTTCATATTTTTCAAATTTTTATAAAATTTGATTCTAAAACTCATTTCCTTACATCAAAAAAATTAAATAATTTACATTAAAAATGTAATTTTTAAAATTTTTGTTTCATAGTTTAGATTGTCATTTGAAATAAAGCTTTAATTCATTGTTTTATCCTGTAATCCTTTAATTTATTTCCGCATTTGCCAAAATAATTTCACTACTCTAACCTTATTTCTATAACTGTATTTATATAAATCTAATTAAATTGAATATTTATATAATCTAATTAAATTTAAACTATGTAATTTGTAGGAGGCATCTACTTTTAAATTATTTTTATCAAATTTGTCCTAAGTGATTTTTACTTTAAATAAAAATTTATTTTCAATACTACTACCCATAAAGCTTTGCTCACCTTGTTGAGCAATTAAGAAACTACATGGCCTATCAAAATATATAATTAGTTACATTATATCTGTTTGGATTGTTATCCCTTCCGCATTTTCATTTTTCATAAAGATACATTGTTGCAAAGTTATTTCTATTGACATTTGATCCAGTGTGACAAACAATATTGATTTCTTTGATTACATATGTTGATTGTAATGATATTTTGACTTCCACATCATATATTTTTCCTCTCTCATTTTCCATGCATCATCTCGTGTTTTTTTTTTTTTTTTTTTAACTACAATAAAATCAGTTTCATGGAAGGTTTTTTTTCCCCCATCGCTGTATTTAATATCAGGCCTGTAAAATGTAAAATAAGTTTAGGTATTCAAACTGATATCCTTAAATATTTGATTTTTTACAAATTCTTCACAAACCAAATACAAACATTTATGGTGTGTATTTTTGTTAATGCTGAATTGATAGTAAAATATCAAAGAAAAGTATATTTTGATATTTTTATTTTGTGAGCAACAGTTGTACATTATCTTAATTAAACATTTGTACTGAAATATCTTCATTTAGCGACCATAAACCAAGATAGTAAAATAGGAAGTATGTTAATTTAAATTGTAAACATTTCCTGAAGAATAAATGTCCCCCATGCTCTTTTGCAAGTATTATAAAACCAAAGCAATTCTCGATGAGCAGTCATCTTGCTGCAGAGAGTGCATGTGCATTTTATCTGATAATGGTCATGGTAATTTTCTGTATTTTTGAAAAAAGGTTGGTCATTAGTATGAATGATCAGGTAAGTATTTTATTGGTTCAATAAAATGTATTTGATTTTAAACTGGTAATGTAGTAATATTAAAAGTACAGCTAAAATTTTGAAAAAAAAAAAAAAACATTTAAAATTTCAACTATGTAAAGCAAAATGAGAATTTAATTTTGCTTGTTATATGCATTGTAATTGTGAAATGTTTTCACTATTAACATATTCCTTGAAATAGAATACTTTAGATTTACTGGGTGCTTTAGCTGGCAAATTGATAATTGATGAATTCTGTATAAATGAATGAAATGGTTTTGCAAGTCGAACATATTATAAAGAGGCGAAAGATTAACTTTAAAAAATAATATTGATGTTATGACATTTCAAGCAAAATTACATTAGCAGTATTTAGATCCTCTTCATAGCATAGTATGTATATTCCAGAAATGATATTTTATTTAATTTCATAATTAAATAAAATAATAATCTATAATTTTTGTATTCTTCTTTATTTATAAGTATATATGTATAATTCTTTTATTTATTCATTTGTTACAATCTTACAGCAATTTGTATGTGTCAAATGCCAAGATCTTCTTTCCCTTATTTTGAAGAAGCAAGAACAACCATTTATAAATTACAAAGAGTGAAGCCAGTGAAAGATGTTGAACTATATATTTACAGTTGATTGCAATCGATATTCTCTATGTGCTTTGTTATTTATGTGTTGAATTGGCTGCCACGAACTATCATTTATAAATTAAAAGGAGTGGCTCCAGTGAAGATGTTGGACTATATATTTACACTTGATTGCAATCGATATTCTATATGTGCTTTGATATTATCTGTTGAATTGGTCACCATGAACATTAAAGTTAATCTGGAAATTGGTGATTTTAAATGATATAAATGTTTAGTCAGTTTCATCAGAGATAAATCATTTGTTGTGGTTTAATTTTCTTGTTAAGAATTTCATTCATATGTATCTTTTTGAAGTTATTCCTAGCACTTGCCTCCTGTAGATACTTAATTAAAAAATCTTTTGTGTGAGTTGTTCAAAAAGAGGAATCCTGTTTATTTATTGTCTACTGTTTAATTTAAAAAAATAGTTAATTAACGTAGTAAATAGAATTTTGCAACACTTTTTTTTATATCATTTATTTTTATGAAAATTTTATAGCTGACACTCATAGTGTTCACACAGATATAACAATAAATCATTTATGGTAATTGAAGTAGCATAAAATCAATTTTCTGTATTAAATGCTCTGAAATCATCTGTTGGTTCGAGGAATGAGTTTTAATTGTGAAATGGTGAAAATCCAAGATCAGTAGAAGAGTTCAAACAAGTTGTCATGCCACCAAGAAAACACAGAGTATAAAACTTGACTTAAAAACCGGAAAAATGCGGATAAATTTGAACATTTTCATAAAACCCGGGAAAATACAGGGAATTGTTTCTAAATTATTTTTTCCCCCATCTAAAAATGACAATCTCTAAAGATTGTAAGAATAAAAGGTCATAATCATCGCTTCAAAAACGAATATTATTCACGATTGTATAGTGTGGAAACTCGCACCTTTACTACTCTCCCCCCTTTCTTCTGTATAGATCAGTCCAATTTCGATTTGTGAGACAATTGTTCTTTTCCCATAAAATTCCTGAATTGCAGCTTTGTAACTGTGAAATATATTAGAATAGATTTCTCTGGCGAGAATGGCAACATTCAATCTGCGGAGGCCTCGCGGTGGTATTTAGTCAATCGCACGCGAGTTTATTGAATTGTTTATCGTTTGTGAAATCGTGAGCTTATTCAGAGTGGATTAGGAAATTTTTTAAAACAATGGGCTGCTCAAAATCCGTATCTGATACGAAGTGAGTGGATAAGAAAAAATTCAATCTTGATTTTGCTGAAAGGGGTTGAGAAATCCCACAAAATTCATTTGTTTGTTGCTTACTGCTCGCTTTGTAAGAAAATAATAAACCTAAGTAATATGGGAAAACAGGCACTTATTAATCATGCCAAAAAGATAAACGAAATTGTGTGTCAATTAAAAAAAAAGTCATAATTAATAGACTTTGTATCGAAAGGAATGAAGGAAAAGGTGATATGTCATGTTTGAAAACGTCAAATTTAATGTCCGAAAATAAACCGATTTCGAACTTTTTAGTTCAAGAACAAACCTTTAAAGCTGAATTTTTATGGGCATTAAAACTTGTTGCATCCCATTCTTTTTTTTTTTTTTTTTTGCTTTTAATAATATTTCGGAAATATTTTCGCATAATGTTCACTGAAAGTGATATAGCTGAAAATGTTGTATCTTATTTGTTAAGGGTTAGCACCATGAAATTGGTAGATGAAAAATGTGCAGAAATTGATTCCCAAATACACGAATTGGCAAGAATGAATAAATAAAAAAAATTAATTTTGCTTTATAATGTCCCCCCCCTTCTTTCTTTTTTTTGTTAAGTAATCATTAAATGATATGTATTGTGATAACAAAAATTATGTTTTATTTCATCCGAGTCCTTAATTTTGTTCGAGTTAAAAAGAATGAGAGGTAATATATCCCCCCCCCTTAATATATAAATTTTATCTTTCTAAATTCCAGATAATAGTTAAAGAGAAACTTTTTTGTATGTAAATATTAAAATTCTTTTATAATATGCTATTATTTCAAATAATGTTAAATTGTTGCTGCCTTTCTTTGCTTTTTGCACTCCTTAAAATCATATTCCATTTTAACTATTGCACAAGTGTTATACACACATTTTCTCGTATTTTGAATATACCTTTAGGAAAAACGCAAGGAATTTTTTTTCTCCAGATTTCAGTGGCAACTCTGTCAAAGGCTACAGTATTGAAATATAATGGTTTTCTCTAGATCATTTTCTCCGTTGAATCCATCCTATAAAGATCCCCATCTTTTACTTTTTGGGCAGATTTTTTTATTTTGCAACTACTTTTTCGAGAATTCACAGGTTGGCAGGTCCTAGAAAATTATGCAATTTAAAAGGCAATTTTTAAAATAAGATTCAAAGTGTTTGGCACAGCTTGATCATAAGTGATTGTTGCTTCAATAAACCATTGAATCCACCTCCTCTACCTTCTGCAATATTCCATCCTTCCTTCTATGAGTTGTCACCAGATAATATTCTCAGTTATACGATGAAGAAATATTGCATATTAGGAATGGTAAAAACAATGTAAGCTTCTTTAGTTTTTCAAATAAAATCAGCAAAACGCTTAAATTGAAAAGCATGAGTTTTGAACTTCAGATTGGTGGAAGAAAAGAGATTATTACTTTTGTGAAACCATATGAGGAACAAAGTGGTGCCCATGAAAGAGTAGCCAAGGATTGGCACACTAATTCATCGTGTTTTTACACTGCATATTCTCCATCAAGTGTGTTTAATGTGGATGGGAGAAAACTTTATTGTATAGCTCTTCCTAAGCTCATAAAAAGAAAATTAAAAGTATATAAAGTGTCCGTTACTATTTTGTGCAATGCAAGTAAGACTGTAGAGAAAAGCCAAGGATTGGCACACTAATTCATCGTGTTTTTACACTGCATATTCTCCATCAAGTGTGTTTAATGTGGATGGGAGAAAACTTTATTGTATAGCTCTTCCTAAGCTCATAAAAAGAAAATTAAAAGTATATAAAGTGTCCGTTACTATTTTGTGCAATGCAAGTAAGACTGTAGAGAAAAAATATGTAGATTTTATTGAAAGTGAATGCGTTAACGGTGTTAAATTATTACCCTTCTAGAACAAAGCAAATTCCAAAGTTTCGATGACTCAAATCTTTTTTTTTTTTTTTTTTTTACAAATTGTCTTATATAATGAGATTGACTGTTGATTAAGAACTTTAAAACACTGGCAGTGAGCACCAACACATGCACTCATCTTTATTATTAGTAGAGATTTCTTAATACCGCAATTTCAATTTTTTTATTCCTCCTGTAAGCAACACGAATATTAAGCACAATCCTTTAACAGTGGAAGGAAAAGAAAAAGATATTTGATAAAATGATCAAAACATTTTAAATTTCAGGGAAACAGTCTAATCTATTGTTGGAAATAAACAAAAGTTTTTAAACAGTTGCAACTATTTAGAAAAACGGGATTAAATAAGCATCGTAAAAAATAATTTTTTTTCAAATTTTGAAATGTAAATTCTATTTTTATCTAACTGTATTTTCAAAAATTACTCGGAAAATTACAACATTAAACTTAATTTTTAATTAAAATTTCAAATAAATCACTCAAAGGTGTACATTAAGGTGTAACGAAAAAAAAATCAACTTTTGGTTTTTAATAGTGTGGAAAAGTTGCCTTTTGGTGTAGACAAAATTAATCATTAATATGGAAAATGTTGGAGTACATCTTGACATGCCGCAAGGACGTTAAAATTTCATAAAAACGCACTTTTTTGAAAGATTTTTGTACCTCTCGATTATGAAATAAAAAGCTTTAAATAGGCGTTGTAATGTGAATAGAAATATAAAAGTAGTTTTACTATTGCATTGGCATAGTCCTGAGTCATCGCTGGAGCAGATGTTATTGAAGAGAGGCGGAGATTGGTCTGCGCCCGTGACAAGGACAGTTTATGCCATGTCAGTACCTTTGCCGAATTCAGCTTAGTTGGCGCCTCCACTCCGTCTATTGTGTAATTGATTTGTTAGTTTAGGTGCTTGTGTACTTTGTTGTGAGTAAAAAGGGCGCAGTCCAAATTAGGAAAGACAAGACAGATGTCGGAATGTCCTATTTTTGGGAAATTTACTAATGTGCTTGAAGTTGAACTGACGAATCTGTTATGAAGTGCTGATGTTATATTTGATATAACCTTAAAATTGCTTCAGAGAAGGATCCATCTGTAAGTAAAATATGTGGCAATTTAATTCCCAACATAGAATAAATATGGGCAAGAATTTCTATTTCCGTAGTTTCTAGCAAAAGAATTTTGCATTTAATAAAAGCTTATCATGCTAAATACAGGAATTTATCAGTCTAAAAGCAAAAAAGGGTCAGATAAATTTTATTCTAAATTTATGTGCTTAGAGTTTTGTAGTCAATCAATAAAATCGTTGCTAATTGGAGTAGATATATTTGAACCCCATAAAAGTTGATGTAGGTTAAAGTCACCGAAGATAAAAACAGGATCGGAAAATGAATTAAAAAAATGACTTATTTTTTATTTGCTATATTATGGTCTTGAGGAGCATATAAATTTACAATGATAAATTTTAGATCCATGTAGACTACTTAGATTGTTAACATTTCAATATTAATGTTATGAGGAATTCTTGTCGGAATTATTTTACCAGATACAGTTTTGGGGATACCTATTACGAGACCTCCGTCAAGTCGATATGGTCTAGATGAATAGAAAAAGGTCTTTCTTCACTTGAGAAGATGATCTAATTTAAGAAAAGTTTCCTGAAATATTAAGCCATTTTTTTAAAGGCTTCTGCAATTCCACTGAATAAATGCCATGCAGAAAATGACAAACACATTCAAAAACAAACAACCAAGAGAAATTTGAAGAAAGAAAGAATAATAATAAATAAATTCCAATAAAAATGGAAAAAGTTTTAAGTGCCAGAGTTTTCACCGTAAATACTTGCATCCAATTGCATTGGAATCCAATTAGATTTGACAAGATTTTTTAAGTGCTTTTTTTTTCTTCTAATCGGCAAGTCAGCCTTCTCACCCCATTTAAAAACATTAGAAAAGTTTTCAAGAAGAGTGTCAACTGTTTTCGAAGAGATTTTGATTGCTGTACAATTTTTTCATCAATAGTTTGAATAATAGAGTCTATTTGGTCATTCTAGGTTTTTTCGATCTCGATAATTGGCACATTTGCTTTGACGGCTGTTGAATATTTTGTGGATGTTGATTGATTACAAATTCTACTCGCTTTCCCTGTTGTTATGCGATTTTGACACTTTAGTTCCAATATTTGCTGTTCTGTAATATATAAGGGATTAACTTCTCCATAGCTCTAGGTACGTTGACAATTAACACATTTTTTTTTTTTTATGACTGACATTCACATCATGAGATTTTCCGCACAGATGACAAACTTTTGCTTTATCGCAAGCTTTTGTAGGGTGGACAAAGCTGAGACATTTTGTACATTGAACTTGGACGGTCGACAAAAGGTTTTTATTTTTTATTGCGTACCAGATTCTCATTGAATATGTAAAAAAACTTTCGAGGATAATATGAAGGACAGGCGGAATTTCCCTCATTTCATTTTGTTTTTAAATTCGAAGCATTTCGGTGATTTCTATGCCATTATATTTGCTTAATTCTTCGGCTATTTCTTTAAGTGGTACGTTGTTAAGCATGTCAAATAGAAGAAAACGAGACGTTATGTTCTCCCATATTGCATCTGTTGTAACATGTAGATTTATAACTAAGTTTAACAGTTATTTTGCACAGACTGGATTTTGCGTTGTAAAGATTATCTTCCCTAGTCGGATAAATTTCATATTTGAGTATCGGTTAATTTTTTCCTCATATGTGCTTACAGTAGAAAATGATTCATGTGAGGAATCGTAAACTTAGCATCAGAATTAGATATGACAATATTTATTTCCACGAATTGCTTTTGTTTAATCTTGGAACAAATTCGTTTGTGGTCGTTCGTTTTGCACTTTTAAAAAAACTTTTCAATAACATTCGGATGCATGTTAAATTTATCATTGACTGAATTCAATGAGAGTAAATCATTATAAAGATCTTTTACAGTCCCAATTCTGTGGCTCAGCTTGACCAAAAGAAAGAGTTGGGGAAAAAAAAAGAAGATAGATTTGACCTGTTTCCTTCGAAAAAATAAATATTAAACCACCTAGAAGTAAAAAAGAAAACCACAATAAAGCCATTTGCAGAAAGGATGTTGATTCGAAAATTTCATTTATCAGGAAAAAGAAAAACAAACGAACTACCCAACAGCATTTATTTTCAAAAACGACAATCTTACTTTCTCTTTAAAAATTTCCTTTAAAAAAAACTGAAAAACAAACAAATACACAAAGTAATTGGAAAACGATAGTTGGAAAGCACGCAAAGCTAATAGTTAATAGACTTTGCATTCAGCCAGCTATAGTCAATCCAATAAAACCACGCATACGCTGATATTGCGTAGCAGAAGTACTTGTCCAGTCGAGTCAAGCATTTGCTATTGTCCACTCTTTCTGCGCATGTGCAATATTTTTTTCTACGCATGCATAGTTTTACTAAAATCTTATACTTGACTGAAAGTAAACCCATCTTTACTTACGTTGGTAGTTAAAGGATTGTTTGTTTTGTTTACATTTTCAATATATTGTGGCTCCATCTGTTGCAGGTTCGTTGGCCTTAAAAGATTTTTGAAACCGGTATCTTTCCATAATTAAGGATTGTTTTTTGTTGAAAATTCGTCCTGTTATTTATTCTATTTATTTCAGAAGTGAATTTTGTGAAAGCCTAGCATCCTCTGCAGGCAGCAACAAGACTGCTTTAGCCACAGTTTATGTAGGTCGTATTTTCAACGCTTTCTATCTGTCCATAAACTTTAGCTAGATGATTTAATAAACTTTAGTTTAACCACATTTCAGGCATTTTAATTGAATATCACAGTTATCAGAAATTATTATATTTGTAGCTTTGAGATATCTAGTTTTGGCTGCCTGAATTGCTCGGCAGTGACTCTCCGAAACCAAAACTATTCATAGTTTATATTTAGTTTACGACATTATTTCTGTTTTATAAGATAATTGGATGCAAATGCCTTCTTGTTTTGTGTGTGTGTGTGTGTGTGTTACTCTGACTATTTTGTTAAGCGAGAATCTGTGAGTTTCCAGGTTTCCTAGGATCAATTTAGAGTAATACTTTGATCTAAGCAGTGACTTTAGCCTAATTACATAATATTAGAAGTCCTGCTCATCGAAAAAAGCGCTTGTATTTTTTGGTGCATCTTAATACTAGTGAGGAATCCTTTTATAAATCCATTATTAAAATGTTATTACTTATCTTGAATTTTTCATGGTGTTTTTACAATCTCTTACCCTATTAGCACAAAATGCCCAACATTATTACGATAGCTACTCGACGTTAGGCGGCATTCAGAATGTTGGACAATGTAAAGATATCGTGCAATATCTTGTGTAGGGTACTGAAGTAATTGTTTGTGTATTTCAGTATTATTGGGGAATTTTTCAGCGGAGGGGTATTAGCTTGTTCAGTTTCTTGGTTTAAATTTTCCGATACTGCAAATCTGTCGGTGAGATTTATCAGTTTTATTTGGATTTGTTGGGATGGTTGATTTGCATTTTTCCTCTTTGAAGAGGATTTGAATTCCCCATTTGACCTTATTTGTTAACCTTCTAGTATTAAATTTCTATAATGAGGAGTTCACGGTGGAAAGATAAATCAGCAAAAAGGGTGTTTTTTTTTTTTTTTTTTTTTTTTTTTGCCCATGAAGTATTTTTTACTTTCTATATCCCTAGTAAAAGCCTCCTGGATTGCCAAGAAATTAGGGTCGTTTCCAATGCTATACTAAGGATTTGCTCATAAAGATCCAGAGCTTTTTTTTTTTTTATTTACCTTAATCCAACGTTCTAAAAACAATAAACCTCTAATATTACAATATCGACTCTGGGAATTGACGCATGGTTCAAATGGGCTACTAGCCAGCTTATATTCGGTCCCCTGTTCTATGGCCCTAGAGTCTTTTTCTAAGCATTTCATTTTTCATAAGCTTTACCTAGCTCATATTGAAAATACGATGTAAAACGGGACTTGCAGAAGACTTCTTCCTAGCTCATTATCCTATGCAATGAATGTGATATTAAAAGTTTTCTAAAATGTTGGGTCTTTTAAGCCAAGCTGTTTGTTTAGTAATTGTTTCACTGTACTTTTCCTCCGAATCTTTCCTAAAATCCAAACCTTGTTCCTATCACTGTGCCGAGTCATGAAGAATAAAGGGTCAAACTCGCAACAGGACGCCTACAATTTCTAGATGTTTTCTCCAGAGGAAAAAAAAAAAAAAAGTTTTATTATTCAGCTATTTTTATCTTTTCAAAGTAAAAAAAAAATGCTTTTCCCGATACTGACAATTTTTCAGATTAAAAATAGGACATTGTTGTTTAATTAGACGTAGTAATATCCATTTGCATTTAAATATTAATAAAAACTATGACCATTAGAAAAAATATTTTATGATTTTAATTAATATGTTTAAAAAAAAAAAAAAGGAGAAGTTTATTTAAGTATACTGCTCTATAGGACAAACCGTTTGATCTAAAGTAACAAATTTAACACATAAGGAATTTTTGGAAGGTGGAAATGTGCATCTCGAAGCGAATTTGTTTAAAAATTTTAACTAAAAAGGAATCCAGATTTTGCTGTTTTTCGAGATAATTTTCGAAAATACTATTGGACATTTTTTTTTTTTTTTTGTCTCGTTTTAAAATTTAGAAATTTTTTTTTCTATGATTGCAACTAACATGATATAAATTTTTTTAATTTAATAAATTTTTAAAAATATTTTTATGTATAATTTGCAAATACACTTTTTATGTTCCTCTATGTTGATGTGTCCGCGTTACCACGAAAAAGAGGTGCAGTAGTTTTTGATGCAGTAGGCGCCTGAGCACCCGAGGGCAGAAGTCTGACTTCTAGCTCATATGAACAGAGCACTCACATAATCGCTTGCACAACCAGTTTTTACAGGCGGGCTCTTTCACACACCTCACAGATAGAACACAGGATGAAGAACAACCATGCCCAAACCAGCACTCGAACCCGGTACGCCCAGATCACGGGGGAGACACGCTACCCCCAGGCCAGGAAGCCGTCTTTTACTATGTTCACTTATTTAATAGAATATTTATCAATACCGAAATTATATTGTTATATTCAAATGTGAAAGCCAAGAAGTCCAGAGTCATAATAAATCAATAAAAATAAATATATTTCCACTAAGTTAATAAAATAAAATAAAATAAATTGAAATCTGAAATTAGATTGACCAATTTAATAAAAAGTGATATCATATTTTGCACAGTTTTGGATCAAGAAATATTTAAAACCGCTGTTGATTAAAAATCTACATTGACTGGCTCCATGGTGTAGCTGTGGTGGCAATGATAATCAGAGAAACAGTATATTGAGGAAGGAGATATTATAAGAACATGATGATAATGGATTTATTTCACATTATAAAACAAATTATATAAAAAGAATAAATGTCCAAAAAACGAGTACTATGTCCCAAGTATCATTTAATCTTGTTAGTCCACTAGATAATTTAAATAAAAATTTGAATTTTTGGCTGAAAGTTTAACAGTAAACATTCATTTCTGCCTTCTTGTATTTGAGCGTTTCCAGTTATACAGTACACTCCCGATTATCCGCGGAATCGGGTGGCGCGGCTGCCGCGGATAACAAAAATCGCGGATAATCCGAAAAAAGCTAAAAACGGGTATAGCAAAAGAGAAAACAGTCATTCCAACTTTGAAAAATCGTTTTATGTACAATAAAGCGTAAAATAAACAGCAGGAAATGTTTAACTAACGCTTAATATTTTAGTATATCACTCAAAATTAACCTCGGGAAGGTTCCGAGAAGGCCTGGGATATTTTTGCCATAAATAAGCACGATGTTAGCAAATTTAACATTTCGCTCAGTTTTATGAACATTTTTATTTTCTTTGCTTTACGCTTGTACTAAATAAATAAATAAACAAAAAAAAAAAAAAACAAAAAAAAAACTTTGTGCGGCAGGCGCGGATAATCGGGAGTCTACTGTATATACCTACATATTTACTTTAAATAATCTTTCTGGTGTAATTTAAAGCTTTTGAAAATATTTGAAAAGACATTAAATCGGAAATTTTAAAATAATGTAATGGTATTATAAAATAAATGATCAATTATATTATTAATACTGCTAATTTGAATGTAGAAGGAATAAAAAAAGGTTAAAAAAATCCCGGTGCCCATTCAAATGCTTTTCAACACATTTCTTAAGACTACTTTTTTAACTTTCTTTTTTACATAAAACAGAATAGCATACAACGATCTTGTACTTTTAATCTTATTTCCTAAAATTAAATCATATAAATTACATTTTACACATACTTTAAATTGAAGTTTACAATAATTCCACATAAAAAAATTGCCTTAAAACCACAATATATTATTTATGCAACAGCAGATTATTCAAAATCAAAATTAGTGAAATGAAAAATATTCGCCAGTGGTTTGCAAAAAGGATTTTTTTTTTAATTATCAGTTTAAAATTTGGTTAACCAAAAAATAAAAACCATTTTAATTAAAATTTTCTCATATATTTAAAACAAAAACATAAGACGCCAAAAATCAAATATCTGTAAACGAGTGATGTAGAAAAGACACATTCATGTCTCTCCGTATAGGTTTAGCAGCTGTTTAGTTTAAAGAAAAAGCGTTGATCCTATTTTCCAGATTGTGTGTTTTCCCAGAAGTCGAGTCATAAAAGTTAGTAAAGGGCCAAGTTTAAATGGACGGACCCTCCAGTTACAAGATAACTCTCCCTGCTATTTCCGTTTTCCGTAATCCATTGCACTCATCAATTTCTATAATTCCGTACTTTGAGAACGATGCGTTATTTCAAATTCGATAAACAGATTGAAAAGTTTGTAAACGAAATTTCATTTCAAATAATATTTTTCTAATATTTTCACACTTTAAATATTAATTTTTATAGAAAAGTCAACATGTTTTGAAGAAAATAAATTTTTTCATGTGAGAACATCATGTTGTCTTGGTTTGGGGATTTTGAAAACTCAAAATGCACGAGCAGAATATTGGTGATTTATCGGTTTTGAGGCATCAATTTTTCCTTTCATGGTTATTAGCAATGACAAAGGAGGTTCGCGGAAATGATAAAGAAGGTAATATATGAGCCATTTATTTTGAAAATGGGACAAGTCCATTTTTTGTTATTGTGAGATATTTAAAGGTTTGCATTCAATAAATTTAAAAAATATTGGTATGTATTAATAGATACATTTTTTGTATTTTGTGGTACCAGATAATGTAAGTTTATAATCCAATAGTGCAGACTTAAAAAAATGAGAGTTTAACTATAACTAAATGGACTTGCCTCACTTTCAAAATGAATGAATTATTGTAAAGTTCCATTTGATTGGGAAATATTTAGGTTGCATCAGCCTTTTTTTTAATAATAAAAACGAAATACTATTCAAAAATTTATAATTATTTATTCATTTGATAAAAAGTGAGAAAAAACAAAGAATATTCTTGTAGAAAATATAACATAACAAAAAACAATTAAGTTTTATTAAGAATTTCTATGAAATTATACATTTTCAGTTTATACGTAGATATAATTAAATTGAATTTTATTTAGGACTAGCCGCCTTTGGCGACCAGCCGGTTCGCCAATCTTAATGTTCGTTTAAATTTTAATAATTAAATAGGTTTAACCGGAGTTTAACCCCCTTCTTCGCCAAGTTGCGATAACGCACCAAAGCTGGCAATCTTTATTATGCACTATAATTGAACATCTGCTTCTTTGCTTTTGAACATTTCGCAAGGCCGTTGTTTGCGATTTTTAAAAATTTCGCCAAGCAGGGGATAAAACTCCGGTCGTACCATTAAACATTTTACGCAATTCCAACTTTAATAGATTCTTCAGCAAAATATTTTAAAACTTCAAATTTTGATAGTCATATAATTCACTCATAATATTATAAAGGCCTTCAGTTATAGCGTGATATATATCTCTCTAATTTTCTGTTACCCCTCGTAGAAATTATGCTTTAAATTACAGTGTAAATGATTAATCTGCAATTAATATAATATTTTTTACTGAAACAAAGCATTTTTTTTAATAATATGATTACTGATAATAGAGTCACTGAGCGTTTAAACTTTATGGTCACTAAAGAATATCTTTCTTAATTTATGTAATATCTCAAGAATTTGTCAACAAAAATTTCTCAGATTCATCATGAACAGATCGATTCATTAACAATGTTTAATTTTAAATGCATCAAACACTAAGAAAATAAAATGAATCGTTTAAAATAATCGGTCGAAAACAGGTTTAAAAAAATCTACTTAAAAAACGATGTACTTAAAACTATAAGCATATACAAAAAATATATAACTAACATAAATACATTTTACTTACAAAAGCATGCAACTAACCTAAAAATAATTTAAATCGTCCGTTGGTTGTCATGCCAACAATCAGAACAATGCGCATGCGTGGATTTTCTTCGCCAGTTACGTCAACGCAAATGCGTAAATTTTTCTACGCCAGTTGGGGTAACGCTATGCAGATTAGACATTTTTAATTTCCTTTATTCTGTGTTATTTTAATTCTAAAGTACTTCAGAATGAATGTGAAACATGGATTAATTAACAATGTTTAATTTTAAATGCATAAAACATTAAGAAAATAAACAGAATCGTTTGAAATAATCTGTCGAAAAATGTTAACCCTAGCCTAATTACTGTTGGGAGAAAAAAACAACTGATGCCTTACTTATTTGGCGATGGGGAAAATGGAAGATTTTTTTGGCGAAAAAGTTGGCGTTGGGAAAAATGGAAGATTTTTTTGGCGGGAAAGTTAGTTTTTAATTAATAATTGACTACCCCTAACATTTAGGGGGATGAAAAATAGATGTTGGCCGATTCTCATAGATACCGGATATGCACAAAAAATTTCATCAAAATCGGTCAAGCCGTTTCGGAGGAGTATGGCAACGAAAACTGTGACACGAGAATTTTATATATTAGATTTAACATTTTAAAATGTTCATGATGTTATAATCTTATATTGTAATAAATCCATCATGTCTATAACTATCATTATCTCCATTTTTTTTTTTTTTCAAACATGGACTTGCCCCATTTTTAAAATAAACGGCTCATATATTCGCAGAATTTGACATTCTGATCCTGCAACTTTTTTACATTTGCAGAACTCTATATTATGTAATCACTGCAGAGTAGGCATGCGTCATATCTTTTCCTTTCACATTTTTGTATCTAATTCCAGCTGAAGACCCTTTCCCACATTCGAAAACCAAATGGAGCGTTCGGCCCAAAGTGTTTCATAATGGTGTTTAAATTATTAAAATTCTTATAATTAGTAAGTGAATAATTATTTATAACAATGTAATTTCATAACATGATATTATAGTAATATTTCTGTTAATAAATTGCATTTCTTTATTTTAATAAAAATAAAAAATTATAACTCGTGAAAGATTCTTTAAAAAATAAATAATATTCTGTAAATAAAATAAATAATTTTCTCCAAAAGGCCTCATTTCTAATAATTTAGTGCTAATATTTAATATGTTTGCACACATAATAAAGCTACGAATTAACATACATAACACACACACACACATGCAGCAGCCAGGCCAGCTATAGAAATTTATATAATTATTTTTTTAAAATTTACAATTTTTCTAGCTGCCAAAAAAAAAAAAAAAAAGGTTTTGGAGCTCAAACGATTTTAAGATGACCCCCCCCCCCATCATTTTTTAAATATAGACACATGCTTAGATAAGTGATAGTGAATGCGCGAATCTGATAGATAAAGAATTCTTTAAAACCGGTTTCAATTGGTTTTTGATGAAAAAAATTTCTAATCTCAAGCAAAAAAAGTTTTTCAACTCGATTGATTTTGAGATGGTTAAAAACCATCACTTTTCTTATTGTTGGTGATTGCAAAATATGATGTGAGAACATGATGTTTTTCTGTCGGATTGATACCAAGTGACTTAAAAAAATTGACGTTCTCACATGATAACTTGAAATTTGCGATACCAGATATCATTTTTTTGTTGCTGTTGACCAATGTATATCGATTTTTATACATTTGGCTGTAGCCCTTCTATAGTAAATAATGAGTGATTTCTGTGCCAACGTGGTTTGGGGTTGTTAAAGCCACAAAATTCACGGACAGAAAATTGATGATTTATCGCTTTTGAGGCATCAGTTTTTCATTTTTACGGTTATTAGAAAATGAAGATTGTCACATTTGGTGTCTTATCGCCTGCAAAATGTTACAACTTGGCACGAATGTCCGCAAGTGCCCGATTCTCCAGCCTGGCCAATTAAGGGCAGGAAAAGTTATCGCCTGAAGCAGCACAGAGAAGAAAATGGGAATGAACGCTTAGTAGCGAGGAGAGCTATTAAAGTTTATATAATTATTATTATTTTTTTTTTTTTTAATTTTCTATCATTCTTGCTAGCAAAAAAATATTTTGGAGCTCAAACGATTTTGAGATGGGGGAAAAAAAAGAATGAACATCGCTTTTCTAAAAATTGACGATTGCATAATACAATAGTCACGTAGACATCCTAATCAAGTTTAAACTACATTTTTACAAAATAATAATAATAATAATGAGGTGATGAAAACGTTTTAGAGCTCGGACAATTTTTGGATGAAAAAAAATATATCGTTTTTGAAATATTGTCATATCCGTAACACCTAATTGTGTGTAATTATTTAAAACCGGTTTTTTACCGAAAAAAATTCTGGCCTCGAGAATAAAATTTTAGAATTCGATTGATTTTCAGTTGGTTCAAAAACCGTCACTCTTCTAAATGTTGTAATTGCGAATCATGAGTACGTGAGAAAATAATGTTTTTCTGTCACTTGAGTTAAAAAAAATAGTGTTCTTGCGTGATAACTTGAAATTTGAAATAGCAGATTTCAATTTTTTTCAGCGTACTTGCACACATGTATTAAATTCCTATGGGATAACAGCCTTTTTCGCTATATCCCTCACAGTTTATATATTCATGTATTAAACTTTTTTTTTATCATGTGAGAACATAATAAAAAATAAGTTGTTTGGGTTTAAGGTTTTTGAAACCTCAAAATGCACATGCAGAATGTTGGCGATTTATCGGTTTTGAGCCATCAGTTTTTCGCTTTTAGGTAGAAAATGATAAAGACAGTAATATATATTCGCAGAATTTGCCATTGTGATCTGGCAACTCTTCTACATTTGCAGAACTCTATATTATCTGGCAACACTGAATTATCGTTCGGATGTCGCAAAGCGGTTTTTCGATCGATGTCTGTTGTGTAATCACTGCAGAGTAGTCATGCGTCATATCTTTTCCTTTCAAATATTTGGATCCGATTCCAGCTACAGAACCGTTTCGACATTCGAAAACCAAATGGAGTGTTCGCCCAAAAGTACTTTCATAATAGAGTTTAAATTATTAAAATTCTAATGATTAATAAGTCTATAACAATGTAATTTTATAAAATAAATTATACTAATATTTCTATTAATAACTTGCATTTCTTAATTTTAATTAAATTTTTAAAAAAATATTAACTTGTTTACGATCCTTTAAAACATAAATAATATTCTGTTCTTACTGCACTTTGAGTTATGAAATTTACCCCAAATCTGTTAATATTCATTTTATTTTATCAGGGTTATTTATTTTTATTCAATAATTATTGTGGTAGCAATTTTCAATTAGAAAATACATATATTATTATTGTTTTATTACTTGTTTTTTTTTTTCTCTAGTATTATTTTTCAACGAAAACAGCTTTTTAAATATTTTATGATTTTAAATCATACTGAAAATTTACCTTTTTTTTAAAAAAAATATTTCATTAACGAAGTCATTAATTTTACAAACATAGAATTAACTGAAATTATTTTCTAGCTTAAATTTTCTCCAAAAGACTTCATTTCCAATAATTTAGTGTTAATGTTTAGTAATGTTTGTACACATAATAAAGCCTCGAGTTACATACATAGCATACAAAATAATGCACACACAGACACACACACACACATATTCAGTGATGGCCAAAAGTGTGGACATTTTTTGAAAGTTTCATGTTTTTCAAATTTGCGTGCTTGTAGAATATATTAATTTTCACTTAAATACAAATGTTTATATATCAAATTGAAGGTAATATCATGTAGAATTTAATAACAAAAACAGTATTACAAAAAAAGTTACGCTCATTTTAGTAGAACAAACAAACACAAATTGTTTTGAATAATGACGTGTTTTGTAATAAAAGCGTACTAGACGATCACAAACACTATTCTGAGGACCAATCAAATGTATGTAACTATAGTTTAGGTTATTTGGATGGTAAAAGAGTTATTGTTGTGGAAATATTTTGCGGAATGATGCATAGTAGTACAATTAAATAGAGTATTGCTGTTTTTGAATATTTTAAGTCCTTTTTTTTTAATTAAACTAATTTTAAACAATGTCACCAACAAGAAGAACTGATTCGACATCTACAAAAAGAAGCCGAATTGTCATATTGAGAGAAAGTGGCCTCTCTTATGCTGAAATTGCAAGACAAGTTGGTGGTTCAGCGACTTGTCTGGTGTACGAAAGTTCTGTTTATGATATGAAAAATCGAAATCAGTGGAAAATAAGGCCAAATTAGGCTGAAAAAAAATGCACAAGTGCTACTGCCGATAGAAAAATTAAACGGCTATGCCTTCAAGATAGAAAAATTTCATCAGATGCCATTAGATGTGAAATGAATGCAGCTGGTATTGCAGTAAGTTCAAGAACAATAAGAAGAAGGTTATCAGAATTTGGACTACAAACTAGAATTCCAAGGAAAAAACCATATTTAAATCAAAAGCAACGCGAAAGACGAGTTAAGTGGGCAAAAGAACACATTAAATGGTCAGAAAATCAATGGAAGCAAGTAATCTGGACCGATGAGACTAAAATATCGCTCTTTGGTAGTGATGGTAGAAAATACGTGAGACGTAGAGTAGGTGAAGCGCTTCGTCCTGATTGCATTGAAGCAACTATAAAAACAACAACAAATGCCATGATTTGGGCATGTATGTCTGCAGATGGTGTGAGCCGAATTCAAGTGATTGATGGCATCCTGAATGCCAAAAAATACATCGAAACTGTCCTGGAACCAAAATTGATACCTGCCATCAGGGATTTCTTCCCCAACAAAGCACCATTTATTTTTCAGCAGGATTCAGCTCCATGCCACACAGCAAAAGTAAGCAAAGCATGGTTTCAAAATAAAGGCATAGATCTATTACCATGGCCAGGAAACAGCCCTGATCTGAATCCAATTGAAAATTTGTGGCGACGTTTGAAAATTCTTGTACGAAAAAAACGTCCATCCAATAAAAGACAACTTATTGAATCTATCATTGATTCTTGGCACCATATGATTACGAAAGATGAACTCCAAACACTCGTTCACTCGATGAAAAGACGCTGTGAAGCTGTCTTAAAAAATAAGGGTTATCCTACTAAGTATTGATTCTGTAAGTATCACTTTAAAAAAATGCAAATCTAAGATAGATCTTACTAAAATGAGCGTAACTTTTTTCGTAATACAGTTATTGTAATGCTGTTTTTGTTATTAAAATCTACATTAAATTGCCTTCAATTTGATATACAAACATTTGTATTTAAGTGAAAATTAATATATTCTACAAGCACACAAAGTTGAAAAACATGAAACTTTCAAAAAATGTCCACACTTTTGGCCACCACTGTATGTAAATATCATTTTTGAAACAGAATCGTGGCCGAAGGAGGAAGGCAGCGATGAAACTACGCTACGGGAAACACGTGGCCTGCTGGCCGGAGCGAAAAATATCAGTGTCGAAAGGAACTGTTGCGTCATTCATTTCGCTTGCATCTCTCGCGGATTTAATTTTAATTCTTTTAATTCATTTGACAATTTTGGCACAGATAACTAATCCTGTCGTCTCTTAAAGGGAAACATATAATTTTATGAAGGCAGTTTCGTGTCCGAAGACAGAAAAGACACTTTGAATTTTTAACTTCGTTTTATTCTATCCTAGGAGGCATGATTTATGGACAAGAAGCGCGGACAAGGCATGTCTGTCCACAGCGCGATACAAGAACAGTTTAGAGTAAAAAAGAGGGAGAATATTTTTCTCAGTGTTTATAGATATGATATATGCAATTTCTTTAATTCTTATCAAAGAGCTAGTCTACGGATTTTTTTCTCACCGCCAGGTTCTTTTTTTTTTTTTTTTTTTTTTTTATAGTGGTAGGGATATGGTGTGAAAACACAATCAGCTGGCCTCAGTAGAACACAGCGATGTTTATTTACATGAAGAGCACGAGTACACAAAGGCGACGAATATACAGACGACAAATATTTACAGCCGAGACTCACACAGTAGCACACTACAGCATACACTAGCCCACAAGAAGTAATCGTCCACAGCACACGAAGCGGCCAGACAGAATCCAGCAGGAGATGGGATCCTCGGAGCTTCACTCTAAGGTCCCGCCAAAACGGATGAACTTCTCACTGTCTCCTTGCTTTAGCTGCCGACTCACTACTGGCTATTACACAAAGGGTACGACGCTACTTCCACAGTAGACAACAGAATTCGATGCTCACAGCCCAGTCCAGCACTCTCTCCGCGCAACGTTGGTACTCCGCTGTTGCTTCGTTATCCTCTCGAAGACTCGTTACTTGTCGGCGACTCCGACTACAATTCAGGATGACGACTGTCGACGACTTGCCACAGCTTGAAAGTGCCGGCCTTTTATAGTTCTCGGGAGACAGATCTAAAAGCTTCTAGACCAATCAGGCGTATCTTGGTTCCTAATGGACGGATCAACAAAATTCTCAAAGTTTCGAACATTATACATTTTGTCGCCAATGACGCCAAATTCGTTGCCAAGCCCTGGGATCACTAGCTCGGCATACGACAGTATCCATTACAAATGACTGTAAAATGGTCTTTCTTATGATGACATTATTCGTGTTGGAAAGCAAAATTAAACGTTTGTAACACTATTTTACTAATTCCTTTTCATAAAAAGTACCTTTCATTCCATTTTCATTCAAATCTTTTATTCGACAAGTAATTGGATCTATTTTCAATTCTTCTGAAATTATAAATTTTTCTTCAAGGTCATATCTTATCATAAATATGGTTTTATATTTTGATATTCTAACAGTTTCTCTAGTTTTAAAGGCATTAGCTTTTCGCCTTAATTTTGGCTTTCTTACCACTTTTTCTTTGAATAAATTATGATAAACTAATGATTCAATTTCTTCTTTACTCGCTTCTGTAGGAGTGATTTTAATATATCTAAGATAAGAATTATTATAATTTTACTTAGCTTTCCTGACAGAACAATGTTTTTCCAATTGAGCTTCCCATAAAAATCAGATTTTGAAAGCATCTATAATGGCCAGATAAAAAGAAAATTTATTTCCTGCTGTAGTTTTTTTCTTAATCGCGCTTTTACTTTTTTTTGGAAATTATTGTTTGTGAAAATGTGCATGCAATAGCTGAACACGTTTCTAAGTGCAAATGTTTTATTTTAAATATAGAAAAACATGAATTCTTATGCTGAACAAGATCTTGTTAACTATTTTATTGATTACTTATACTGAACAAGATCTTGTTAAGTATTTTATTGATTACTAGCCGCCATTGGCTACCAACCGGTTCACCAGTATTAATGATCACACAAATTTTCAATTAAATATTTTAAGTAACTTGGTTTCTTAATAGCTTTTTCTCCAAAATATATGTAAGCTTCAGATTTTGATTGTTATATAATTCAGTCATATTATTATGTAGCCATTAAACAGTTCTGTTCATTGTACTACATATCTCTTTCTTTAATTTTCTGTCAGCGCCTATAAAATTTCCTCTTTAAATTAGAGTGGAAATGTTAAACTGCAATTAATATAAAAACTTTTTTTACTGAAACCAACCATGTCTTTTTTTTAATATGAAAATTGAAAGCAGAATCGTTCGTCTTTGAGATTGTTGCAGAATAATTTTCGTAATTTATATAATATCATAAAGAATTATTCAACAAAAATTTCTCTGATTCATCTTAAATTCTTTTTGTAATTTTACTTTCAAAATATTTAAATGATGCAAATAAAAATATTTTATTTTATTTCAGTCAATAAATATACTTATGAAAAAATTATGCAGTTTAAATTTTACACAGTCCTTTTATCATAAGAAATCATATTCTGCGAAATACTCTTGGCACTTCAACTTTTAAATAAATAAATAAATGTTTCTGTCTTTTGCACTCAAATATGACCAATTTATGAAGTTTTTACGTATAAATTTCAGAACAATCAGCATTTTCATAATCATGAGCCAATCACTGTCGAGAAACCCTGGCAGAAGATTGGTGTATCTTCTTTGAGTCGATGAAGTGGTTTAAAATTGCCAGTTTTTATAGAAGAGTGATATTCAAATTTCATAAATTAGTCAGTATTAGTGATTGATTTAGTTGATTGGAGTAACAGCTTTTTTAAAAAATATTGGTGCCTCAAGAACACTTTGCTGAATATAATTCAAAGCGCAGAGGACCTTTGTAAAAATTAAAAATTCATAATTTATCAGAGTATTTATTGACTCGTTACATAAAATATAATGGGGTCAATTCATGTGACGTAAAAGTCACATGTCATGACCTATCCGCGCATGGCATTTAAGTTTCATCCGCACCGCTTTCGTAGATTAGTCTGCCATTAACGTTCTCCGCCGAGTATGAAGCGGATTTTTTTTGTTTACATTTGAAGTTATAATTTTTGAGTCATTTTCTTTCCTCTTATTATGTGCTAAAAAAGGAAATACTGGTGTGCTGATGGATGCTTTAATGCGAAACACAAGAGTGACTGTCATGATAAAATGTTTTCTTATTTTCCTTTCAACAATCCTGCCTAGGGTTGGTACCTTTGGTATAGATTTTTTCAAGCCTTCGAAGTCGGTGATATGCTTCGATAATTTTGAATATGCTTAGAATGTTTTTAAATGTTTACATGAATATTACATTGCATTTTCTAAAAAATCTTATCTAAATTTAATTAATGTAAGTAAACAAATTCCTGCTGCAAAAATAACAACTGCTATAATGCTAAACCTAAGTGGAAGTGAATTAAATTTCTTAAAGATTTATTTAATAAGTGAAATATTTACTAACTACTGAAATTTGAATTTTCTTATTGACTGTTATAATACATATATAATTGATGTATTTTATTAAGCGTGCTCTTAATTCGACATTAATTATATATATATATATATATATATATATATATATATATATATATATATATATATATATATATATATATATATGTGTGTGTGTAAAGTTTTGAAAACACATGTCATTTAATTAAGTATATAAATTAGTTGAGTATAAAAACCATTAATTAACGTCAAATAATTTTTGCATTTGATTTTTAGTTTTTGGCATTATAATAAAATGCATTATGAGGTTTTACTTTCTTATTATGAACCTTAAAGTTTTCTTTATCTTTTAGTAATTCATGTTATTCATTTACTGCTGGGTAATCATGTCTAATAACAAAAGAGAAAATGGATGGCCCCAGAAAGCTTTATTACTAGTTTTCTAATTACATTTGCAGATTTGTGATGGATTCAAAGTGAATTTATATCAAACAACTTTTCTATTGTTAAAAATGAAATGTCAATAGTTTATTGTATTTAAACTGAAATTCACTGTTATCATAATATCCTGTTTAAACACTGTGCACCTCAGTGATTTCTGTTTTAATAAATACAGGTCTTTTCATTGAAAATCAATTACCATATCAGCATTAATTATATAATTTTTATTCCCAACTTCATTGCTACATGCATGCTTCACTTCTTTTTTTCTATTTTTTTAACATATCAATTTTGAATTATAAAATTCTGTAAAAGCATAAAAGTGTTTCTTCTAACTCATCTTTATATCCTATTTAACTTCTCTCTCTCTCTCTCTCTACTTATATATATATATATATATATATATATATATCATGACCTTATTCTCGTGTATTAAATTTACTGTATTGTATGTTTTATTTTATGATATTCATTCAATATAATTTTTATCAATGTAACTTTAACATTTAAAAAAAAATTCATAAAGGTTCTGCTTTAAAAGTATATTGTTCAACATAATGTTTTTATTCGTGATAAAAAAAACTGTTGTTTAGTATTTAGAATGTTTCTGTTGAATAAAATTGATTTCATCATTTACATTGACATTCTTGTCATACTGTGTTTATATTTTTTCTAAGTGTCTAGAAAAATAAATGTTGATAAATAGTTTTTTGAATTAGTGAGTACATTAAAACATCCATTTGATCACATTTTTTTCAAATAATTATCATATATATTTTATCTATCTATATATATATATATATTTTGTAATGTATAAATAAAAAATATGAAACTGTAATTTTGTTTTCCTTTCAGGATCTCTACAAATTAAAATGAAATAACTGAATCATAAGTTGCATAGATTTTAAAAAAGGTATCTATACCTTTTATATTTCATAATTTGAAATTGTAAACATAATTTATTCAATATATACTAATTTGAATTTCATGTTCTTTCCTCTGAAAACATCAAAGTCTCAATATTAATAAAAATCATTACATAAGAAAAAAAATGTAATAATTTTATTAGTAAGCTTTAAAATATTAACTTATCTAAGAGTAATAATTTATTTTTAAAAAGAACTATATTTATAAGATTCAACATTCCATAATATTTAAATAATATGTAAAAAAAAAAGAACGTATGTAATTTTTCAAAAACACTGCCATAGTCATTTGTCAAAATGTATCCTTTGGATAATAAAAGGGGGGGGAGGATATGGGAAAGGAAAGAATAAAGCAGCACCAAACGAATTAAAAAGCGACGTTCTTTAATTATGCAAAAACAATAATTCCATTGAAAATACTAATTAAAATCTTAATATAAGAAATAAAATTATATAACTACGAAAATTTGGAGAAAATAATTCAAAATAATATTTTTAAAAAATCAGAATTTTTTAATAATTGATCGGCTAGCGTAACACTTACTAAACAATGATTTCATCAACGTTATTGGCAGACATCCCGACATGCGCAGAACGGTTGAAAATTGACCAGAAACGGTTTTATACCTGACACGTGACCGTGAATTGATCCCATTATTTAGCTCATTTGGACCATTTTGTTAGCAGATGTATGCCCCAAATTAGCTCTGATTAGAGTAATTATCCTATATATATATATATATTAAATCATGTTGGTAATAAATTAAACTGCTTTATTGAATTAATAATATAGATATTGTAAAAGATCAAAGAAAACTTTTCCACCATTTACTTTTTAGGAAATGTCATATTTCAAATTCTTTTCACTTCATACTTTCTTTCAAATTACACTTTTATATATTTAATTTGCAATAATAGTTGATTTATATTTTAATTTGAACTTCTGTTAATGTGATGGCAATACGTTGATAAGAGCCAATATTTTTCCTTTTCACGCTAAGTATATACAGTGTATTTTGTGTTTCCATCTAATATTAATACTCCTAAAATATGTTATAATTGCTATTCTGTACATAATAATGCGTTGCATTTCACTTTATTATTTTAAACAACTTTCTCGAATATAACAACTATGTCATAGATTTCTCCCAAATTCTTAAATTTAAAGCTTCGAATATATTGTTCTGTGCATTGTAGGTATTTATATAAAATTGTGAATTGTATACGTGATATTTGTGGATATTACTTATACATTATCTTGGTACTCTTCAGGATAGACTGCTAGACAGAACTATGATACAGATATACAGGTGATTATAATTCCACTTCGAAAATGCTGTAAAAAAAGAATCACTGGTCAGAATGATTTCATATTTGAACTGACTTTACTTGAAGAAAGGGAAAACAGTATGGTAGAAGGGGGAAAAAAATTCAAAGTATATCCACCCGTATGTTGTAAAACAGGCCTCAGTAGAACACAGCGACGTTTATTTACACGAAGAGCACGAGTACACAAAGGCGACGAATACACAGACGACAAATATTTACTGCCGAGACGAACACAGTAGCACACTATAGCAGACACTAGCCCACAAGAAGTAATCGCCCACAGCACACGAAGCGGCCAGGCAGAACCCAGCAGGAGATGGGATCCTCGGAGCTTCAGTCTAAGGTCTCGACAAAACGGACGAACTTCTCACTGTCGCGCAAAAGCGTTACTATTGGCGATACAAGTAACGCGAATCGAAGACTCTTGTCCTCGGAAAAAATGGCCCAACAATAAACGATGCTGTCAACCCGCATCACACAGTTACCTTTGCAGAATAAAACGATACTGGTGCATGTGCGAATGGATTTTCAGTCGCCCATGTATTGCAATATTGTGTACTGACACAGACTTGAAGATACAAGTGGGTTTCGTCTGTCCAAAAAATGTCCCATGGCAATTAATCATTCACTTCCATGCGAGTAAGAAATTCTAGAGCAAAAGCGTGTTCTAATGGCAGGTCAGCAGGAAGCAACTCTTGAACTTGGGTAATTATTTTATGGATAGCAATACTGGATTTTGCGTAAAATTTATGGACCGTGCACACTGATCGGATAATTGCACATCATTGCTCATCCCTCTCTATAATGCTGCCCTCATTATCTGTTCATTTCGAAGCAAATGATTTCCTTCCTTTACTAGATTTCACTTCCGAATAACCTGCCTTTTCGAGTTTCTTGATCATTTTCTTCAGACCTTTGGCGGGTATCGGACTACGACATTTTTCATACCTTTTAATGATCGGGATTTCTTTAAAGCTTCCAAGTTGCCGTTCTTATAGAAGATCCGCACAAGCAGAGAGCGGTCCTTTATTGAGCAATGCTGTAACATTCCCCGTTTCCCAGTACTGATAAGACATTTACAGCCAGCTGTGTCGTCGCCGTTAATTACTAAATTCCTCGAGATAGCCAGATGGTGGATCTTTTCACCTGGGTGGTCTCGCATCTGTTCATTAGCGACTACAGTGAAAGACCACATGAGAGAATTCCTCGTCCAAGAGATATTGAAAGTACCTTCAAAGAGAAAGGGGTGTCCAAACATCTGTATGCTAAATGGTTATCATTGTGAAAGGACTATGATAACTCCGTGTTCCAGAATAGTTGGTTATAAAAGGTGCATCACAGAAAGGACCTCCCCACGACCGACTGGCGCCGCTGAGAGAGCATATTGTTGAACCCCTATTGGCGAAAGAGAGCTCAAGTGAGCAATGTTAAGAGGCGGAGATTGTCGCCGAAATAAAGTGCGGAGATTTTTTTTAGGAAAGAGAAGAAACGAATTGCAGGAGGCTGTTGGACTACGCCCACGAGTTCGGAGTTCGGAGAACTACCCCTGGAGTGATCTTGTTGACTAACAACCTGTGAGTTCCCTGTGGTGTTGTTTCTCCGTATTGATGGAGAACTGAGTTTCAAGAAAACCTTCGACTTCGACTGTTGTGTCTCCTACTACAGGTGGGACAACTCTAAAAATTTTTATACTAAATGAATTATTTTTTAATCAGCTTAAAAGTAAATATATATATATATGTATTAATACAATTTAAGTCCTAATTAATTTCCTAATTTTTATTTTAATTTAGCCCATATTAAATTCATTCTAAAATGTTCTCTTATTTCCTTATCCAATTCCCATTTTTTTTTAATTAATTGAACACACGCTCTATAAAACTGTTATTTTTTGTTAATGTATATTAATCGTGTGCCCAAGATTATGACTGAAAAAATCGCATGATTGTCTCTGAAAACATACTAGATTCATCCTAGATAACTATATTTCGTAAATATTGTTTGGCAATGAAATTCGAGGCATTCGGGGCTTTTCCAAATTCTACGATTCTATGCGGCGGATGAAGGGGGAGTGGGATACCTTTGTTAGAGAGTGCAGGAGAAAGTTTTGAAAAACCCTTCTCTCTGGTTTCTGCTAGCTGAAAATAGAATGACTCTCTTGAAGTTAAATCCATCATCAAGAGTCACCTGTGAATGTTTTGTCTGTGTGCTGTGAATTTTTTTCATAAAAATGCATTTCCCTCACCCTTTTTTTTATTATTAGGGCTGATTTAAGATAATAGCGTGTGACTGCAGTTTTTCTTCCCCTACTTTGGAAAAATGACAGAAAAATTGCGCAGAGACATGGCGAGGATTACAGGCACCGGGGCATAATATAAAATTTTGGCCTTCAGTCTTCTTAATTTGTTTAATAAAAATAGATGGCCTGGGGAATGGCGTTATCTTTTCGTCCCATCGTGATATTTCATTTCACATTATAATAGACACGTACTAATATTTTGTTCTGATAGCACAATAGCTATTTTTACTTGAATTGATACAATGAAGAAATTTCAAGCCTGCTGATTGGTTATTTACATAACGTCATATATGATGTAATAGTAGTTACTACTAGCTTGACTTTCGGCAATGCTCAAAGTAAATTTCAAATTTTCTCTAATGAGTACTAATTAGTATCTAATTTCTGAATAAGGCAATTATGTTTGATGAATCACTTACAGCTTTAATATGAAATGAAGACTGAAGTTTTTCTTTCTCAAAAACAGACATTTTAAAAGGTTCAGCAAGTATATCTAACTTCTCCACTACTAATCGCTATGTAAACAGTCAGTTAGCGAGCTCGAAATTTCTGCTTGGTCCGAATTCAAGTAAAAGTAGTTATGCGTCCCGATGACATCTCGCAAGACAGCTCCGTAATCACTGAGGCCACGGGTCATTGATCCGCGAGAGCTATCTGTGAAACTGTCTTCCTTACGAATATATTAGTTGTGCTGGGAAGCATCATTACAGATTCCTAACAATAAAAATGGGAATGAATCTTTTTACAATAATAACACTTTAACCACTTTCTGCATAATTGGGATCTTATCAAAGAAAACCACTTACAAAACAATACACCTGTAGTGACTGACTTGTGTTCTCAGATTATGAACTTTTTACTCTGTTAAACAGGAGTATGGAATGCATTATATTTTTAAATTTCACACGACTGAAAAAATGAATTTAATTATATAAATGTACGATTAATTACTGTGGATTCAAATTAAAAATTGTGTACACTATGAAATAAAAGCGAAAGTGAAAATTCTATATCGTAGTTAATGCCTCCAAGAAAGCATTTTTTATTTTAATTTTAACATTGTCAAACGCTCACGATTGAATATTATGATGGATAAATTTGAACTTTATTTTAACAATAAAAATATTGTTACAGTAGTTCATAACCGTAATGTTTGATGTTTTGTTCAAATAGCGTAATTATGGGCGATTTAATCGAAAATTGGATTTCCTACTTTGTTAGAGGATCACTGACAAAGTCTTGTTTTGCAAGCAGCTAAGCTTGTAAAATTTAACATCATTTTAAGATTGTTACAGACAGTGTATTGTATTTAAATATTGTTGTTATGGCGGTAGGCCTAATTCTGGCGGTATGCCAGGAAGTAATAAATTCGTTGATAGTGAACAATTTGAGATTAATGGACTTAATCCATATTAATTATAAAAAATAAATTTATTACTATTAACACTCATAATAAACAATCAACAATTACAAGCAAAGTAAAAGTACGTCTACTCTGTATGAGTAGGACTGGTAAAGTGAAGTATTTTCTCACAGGATATATGGCGCGACACCATACATTGAAATAATAAGTAGCAGGTGTTACGAATAATTGTACAGTACACTCCCGATTATCCGCGGAATTGGGTGGCGCGGCCGCCGCGGATAACAAAAATCGCGGATAATCCGAAAAAAAGCTAAAAACGGGTATAGCAAAAAAGAAAACAGTCATTCCAACTTTGAAAAATCGTTTTATGTACAATAAAACGTAAAATAAACAGTAGGAAATGTTTAACTAACGCTTAATATTTTAGAATATCACTCAAAACTAACCTAAAATGCATTTTGTTAATGAAAGCAGAAAAGTGCTTTGTATTTACAAGAGGCGTCAAGGATACACAGAAAAATGAATACATATGTACTGTTTTAATACTGTAATGTATTATGTAATTACAAAAGCATAACTGTAAAACTGCACCTATTTAAAAAAATCAGTCAAAAAAAAAAAAAAACATTGTGCGGCAGGCGCGGATAATCCGCACCGCGGATAATCGGGAGTCTACTGTATTTAAAAATAAAGAGAAATTTTATAGAAATGAAATTATTATTAAAAAAGCAATTTTTTGAGTTTTAAAATAATTTAAAAACCATTTTTGTGAAACAATAATTTTGGAAGATATAGTCATCCATTTCCATATGTAAGTCATAGTGATTATCTATCTGGCCTATTTTTTTTTTTTTTCATTTCTTTTTCATCTACTTTCTCCTAAGTGAATACAGTTTTTGATGACACGGCGAGCTGTCTCCAGAGTATTTCTAAAAACATTTTGCAACTCTATTAATTAAAACGAAACGTTGATTAAGTGCAGTTATAAAAATGAAATATTTTATGAAACAATTGTTCGTATTTACTTATATTTTACTTTTGCCATTCGACGATAAGTAATGAAACCGATTTCTGTGTCATGTACATTTTCGTTTTATGTGTTTAGATTTTTTTCGATGACCAGATGTTGTTAGTAATATACAAGCACGTGTAGAGAGTATGCTAGAATGTTTCAGGGAGACCATTTTCAATTGAGTTAATAATTTCAACGTAGATAATTTGAACTAAATACATTAATAAAGAGTTATATTTTGGCTTTCGATTCTAATCACCACTCCCTTGGTCCCTTTAGAATTATAATCTGTAGAGTGGCGCTTATTTCGTCAGCGTATCTGATCTAAAATAAATCTTTGGAATCAACGTCCAGTCACCAGATACAATTACGAAAAACCATGAGTGATCCCAAATTTCGTTTGCAGCACTTCCGATATGTTGGTTGCTATTTCTAATCATTTCTCGATTAATGTTTGCGTCAAAGGTTACCACGAGTAGTCATATTTCAACTTTCAGCAACATAAGGTATTCAATTAAATAAATAATCACCAAGTCCTCTTAGTGTTTGGTATTCATCAATAATGAATTGTGGCGGATTGGGATGAGCGAGGATAGAACCTGGGACCTTGAGGTTTGCAGCCCAGTAACACGACTACGATACAAACGCAATTGCTCGGGTAGCTTAGCTGTTAACTGGCTTATAAGCTATTTACTACAGACTCTCCCTCCAGTGAGTCGGAGGTGAGACGAACGATATGGTTGTTGAGTGGTGATGTATCAGCTGTTGATTCTTATGCGCCTGTACCCAATTGAGCAGCACTAATCGTTTTGGCGAGCGTGTGTGGGTGAGTGGTTGCTGATGCTGTTGCTGCGTCAAGTGAATCTGACGACTTTGGTTTGCTGTAGGTAGATGGAGCCACAACAGCTGAACGAAGGTTGAAGGATCACGTCTGGGTCACCAATGTGGCGGATTGGGATGCGCGAGGATGGAACCTGGGACCTTGTGGTTTTCAGCTCAGTAACATGACAATGATACAAAAGCAATTGCTCGGGTAGCGTAGCTGTTAACTGGCTTATAAGCTATTCAGTACAAAATTTTCTAAAAGTCACTAGTGGACTTGATAAGTTTTATCTGACTTGCAAGACTAGTGAAAAGTGAATATCTCTGTTTTTAAGTAAATTCAAGGGAGTTAGCAATATTTACTCATCTATAAAATATTAATGGGAGATGGCAATGAGGTATGCATCTCAGAATTGGAATCTGAATGATGATGTTGATACATTTTTGGGCAAAAATATGTGCTTTTTCTCAAAATGTGCCATCTTGATAATGATCACCATATTGATAGCTCAATATCATCAAAAACTAAAATATATTTTGCCCTTCGATTTAAAATTATGACTCTATAAAGTTAATTTAGCTATTATTTCTACTGTTTGAATTTTTGAATCAAGGATAACTTTTTATTTGTAATAATTATTACTGAAATTTATCAATTTAATTATCAATTTCTGTCTAATTATCAATTCTGTCAGACTATTTTTTCTTTGTGTATTAATTGTTATATGTAACTATATTTTTTTATACGGTCTATTATAAAATAATAATTCATTTCACAACAAGCATTTTTCTGCATATTTTTATCCACAGGAGCACAAGTTTTTGCATTTTATTTTGTTTCCTTGTTATATATTTTTTATTACATTTAAATATCTCTGAATTTGATCGGTGATAGCCATTTACTGTGGATGATAGTTATTTGATAACTTTCTTGCTTCCATTCTTTGTAGGTTTGGAGTTTCTTTTCAACAGTGAAATATATTGTTGCAAAATACGTTTAAAATATTTCAAAAAATTTATTGAATATAGAAAGAAAAATTATATGGTAAAATATTTGGTATCATTGAAAAGATAATTTTTTTTTAAATTTTATGATGCTGAAAAAACTATTTTTCTACCTTAAAATTTTGAATATTTATAGTTAATTAACGCCAATATTTCGCTTAATTTTTGACTAGTAAGAATTCTAAATAAAAATTTTTAAAAATCATTCTGAAAAACACATTTTTACCCTCCAAACTATATATTTGCCAAATTTGTTAGGTCTATGTCAAACGGTCTGGTTTGTTTAGAGTCAGCACACACACAGATATAATCTTTCTCCTTATGTTTAAGCATCAAAATTTAGTTAAAATACCAAAATATTTTTTCGTCAAATATTCTTGCCAACAGCTAATATGTTTCCAGACTAATCACGCCCTACCTTTCTTTTTCAATGAGCTACGAATGACTTATGGACGTTTGTGACCTGTACGGAAATGTCCGGTACGGATGAGTTCCAGTACCATTCAAACCGCCTATCCGGGTGCTGAGTCATTAAAAAGAAGAGTCAAACTACAACATGACACCTAAAATTTCTAGATGTTTTCATCAGAAAAAACAAAACAAAAAAACTTTTATTATTCAGCTATTTTGATTTTTTTCAAAGTAAAAAAACAAACAAAATGACATTCAGAATAAAAATAAGACATTGTTCTTTAATTAGACGTAGTAATATCCTTTTGCAATTTAGATATTAATAAAAGCTATGATCTTTAGGAAAAATATTTTATAATTTTAATTAATGTGTTTTAACAAAAAAGAAGTTTATTTAAGTATACTACTCGATAGGACAAACCGCTTGATCTAAAATACCGAATTTAGCACATAAGGAATTTTTGGGAGGCTGAAACACGCATCTCGAAGCGAATTTGTTTAAAAACTTTAACTAAAAATAAAGCCATATTTTGCTATTTTTTCGAGATAATTTTCTAAAATACTATTATACAATTTTTTTTAACCTCGCTATAAAATTTAGAAATTATCCTTTCTATGGTTATGACTCATATGGTGTACGTTATTTTTAATTCAATAAATTTTTAAAAATATTTTTATGTATGATTTACCAATATACTTTTCATTGCTTTTCATGTTTTATATATTTCATTATACTCACTTATATAATAGAAAATTTATCAATTCCGAAATTATGTTTTTTATATGCAAATGTCAAAGCAAAGAAGTCTAGAGTCTTAATAAGTCAATAATTTCTACTACGTTAATAAAATAAAAATGATTAACCTAAAATAAAATAAAATACATTGAAAGGAGAAATTAAATTGACCAATTTATTAAAAAAATCTCATATTTTGTATTGTGCTGGGTCGAGAAATATTTAAATCCGATGTTAATTAAAAGTCTACATTGGCTGGCTTCATGGTGTAGCTGTGGTGGCAATGATAATCAGAGAAGCAGTGTATTGAGGAAGGAGATATTATAAGAACCTAATGATAATGGATTTATTTCACATTATAAAACAAATTGTATAAAAAGAACAAATGTCCAACAATCAAATATTATATTCCAAGTATCATTTACCCTTGCTAATCTTTTAGATAATTTAAATAAAATTTAGGAATTTTGGCTGAAAATTTAACAGTAAACATTCATTTCTGCCGTTTTGTATCTTATCGTTATAAATACGGAGATATTTACTTTAAATAATATTTCTGGAGTGATTTAGCGCATTTGGAAATATCTGAGAGAGCATTCAATCAAAAATTTTAGAGTTATATAAGAGTATTATAAAACAAACCAGAAATTCAATTTTATTATTAATATTGCTAATTAAAATGCAAAAGCAATAAAAATTTTTTAAGAAATCTCAAAGTTCATTCAAATGCTTTTTTACCACATTTCTTAAGAATGCTTTCTTTTTTGCATGAAACAGTATAATCTCCAACGATCTTGTACATTGAATTTCAATTAAGTTATTTTTTAAAATCAGATCAGCTAAATTAAATTTTAAGCACATTTTAAATTTATATTTACAATAATTGTGCGTAATAAATTGCTCTAAAACAACAGCATCTTAGTGTTGCAACAACGGATTATTCAAAATCAAGATTAGTAAATTGAAAATACAGTCACCAGTGGTTTCCAAAAGAGGTTTATAAAAAAATTATCAGCTTAAAAGTTGGTTAAGAATAAAACAAAACCATTTTGATTACAATTTTTAAACCTAAAAAATATAAGAAGCCGAAAACAAAATAAAAATTCAAATATCTTTTAGGAAGTGATGTAGAAAAGACGCATTCACGTCTCTCCATATGCGTTTATTAGCTGTCTAATTTAAAGAACAGGCATTAGTCTTCCTTTCCAGAAAATGTTTCTTTCCAAAACTTTTGTCATAAAAGTTAGTAAAGAGCCGAGTTTAAATGGAGGACCACCTCCCTCAGCCCCTAAATAGCTCTTTCTGCTGATTCTGCAATTTCCTTTTTCTGTAATCCAGTTTCATGCATCTATTTCTATAATTTGATATTTTGAGAACGATGTGTTTGTTGAAATTCGACAAAAGAGTTAAAAGCTTCTGGTGAAATTTCATTTCAAATTATATTTTTCTAATACTTTCACACTTTAAATATTAATTCTTATAGAAAAATCAAAATGTTATAAAGAATTATTATTATTATTATTTACGAATGCATTATCAACTTACTTTCAATTAAGAAGGCAACAATTTTCCAATCATAGAATTGACTGAAATTACTTTCTAGCTTAAATTTTCTCCAAAAGTACTCTTTTTAAATAAGTTAGTGGTATTGATTGGTATGTTTGTACATTTTATAAAGCTAAGAATTACATAGATAACATATAAAATAATTCCACACACACACACACACACACACGATACTTTTGGAATAAACTTTAGTTTATTTTTTCATGAATGAGCTAGGTGTGTACACTGGGCCGAAAATGAACGCATTCGTTCGCTCCGGAACACAAACGAAAGGTGAGAGAAGTTTTTCATGGCTGATTTAACCAAGAGATTCTGATAGGTATTTCTTTGATACGTGTCGATTTCTGCAAGGAAATATTAGGTATTTTTAGGTTAATGTACTTCAAATGGATTTGGATAGTAGTAAGAGATTTTTATCCCTTCACTCGGTTTGCGAGAAATCCAGATTCAGCAACTTTTTACAGAATGCGTTAAAGATAACTAAATAAAAAAAAAAGTGGATTTTGGGCCAAGAAATAAAAATTTAGAAAATTTTAGAATAAAGTAATATGGCTAATTTAAGATAAAAATTTGGTAATCAATTATTTAAATTAAATTAAGAGGTCTCATTACACGCAAGCACGAACACACAACACACACACAAACTTTAGAATGTTATTCTAACTGCAAGTATTTTTATTGCAGTTTAGAGATTTAAACGTTATAAATAATATAAAATAGTCCTATATATGTTTTAATTTTTTAAATATTTGCGAAAATTTTGTTTTACACTAAAGCTGAACTTCTTTCAAATATTCTGCTACTCTCAACCAATAACAAATGATTATAATGGAATATTCTTCAGCACATATAATGATTGAAGAATTGACGTCGTATTGAAACAAAAGTTTGTCAATGTCTCTAAGTATCTGCAAAGGAGGAGTCTAAGCTTTTAATTCTCAACAGCCGTTCAACTCCGTTACAGATAATCTTGGTGTAGATTTTGATTCATTTCCCAGACGATATTAGAAATAAGTTATCTCTTATTATATTAATAAATAAAAGAAAGCTTATGTCCGAAAATAAAAACAATATATATCAAATGAATCAAAATAACTTTTATTATTCTTAATAGAAGATGAAAATTATTTAACGTAAAAAAAATATGTAAAAGTTTAAACAATTGCTATCATTAGTATTTTCGATGTAAGGAGGGTTTTTGCATATGATTGATCAATAAGTCCCATCACAACTGCTTGGAAAGTCTTTTCCTGGAACGTGTCTCAGTATGTAAGGGTTTTTACCTATGCTTCAATGGAATCTTGTTCTCAAGCTTCTACTGGATTGGACAGATTGAATCGATTGCTAATCTTATGATGATTCAATATTTTTAATCGAAATGTTCACTGTTCATGTCAAAATCATAACAATGATTTGTAATCATATCTCCCTTTGTATAATGTTGATCAATGATATTTGAGAATTTTTGATATTGGTTAAATCATCATAGTAGTAAAATATTCGCCATCCCTACTTAAAGTTACTTAAGATATACAGTTCAAAGTATACATTGCTCAAGTGTGACAAGGGTGTTTAAAAAAAATAATCTTGGAACATGTTCAGTTTTTGAGTTAAACAATACATTTTCTGAGTTAAACCGAATTTTTCTCTATGGAACATCCAAATTTGTTCTTTCATGAGATCTCTATGAGAAACCGAAAATTTAGGATGTTGCTGAAAATGTTTACAGGTCTTTGTTTTCTAGAAAAATTTCTTCTATCAACTGGCATCGCTGATTTATCAACAATATTTATTTATTCTCATTCACAAGCTTATAATATTTGATCAATTCGAAGCATAAATTGCTGATGTGGACAGAAAACTTGGATGCTATTGTTTTTTGATATTGAATTTTGAATTTTTATAAGCATGTGTTTTAAAAATATACAGAAATACTGAAATGTTTACTGTGTTCGCAACATGGCTGCCCTGCACAATGCTAATACAAAACATTCCGAGAAATGTTTTTCCGATTGAGCTCCTTATAAAAATCTGATTTTGAAAGCTTCTATAAGGACCAGATAAAAGGTAATTTTTTTCTTATTGTAGTTTTTCTTAATCACACTTTTACTTTTTTGGAAATTATTTTGTATGCAAATGTACATGCAATTGCTAAACACGTTCCTAAGTGCAAATGTTTTGCATTAAATGTCATAGAAAAACAAGAATTTTTATGCTGTATAAGATCTTGTTGTTAATTATTTTATTGATTATTTATATACTGTGAATTTTTTGTTGACATCTAATATTAATACTTCCAAAATACATTATAATTGCTATTTTGTATTTAATAATGCGTCGTATGTCACTTTGTTATTTTAGACAACTTTCCTGAATGTAAACAACTATATCATAGATTTCTCCACTAAATCTTATGTTATTCTTAAATTTAAAGTTTTGAGTATATTGTTCTGTGCATTGTAAATGTTCATGTATAATTGTGATTTTTTTTTCTTTCATATTTGTGGATATTTGGATATTACTTATTAATTCTATTAAGGTTTTGATTAGAATTAATGGAGAGCTATCACGCAGTGAAACATATTAGTTTTCAGTTTATCGTTTCAGAAGTATTTTTGAATTGTAAATTCATCTAGAAATAAAACAGTAAGCATCCTGTTTAATTAAATATTTATTTATTCTTATAAATAGAAAATGAATTTATGTTTCGCAGTTGGATCTCATTTGTTTGAATATTACTAGTAGGTTCGAAATAATGATTAAAACACATTATAACTACCTATTAAAATTTATTTTAAACAATTAATTATAATTTTAGCCTACCTAATCTCATTTTATTTGTTTAGTTATATTACTGTCAATCTAAAAACCTGATTGCAAAATCTATATTGATATCAAAGCCTAAATATTCTTTTTCTAAATCATAAATTTTTCCCACCATTGTCATAAGTTTTTTTGCTGCTTACTGAGTGCATTAATTAAGTAATTATTTCAATAACAATATAATGAAATAAAATTTTAAGTATATAAGAATCAAGGAATATTAATATAGTTGTAAGTTTTTTTATTGTATATATATATTGTACTGTTTTTTCAGATGAGTTTGATTCAATTATTAATAATACATATTATTTCTCTGCTTAAATATAGTTTAATTAAATTAATAAATACTATTTAATATCTAAATTAAAATAAGGTAATATTAGTGAAAGAAGTTCTTGAAATATATCGTAAAATGTTATCAAGTTTCTGTAAAGAATTTTAAAAAAATCCAATTTTTTATTTTTATTAAGAATTCTTATTTCTCATTAAGAATCAACCTATATGTACATGAAATGTTATCTTTATAAGTAAGGTAATATGGTTGGGTTAATACATATTTGTTATATCAGGTGCAGGTTGATACTGATACTCTATTGTAATTGATACTTTTATTCGATACTGCTTGAAACTGATTCTTTTCCTTTAAATGTATATTTACTATGCTTAACCTGTTATGGGTTGTTATTAGAAGAATATAGAGACAGGCTCTGAGCTATGAGGAATATATGAATAAAACAGATTGTATTTGGTGGACAATATATATGTAAAGATATCTTCAAATCTAATTTAAATATTAATTCATTTCCAAATTTTTTTATTGTCCCATATTAACTTTATCCTAAAATAGTTTTCTATTTCTTAATCCAATTCCCTCTTGTTTATTTAATTAATCCTACACGAGCTCTGTAAAACTGCTGAAATCAGTGGATTCTCACTTTCAACGTGAAGAGATATAAATCCTTAATGTTTGCAACATCCTTTTAAAAATACCTATATTTCCCTCTCCTAAGTCTACATGTGTCAAAGAAATATTTATCAAAATTTCATTATAAAATCACTGAGGGGAAGAATTTTGGTCTCTTTTGCTCTTGTATTGCGATGTGAATTGATGTCAATTTCATCATCACTTTTACATAATATGCCTCCTGGATGAAATAAAGTGAAGTTTTAATACTTGAACGTCCAGGTTTTCGATTACCCTTAAATATCCACTGGTATCATTTCGACACCCGAACATAAAATAATTGTAATAACTAAATAATTACTGAACTACTGTTTAGTAGGGTTTAGTTTTAAGAACTTTTAAATATTATTTCAGGTAATTTTCGTATATTAACTTATAACTCGTATAAAACTTTTTACAAAAAAAAAAAATTACTTAATCTTGTAAAATGAATTAAAACAATAATATTCATAAATATTAGTATAATAAGCAAAATCATAATTTTTGTGAGTGCAAGTTTTTTAATCATTATTTATTGTTTTTATGCATAATGTTTTGTACATACCTCATTTGCAATAGATACAGTGATATTAAATTTTTCCTGTACATTTTCCACACAGCATTTTCATGTACGAGACACATTTTTTTAGTTGCATTTCCATTACACTCTTTAATTTCACACTTTTTGCATTTTAGCGAATTTGTAATCCCTTTAAATTCAGTATTTATTACTGGAATATTGTCAATTTCATTTGCACTTTCTTCAGATTCATCGTTGTCACTTTCACACAATCTTATGTCTTCATCGGAATCTAAATCAGAACAAGATAGCTCACCATCATCCGATTCATTCTCTAAAGGCTTTCATAACAAATTAGCAATTTCATCAGGGCTTAGACCTTTCCTATGAGCCATCGTTTCAGAGTGTGAAATCATTGAAAAATCGAATGACATTTTTTATGAGCAGATAAGCAAATGCTAGGTAACAAAACACTTAGACATAACAATTTTAGTATAATTGATTCATTTCTGCTGTGAACCCCATAACACTGCATTCAAGGCCAAACAAATGTGCCATAGTATTTTGGGAAGTTTGTTTTACTTAGTGATTTATCATTTGTTGAATGATAGCTATTTATAATGATAAACTGCCTTGGTGTCAAAACGACACCAGCAGTTATTCTAGATATAATTAGTTGTAAAATCTTTCCTAATTAACCTAGAACCACAAAACGTTTTCTGTTAAATCACCATGGGAAATGAATAAAAGGCACGAAAAATTTTGAAATTCCCTGCGAAAATGTGGAAAGTACAACCAACTAAACAGGCTCTGGTGTCCAGTTGACACCGATGGACGTTCTAGTATTAAAAGTTTCTTCTTCTCAGCCCACAATTGCTAAAAAAGATTTTTACACAGACACACACACACACATATATATAAATATATTAAAAAATGTGAGAAGCTGCTCTAAACCCATACATGGAAGTTATGTATGACACTTTATTTCCTTAATCTTATTACAGTGAAGCTTTTAAGTATGTTAAACATTCAGTCATTGCTCCTATTAATGTGCCATTTTGCAGTGTTTCCATGAATGACCTTTTAAAGTAATTTTACTGTGCTGTAGTAAATCGTAATTTAATATAGTACATAATTATGTATGTTGAATTTATAAAACCTAATATGATAAAATTTGCCATAAATTTTCAATTACTGCAATTTTTTTCTTGGTATACTTTCCTATAATCTTTAGAAAATTATTATTTGTTAGACCTATTTTGCAAAATTTTAATTTTTAATTAAAAAAATTTTTTTTTTGCCATAGATTGAATTACTAAAAAAGAAGCAATGAAAAAAAAAAAATTTTTTTTTGGAATTTTTGTTTTTTAGTAATGAATTTTAAATGATTTTTTTTCACTGCTTTACAACTGTTACTCATTTTTTTGATTTTTTTTCACTGCTTTACAGCTGTTACTCATTTTTTTATTTTTTTTCACTGTTTTACAACTGTTACTCATTTTTTTAATTTCCCAGTGAAATCTGTTTTTTTGTATATTTATGTATGTAATAATTTTTAATTAATTTGTGTTTAAAAATTTCCTAATCACTTAAACTCTGGCTCCTCTATAATTTTAACTTGTGAGTTACATAGGTGTACTTGTGAGTTATATACTGTGTTTGCAAATTCCTATAAAAAACCATGTAAGTTCGGAACACTTTCTTGCACTCTCTCTTCTCTGCCATTCTTTTATCATGGCTTCAATAAATAAATCATGAAAAAAAAAAAATTGATGTTAATAAATAATGAAAAATAAAAATCCTTGAGCACCATAATTATATCTTCAAATTTTTTGTACATACATATATATTTAGTGTGTAATGGTTTATTTTGACTGATAAAACAATGCATAACCTAAATCACTAAAGTTAACACAGCATTTGGCAGGAAGTTGCTTTACGAATATTAGATGCCTTCTAAGAAAGGATTTTCCAAAGTTTTAATTAGAAGTTTAAAAAGTAAATAGACTTTTAGTATGCATCCATGAAAGTGCCAAAGCAAATTATCCCACAGACTTTTTTATACAGTTTTAGAAGGTTAAAGAAACTAACTTTCCAATAAACAAGCTTCGTGTGAATGAATGCATTTTTTTTTGTTTAGTTTTAATAAATTTTAAGAAATTATGTTTGGACACAGTATGTAACATGGCATTTTATTATAGTAAATCACAGAACAATATAATTGCTTTAACAAGTCTTTGAATTACCTGATAAAAAAAAAAGAAGCTTTCTTTAGTCTTAAAAATTTTAAAGCAGTTCATTGATTATGATTCTTTATTTGATGAATATAGTTAAATTTTGATGCAATACAATATATTGTCTCAAATTGACCTGGCAAAAGTACTATACTTGTAATATTTTGGTATGGCTGGTAATAATATGATACTGACAATTGTAATATTTTGTTTTCTTTTAACATGTAACTACAGATCTGGTTCTTTTTAATCTTAATTTGATCTTGGTATTAAAACCCTGAATTGTGATATCTTTTTCTTATCTCAATTATCTGTGTTTTTTTTAAAGCTTTTAAAGTTTTTTATTCTTCTGGGTTAAAAAAAAAATTAAATTTTGTCTATGTTAGACATTGAAAAATAGAAGACCTTTAATTTTAATCTTAAGTAAAAAGCAATAAGATAATTTGTTGTCAAACCATTTCTGAACCCTGCTACTTTTTTTTCCGTTAAAAGTATGAACTTAAAAAGATGCAATTAAATAATTACAATCCATTTATATTATACCTTTGTTCTTGTGTCAATTTTGTTGCACTGTTTAGTGTGAAAACTATTGATGGTTGCCGTCTGGGAATGATTTATCTCTTAGCCTTTTAAGATTGCTACATATGGTTAGTTGAGAAAATATATATATATTCTGTATCAAACCTGATAGATTTTATTTGTTGCTGCATTTATATAAGTCAAATGCAACTTGTTTACTGACCCCTCAGTAAGTCATTGCCCAGTCATAATGTCTTGTAACTCAAAATTTGATAGACAACTGCATATAAACTGGAATATTTATTTCAATTTAAACAGCATTAAAACATGAAGATTTATCTCTTTTTACTTTTCTCGTATATAAAATATAGAGAAAGTATTTTAATTGTCAAAAACCTGGAACTCAAGTTTTTGATTAATCTCCATTTTAAAAATTTCCATCTTTTAGTCATTTTCTGTTTGAAAACCATTTTTGGCATAATGTCTGTGTGTGTATGACAAAAATAACTCAAACATGATTTGAGCTAGATGGCTGAAATTTGTATATGGTTATTACACCTAATTTTTAGATTTCTATAAAATTTTGAACAAAATCCGTTCAGAGGAAACCTATCTGGCCAGCTGTTTGAATATAAATTGGTAATTGTAAAACAAGGAGAGCTAGATGGATACAATTTGAAAAACAGATTTAGCATCTAAAATGTAAATACCTATCAAATTTGGAATCAGATCCATCAAGGTTTTGACTTTCTGTTGGTCTGTGCTTTTAAGAACATGTAAAATTGGAAATTCAATAACACATTTATTTAAATATATAAAATTTCATATATGATTTTGTTATTACAATTATACTTCTGTGACAAATTTTGGTTTCAGATGATGAAAAACAACATATCTAAATCACAAATTTGATTTTCAAGTACACCTATTGCTAAATGTCAGGGATTAATTGGCAAAACAATTCGCCAAGTGTCAATTATGATAGATTTTTAAAAAATGCAAAATTCATGCCAAACAGCTATATGTCATAGCTATTTTTCTCCAATGCCTTGCAAGGCATTCATACCATTATCCAAAGTTCACTTTCTTGGGTATATGAGAGAAGGAGGGTAACTTTACTTGAGAGTATATAGGAAAGTTTTGGAAAGACCATTCTAGCTGGTTTTAAATGCAACCTTTAATTTTTGATTCTGTTTTGATGTAAATGTGATGAAAAAAGTTTTGTTTATTGCTAAAATTATTTTGTACTATGCTTCTTCATTAATGACAATATTTTCAGAAATGATGTATCCATTAAAAGTTATAGAAATTTTTTTAATTTTAAGAATTGTTGAAAAAGTTACAGATTTTTATGTTAATATTATGATAATTTTATTTATTTAATTTTTTTTTTTGTGGTTATAACAATTTGTGTTATCATTTTTATTTCTTTACCAAATAAAAAGGCTTCTTTTATATTACTATAGAAGATGGGTGCAAATGCAGAAATAAATATTAATTTACATATTTTAATAAATAAATAAATAATAATTTACATATTTGAAAAAACATATATATTTCAGATTTTCAATAAAATCTATGCATTATTATTATGAAATAGGTAGCATCCTGTGTTTTAAAGAATACATATTTTTATGTAAGAATGCATGCACAAAAGCATGCTTAATTTTTTGGCTAAGATGTTAAAAACCTTTTTGCCTTGGTTACCTGCTTTATATTGTGTTAATACAAGTATGATTTTGACACTATCATCTAACCTAACCAAGACTGGTAGCTAATATTGACATGAATATGATTCCGAATCAGGATTTCTCTTCCTTAAAAAAAGATGCTTTGCTTGTTGATGATGTGATAATAGCTTTGGTTTTGACAGTGATTGATGGATGGTTGAGAAAAGGAAAAGAAAGTTTTTATAGGCTGATATAGTTTGTATAAGGAGAAGGTGGGAATTCTTCAGTGGCATATGTGCCATTACACGAGTTAAAGGACATTATGGCTAGATTTGAAATATGTGGTTAAAAAAAGAAACATTACACATGCTTACATTGTCATCATTAACAACAAACTAAATGTTATTAACCTAATATTTTTCATCAGATTGATATAGTACCTCCCAATTAAAAATGAAGTGATTCAAAAATTGATGCTGTGTATTGGATACTCCTAGTTTGTATTAGTTTTAAGTGTTGAATGCTTTTACCAAGAGATTTCATGTCAACTCAATATACTCAATGAAATTCAACACCTCAGTTAATAAAATCTAACATGATTATTCATATAGGCTTGAAAAAGTACCAAATTTCATACAGATGAATCTGCTCATTTTTGTAATTACAGCTTTGTAAAGTTTCAAAAATTTGTTCATAAATGTTGAACTGAATTTTATAAAAAACTACTTTGCCAATCCATCTAAATGAGTTATAAAGTTAGGAGATGCATCATTTTTTAGTGATTTTTATGTTCTTTCTTGTGATAAACACCATCGTATAGTTTAATATACAAATTTTTTTTGTCAAAATCTAACAATTTTTTTCAAACAGTACATATTTTAAAACTTATTCTTTGAATAGTTAGTGACATTTTATATATCGCAGAGCAAAATTTAGATTTGGGACTATGAGAGATTAGTTGTTAAAATTCTTTTTAACGAAACTTGATTTTTTAAGATATCTTGTATTTAGCTGTCTAACACAAAAATGCGAATTTTGATACTTCCATAAAAATAAATATGGACATAAACCTCAAGAAAAATTTCTGTCATGTTTTTAAAGTAAATTTTTTAGTTGATAGAATTTGTTTATCATCGAATTCTTGAAAAGGCCATATTTGTTTGGTCTATTACATTTCAAATGTAATGTAACTTCTTTCAGTGTAAGTCACAGGATACACTTTTTTCAGAATATCTGTTATTGATATTCACAAAACATTTTGTAGTTATAAGAATGATATATATATGCCCTAAATGGATGAAAAATAATTTTTACTTTATCAAATTCTACATTCTTCTGTGAAACATACCATGAATCATTAATTTTCTTTATTCTTATTCTGGAGGGAACAACGCCTCAGATACAACCAATCCAACATTGTGGAAAGCCACATTTATAGAGGCGGTGAAAGAATAATTTGTCCCAAGATCTTTTTAGGTGGTCACACTGACCTGCATGAGTTCCATGGAGGAACTGTAAGCGGTGGAAATGTCAAGATGAGATCCTTGATCTCATATGCCACTACTGTTGGTAATGATTTTCTTCTGATGAGGATAATATGGCAACTCGACTTATTCAGGATTATCTTGATGGTCACGGTAGCGAGCGAATGGAATAGCTACCACGATTCTTAGACCTGAGCCCTTTGGACTACTTTAGGTCCTCTTCAAGATCGTTTAACATGGAATTACTCTGTGTGGAATATCGTAATTAGGGATGCGTGTATTCGTTGTGACTCCAATTATTGCGACGTTTTAGAAAAATAATTTTATTTACATTTTAACTAAAGAAATTAAACATTTGATTTTTACTATGAACTTCACCGAGCCAGTGCGCGCGAGAGCGTTCCGAAGAGAAAGAGATAATAACTTTTTAGCAATACCCGGCGCGTCAATTACGTAACACACACCCTTGACCGAACTTGTAGTTTACAGATATCTGATATGATTTTTGATAGGCATTCACTACAAAGTATTCCCCCCCCCCCCCCAGTGACGAAAGGAATGAAAATTACTTGGAAGTGAATGCAATCATGAGAATTATTACAATATAATAGAAAAATGAATAATAATATATTGAACAAGAATTATAAAATATAAAAATGTTTTAAATTTCCTCGCTCAGTCGCTTAGGAAAATGAACAACTTTGCCATATCTGATTATTTTTTAAAATTTTTAGAATTATCATTTTATGTAAATTTCCGTTTCCAAGTTACTTTTGGTGGTGTTTCTTAAATTTCATTGGTAGGTTTACATCTGTCTATGGTGACAGTTACATTTTTACCATTTATATCTATTACAAATTTTTTATCTGCCCGAGATTTGACCAAGTGAGGTCCAGAATCAGGAGAAATTAATGGTGGTCGAACTCTATCATTTCTAAGGAATATGTGACTGCATGAAGTTAAGGATGCATTTACGAAAAATTAAGAATTTCCATGAAGAATTTGGATTTAGTTTTTTCATTATTGAAACTAAATTTGACACATAAGTGGTGTGTTACAGTTGTATTCACAATAGAATCGTCACTCAGAAAATCAGATGGTAAACGCAATGTAGTGCCATATACGAGTTGAGAACTAGTAGTATTGAGATATTTTTTAATAGCTGTACGCAAACCTAATAAAACTATAGTTTCTGTCCACTGTATATTTTCGTGAACCATAAGAAAACCTTTAAGATATCTATGTAGTCTTTCTGTCATACAATTTGATTGTGGTTGGTATGCGGCTGAATGTATTCTGTGACTAATTAAAATATTCGTGAGTTCACGAAAAAGTGTGGATTCAAAATTTCGACTTTGGTCTGTTGTGATTGGTGTTCCAAATCTGGATATCCAACTATGCACAAGTGCTCGTACAGGGGTCTCAGCTGTCATATTAATTTTTGGAATCACTTCAGATCATCTGGTGAATCTCTCTATAATCGTGAGATAATACTGAAGGCATTGAAATGAATGTGAGAGAATCGAGCATCCGGTTCGGCAAAGGTGCTAAGAGGAGCTTTAGTGTGCTGAAAAACCTTAGTTCGTTGGAATTTGACACATGCACGACCTCGATCTCTTAAATCTGATTTCATTTTTGGCCATATGAATCGTTTGGAAATTAAATTTGAGGTTGCTGATGTACCAGGATGAGATAAAAAGATGGACATTTTCGAAAATTATTTGTTAAAATGCGTTTGGAATGAAAGGTCTGAGCTTGAGATAGAAGGTCGAATTCAATCAAATTTTGCTCGCTTATTATTAGGCTGGGCGATGACCGAACTCCATCATCGCGATATATCGTTCAACATACATCATTTCTCGATATATCGTAATTTCGTTATTTATTTATAGCTATTGTAGATTATAAATAGCATCTTTTAGCATATTATTGTAACAATATAGTCTTAATATACTTGCTAATTAAGAAGACTCAAAATAAAAAGTATTTTCATTTTATATAATAAAAATATTCGCATTTTTTTTCAATAAAAATAATTAGAAAATAACTGTGTTAAATCCCCATCAATATAGTGTGTCAGTGTCAAATCAGTATTTACATTTTACAGTTTATCATAATTCGTTTTTTCGTTTTCGTTTTATCATAATTCGTATAATAAATTTGAGGATTTTACTTTTTTTTTATTGCTGATTTAGAAAACATAAGTTTCTTTCATTCTTCATAAAAAAACAAAAAACTACATAATAATGTGTTTAACAAATAAAATTAAGTATTTTAATTAAATACTTAATTTACAACTTATTTTAATGAAATACAAGTCTAATATCTTGAAAACTTAATTCTATATTGCATTACATACATTTTTATTCTTATTTTAATAATATTATTGGCAGTGTTAATTTGAATCTACATTAGAATTTTAACAATTGGTAAATTAGATAATTTAAATTAAAGATGCTTTCATATTATTTACTTTTTTAAAAATCAAAAAGAGACAAAAAATAGCAATTAATAAGTAAAATGAATAAAAAATATCATGGAGTATGAGATTATTTAAGGAAAAAGATGCAGTACATTAAAAATTTAAAAAAAAAGGTCTTCCAATTTTCGTTTAATTATGAAACAGTGTGTTAAAAAAAATGCTGTTACAAATTATTATTAATACGAACTCCACGAAAAAATTAGCCAACACTTAAATAAAACTGTAGATATCTGAATTTTAAAATTCTTATTATTTATCTATTATTTCTAATTTATTTTATCAACATTTTGGCATATTAGGAAATTTGAAATGAAATGAAAAATTGAAAATTAAAGTAAAATATGAAAAATTAAAATGAAGGAAAAAAAATGAAATAAAAAATGCTATATAAAAATGGTTAGTGATTGAAAAATTACCTCTAAAATAATTTTTGTTTTAAAAACAGAAAAATAATAATTCCACAAAAAATATCTTAAGTCAATTAAATGCCGAATTTTTAAATCAATTCAAAATACTATGTATATTTGAAAGTAATAATAATAAACTAAAAAAAAAGCTCATAATTAAAAAAGGAAGGAAAAGATAACATTTTTAAACGGCTTGAAAACTTTTAAAAACCGCAACATAAATTCCAATCATATAAACTGAAATTAAATCGGAATAATAGACATTTATCTATTAAAATTATCTTAAATATTAAAAAAAGCAGTTGAATAAAAAATATGTTATTAAATTGGAAAAGAGCTTTTTTTTTTTTTTAATATATAAAACAAGAAAAGTTGTACATTTGTAGAAATTTGAAAGTGCATACTGCTGAAAAGCATGTGGATTATAAATAAGATTAAAAATAATGTTAAAAAAAACCATTATGCATTTTCCTCTTATATAAAACAATGCTTTGAAATCCAGTCATAAAATATTAATGATGTAATGACTGATTCTCAAAAATTTGATCATTATTGAAAGCTCGAAAATTCAATAAGGTTGGGAAGTTCGATCAAGTCCGATCAGCAAGGAGCAATTCATTAAGTTCAATGACCATCGTAATTTAGGTAGCTATGAAATGGATGTGAACCGTTTTACTATTAAAAATAATCTTCAATTTAAATATGAAAGTATTTTTTAAAGATATAAAACAAACGAAAAAAAATTAAAAATATAAAAGCACATACTACAGAAAAGCATATAGATTAATTTTTTTTTAAGTGCAAACATATTTTCTGTTGATATCTATATCTATCTATCTATACTTATAATAAAGTTGAATGCGTGTGTGTGTTGGCCTTCTACAAGCCAGACCGTTTGACCAATAACTACCAAATTTGGCGCATGTATAGGTTGGAAGTCGGAAATGTGCATCTCGGAACGATTTTTTAAAATTTTTAATTAATTAAAAATCAAGCGTAATTTCGGCGTTTTTTCGACATAACTTTCTAAAATATCATAGCGCGAAAATGATTTTTATTATCAAATTAAAGTTCAAAAAATTATTTTAATGATACCAATGTTTTAACCTGTAAATTAAGTTCCCTTTTTTTTTAATGAATTAAAAAATATTTTAACTATGTAGTTATAAATAGCCATAATATCTGAATTAATCAATTCGATAAATGCTATAAAATGTATTTAAAATTAAATAATGTTTAGCATGTGTTGCGGAACACATTTTGCAGTTCAGTTGTTTGTATGATGGGTAAACTTTATCCATAAAGTTATTAAAAATTATTAAATTGTAGTAATAAATAATAGTATTAAATTATTACTATTTTTTCTGGAAGGTATTTCGGATATTTAAAATAAATAAAGCATAAAAAATTTTCTTGAATTATAAATATATCTGAACATAAAATATACACAATATACTATATTTAAATAGAAAACTTGCTGGTATCTTTCAGTTCAGGGTATAGACAGCAATTTATTACAAAATGACTTGCTTAAAATATGACAGTGTTTATGGAAATATTAACGAAAATTATATACAGAGGTGAGGGGAAAAAAAAAAAAAAAAAAGCTGAGAGCAACAAAAGTAAACACTAATCGAAAACGTAAATTAATTTTGAGTGTCGATTTATTGCACCTCGATTCATCGTCAACCATAATTCATGGTCATACCGATAAATCGATATTTTTCAAAAACTGATATCCCCCCAAAATTTTCTTTCGATAAATAGGACTGTGTTGATTTTCGACCAGCCGGTTCGCCAGTTTTAATGCTCGTTAAAATTTTCAATTAAATATTTTATATAACTTGTCTTCTAACCCTCGTGTTCTTTTTGTATCGTGGCAAGATTGCTTTTTTGCAGAAAAGCAAAAAAAAAAAAAAAAAAAAAAAAGTATAGCTATACATTTTGTGTAGTATACCTCATTTTGTATAGCATCTCATTTTGTATAGTATACCATACATACAACTTTATAAAAATTATTTTATAGTGGTAGTATATTTTTATAAAGTTGTATGTATGGTATACTATACAAAATGAACATAAGGGTTAATAGTTTCTTCATCAAAATATTTTTAAGCTTCAAATTTTGATAATCATACAATTCACTCATACTATTTATTATAAAGGCCTTAAATTATAATGTACTATGTATCTAATTTTCTGTCAGCTCCCGTAAAACTTGAAATTAAAGTGGAAATCATTAAACTGCAATTAATATAAAAATATTTTTTACTGAAACCAAGCTTTTTTTAAAAAAAAATATGAATATGGAAAACAAAGTCGTTTAGCATTTAAGTCTTATTTGTTACAGAATATCTTTCATAATTTATGTAATACCTCAAGATTTTATTCGACAAAAACTTCTCAGATTCATCATAAAATTCAGGTTTTAGTTTTACTTCCAATAGACTTTAAATAACGTGAATAGCATTATTTTATTTTATTTCATTTCGGTCTATAAAAAATTCGATAGATTTCAATAGATTTTTCAATAAATTCAATAGATTTCATAACTCAAAAAATTATGAAATCTATATTTTATACAGTCCTTTGGTCCCAAGGATTCATATTCTGAGATATTTTCTTTACTCTTCACCTTTTAAATAAATAAATTAATGTTTCTATCTTCTGCTATCAAATCTGATCTATTTAAGAAGTTGGATAGGATAGTTTAGAAAAATCAACATTTTCATAACCTTAAGTCAATCAGTCTTAAGAGACCGTGGGCGTTGATTAGGCTATCATCTTTGAGATAATCAATGAGGTGATCTAAAATTGTCCCCCCCCTTTTTTTTTTTATCGAATAGTGATATTCAAATTTTATAAACAAGTCAGTGTTAGTAATTGATTTAGTTGATTGGAATGCAATTCTTTTTATTTGAAATATTAATGTCTCAAAAATACTTAGTTGAATATGATTCATAAAGCAGAAGATCTAGATAAAAGCTAAACATTCATAATTTGGTAGAGCATTTATTGACTCAAGTTACATAAAATATAATGATTTACCTCATTTAGACCATTTTAACCCATGTATTTCTATTATTAAAGGTTGACAAATTAGCCGTTGGGCCCTGAATTAAGAGGATACATATTATATCATGTTTGCCTTAAATAAAGTTGATTTATTGAATAATAATGTAGATTTTATAAAAGATCATATAAACCTTTCTGCATTTATTTTTTTAGAAAATTCCATATTTTATATTTATTTCATTTCATACAGACACGTGCTGAATATTACACTTTCCTTGATTTAATTTCTAGTAGCAGTTAATTTATTTATAAATTTGATCTTTTACCAGTGTGATGGCAACCCATTGATAAAAGTTAATTTTTTTCCTTTCACGCTTAACGTGCTCGTGCAAGTTAAATTTAATTTTATTTTGCTCGAAATAAATTGTTAAAAAATATGGTTTAAAATATTTTTGAAAAATTCATTAAGAATAGAAATTTAATTTATAGGTTAAAACATTAATATCATTAAAAAGATATTTTTTTGAACTTTAGTATGATGTAAAAATTATTTTTGTGGGAAAAAATCTTCAAAAATTATAATGCAAAAAAGCCAAAATTTCGCTAATTTTTAATTCATTAAAATTCTAATTAAAAATTTAAAAAATTAGTTCCAAGGTGCATATTCTCGACCTCCAAGGTATACAGTGCTAATTTGGTAGCTGCAGGTTGAACGGTCTGGCTTGTAGAGCGCCAACACACACGCACACATCAAAGTTCTAAAATTAATTAAATATCGAATAAATTGGGAATTAACAAAAATTTCGCATTTTTTCCCCTGTAACATAAAGGGGAATTATCCGGTAAGAAATATTTTTAATCAGATTAAAATTAAAATTTTATCATTTCAATTATATCAGGCTTATTTCCATTCATTATTTTTTTTCAGTTTTTATTAGCTTAAAAAAAAAAAGCTGAACTCATTATGTTAAATTTGAACTACTGTATCACTGTTTTTTTTTAAAGTTTAATTTTTATCTTTTTACCATTTTTTCATTGTTTCAGAGTTGTGATTTAAAACAAGCCTAAAAGCAAGCAAAATTCAGTCGCTCGAAACGGCGACAAGAATAGTAAAGCTGTTGCAAGCAAATGGAACAAATTCTTGATGATGCAGCAGTTTCAGTCTGTGAGAAATTAAAAAAAAAAAGTTCTCAAATTACCAAAGAATTTCTATATGCAAAAAACTTTTCACTGTAAATATGCCGAAAAAAATTGGAAATAATCTTAAAATGGATAAAAACATAAGGAAAGGAAACATTCATGTAATTTAAATGATTTAAAATGGAAAAGGACGAAAATTGGAGACGATTTTTAAACTGCAGAAATTTGGGAACACACTAGTTGAAAAGGCAGAAAAATAATAGATTTCCAGTGCGTAGCGGGATCAAATAGTTTTAGGAATTGAAGTCTTAACAGTGTGATTTAAAGTATTTTAAAGACATAATGTTTCCTGTCTATTTTTTAAAATGTAAATAAAGATATTTTAAATTTGTATTTGTCTTTTGCATTTTCACCGTTATTCTGCCAAGCCTGAGTGAAAAGTAAGATTAAGAAATTCTTATGTGGATTGTTTTTATGGATTATTATGAATTTATTTTAGTAAAAGGGTTAATTTTGTTTCATCTAAATTGTGAATGCGTTTGTGAAGTCGGCCCTTAGTAAAATGAGCGTCTGATAGTTTCTGTGTAGTTGCTAGCTGTATATTTTCATTACGATCTCGAAAACCACCTTAAGCTGCAAGTTTTAGCTTATTAACTGAAGATGAATATAACTATTTGGCTTAGTGCTCTCTACCCTTAAGTATTTAAAAGTGAAAAGCTAGAAAGTAGTCTTATATTTTAAAATTAGCAATGAAAATATGTTATTTAGATTTATTATTTGTGTTTCTATATCTGAAATATGTAGTTTTGGGATTGTGGAGCTTGCGCTCACTCATTAAATAGTGCCATTTGTGGTCACATTGAAAGTTTACTGGGACTTGACGGGCATCTAGAGGGGCTATTATAGAGAATGCACATTTCTCGTATAGAAAAGAGAACGATTGCAGAATGACCTTTTTTTTTTTTTTTTTTTTTTTGAAATATTTATCTTTTTTCTCACAGTAAAACTGATAATTTCTCTTTAAGAATGCTAGGCACATTTTTGAAACTTAATTTTAGATTAGGTTTGTTTGCTTTTTTTTCTCTCTCTGTTATTTTGACCTGATTTTAAATATGAATAACAGTATTGAAGTTTATTAAAACATTGAAAGGTGCCAGCTGTGCATAATGGATATCAGTATTGGCAATATCGATGTAGCCTTGAAAATATGGTAACATGGCGTTGTATTAACAAAAAGTTCGAAAAGTGTAAAGGGCTGCTGAAAACAAATCTGTGTTCTCTCTGAAATACCTCATTCTTGTAAGCCGGATAAAGTTCAGATCGACGCCAAGAAACATTTAGTGAAAATTAAAAGGAGAGTTCGAGATTATCAAGCAATGTCCAATTATTATCAATATTTGAAATTTTTAACAATGAAAATAAAATAATTATTGCATTTTTAACCTTTCCTTGATTTGTTTGGATATTATACCATTAAAAGCTATAATTTATACTATATATTGAAAAAAATTCATTTAATTATTACCTTCATTGTAATATAATCAAAAATAATTCGAAATAATCTTTGAAAAATTTACATTAAAAACTAAAGATACATCAGATTTTAGAATCACAAACTTCTATAATTGTTGTAGATATAAAAGTATCAAAAATTGTTACTCTCAATAGTTTTCAATATATCATTTTAGTAAAATTGTTTTAACATTTATTTAAATCAGATTCGTAATGGAAAGGAAATAGAAGTAAAAAGAAAGTGCATAAGTGGATTAATTCGATTTTGAAATTATGCCAATTATCAGCTAGTTTTAAATGATTGAATGCTACATTTTTTGTTACTTAAAAAATACTGACAGCCAGAGCTTCAAATATGTCGAAAGTCAATTCTACATTTAAATAAGTAGCATTAAGAGACAAAATAAACATTTTTTTTCTTTCAAAGAAGAATTCTTTATGTTAAGAAGAATTATATATATATATATATATATATATATATATATATATATATATATATATATATAATATGCAATGAATTGATGATATTTTTATGCAGTGAATTAGCTAGGCAAAACCCCACCTTTGCTTATTTCAACACACCTTTATGTCAAACATTATTTTAAAAAATATTTTAAATCATGTGAATTCTATTTACATAATCAATACTGCTTTTATCCAAAGAAATGTCTTATAATGTCTGATAGAGAAATTATATTTTACAATAAAAGATAAAGAAAATAGATGTCTAAAGAGATAGATATATATATTAGATAGAATAGGGAATTGAATTTTTAGGCTATGATACGACTCAAGTTTTGGCTTCAAATTCAGGTGTCGGTGATACAACTATATAAATTAATACATACACACACACACAAAAAAAATGTAATTGGTCACTAAATAGAATGACTCATTCTATAGATTTTGTTTCTATAGATATCATTCTATTTTTAAATTAGCAGAAATAAGCAAATTCTGTCTTATTTGAATCACTTAAACAGCCTTTAATGAAAAGTGACAGAAAACTAATTTCAATAAAGGAAAAGCGGTAAATTGTTTGTAGTTTATTTGCCTTTAAAAATGGAATAAACTTTCTGAGAAATACACTTTCAAGTGGAATAAACTTTCTGAGAAATACACTTTCAAGTAGAATAAAACATAGGCTATTAAAATTGTTTCATCGGTCCAGTTAAAGAAAATGGTTCCTCTAATTACACTTTTAAGCTCAATAATGCAAAATATTTTTTTGATTCTGAAGTTCAAATCAACATATAAAATCTGAACTCACGTTTGATATTTTATGAACTGTAGCATTTCTTTTTTTCTATTCGTTTGTTCCTCAAGATATAAAAGCACACAGCCTTAGTTTTTGTATTGTTTGGCGTCTTTAATGTTAATTTATTATATCTTCTTGCTTTAGTTTTTGTCCAATTCCAATTGATAATGTTTATAACTGCTTTATGAGAGCTACGATAAACCCTCGATCTGTTTGCAGTTGGAAAATTATTCACAAACTCATTCTCGTGGACTGTAAATTTAAACTAAGTTTATTTTATGCTCACACTTCTTAAGTTAAAAAACATGACACTTACATCATTCTGCTCCCGCATCACACTGAAAGTTGTACCTGCTGCAACAGCGCTTGCCATTGGTTGCGGAACATTCCGCCCCACGTTGCAATGTTTACATTCAACCAATGAATCATATAGTTATTTCAAATGTAAATAGAAAATTAACACAATACGATAACATTAAATAATTCACAAAGAAACACTAATATAAGATTACTACTATAAGACCACTAGATAACACATTATTAGGTAAAATACAGACTTGTGAAATGGGTCGTTTGTAAATTCCAGTTTGATTTTTCACTTTAATTACTCTGACCCGTTTGTCTTCACCAAAATACAGTTCAGTTATTCTTACTAATGCCCATTTTTGCGGCGGTAGGTTTTCATCCTTAAGAAGCACTAACAATTTGACTTTCACATTATCTTTTTCGACCATCCACTTGGACCTCTGTTGCAAATTATTTAAATATTGTATATGCCATTTTTCCCAAAAAAATTTGTATTATTTTTGTCAGTTTTTTCCAATTAGACAAACGGTTGCCTTTAACCTGAATTAAATTTGGCTCTATAACAGCATTTAATGGTCTGCCAATTAAGAAATGAGCAGGAGTTAACACATCAGTATCGGATGACAGAGGCATAAGTGGTCTTGAATTTAGAGTTCCTTTATCTGTGTAACGATTGTTAGGAATTCTTCATAGCTCAATCTAGTATTGCCTAAAACTCTTTTGAAATATTTAAAAGCTTTTACTCCGCTTTCCCACAGGCCACCAAAATTAGGCGCTCTCGGTGGCAGAAAGTTCCAATTAATTCCCTCAGATGACATATAACTAGCAAGGGCATCGTCTGGGTTCACAACTAAATTATATAACCTACAAAGCTCTTTGTTTGTTCCAGGGAAATTTGTGGCGTTACCAGAAAATAACTTCGAACATAAACCTCTGCGAGCCACAAATCTTTTTAAGCATGCTACGAAGGCCTCTGATGTCAAGTCAGTGACAATTTCGAGGTGAACGGCTTTTGTGACTAAGCATACAAAAATTCATACATAAATTTTGTGATAAATTCCTTTCCTTTGGTGTTTGTACTTAACAAGGAATGGGCCACAAAAATCAACACCTGAGCAGTTAAATGGGAAGTCAAGAGTCGCACGTTCTCTCGGTAACTCGTCCATTAATTGTTCCACACTCGTGGGTTCAACTCGAAAACACTAATGCAATCGTGCACGACTTTCCTACATGTTGCCTTACCCTGGACAGGCCAGAACTTTTGTGTCACATAATGCAAACCTAAATGAAAATATCGCTTATGATAGGATTCTAAAATAAGCTTAGTTAATTTATGACTTTTCGGCAGAATAATTGGGAATTTACTATTAAAACTTACATTAGCATATTTGATTCTGCCATTTACTCCAAGTATTCCCTCTCTGTCAATAAAGGAATTTAAACACCGTAACTTACTTTTAATTGGAATACTTTTTTGTTGCGTTAAAAACCTTAGCTCCTCCGAAAACTCTATTCGCTGAGTTTCCTTTACAATAAAAAATTCAGCCTTGTGGATCCCTTCTGTTGTTGATGGTTCCAATCTCCTTTCAGCTGGGTACTTCAGGTTGTGGAAGAATCTGAAAAGATAACTTACAACATGCAAAATTTTTACATAATTATTACTAATAGTTAATAACTCTTGAATAAAGGAATTTTAAGTCACAGTAAGTACAGGTAAGTCACTTTGTCCTGCATTTTTAAGTTCACAAGTAAATTGGTCTTTTATGATAGATGTAGGAATTTCCCGATTGGGATACCCTCGATCAGACAGGAAAGTAGGTCCCTCGAACCACAGTCTGCACTGATGAAGTTTATCGGGATCGAGTCCTCTGGAGATGAGGTCAGCGGGATTCTCAGAAGAAGGGACATATCTCCAGTCGTCAATGCAAGTGAGGTCTTGAATTTGGGTTACACGGTTGGCCACAAATGTCTTAAGAAGAAATGGTTCTTTGCGAATCCATGAAAGAACGATCATGCTTTCGCTCCATAGATAGGTGTGGGATATTGGTAATTTGAGAGCATGTATCACCATTTTCACTAACTTGGCTAGAAGCACTAAAGCGCAAAACTCCAATCGTGAGATGGTAACTTTTTCATGGAGACACTCTCGACTTACTGGCAATCAATTTGATTGATGCGTGACCATCTTTAATACACTTACTGTAGATAACTGCACCATAAGCGGCTTCTGATGCGAATCAAACCCATGGATTTCAAACCCATGCTACTAACACTGTAAGGATTCGACGAACTTTGACCACTCTTTAGTTAGTTTCTCAGGCAATACCTCATGCCAGTCCAGCTTCAAAGACCATAATTGTTGTAAAAATATTTTTGCCTTTGTCGCTACAGGTCCTAGTAATCCAAGAGGATCGAAAAGTCTTGCTATAGTGGATAAAACGCAACGTTTTGTGACTCGGCAGTCTTTCCCTTGAGACGCCTTGAAATCGACACTAAAGTACAGGCTTTCCTTTTTGGTATTCCAAGAAACTCCTAGGACTTGCGTTTCCTCGGAGTATGTAAAATTATAGATTTCTTCTCTACTTGACACTAACTCATCACAATTACTATGCCATTTATTGAGTTGCATGCCAGACTTTTCCAAAATATCAATTAACTGCCTTTGAAGTTCTTTGGCGGTAACTAAATTATCAGAACTGGTTAACACGTCATCCATATAATAGTCTTTCTTTAACACTGGGGCTAATGGATAGTTCTCGCACTCATCTCTAGATAACTGAAGTATGACTCTTGTTGCGAGAGAAGGTGCACTTACTGTTCCATAAGTAACAGTTTTGAGCTCATAGGTTTTAACTGGCTCATTCACTCCCTCTTTCCAAAGAATTCTCTTAAGTTTTGTTTGGCTCGGATCAATTTAAATCATCCTATATATTTGTTTAATGTAGCCACGAATCCATAAATATGCTTACGAAATCTTGTTATTATATTAAACAAGTCTTTCTGAATAACCCCACCGTTGTACTGTAAGGAGTTAAGAGAATTCCCTAATGTTGTTTGTGAGGAGGTATTGAAAACCACTCTAAGCTTTGTAGTACTTTTATCAGGGCGCCAGACTCCTAAATGTGGTATATAATATGTGCCTTTTTCTTCCTCACACTCCGAAATCTCTGTCATGTGACCCAAATTTTTGTACTTGCGTAAAAGTTCCTTATATAATGCTAAATAATCAGGTTCCTTTAAAAACCGATTCCACAACGAATTTAATTTTTTAAGGGCAATATCTAGATTTCCCTAAACATATTGGGTCATCTTTTAACGGCATTTTTGCAACGTACCTTCCTGTACTATCTCTTTTAACGTTTCTCTTAAAGAGCTCTTCGCAAATTATTGCTTCTTCATTTTTGGGTACCTCAATCTGCACGTTTTCTAATTCCCAGAATTTCTGTACAGTTTCATTCAAAGTAGCATTATTCTCAATGAAGCCGCAATGTATCCCCCTCTGAGTTTCAACGGGAACACTTCCACTAGCTACGTATCCCAAAACAGTATTTTGGAAAATTAGATTACTATTAGCCGGACAAATCAGACCTGGCTGCAACAATTCATAAAAAATTTCGGCACTTAAAAGCAAATCTACACGACCTGGCACATTAAAGTTCTCATCTGCGAGTTTTATATATTTTAACTGTGGCTTATTAATCTTTTAATATTTTTGACGGCATGAAATCCGTAATTTTAGATACAATTAAAAAAATCCAACTCTTTTACAAAGTTTTCCTCTAAGTTAGAAATCACAGCATTAATAACATATTTAATTTTTCTGTATGTATCTCCGATACCACAAACTGTTAAATTGGTTTTTTTCTTTTTAAATTAAGACTATTCGCACAGTCTGAAGTCATGTAATTATTCATTGTCCTTGATCTAAAATCGCGCGCACTGGATAAGTATTTCCTCTATCATCTCTTAGTAAGCAATTCACAGTACTCAGCAAAACGGTTTTTGAGTGATTATTACTCTCGTAGAGTGTACCGAATTATTGTTTTGATAAGTGATAGCTGGTTGAAACATCGGTGCTTTTGGTGAAAGCTCAGACTCTCGATGGGGGGGGGGACTGCAGATTCTGGAAGGAGGGAAGGACATTCCCGCCCACTCGCATTGGTTTCACGTTCATTACGCAATGACTCAGAACTTCTAGGAAAATGTAAAGAAAAATGATGACGCTTCATTTTTCTTGCTCGTTTACATAAAGAACATGGAAAATGGGATTTACAATTATTCACTAAACGTTTGTCAAGGTAATTAAAGCAATAACTATTTTTCTTAATTACTTCTGCTCTTTCAGAAACAGGCAACGCCATAAATTTTTACATTTATATAAAGGGTGATTATTTTCAGAACGCAATATACACTTTACATTTTTGCTATCAGCAAGAAATATCCTCGACACATTTCTAGAATTAGAAGATTTTTGATTAGTGTTTTCCGTTAAAGATTTTCCTCGCGATGCAAAATAAAGATCTGCTTCTTTTCCTTAAGTTATGGGATCAAACCAACGATCTGATTGCCTAACGCTTACATGGGACGCGGTTTCTTTATCAAGCGATTGAAACAATTTGTCTCATACAATTAATTGTTTAAGTTTCAAAATCAGACACTTCTCACAATTTTAGATAATAATCAAAACTAGATTTCAAACTTGTTACAAACTGCACATGGGTTTCATTTGCTTGCCTAGTAGTTTTTCTGAATTGCTCTAAGCACAATTGAGGGGTTGGTTGGAACTCTCTCAATACAATATTCTTTACTTTATCATAATCACTCAACTCATTATCACTTATGTATGAAATTACATTAGAAGCTTTCTCACCTAATAAATTCAAAAGAATTTCCCCTTTATATTTATCGAGTACCTTTGTCGTTGCAAAAACTCTTTCCAAAGACGCAAAAAAAAAAAAAAAAAAATCCATCCTTCTGGACGACTTGGAACTAATTGTTCAAGTTTTAATACTTTTTATTAGCGAATCCAGAGAATCACATTGCTCAATTTTATTTTCTGAATCGCCTTCGTTGGTGTTTTTAACTGTTCGCATGTGCGACAATTCTATTTCAGCTTTTGCTCTCTCCAATTTAATTTGTTCTAATTGTTTATTCTTCTCGAATGTCTCTACTTCTATTTTCCGATTCTCGATTATCCCTTCTATGAGAGTCGAAACAAATTCAGGTTCATCTCTGAACTTCTCAGTATTCTTTATAATATTAATCAGATCGACGATCGTCATTTTATCAGTTACTACCACTCCTAACTCTGTAGCAGCTAGCTGCAAATCAGTTTTTCGTGCGTTTTTAAACATTTTAAAAACGAAACTTAACTAAAAAAAATAATAATAACTTAAATTATTTTCTAGGAGTGAATGACCACAAGCTCAAATTATCTTATGGGAATGAATGACCACAAATCTCAAGCACCTACCTCGATACTCGTTAGTAATCCAATATCATCTCACAATGATTCCAATGCTTTCGGTTTGAAACGCAACGTAGCACTAACCAAAACGAAATCGAAAGTGCTCAAATTAAAATTATCCATAGTTGCTTAAGGTCGCTCACCGGTCGCACGGACCAGATGTTTGTAGTTGGAAAATTATTCACAAACTCATTCTCGTGGACTGTAAATTTAAACTCGGTTCATTTTATGCTCACACTTCTTAAGAGAAAAAAACACGACACTCACATCATGCTGCTCACACATTACTCTAAAAGTTGCAGGTGGCGCTGCTGCAACAGGGCTTGCCATTGGTTGCGGAACACGATCTAACCATCAAATTCGGGAATCCCCCCCCCCCCGAAAAAAAATCACCCAACTGTATTTTTAAAATATTTGAATAAAATTATACTGTAATAAGTACTTAATAAAATTTACTCTCAAACGATATGTTTTGCTATTTAATTTCAAGCAGTTTAAATTCTGTCTTTCCTTTGCTGAAATATATAACATATTTATTAACTTTCATTAATTTAAAAAAAAATGGCTTAGTATTGCATTAATTGAAGTTAGGGATGACGAATATATTAAGAGCGGTTATTACGTAACCAATATCAAAAAGTCACAAATACGATTTGATCTTACTGATGATATTTCGATTACAGGTTTGGATCACGATAGAAAGTAATAATCGATACGATATCACTGAAATTTACCGGAACGGTGACTTCATTGGAAAGTAACAATCGATACGATCTCTGGAAGCTCTCGAAAGAAATCTGTGATTGGATTGAAAAGTGAACGGACCGGTTATTGGAATTATCGTATCATTGAATTGCATATCACTGAAATTTATCGGAGCGGTGATTTCACCGGAAAGTGCGAGGCTTCACTGGAAAGTACGAAGTCACCGCTCCACTTTACGGGAGTGACCGATATTTGTATTTGATGATGCACTATTCCATACAGATCATTTTTAATTGCTCGTGACATGATTGACTTTGATTACATGTATTCTGTTTACTCCTGGCACCATCTATCGGTAGAATATAGGACTAAAGTAAACATTTTAAAGAAATGACATATGTTTTTAACTCATCTTTTCCAGAAAATGGTTCACTCTAATAAATAAATAAGATAGTTTAGAGATAATATAATAGTTTTGAGAAAAAAAATTTAAGATATAAGCTGAAACAGATAAATTAATTCAATCACACGTTACTTAAATTAGTAAATTAAGTATTAATTACAATTAATAAATTTTATATTTAATATTAAGTAATAATTTTTAATTAATAATATGATTGAAATAACATATTTGGAACGCATATTTAAAAATAACAATAGCAATATTATTTGTTATTCAAAAAAATCGTGGATTATGCATCTCTAATTGAAGTGCTTAAAAATTTGTTAAAAATTAACACTTGTGACACCTACACAGAATTGCATTATCTTAATAATACTTGGGCATATGTGATCATGTGACATAAGGGCTGGCTTTTTGAGTTAGTAAGCAAAGATTTATCAAATGTCTACTGATGAAGTTAATTCATCCCTTAGTTCAGATATAATACAATAAAAATTGACTGAATTTATCGGCACCATACAGTATGCTTTTGCAAAAATGGGACCAACTAAAAAACTTCTAAAAACAGAAATATGTAACATATGAACAGAAAATTGCGATTGATGATGACTTTCTTGTACGAAGAATTGTTTTCATTTTTTCAAAAAGGACGGTTTTGAAAATTAATGTTTCTATCTGGATCGTCTCTCCTAACAGCATTTTTCAGATAAGAAAGTTTTGATTTTTCGATCGATCTTGTATTCTATATGAATGCCAGTTATTACGTTGAAATATTCTCTACACTGTCAATTTTGGAATGTTGAGATCTGAACTGACTATTTGTAATCTAGCAAAAGGGTAAACTAAAAAATAATACAAATCTCATTTTTTTTCTTCACATATATGACATTTCATTCTCGCTATTTCTCTCAGGGTGAAGTAAGGATCCTTCAATTTTTAATCACTAAATCACACAGTCTATTAAAATGTTGGGAAGTGAAAACGACATTGTATTTTTCTAGATCCAGGGATGCATTACGATTGCATACAAAATAAATCATCATAAAACCCAAAAATTAGTTTTTATTTTATGCATTTCTTTTAAAAACCGCACAAGTTCGATTAAAAAAAATTTTTTTTTTCTTGCTGAGCATTCCAGTAAGTGTCTGTGATATTTTAAATGTTCAGTTTCTCAAGTTTCTCTTCCTGTCTTTGTAAAGACGACGGTGCAACTGCCGATCAATGAAAGTGAACAACGTTATGCGACAACCTGATTATCAAATTTTTTTTTGAAGCCACAATGATTGGATGATGTACTAGTTGCATTCTGAAATAAATGCTTTCTGTCACATTTGTGGCATGTCCTTCGAAATTTAAAACTACGCATATCTCTTGCAAATTTTCTAGATAGAAATGTGAAATTTTGTACGCGTAAATGAAAATGAGAGAAAGAGAGACTTGAAATTATGGTGGAAGTATAAAAATTCAATTTTTGCACTTATTTCTCTCTACAGAAGCTAAAGTATTTTCATACAATTACCTACTTATTTAATGAAATTTTATAATTGAAAGTTTGTCTAGATATAATATTTAAAAAAAATTAATAGCTTATTCCTAATACTTTAAAATATGATTTTAAATGTAACACTTTAAAATATGATTTCAGAAACACGTAGCTGTAAGATTAGTCTTATTTTAAGGCCTAAATATTTAAATATTTACTATCGTAATTTCAATTTTGATTACGCTAACGGTCCAATCTATGTGAACCTATACTTCAGACAAGAAATTCGGGGGGGGGGGGGAGAAGAACGAATAAAATATAAATTAATATACATTTTTTCTAGCTTTCTTTCGTGCATGGCTTTAGGACAAATTGAATATTAGTATTAAATCATTGAAAGTACTTTTAAGAAAATAGGCAGTAATCTGCTAGTACACTACCTGCGAATAAAACTTTAGTTCATGATACTGTATCTGAGAATTAAGCGTTTTAATGTAGTACGTATAGTCCGATGTGTACTGCGAGACATTGAAGACTGGGCAGGCCCATCAAGAAGACCAGGCTACTCACGGAGGGCTTGGTTCTGCTCCATGATAACGCGCATCCACACGTCTCCAAGGTCACACACGCGGAATCGGCCAAGTTTAAGTGGGAGCAACTCGACCATCCACCCTACAGCCCGGACATGTCGCCCTGCTATTTTCATGTGTTTGGTCCCCTGAAAAAACACCTGAAAGGGAAGCGCTTCAACTCGGGCGGCGAACTCAAGGACGCCGTGAAAGACTGGGTCTCGTCACAGCCACAGGAATTCTAGGAGCAAGGAATTCTTCGGCTTGTTAATCAGTGGGATCGTTGTACTCAGTCCTATGGTGTATACTTTGAATAAAGCCTTCATTTATACCCACAATGTCGTTTCGTACCTTTTCATATGAATGTCCCTTGTATATTTCAGATTTGAAGAAATTTCAGTAATTATCAACATTTTCTTATTGAAAATATGTTCCCTCCTGAGAATTAACTGGCAGCTATTTTTAAAATTATTAATATGATTCCTGTCATTTATTTTAGCCAAAGCACTTATTATTTTATTAAAAAAAAAAGGGAAAAAAAAGCAACCTTTTTTAACAACCCAGTAAAAAATACATTAGCTCATTACAAGTGCAGCTTGTGGAGCATACATACATATTGAAAGAATAAACATTATTGATATCCATTTAAATTTGAATTTAAAGCACTTTCTATGTATTTTTTTTCTCCCATTTTGTTAAATAAAGTTAAATTGTAAGAGATATAAAGATTAAATCCTCATAAAACTAAAATTTATAATTCACTTTATTAGATTAAATTTGTATTATGCACATCAAAATTATAATTTTTATAAATGTCTTCTGTGTGGGAAAATTATAAACGTGTTCCTTTATAATAAATTTTTAAAGCAAATTTCGCACATTTTATTTATTATTTTCAACACTCGTCTGAAATGCGGTAAGGGTCATCAGCATTTTTCTCACGGAATCTTCGTTTCGTTATCAGATACATGGAATATCATTCTCACTCTGACAGTGATTGATTTCCATATGGCGTACATTATAAAATCGCCAAATCTTACATTCAAAGATAAAGGTTATAATGTTTCAACCGTTTAAAAGCTTGAGTGCAATGTTATGCTCCTTAAAGTCCCCCCCCCCCCAATAAAGAAAGTCCTTGAATAGAATTTTATTTTATTTTTAGTGGGAGGGAGAACCTTGATGCAGTATTGTTTGTGATGGTCCTCTATCTCATTACATTCTATTAATAATTTGAAATCTCAACACCACTATAGTGATTGTATAAAAAAAACCTGTTGATTGGCTATTTTTTTATTTATTGAAATAGCCATCATCCGAATAATTTTTTTTTATATTTGTTCATATTTTAAGGATATTATATTTATGCTATACTTTAGTTATGTTATGAACTTTTAATCATATAGAACACCTATGCTGATGCAGGCTTCTTGTACGGATATAAGGCTCAACATTTAATTATATAGAAACCTTCAAGGGCAAACATTTTTTTTTACGTCCTTGAAAGTTCCTGAAATAGTTATGCTCAGTTGTTCAGATTCTGCCTAGTACATTACACTCCCGATTATCCGCGGAATTGGTTGGCGTGGCTGCCGCGGATAACAAAAATCGCGAATAATCCGAAAAAAGCTAAAACCGGGTATAGCAAAAGAGAAAACAGTCATTCCAACTTTGAAAAATCGTTTTATGTACAATAAAACGTAAAATAAACAGCAGGAAATGTTTAACTAACGCTTAATATTTAAGTATATCACTCAAAATTAACCTAAAATGCATTTTGTTAATGAAAACAGAAAAGTGCTTTGTACTTACGAGAGGCGTCAAGGATACACAGAAAAATTAATACATATGTACTGTTTTAATACTGTAATGTATTATGTAATTACAAAAGCATAACTGTAAAACTGCACCTTTTTGAAGAAATCAGTCAAAAAAAAAAAAAAAAAAAAAAAAAAAAACCTTTGGGCGGCATGCGCAGATAACCCGCCCGCGGATAATCGGGAGCCTACTGTACTCATGAATTCATTTAAAATAAAAAGTCGTTGACACTCTGTTGTCATTACTTTGCTTGTTTTATGGTAGAAAATGCTTTCTTAGTTGTATTCCTCCAAACAGAAGCTGTGTACCTTTCTTCCTTCATTTATCTCTATTTGATAAAAAAAAAAAAAAAATTTGAAATGATTGTTTTCGTAAATGAAATTAATTTGAATATCTGTAATGCATTTGTGAAAAAGAGAAAAAATTCTAGCTCTGAATTGATTGTTATTTTCTTTTCATGTATAATTCTACGCACATTTTGATGAGTTGCTAGCTTTTCTTATTTTCTTGTAATTTGAGCTGATTCGCAATGATTTTCACTTCAGAACAAAGAAAGCATCTCTTGATTATTTGGCTGAGTTTGGAAGGTTAAAGATTTAAGATAAATGTATTGATCACAGTTATTCATGTCAATGTACTTAGTACATGGTTTTTATTCTGCTACTCATTACTGCCTTTTATGAAGTAATGTAATATATATATATATATATATATATATATATATATATATATATATATATATATATATATATATATATATATATAGAGAGAGAGAGAGAGAGAGAGAGAGAGAGAGAGAGAGAGAAAGAAGGAAATTTTATATTGAAAATTTGAAAATTAACCAATGTAATCAATTAGCAAAGGCAACCAATGAAAACATTTCGTCATTTGATTTATTACTTTGAATAAAAAAGAAGTTAACCAATCCGGGGAAAAAAAAGGGGAACCTGATTCATATCTTAAATTTCTGAAGTAGAAACATTTGAAGAAGTCGAGATTCGAGTAATTTCAGATCAATCGTGCATCTTTGGCAAGGAATTAAATTCAGAGGTTTCTCTGAATTATTTTTTTATTTACAAAATAAATTTTGAAACTCTACTATTTGTTGCAGGATCCCTAGCTAGCAATTTTCAATGCTTTCACTTCGCTGAAGTTTGGTATGCCGAAAGACGAGTTGTTATTACACTTCCTAATTCTGCGAATATTCTGAGATCACCCTATGGTATATGTAAACATTAAACAACAATATTTCCTCTCGGCCCTTTTTTTGAGGAAATAAACGTCTCCTGAGGCATGCACAGAAGCGCAGAGGAACCGAGAATGAGCAGTTCGGAAATTGCGTTTTATATTGAATAGTATATACTATTTTGACAAATTTAATGAAATGGATTTTCTTCTTATTTAGCTTTTAATCTTTTGTATATGCCATGCGAAACACAATTTTATCTTTTTATTTTCACATACGTCAAGCTATTTTTTTTTTAAAATTTATATATGTTTAATTGCTATCCTTTTAATAATTTGCTTATTTATTATATTTTAGACATAATGATGGAATCTTCTGAACAATGTGCTTTGAATGGTTCTGCGGATCCAGATGAATCGCCTGCTGGGACAGAAGGAATTGTTGCTACCAACTATGAGAACTATGCTGGAGAAGACTTGTCACTTAATCAAGTTATGGAGAATCAAATAACTGAGCAAGTAGTCGGATATTTAGATGAAGAGAGTGCTACTCTAGTTTTACAGTCACAAGGACTTGAGCTAAATGGAAAGCGTTTAATACTTGCTCAAGGTACTGCAGGAAATGAAATACTTGTTTTTGTGAGTACTGATCAAGATGCAGCTCTTGAACATTCATTTGTACAATCAATAACAGATTCTGATGGTAATCATACTTTTGCAATAGAATGTGGATCAAATAACCTGGAAGCTATTAGTGGTGAAGGAATCCAAAGAATACAATTAATTGGGGCAAATGATTTACAAAATATTGACAAAAATGAAACATTATTTATTCAGCAAGCACAGGCACTTGAATATTTGGGCTCTGATAACAATCACTATTCATCTGAAGCTCTAGGAAATACTGTATGCCAAGTACAGGAGAAAGATGCTACCGCTGAAATGGTTTTTATTCCTACTGAGTCTCAGGTTATTTCTGCAGGTAATACAAGATTATTACATCTTGCTGATGTTGCACATTCTGAATGGTCAACATCAGAAACACATGATAAAGATGCCATCGAATTTGTTAAGAAAGTAAATGAAGGATCTGTTATTGTGAGAGGAATACGTGCTCGTGTTGATTCTGATTTTTGTAAGGAAGGAGAAATGAGCATCAATGCTGTAAATGACCAAGCCAATAATAATAGTTTGCAGGATGAACACATGATTCCTGAAATTGAAACATCTTCACCTGGAGTGGAAGGGGAATCATTGCTTTTATCTATACCCCCTCGGGATATTAACAATGCTGTTTCCGTTATAATAACTTCTTCTCCAGGTCTTAGTGGTAATGAAAGTTGGAGAACAGTAAATATTCAAGAGTCAGAGGAACTTACCAAGGAGACTTGTCAGCCAGATGTAAAACTTCCATCAGTATCAACAGATATAATTAACATCAAATATGCTAATTTGAAAGAAACTCAATGTTCCGATTTATCTTCTCAAAATACTTTTATAGAAGAAACTAGCAATCATTCTCATTTAAAAGATAGTACTGATTGTTCAAATAAAGATGATACTGCAAACTATAAAGCACATGCTGTTGAAGAACCGATGGATGAAGATACGAATGAATCTATTCCACTTCAATTAACTTCCAGTAAAAATATTGATGAAGATGATTCAGAACAAAAAGATAGTATCAGTTGCAGTGAAGATGTTTCACAACTAAAAGATAGTATCAGTTGCAGTGAAGATGTTTCACAACTAAAAGATAGTATCAGTTGCAGTGAAGATGTTTCACACCTAAAAGATAGTATCAGTTGCAGTGAGGATGTTTCACAAATAAAAGACAGTATCAATTGTAGTGAGGATGTTTCACAACTAGAAGACAGTATCAGTTGCAGCGAGGATGTTTCACAACTAGAAGATAGTATCAGTTGCAATAATGATACTTCAAAACCAAAAGATAATAACAGTTGCAATGCGATTGATTCAAAACAAAATGATAGTATCAATTGCATTGAGAATAATTCAAAACAAGAGTACAATCTCAATCTCAATGAGGATGATTCAAAACGAAAGGATGATATCAGTCCCAATGAGAATGTTTCAAAACAAAAGGATAATATCAGTCCCAATGAGGATGATTCAGAACAAAAAGATAATACCAATTCCAGTGAGAATAATCCAAAACAGAAAGATTGTATCAGTTGCAGTGAGAATATTTCACAACTAAGAGATAGTATCAGTCCCATTGAGGATGTCTCGCAACTAAAAGATAGTACTAGCCTCAGTGAGGATGATTCAAAACAAAGGAAGAGTATCATTTGCAAAACAGATGATTTAAAACAAAAGGATAGTATCATTAGTAATGAGAATTATTTAAAACAAAAGTATAGTATCATTAGTAATGAAGATGATATGAGGCAAAAGGATAGCATCATTAGTAATGAAGATGATTTAAAGGAAAAGGATAGTATCAGTTGCAATGAGGAGGATTCGAAACAAAAAGATTGTGTCATTTGCAGTGATAGTGATTCAAATGCCACAGTGGATGTTGACCAAATTGAAAATTTAGATAATAAAATTTCTTATATATCTTTAAAGAACTTTGAAAATGCAATGAAACAAAATAATAGTATTAATTGTAATAATAATGGTTTGAATATCTCAATGAATGTTGATGAAATTCAAAACTTAAAAAATACATTTTCTGATCCATCTTCAAAGAACTTTGAAAATGAGATCAAACAAATTGAAAGTATCGGTTGTAATGATAATGATTTGGATATCTCAATGGATGTTCACCAAATTCAGAACTTGGATAATAAAATTTCTGACTCGCCTTCAAAGAATTATGAAGCTGAAATTAAGCAAAAAGATAGTATTATCAGTTGCAGTGATAATGATTCAGATACTTCAGTAGATTTTGACCAAATTCAAAACTTAGAGAATAAAATTTCTGATTCATCTTCAAAGAATTATGAAAATGAAATCAAACAAAATGAAAGTTTCATTTGCAATGATAATGATTTGGATATCTCAATGGATGTTGACCAAATTCAGAACTTAAATAATATAATTTGTGACTCACCTTCAAAGAATTATGAAGCTGAAATTAAGCAAAAAGATAGTATTATCAGTTGCAATGATAATGATTCAGATACTTCAGTGGATGTTGATCAAATTCAAAATTTGGATAGCAAAATTTCTGATCCATCTTCAAAGAATTATGATATTGAAATTAAACAAAAAAATAATATTATCATTTGCAATGATAATGATTCAGATACTTCAGTGGAGGTTGATCAAATTCAAAACTTGGATAATAAAATTTCTGATCCATCATCAAAGAATTATGAAGTTGAAATTAAACAAAATGGAAGTATCAGTTGCAGTGATAATGATTCAGGTACTTCAGTGGATGTTGACCAGATTCAAAACTTAGATAGTAAAATTTCTGATCCATCTTCAAAGAATTATGATATTGAAATTAAACAAAAAGATAGTATTATCATTTGCAATGATAATGATTCAGATACTTCAGTGGAGGTTGATCAAATTCAAAACTTGGATAATAAAATTTCTGATCCATCATCAAAGAGTTATGAAGTTGAAATTAAACAAAATGGAAGTATCAGTTGCAGTGATAGTGATTCAGATACCTCTGTGGATATTGATCAAATGCAGAACTTAGATAATAAAATTTCTGACCCATCTTCAAAGAATTATGAAGTTGAAATTAAACAGAATGGAAGTATCAGTTGCAGTGATAATGATTCAGATACCTCTGTGGATATTGACCAAGTTCAAAACTTAGATAATAACATTTCTGATCCATCTTTAAAGAGCTGTGAAATTGAAATTAAGCAAAAAGATAGCATTGATTGCAATGATAATGATTCAGATACCTTAATAGCCACTGACCAAATTCAGATTTCGGATAGTAAAATTTCTGATCCTTCTTCCTATAACGGCGAGAAAGAAATTGAGTCTACAAATTTTGAAGAAGCATGTTCTGATATTCAAACTTGCCCTGAAAGTCCTCTGTTATCACATAGGGATAATTCTAAATCAGTAAGTTCTTCCTTTTCTATAAATAGTCAATCAAAAGATCATAATCTCAATAAATTGAATCAACTTCAGTTTGTTAGTTCAAGTAAATTAAAGAAGGCCATAGATGAATATGAATTTGAAAACAGTTCAAGTAATTTAGATGCAGAATTGAATCACAATATTTCTCTGAATGCTCAAGCTTCTGATACGAGAAATTCTACTGATATAAATACAGAAAATGATGTCACTGAAGTCAGTCAAATAGTTAATTCTGTTGTTGAAGATCTGATTGGAAATCTAACATTTCATCGAACATTAACTCCTGTTACTGATAGCATAAAACTTAATCAAAATCCTGCTTGCAACGAAAATAATGAAACTTCCAATGATAATTCTCAAGATCTGTTTGATCAAGATTTACAAAATGATGAAAAAAATTATTCTAGAAAGATGTTAAAAAATATTGATGAAGAATTACTTAAAAATAAACAAAATTCTGGTTCTGTTGAGAATAACCATACTGATCAGATTGAAAAATCTGAAGAAACGTCAGTTGTAAAAAGTGGTGTGAGTAATGATAGTAAACGTGACAAAAGCAATAATATGAATTTAAATTTAGCTGCTTCTGATGAAACTACTGTTAAAACACCACAACGAACTTATGTTCGTAAAAGAAGAATTTCTGATACATCAAAAAATATTGAACTGTTTTCTTTAGATGAATTATCTGGTCCCAAAGATGAAATCTCTTCGCATCGAACCCCAAAGATTTTTTGTCCTGACAACCAAAAGAAACAAATTAGAAATGATGAGAACAATTTGACTGATGAAGATGGGTATGTTAATTTAATATCTTCTGATATGACAAATAGAATTAAGGCGAAAGGTACATCTCCTCCAATGGATGATAGAAGAATTAGAAGTTTAAGACCACGATCTTCAGATCATATGGAAAAAATTCCTGAACATGTTAAGGATACTGAAGATTCAGTTAGTACATGCTGGGGAGCATATTTAATGGAAACATCATTTAAGCCCAGTAACGCAGAAAAAATGGAAGAAGATGCACCAAAAGTATCCTCATTAGATGCTTCAAAGGAGGAATCTCCAAAAAATCTTCTTAAAAAGAGAATACGAACTCCTTCATATAAAAAAATAAATACTGAAAGTGATAGCTATAAAAGTGGACGACAATGGGATAAGCTAATTAAAAGTTCACCAGTTAAAATTAGGGATGCATCTTCTGATAAAAGAAAAATTAGGGAGAAAGTTAAAAAACAAGTAGAAAAAACTCTTCGAAACTCTGAAAATTTTAATAGTTCACCTATCTCTAAATATAAAAAAGGCAGGCTAAGTAAGCTTAGTAAAGCATGTAAAACTGTTTTATGTTCAACATTTCCTTCTCCACATGAAAAGATAAAAACTTGTGGTATTAGGTTTCTTAATGATAATTCAACGGAAAAAAATAATTCTAGTGCAGTTGATGATCTGAGTATTCCTTCGACATCAACTCAGGATTTGAATAATTTCCAATATAATTGTACAAATTGCAGTTTTGTTAGTAATAAAGTAAATAATTTTATTATCCACATGAAATACTGTACATTTAAGTCTTCAACCAATATGATAGATTATCGAGTTGATGATATGGAAAGGCGGCAACGAATCCGTGGAGATTTCACTGAAAATAATTCGACGGCAAAGAAGAAGTCTTTGAGTGGTATGATAGATTTTCGATTTAGTGACAAGGAAAGGAGACAACAGATACATGGAGATTTCTCTGAAAGTGATTCGTCTATAGAAAAACCTTCGAGTGGTAAGATAGATTATCGATTTAATGACATGGAAAGGAGACAGCGAATACGTGGAGATTCCTCCGAAATTGATTCATCTGTAGAGAAGTCTTCGAATGTTACAATAGATTATCGGTTTAGTTACATGGGAAGGAAGACAACAGATTTTTCTGAAAGTGATTCACCTGTAGATAAGCATTCGACTGATGGGATAGACTATCAAGTTAATGACATGGAAAGGAGGCAACGGATACGTGGAGATATATTCGGAAATGATATACCTGTCGAGTGCAGTTCTACTTCACAGAATTTTTCAAATGTTTCTCTTGTTGATTATTAGTAAGTATTCAATTATAGTACTTTCTTTTTTTATTCTTTAGAAAAATTCTCATTTGCTTTTTTTAAATTTAAATTTAAAAAATTATAGTTCGATATTCCTAAATATTTACAGGATGTCCCACTAGGTATGCAGCGTCTAATATTTACAGATTCGGATAGAACAAATCAAGACGAGTATTTTGATGTAAAACATGTAAGGTCCCAGACTATTGCGTCATAGTTTAATTATGCGGCGAATGTTAATTACGAATAGACTGCTTGTATTCCAAATTACCATACATACGACGATTGCACAACGTAAAATCATCCCTAGGTGACTATGAATATTTGTGGCAATCAATGAGAGGAAACGCGCGTCTGCAAGTGAATATGCAAATTCCCCCCGTGGTATATAAGACTAGAAAACAGGTTTGATAAGAATGAGTCGCATATTACTTGCGAAAAAATTACTGTGTACGGTACGTAATCATTATGGTTCTGAAATGAGTAAGTATTCCATTGAGCATCTTGTTTTCATGGTGCCAACTTATCATGAATTGCAATCACCAGAGGCTGTGGAGAAGAAATTGAAAGGGCCCCCCCCCCCATCGGCAATCACCTCAATGTGAATGGCACAACGATCAAAAGAACATACGAAAGATTTAAGGAGTGCTAGCGATGGGGGGGGGAAGAGATGAGTGCAACAACGGAAACCAATGTTAAGAAAGTGAAAGAAATGTGCGAAGCAAGTCCACAAACTTCTTTACGACAGGTGGCACATCAACTCTACATGTCAAAACCACTGAGCATCGGATAATAAGAAGAGAGGCAGACTTTGTTCCCTTCCAAAATTCAAATCAATCAACTATTGATCGATTTGGATGGTTTAAGGAGGTTTGATTTTGCAAAATCGATGATTAACAAGTTTGAATGCGGCGAAATTGATTTTAATTGGATCTGGTTCAGTGACGAGGTGTACTTCTACCTCCAATGATATGTTAACAAATAGAGCTAGAGGTTCTGAGCCACTGAAAATCCTCATCATGTAATAGTTCGTACACTGGGGTCACACTTGATGTACGTTGTCTACCGAAGGCATCATTAAGCCAATTTTTTTTATCGGAAATGTCACCGACAAAGTTTATTTTGACATGTTGAATGACCATCTTGCATGGCATTGACAAGATAAGTGATTATTGGTTTATGCAAGATGGTGCTAGACCTCACTGCACTCAGCGAAACTTCGGTCTCTTACGGAACATTTTCACGACAGACTTATCGGGGTGAATTCCATTATGAAAACAGACAATGGTATAGAGGGACCCCATTACTCCCCTGATCTTAACCCGTGCGACTTTTTTTATGAGGTTCATGGGGACGTCTGAAAGACACTGTGTGTCTCACACAACCTTCAATAGTGGGCGACTTCAGTGCAGCAATTGAAACTGAGGTTAAGAAAATTGTAATAGATGTTTTGCAGAAAACAATTGCGAACTTCGATTCCAGATTTTGCCATTTCATTAGTTCGAACGGCCAACATTTCGAAAATCTGTTGTACTGAAAGTTCTCAGCAAGCATTGATTTTCACTTTTTTGTTTGTTTTGTTTTTTGTTTCATTTCTTTAAGTTTTCATAACTCAAGCTTCACATTTTAATTAGACAATGTTTCTATATTCAGGGAAACCAATGTTATACTTCAAAATACTCTTCTTGACGTGTTCTATTCGAATATGTACACTCATGTCCAAAATTAAGGTCACAAACATAAAATCTGCGAAAAATGAAAAACTATTCACTGTGTTGTCACGAAATTTGGCACAGAGGTACACTACAATGGAAGAAAGAACATAGATACATAACAACATGGAAAAGATTTTAATTGGGAATTAAGAAACAGGTTATATCAAAAAGTGTTACATTATGAATCAGAGATAAAGCATTGATCTCGGGGAAAGCCTGTCTGATATGGAATATGATCACCGTGCACTGCTATACAGGCTTCACAACGAGCTTTCATACTGTTTATGAGGGTGTCAATAAATGCTTGGGACAACAAAGCCCATTCTTCCAAAAGCGCGACTTTTAACACTTGGAGGGTATTAGGACGGAGGTTACGCTGTGCAAAGGCTCTTCCGAGACCATCCCAAACATGTTCAATAGGATCGCGATCCGGAGACCTCGATGGCCAGTCCATACGTCGAATATTCTCTTCCTCAAGAAAATCATCAACGATCTGGGCTCTGTGTGGGAGCGCGTTATCGTCCATAAACATGAAGTCTGAGCCAAAAGCACCCCGGAACAACCTCACATATACTTCAAGGATCTCATCCGTATAGCGATGTGCATTGACAGTACCCGCATCGAAGACATGCAGTGTTGTACAACTGCCCAACATTATGCCACCCCAGACAAGGATTCCTCTGCCACCAAATCTGTCGATTTCTTTTATGTAGGAGGGATGATTGCGAGCTCCTCGCTCTTTCCAGATGAAGTTTTGGCGAGTGTCACTCTTTGTGGTAAATCTAGACTCATCACTGAAAAGAATACGCCCCCATTCTTGCTGTGCCCATGACTGATGTATTCGGCACCACAACAACCAGGCTTTTCTGTTGGATGCAGTCAAAGGGATGCACTCAACTGGTCACCGGGCATAAAGGGCCCTCCCTGCTAGACGTTGTATACTGTTTGTCTGGAAATTCTTATTCCAGACGCAGCAGCAAGGTTACGAGCAAGTTGAGGAGCCGTTGTCAGCCTATGCCGTCGTGCGCTTAATGCTAAATAGCGATCCTGTGCAGGCGTCGTTGCTCTATGACAGCCTTGGCCGGCCTTCCTGGTTACAGTAACACTTGTTTGGAATTGATTCCACAACCGTAATACCACTTTCGGTGCCACTTGTTACCATTGAGCCACCTCCGCCTGAGACTACTTTGCTTCAAGCCTGCCAACTGCTCTCTATCTCAAGGAATCGTCTAAACAATTATGAGAGCACATTCTCATTGGAAACAGGTTACATTTTTTGTTTTAATGCAATATTCACAAAATTGCAGGCAAAAATTCCAGATGCCTAAACGGCATAATTTCAGTAGTTCCTCAAAAACTAATGCTAAACAACATTTTTTTTCCCACAACAAAGGTTAATATCGTGTTACCGGTCCTTCACAATATACAAAATATAATTTGTTTAAATTTTACTGGTAGCTATTTAGAATTACTTTGAAAAACTTTTTTGTGACCTTAATTTTGGACGTGAGTGTAAATACTTTACGCTGCATACCTTGTGAGACACCCTGTATTATTCGATTTGTGCTGCTTCAGTAATAATGTTTTCCATGTTTTTGTTCTGCAATTTAATTCTTGATAATCTACAAATATTATGCATTAAATTCTTGAGTGGTGTATAAAAATTATACATAATCCATATAATAATGTTGATTTTGAAATAAACATTGTACTTGTATATATGTTCAAATATATATGTACTTGTATATATGTTTCATGAACATTTTTGAAATCTGAATATTCTTCAAATTTGACTGCTTATAAAAAAATTCTTATCTCACATAAAGAGTGAAGCTCATTAAATACGAAGATTGTCCAAAGGTGTACATTTATATAAAGGAAATTTAATACTGAATTCAAATTAAAAAATTGCACGCATGCACGCACGCACGCACGCACTCACACACACACACACACACACACACACACACACACACACACACACACACACACACACAGTTCACTTTACTTTCCAAATTATTCTAATTTTAGTCAGACAATAGAAGCATAGATACAAAAGAGCCAAAGAACAGAATATAGCAACCAGCAATAAGATTCCTGTTTTGTTCTGAAGATCACTAAAATACCAGCATCTCAAGCTCATTTTAAAAAAGTGGGATTACTCAATTTGGCTTTTCATTGGTATATGAAATCTATTTTACAGTATTTCTGTTGTGCATTTACATTTTCTATTGACGTGTCTGTAATTCTATTTAACATCGTAAAAAAGTAATAATAATAACAAAATATGCCACCAGATAAAGATGGTGATTGATTATCCATATAAAGATTCAAAATTGTTTTTATTGTGTGAAATGGTCTTGTGCATGATTTGTGAGAAAAATTGATAGGAATCTGACCATGTCAGAAGTACAAAAGCATTATTTATGTTTTCAGAAAGCACTATCGATACAAAAGAAATTAGGAAAATGTTCCGAAAATTGTACTAAAGCTGTTGAAAATAAAAGAAAACAAATATTTAAATACATCATTGACATATGGATATTATTTTAAAAATGAGATTTGAACCGAGTGCGATGGATGTTTTCGTGAATTACAGAATGCTAAAGGGAAGACTTTCTGAACTTGTACTATAAGACAGAATTCTGAAGCTGGAAGAAAGATTGAAAGGTTTGCATATTTGAATGAAAATAGAAAAGAAAAGAATATTGTGGGCAGAGTAATATTTTGAATAGATGGGAATATAAGTGAAAACAGGTTCATTTAGCTTGTCTGTGCTAATAATATATGTATAAACTCCTTGTGTGCCAACAAGTATATCACAAGGCTTACAGATGTAAGTCAGTACGCAATTGACAGTAAAATAAATTTCAAATATAAGGTCGTAGGCACAAATGCAAAAAAAGAAGGAAGAAAAATAGGGGAAAACAAGTAGATACACAAACAAAAGCAAAAATGAAACAAAATTGCTCACATAGTAACAGAAACATACAGTAAATGATATAAAACTATTGAATAAGCATGATCAAATAAAATATACAAAATACAAATACGAAAGTGTATATGCAAATATATGTAGGCAAACACACTAAAGTAAAATTTAAATCATACGGGGAAAAATACTGTTAATATATGTACAAAAGGAAATGAAAGAGGATTTACACTGTACAAAGGCAGATAAATGAGGAGGCCAAGCTATATTGTTCTTTTGAAGGCAGTTCCTGAGTTTACGTCTTTCCGGAATAAACTTGGTGCATTCAAATATCAGATGCTTGATATCCTGAACTGCACTACTGTAGCACGAACATCTATCAGTAGACGACAAATTGGATCGTTTTAAATATGCTTTAAAGTTTCCATGCCCAGTCAGAAACTGGATAAGCTTAAAATTTGACTCCAAGTAGTTAGCCTTTATGCGTCTCTGTATGGATGGAATAAATTCCTTAGTGAGCTGCGCATTAGTCGATGCTTGATATAAAGCATTTCATTCAGATATAACTTTATCTTTAAAGACATTCCTTAAATAAGATTTCGGAATGCTCATAGGAATGAAATTAGCCAGTTTTGTCGCCTCTTTGGCAAGCCAGTCGGCGCGTTCATTGCCATAGATTCCTGTATGACCTCTAACAAAGGAAAAGAAAACTTGCACACCTCTGCCTTGAAGAAAACTCAGGTTGGATTGTGTTTTAACAATTATTTGGTTTAGGGAATATTTAAGGCATGTAAAGATGAAAGGGAGTCGCTGCAAATTAAGAACTTTGATAAAAGGTTTTCATTGTCACAAATCCAAGAAACTGCTTGGGCTTTGCAAAGCAATTCAACCTGAAAAACACTGCATTCATCTCTTATTCTGAATTGATGAGTTTCAGTTTCAATATAATCTTGTAAAACAACAAATGCAAGCCCAACCTTATTGTTAATTTTACTACCATCTGTAAAACAGACAACAGGAAAGTGGTCTTCAATATTATTATGATAACTAATTAAATTAAGAGGGAATCTTTCAGCAGGATGGGGAAGTTCAGAAATTTGAAGGAAATCATTTAGACTCTGATGTGCTAGCTTTTTTGCTGTGTTCTTGAATTCATTACTATGGTTTATAAAGATGTCAATAGGTGGAAAGCCGGAGATAGAAAATACAGCTTCATAAGATATCGTTCGATACCCAGAAATAACTCGTAGTAGTATTCTCCTTTGAATCTTCCTCAAGAGCTGATAAAGATTATTAAAACAACAATGAAGAATCTTACAAATGCTGTGTTCTGAGAATGTCTGTATGCAGATGCTGTAGGCTTCTTTTATACTATAGGTATCTTATGAAATACTAGAAACTGCTTTGACAACATCCCAAAATCAAAACTTTTATTCATCAGGGACCTATTTCCAGATAATGTGCCATTTTTTTGTAACAGCACCTTGTCTAGGTCATTCCTATTGCAGCTATATATAATTGCCAGGATGGTCAGGAAACATATATATCATTGATACGAATCTTTGAATATTTGAGATGCTTATTAAAAATGCTTGTATGAATTAGGTATCCATCAAATAATAAATGATTAATTGAAGTTACAATTGCACCATGGTATCACTTAGTTAAAAATAAATAAATAAAATCTGCAAGCATTGGTAGGATTAATGAAATGTCATTATTGTACTGTTCTTTTTTAATAATTTTAAATAACTTTAATATAATATTCACCAAGAACATTATTTGTATTCTTTCGCTTGGCATACAAATATATCACTTCTTCTTCTTATTATTTTTTTTTAATTTTGAATTTGGCATTAAATTTCCATTAATCCTCCATTGGAGAGGGTGATATGGTTTGTGTGGGGCAGCATATAGAGTAGTAAGTAAATTCATTTTTTTCATCATCTGCTTTAAATTTACACCTACTTTTTTTCTTCTTGATTTTATACATTGATGTATTCAGAAATTATACTAAAAAGAATTACAAAAGAATAAAATTTAAAAAATTTTGATTGTAAACTTAAAAAACTAAAATTTATGTAACAAAATGTTATTTTGCAAGATGGGTTATCCTCTACATAACAGTCGAAAGAAAATTTTGTATTTACATATTACAGTCGTCATCATACACTCATCATATGAGGAAATCATGAAAAGGATAAATACAAAAATTGAAAGCTACTGCGACTTTAATCTTCTTCATATTATTCATTACAAGATGTTCTAAAAAGGTGAATTATTTTGCTCAGATGATTTTTATGAATGTAATTACAGGCATTGTGCTCCAGGAATGTCCCTTTTAGGTTAGACATTGGTGGGAAGCTTATAGTGGGATAATTTAAAATTGACAGCTAAAAAAGAACTCACTGGTGTACGCTGTTTGCTAGGGGAAGACTGGCCAAGCTTCCAGCTTGCCTGTCTTGCCAAGTGGATCTCTTTTGCTGAAGACATTGTGCCTCTCCCCCTCAGGAAGTGTATATTGGCTTAAAAATTCTGCAGATCAAACTTTCAGAAATTAGTATTTTGGCAGGGGAAATCCTAGTAAATGGTAACAAAATAAAAATCATCACAGGTAGTTTGTCTTCTAGAGAAACATTAAATAGTGCTGGAATCAAATTTAAATTTATATTAAATGTAGATATCATATTTAAAGTTTTAAATCAGATCTTGCAAGTCTGAATTGCATTGCCATATATTTGGGGATAACATATCCAGTGATTACATTTTTTTTTTTTTCTTTCGTGTGTGTGTGGGTTGGATTGTAGCTAAGTTCAATGAATTGAGTTCTGCAATTTTTATTATGCTGGTGCATTATATTTCCTCTTTAGATGACAGATGGAATTTGTTTCTATTACTTTTTTCATCAATTTTGTATTTGGCAATGCATTTTGTTTGTTTGTAAAACTTTATTTGTTTCAATCCGTTTTTAACATTTAGTTTGAATTTAATGTTCGTAAAGTTTTTTAATTCTTAAAATTTTCAGTTTTTATTTCCATTACTCACTTATATTACTATATATCTAAACTGGACTGCAAATTAAAATTTTTTCTTATTTCTTAAGCACATTATCATTTTCTACTTCAACTTTCGTAGTTAATTTGTAGCAATGAGATCTAAGATATTGTTAACACAATAGACAGGTAAACTTTCTAGAAATTAATTAAAATTTAACTATTCCGATAAGTGATAAAGTATTTATTCATGTTTATTTAAATTTGATTTAGTTAATAATCCTGAATTAAGTTTAAGCGTTTCTTTGTAATACCAACAACTATTCTTGCTTTTGCTCTTCGTCCAAGAATTCGTTTCTGTCAATTGTTGATTGTCGTTTCTGTCGAGACCTATGTTGATTGAGAATATTAAAATAAAAATAAAAATTATCTTCAAAAAAAGGGGGGAAAAATGAAATTCAATTTTGAGTTGTAGCAGCTTTGTTATTAAAGTTTAAAAAAAAAAAACAAATTGTGATTTATTTTAAGTTGTTGAATTTTGTATTTCTTCGTACTTTGTTATTTTATTTTATTATGTAATTTAATATTTGTTTGTTAATGATTTATATATTTTATATAATTATTTATTTGTTTATACATAACAGTTAATTTACTATAATTATTTATACATATAATAGATTTTTAGAACTAAGAATAATTTAACTTCAATTTACTGATGCATATTTTTTTTATAATTATTTGCTATCTGTTACATCTAATGTAAAACGAGATGGAAATATTTTTATGGTATTAATATAATATTAGTTATGTAACATTTGTTTTACTTTTCTTATTGTTCTGTATTAGTAAACTAAATTTTAAGAACTTTATAGCATGAGCAAAGCTGTAATTACCACATTCATAATACTTGTTTAATTGCTTTTGTCCCTCCACAGCACAGCAGTCCTGCCTAGAATATTTTCTCCTAGGGCAGTTGCCTATCTGGAAATCTGACATTGTCTATGCTTGCAGAATATCTTTAAATAATTTATAAATTAAAAAAAATAAATAGAAGGAATAATTTATGCGGCTTTAGTCTTCCAGATAGTTTCCAATTTAGTAGCACTTGTGAACTGATAACTCATTTTTGGTTGAAAGAAAAATTTTTTTTTGTTGAAACATTCATAGTTTTTTAATTGATGCTTAATTATTTGACTTGTTGTTTGCCTTTGCAGTTTGGGGTGAAGATAGATTGATTAATTGAATGAGGGGGTTAAGGGACTTTTAGCAACAAAAGCTGTTATCCCAGCTTTCAACAATATCTCCAGTTAATAAATGTCAAAAAATTTCAAGTGTTGAAGCAAAATATGGAGAGACAGTTTATCTGCAAGTGCTTTGCTCGTGAGTTGTTTAAAATTACAGGTTAAAAGAGAGTTGAGGTCAACTTCGACCTGAGGCACCGTCTGATGCTTGAGTATTTTCGGCAGTGCAGTAAGATATGATCCAAATTATTCAAAGAGTGGCATTTTTCGCAATTTGGTTGATTCGACAGGTTAAAACGATGTAGAAGGCCAGGTATAATTAGTGTTTTGGTAGAAATTCTAGCGCAAATGATATCTTCTCTTCTATTTCTTGTCCATTTAGCAGTATTTTTTATGTCTGGAATTTCTCCAAGAATTTCATAATATTTGCTTTAATATAGCTGTATGTTGTTTTTCTTTTTGAGATTTGTTTAATGCGTGAGGTGATGTCTTCCGATGCGATCCATTCAGTGCATGGGCTGATTTCTGTTACTGATTTTGCGATCAAGTCCGCTTTTTTATTCCATAATATTGTCGAATGCCCTGGGATCCATAGAAAAGTAATATGTTGATTAATCTGAGATTTTTCCACAATTTTGCCCACAATTTTATGAATGATGGATGGGGATTCATATGAAAATCTTTGAAGTACTGTAAGAACTGAAAGACTATCTGTAAGAAGTAAAGGTTTCTCAGGAATGGAAAGATAGTCCAGAGCCTGGCTAATTGCAAGAGCTTCAGCTGTAAAAATTGAGTTGATGTTGTGGGTTCGAAAAGTAAATTGAGACAGATCCGAAATGCCGGCGATTGAAGTTAAGTTTTGCGATTTCGATGCATCAGTTGCGATTATGAAACATTGTTTGAAGTCCTTTTGTAGCGTTTCTTGAAAACTGCCATTAATAGCTGAGTGTGGGAGAGATTTGTTTTGAAATAATAATACTGCAATTTTCTCTTGGAAGTTGTAAAAAATTTTGATCAGAAATAATGCGATTCCAATTAATGTTTAGATCAGAAAAATTTTTATCCAAAAAAATTTTGTCCTGTTGAATAAGAGCAAGATTGAAATGTTCTAAATCTAATTTATTAATAGCGGAGAAGGAACTGATAGAAATCTGCTTAATGAGAAATTGTAAGGATAAACATTTGATTTTTTTCACTGAGAATTTTCTGATTGGAGATGTAAAGGAGAGCTTTATTTGGTGTCCACTGTGGAACTCCAAGTGCAATGCGAAATGCTTTGGTTTTAATAATATTACATGCTTTCATGTGAGTTTCTGGAAATTTGTTGATAATTTGAGTGGCGTAAAAAAATAAGCTGCAAATGCTATTGTCTTTGATTGTGATTAAATCTTTTGTTCTTGGACCATAATGTTTATATGCAAAACCCTTTAATGCATTGATTTTTTTAAAGCTTTATTTTTAATTTTATTGAAGATCGATCCGTTTTTATTTCTTTTTGAAAAAGGAATTCCGAGGAATGTAATTGAGTTTTTCTATTGGATATTCGTTCCTGCTAGTGAGATATTTGGGTGGGTAAAATTAATTTTGTTTGTAAGATCGGCTATGTAACTTTTCTCTGCATTAACTGAAAGTTTCTAATACGTACACCATTGATGTACGTTTTCCATTGTTTTTTGTAATTTCTTAGTAGTAAGTTCAATAGACTGGTGCGAGCAAAAATTAAATATGTCGTCCGCAAAAATCAAACAATCAACTTCATTTTCAAGAGTTAAAAAAAAAAAAAAATCCGATATAAAAATTGCCCATAAGATTGGCGAGAGGACACTACCTTGTGTTAATCCTTTGTTTGCAATTCTTATGTCAGAGAGTGTTTGTCACCATCGCA